>NC_044038.1:88468338-89190527 GCF_901765095.1 Microcaecilia unicolor | reverse complement strand
TCAATAATGGAGGAACCTGGAAAGTTGCGGGCTGTGGGAGGTAGGGAACTAGTGGGTCTGGCACTGAGGTGCCTCAGTTGGTGGTTTTTGCCACTGTGCTAGATGAGGGAGGAGCAGGTGAAGCAGGTGAAGCAGGTGAGGTCGGCTTGTGTCTGGGATGCAGGCTATGCTACTCACAGTGCCCCCTGTAATGGCAGGGTACCTGACAAGCAGCATGGCATTGTCCTCCTTGGCCAGGGCTCCTGGGCATTAAGTGCCACAGCACTAGTCCTGGTACCCATGAGGGAACATGGGGCTTCTGACCTGGCACTTCCAGGGCAAAGGGTGCAATAATACATGGTCCAGGAGGCAACAGGGATTGGGGCTCCAACTGTGCCATGGTTCCCACAGAAGGACTTGCGTGATTTTCTCCTCTAATCCAAGAGGATGTGGAAAGGTGCAAGGTGGATACAGACACAAGATCTTAGGCTCTAGTGGGCCCAGCAGGAGCGAGTGTTGTGATATTGTTTCCACAGGTGCTGCTTCACACTCAGAGGAAGGTCAACAAAGGACCATACTACCAGGGAGCATCCAGCGGCTGATACCTGTGTGTTAAATCATCCAGTTCGAGGACAGTGGGGGAGGCAGAGATAAAGAAAAGAAAGAGATCTACAGGGATTGAGAATAAGGTGAGGAAGGGCCATGTGACGAAGAGCAGCAATGAGTGGGTGTCATCAAGCTCCAGGAGCTCAGATAAATAATCCTTGAGCACCATAGAGGACCCAAACTTGGACAAGGAGCTGGTGGGCATGCCAGCACTGCTCCAAAAGTACATAAGTACATAAACATTGCCATAGTGGGATAGGCCAAAGGTCCTTCCAGTTCAGTATCCTCTTTTAAACACTGGCCAATCCAAGTCACAAGTACCTGACAAGATCTCAAAAGAGGAAAGCAGAGTTTATGCTGCTTATCCCAGGAATGAGCAGTGGATTTTCCCCAAGTCCATCTTAATAATGGCCTAAGGACTTTTCTTTAGGAACTTGGCCAAACCTTTTTTAAACCCTGCTAAGCTAACTGCTTTTACCACATTCTATGGCAATCAAATTCCAGAGTTTAATTACAAGTTGAGTAAAGAAATATTTTCTCCAAATTGTTTTAAATTTACTACTTAGTAACATCATTGAATGCCCTTTAGTCTTTGTATTGTTGAGCAATTCACATCTACCCATTCCATTTCTTTCAGGTTTTTATAGATCTCTATCATATCTCTACTAAGCCAATTCTTCTCCAAGCCAAAGAGCCTTAGTCTCTTTAGCCATTGTCCCACCCCTATTATCATTTTTGTCTCCCTTGTCTGTATCTTTTCTAATTCCGCTGTATCTTTTTTAAGATGCGGTGTCCAAAATTAAACATAATATTCAAGATGCGGTTGCAGCATGGAGCGATACAAAGGTATTATATTTTCAGTTTTGTTCTCCATTTGTTTCCCAATATTTTCTAACATTCTATTTGCTTTCATAGGGGTCCTTTTACTAAGGTGCACCGAAAAGTGACCTGCGCTGGTGTAGATGCCTGTATTGGACGCACGCAGTTCCATTTTTTAGGGCCTTTTATTGGGTGCCAAAAATGGACATGTGGAAAATAAAAATTGGTGAATGTCCATTTTGGGCCTAAGACCTTACTGCCACCCATTCAATTAGTGGTAAGGTCTCATGCTTAATCGGGCGGTAATCATCAGCGAGCTTACAGTGCTGATTACCGCCCGATTAGCACTGTGCACCGTAAAAGAAAATATATTTCTGGTGCGCATAGTGGCCGTGCGTAAAAAATGAAATTACTGCCTGGGCCACGTGGTAGCCTTGCAGCAGTTCTGAATTGGCACACGTTGTGCTTGCTTAGGCACCTATGCTGCTTAGTACAAGGGCCCCTTAGCAACCTGAGCAGAGGATTTCAACATATTTATTTATTTATTTGTTACATTTGTACCCCGCACTTTCCCACAAATAGCAGGTTCAATGCGGCTTACATAGTAGTAAGATCACAATGTGTAATACAGAGAAAGCAGGTTAAGCTTAGCAGAGTAATGGTGATATGTAGATAGGTAATAATATAAGGGAGAGGGGGTAGTGGAGGTAGCAGAAGGTGCTTGTTTTAGGCTAGATTTCGATAGGGGATAGGGTCCGGGTGAGCATAGGGAAAAATTGGAGGAGGGGTGGTCTGAATCATTGCCATTGTCGCAGGAACAGGTGATGAATAGGAGGGTTCATACAGTTAGGTCGTGGCGCTTGGATAAGCTTCCTTGAATAGATGGGTTTTTAGCGATTTTCTGAAGGGTAGGTAGTCTTTAATAGAACGAATGGGTCTGGGAAGGGCGTTCCAAAGTTGACTGCCTTTGAAGGAGAAGTTGGAATCAAATGAGGATTTATACTTGAGTCCTTTGCAGTTAGGGTACTTCAGGTTGAGGTAATTTCATGAGGATTGCGAAGTGTTTCTAGTGGGCAGGTCGACCAGGTCGGTCATGTAGCTCGGAGATTCTCCATGGATGATCCTGTGAATCAGTGTGTGGACTTTGAAGTTTATTCGTTCTCTAATGAAGCTGAAGAGGTGATCATCAACAATGACACCTAAATCCTTTTCCTGGGCAGTGACTCCTAATGTGCATCATGTAGCTATAGTTCGGGTTCCTCTACCCTACATGCTCACTTTGCCCTTGCTCACATTAAATGTCATCTACCATTTGGATGCCCAATCCCCCAGTCTCATAAGGTTCTGCAGTTTTTCACAATCCTCTTGTGATTTAACAGGTTTAACTTTATGTCATCAGCAAATTTGGATCCTCTTTTACTAAACTGCGCTAGCGATTCCTAGTGTGGCAAATGTGCTGCAGCCCATTGGCTGCATCACATTTGCCATGCAGGAATTGCTAGTGCTGTTTAGTAAAAGAGGTTTTTAATCACCTCACTTATTATTCCCATTTCCAGATCATTTATAAATATGTTAAAAAGCAGCAGTCCCAGCACAGACCCTTGTGAACCCCACTACTTACCCTTCTCCATTGAGAACATTGACCATTTACCCATACTCTCTGTTTTCTGTTGTGTCTTTTATCCAGTTTTCAATCTACAATTGAATACTGCCTCATATCCCATGACTTTCTTATTTCCTCAGGAATTGTTCATGTGGTATTTTGTCAAATGCCTTCTGAAAATCCAGACACAATATTAACCAACTCATGTTTATCCACATGATTATTCACCCCTTTATAAAAATGTAGCAGATTGTTGAGGGAAGATGTCCCTTGGCTAAATCCATGTTGGCTTTGTTCCCTTAATTCATGCCTATGTATATGCTCAGTAATTTTGTTCTGTATAAAAGTTTCTACCGTTTTGCTTAGCCCCGACATCAGACTCACTGGTCTATAATTTCCCAGGTCACATCTGGAACTCTTTTTAAAAATTGTCATTACATTGACCACCCTCCAATCTTCTGATACCATGCTTGATTTTAAAAATAAATTACATATTACTAATAACTCTCCAAGTTCATTTTTTAGTTCTTTCAGTACTCTTGGATATATACCATCCAGCCCAGGTGATTTACTACTCTTTAGTTTGTCATATTGCCCCAGTACATCTTTGAGATTTACAGATATTTGTTTCAGTTCCTCTGACTCCTCACATTAAATATAATTTCTGCCACAGGTATCTCCCCCACATACTCCTCAGTGAAGACCAAAGCAAAGAATTCATTTAATCTAAATGCAATGGCCTTGTCCTCCCTGAGTGTCCCTTTTACACCTCGATCATTCAGAAGTCTATCTGATTCTATATTAGCTTCTTCTGATGTACCTAAAAAAGGTTTTATTATGTATTCTTGCTTCCAAGGCAATCTCCTTTCATAATCTCCTTGCCTTCCTTATCACTGCTTTGCATGATTTGCCATTCCTTATGCTGTTTCCTATTATCTTCAGTCAGATCCTTTTTTCCATTTTCTGAAGAATGTTCTTTTAGCTCTAATAGCTTCCTTCACCTCACTTTTTAACCATGCCGGCAGTCATTTGACCTTCCTTACGCCTTTTTTAATATATGGAATATATCTGGTCTGGGCTTGTAGAAGGGTGTGCTTGAACAACATCCACACCTGATCTATATTTTTGACATTTTCAGCTGCTCCTCTAAGGTTTAAAAAAAAAACCAAACATTTTCTTCATTTTATTATAGTCTCCTTTACAAAAGTTAAATGCTAACATATTGGGTTTCCTGTGCGTACTTACTTGTTATTTCTAGTACTTCTTTTATCTTTCTGGATCACCAACAGTTTTCTTTTACCTGGATATTTTTGTCATTGAATCTGATAGTATGACTAGTTTTCATTAAATGGAAAGCTATAGCTGATATGTCTGTGTTTATAGCATCTCATGTGGTCTTGTAGCCTTTCTTCCACAGGACAGCCAGTTTCACATATGTATGAACCTCTACAACTGCACAGGATTTCATAGACCCCAGCAACTTGGAAGAGGGGAGCTGATCTTTCACTCATGCCAGTGTATGTGATAGTTTCTGGGGTGTACTGTACACTATTTTGATATTGATTTTTTTTTAAGCAGCCTCCTATGCAATCTGTCACCCCCTAGATATAAGGTATAATAACAAGCTTCTGTTCTATTGTTGGTTGCTCTCCATAATTCAGTGTTGTGTGCTTGGGGGGAGGGGAGGGTTGGGTTTTTATTAGTTTTGTGGCCTAAATGTCAGTCATTTTGCTATAGCCATTGGTCAGGAACATGCCCTAAAAGATGTTCTTTTCCTCCTGTAGGCTATCTCAATTGCATGTCTTTATTTCTCTAGTCACTTGTGTCTGCAAAATGCCTCTCTTTGTGGCTGAGTAGTGGTGGGAATCCATTTATAGGTAGTGATTGGTGTTGATATGTTTTCTGCATATGGTTCTGTTCACTTCTTTACCATAATATCTAGAAAGGAGAGACATCTGTCATTCTTGGTTTCCAAGGTGAACTCGATGTTTGAATGGCTACTGTTTAGGAGGGTCAGAAACTTGTGTAAGTTGTTGCAGCCATAAGGCTAAAATTGAAAATGTATAGTCAACATAGCGGACCCAGAGTTTGGGCTTAATCTGGCACAATTCAGTAAGGATGATTCAAGTGATTCAAAAAAATATGTTGACCAGTATTGGAATTAGAGTGGAACCCATCACTGTGTCTTCAGTCTTGGTGTAGCATTGTTCACAATATCGGAAGAATGTTGTGTTTAGGCGTAACTCTGTTAGGCTAGCGGCTAGCCCACTCTGTTGGGAGACTGCGTATCTCTAACTTCTAAGTTATGACTCCAATCACATCATTCACCAGGACTTTGGTGAAGAAGGAGATGATATCATAGAAACATAGAAATATGATGGCACATAAGGGCCAAATGGCCCATCCAGTCTACCCATCCTCAGTAACCACTAACTCTTCCTTTTCCTAGGGATCCTATATGCCTTTCCCACGCTTTCTTAAATTCAGACACAGTCCTTGTCTCCACGGCCTCCACTGGGAGGCCATTCCACGTGTCTGCCACCCTTTCTGTGAAAACGTATTTCCTTAGATTACTCCTCAGCCTATAACCACTTAACTTCATCCTATGCCCTCTCATTCCAGAGTTTTCCTTCATTTGAAAAAGGCTCATTTCCTATTAATACCACGGAGGTATTTAAACATCTCTATCATATCCCTTCTCTCCCGCCTTTCTTCCAGAGTATACATGTTGAAGTCTATAAGCCTGTCTCTATATGCTTTGTGACAGAGACTGGCCAATTTTGTAGCTGCCCTCTGGACTGAGTCCATCCTGTTTACATCTTTTTGTTGGCGCAGTCTCCAGAATTACACACAGTATTCTAAATGGGACCTTGCCAGAGACTTATACAAGGGCATTACCATCTCTTTTTTCCTTCTGGTCATTCCTCTCCCTATGCACCCAAGCAGGGCTGGTTTTAGACATGCTGGTGCCCAGGACAGAAATGAAGGAGGGGGCCTCTGATCCCCTCGCCTCCCTGCCCCTCCCCCCAATCTCCTCACCTGCCATTACTACTACACATAAAACAACTTTAAATGACTTCTTCACACACAAAACACAGACAGATTTTCACCAAATACAGAACAAGGGATCACAAATAGAAATAGAACTCAGCAAGTACAACACTGGAGAAATAAAAACAGATATGCTCTTCTTTTTGTACTGAACACACAGGGGTCCCAGGCCCCCTTCCAAAATTTGCCACCTCCCTTGCTGTGGCTGGTGGGGATCCCAAAGCCCTGCCAGATGAAGACCACCTTCTCCAGTCTGGCAGCCAGAAATCTCCAAGCTCTTTAGCTAGCGGCAGTGTGCCCGAGCTGCCATCAGCTACAGAGCTTGGAGAGTTCTGTCCACCAGACTAGAGGAAGAGGTCTTCAGCTGGCAGAGCTTGAGGATCCCCACCAGTTTAGGTATTTATATTTTGCATTTGGGCAGGGGAGAGGGCAGGGAGAAAATTTGGTGCCCACAAACTTTGGGCTCAGGGCCGCTGTCCACCCACTTTGTGTAGGTAGGTAGGTAGCTGAAAAATAAAAAGAAGGAGAAAGAGGGTGAAATTTGACTACACTGAAAGGCAGAAATGAAAAAAAAGGGAGGGAAGAGCTAAAAAGGAAAGATCATTATATCAGAGACAGGTGTAGTAAGGGAAAGAAACAAGATAGGAGAGAGGAGAAAAGATAAATGGACAGCAGCCACTGGAAAGGGAACTATCAGAAGATACAGGAAAGGAGACAAAATGGGACCAACATGATGGAAAAATAATATGTCCAGACAACAATAATAGAATTTATTAACTGGAATATGTTAGCTTTGGGATATGTGCATTGTGCATCACAGACCTTTGTATTGTGTTCAGTGGCTTAGCCAGAGAGCTGATGGGGGGAGTGAGAAGGGAGATTTCTGCACCAGATGAAACTCAGAGGTCAAAAGGAAACAATGTTTATTGAAAACCAGACACGACCCATGTTTCAGCTCTCTCCTGCATTAGAGGCCTACCATAAAAACAATACCATACATATACAATTAACATCAAAACATACAATATGAACAAAATCATAATAAATTAAAATAGACATATAGATACCAGTCAGAGGTTTAAAAAAAACCCAAAGATGTCAATCTGTGGAGTCCTTCTCAATAATCACAGTATGAAAGAACTCTGTGAAACATATATATAAATACACCATATATATAAATACACCATGCATTATAGTACATAAAAAATTGTACTAACAATATACAGTCACTGATTGCATCATATTACCACATAAAAAATACATAAATGTCTTTCGAAACTTAAATATATAAAATAAAATGTCATACATAAAAGGCATATAGGGCCTCTTTTACCAAACTGTGCTAGCGATTCCCAGCTCAGCAATGCCAACAAAGCTCACTCATTTTGCATGGGTTTCATCGGCATTGCCACACGGGAATTACTAGCATGATTTGGTAGAAGAAGTCCATAACAACTAATTATTTGTCTCAATAGTCATATGGAGATCATTCAATCATAAAACCATATTGTGCAGTAACATGGACCTGAACTGTCATGTGAATAAAAGTAATAGTATAGTATAGTGTTTGTGATGAAATGCTTAGTCACCTGCCTGAGGCTACCCCACAGTCAGAGGGTATATTCTCAGCACAGCTCAGGTCCACCTGCACCTGCCACTTGTGCTCTACACTACCACCCTCCGTCCACCGACTGGATCACAACCGCCTCTGGGCGAGTCTCCCACTCTCAAATTATTCCCAGTGATTTCTAGGTTACTGGGGCCACTCTCCCAGTGCTCCCACAGTTCCTAGAAAACACTTACAGACCCAACACACAAACCACCAGGATTCTTAATCAGTCCAGACAAGCAGAGTCAATAAACTAAAGGAATGTTTATTGTCTGAAAAATTAGAACAATGAACAAAAAAGATGCAATCAGCAAAACAATAACCAGTAACTGAAATATGGATCAATTATAGCACTAACTAAACATTTGTTTACTATCTAAATAGTACCTGGGAAGATCAGGACATATAGCTGCTCATCAGTTATCAAATACAACTGTTTTTACAAAGAACTCTCTCTCTCTCTCTCTCTCTCTCTCTCTCTCTCTCTTCTCCTGGCTGAAACTGGAGGCAAAACCAGTAACTCCTGGGTAACTTCAAACTCCAGGCCAATCAGAGCCCAGAACAACAACATTTGAAAATAGCTGGCCACATCACTGCAGGCACTTCCTTTTCATCTTTGTTAACTAAGGGAGTCTTTTACTAAAGATTAGCTTGAGTTATCTGCAGCAGGTTCCATTTTATTCCTATGGGCCCTGCTGCAGATAACTCTAGGTAATCTTTAGTAAAAGACCCCCTAAAGAAGGAAAGGTCAGTTCTCTATAACAACTTTAAGCATAAACATGCACCGATGCTGGCTAAACTAAAGAAATACACTTTAAGAAATAATACATGTTATAGGCTTAAAACCCACTGTTTTATCACAGTATTATAAAAAGTGACAATCCAGACTATATGATACCTTGCACATAGCTCTTAAATATCAAGGAATATAATCAATAAAAAAACAAAATCAATAAAAAGCTGGCACTAATTGGAGTGGAGGAGTGGCCTAGTGGTTAGAGTGGTGGACTTTGGTCCTGGGGAACTAGGTTCAATTCCCACTGCAGGTACAGGCAGCTCCTTGTGACTCTGGGCAAGTCACTTAGCCTTCCATTGCCCCAGGTACAAATAAGTACCTAAGCCACATTGAGCCTGCCATGAGTGGGAAAGCATGGGGTACAAATAAATATTTTTTAAAGCATTAGCCAATGGAAAAAAAACAGGAACAACTATAGAAACACTGTAGAATCAAGAAATAACATGGTACATATAGGTCAAACAGAAACCATGAACTTATTAAAAAAACTTTTTTAAAAAAGACGACACAGCCTCAATATGCTAAAAATACATCAGTCTAAATACCGTGCCGAAGAGTTAAAAAAACACAGTTAGGTTCATAGGGCTAGAGATGATATAATCAATAGTGGTCTAAAAGCTACTACCAATAGGTTATGGCCTAAAATGAGCACCAATACTTGTTCGCTGTAGTGAAATACTAGAAAGCACAGCATGCTACTGCTGTGGTTATCAGTGAACCATATGATAAAAAACACATATTTAAAAAGTTACAAAATAACAATCAGCAATATATATAAAAATCTATACAAACAGATGAACACAAATAGTAGCAGCTGTTTATGCAATAAACTTAGCCAAGGACACAAAGTCCAAATGCCCGGGCCAGCACGCAACTGAAAAAAACTGGCCGCCAACAGAACACTTAAAATAAAAAAACAAACAAACTTGAGGCACATAAACAAAATGTAGGCAAAAGTAATCAAGAACAACACAATTACCACGAATTAAGCCACAATCAATAAGAGGGTGCCAAATGTACTTATAAATAGTAATCAAAAGTGCAATGTTAAAGGTGCGGCGTTCCACTGCTGTAGCTAACTCATTAGTGATAAAATAAGAAAACAGAAAAGAACATTAAAAAAACCTAGTTGCACAAATGAGAAAGCATATTAAAAAAAAGATTATTAACCTCAAGAATTTCACGGTGTGGCTGTGAAAATCAGTGGCTGCCCCAAGCTTTCCCTTTGCCACCATCCGCCCAGGTGGAAATGGGAAGCTACTTCAGAGGGGGGCGGATCGTGGCAGTGGGAAAGCTCTGGGCAGCCGCAGGCAGCTTGTGAGAATGGCTGCTGCACCAAGGCCCCTTTGAGAACAGAAATAGATTTAAAAAGAAGAATGGGAAGGTGAGGGGAATGGAGGGAGACAGACCATAGTGGGGAGAAGGGGAAGAGATGCCTGAACCACGGGGCCCCCTTGAGCTGTGGGGCCCAGGGCAGCTGCCCTGTTTGCTGCTCAACGCCGGCCCTGTACCCGAGCATCCTTCTGGCTTTGCCCGTCGCCTTTTCTATCTGTTTGGCCACCTTAAGATCATCAGGTACAATCACCTTCAAGTCCCACTCTTCTTTCATACACCGAAACAATTCACCCCCTATACTGTACCGTTCCCTTGAATTTTTGTAACCCAAGTGCATGACCCCGTATTTTTTAGCATATTGGACCATTCTTCAAGCTTCATTAGATCCTTCCTCCTGCTATCCACACCCTCTGGGGTGTCCACCCTATTACAGAGTTGGTATCATCCACAACCAGACACTCCTTCTGCAAATTACTCACAAAACACTGAAGAAAACAAAGAAAATGAACATGATTACTTAATCCATACAAAATTTAAATTTCCAAATTATTCAATACTACCGAGTGAACTTGTGCAGTAAGAGTATTCACAAATGGTGTCCAAGTTTTAAGGAATTGCATTTTAAACAGACAACTATGAATATCAACAGAGAACACTCCATCTACAAGAGCTCATGCATATAGTTCTGCCACTATATCAAAGTGGGAATTTCTGGGTGAATCCATTGAGCCAATATACAGCGCTTGGCAATTAATGATGCTTTAGGCAAAAATAAACTCAAAACTCGGGTCACCTCTTGGATCATAGTGACATCATCTAGTCAAATGGCAGATGAAATTTAATGTGGACAAATGCAAAGTGACACACATTGGGAAGAATAATCCGAATCATAGTTACCTGATGAAAGGGTCTGCCTTGGGGATCTGGACCCAAGAAAAAGATCTAGGTGTCATTGTAAACAATACGCTGAAATCTTCTGCCCAGTGTGCAGCGGCGGCACAAAAGCAAACAGAATGCTAGGAATTATTAGAAAAGGGATAGAAAATAAAGCAATTACAATGCCTCTGTATCACTCCATGTCACAACCTCACCTTGAATATTACATTCAATTCTGGTCGCTGTATCTCAAAAAAGATATAACGGCATTAGAAAAGGTTCAAAGAAGGGCAACTAAATGATAAAGAGGATGGAACTCCTGGTACAGACCAAAGGTCCATCAAACCCAGCATCCTGTTTCCAACAGTGGCCAATCCAAGTCACAAATACTTGGCAAGATCCCAAAACGTACAAAACATTTTATGCTGCTTATCCCAGAAATAAGCAGTGGATTTTCCCCAAGTCCATTTTAATAATGGTCTATGGACTTTTCCTTTAGGAAGCTGGCCAAACCTTTTTTAAACCCCGCTAAGCAAACCGCATTTACCACATTCTCTGGCAACAAATTCCAGAGTTTAATTACACGTTGAGTGAAGAAAACTTTTCTTCGATTTGTTTTAAATTTACTAATTTATAACTTCATTGCATGCCCCCTAGTCCTAGTATTTTTGGAAAGAGTAAACAAATGCTTCACGTCTACCCGTTCAACTCCACTCATTATTTTATAGACCTCTATCATATCTCCCCTCAGCCATCTTTTCTCCAAGCTGAAGAGCCCTAGCCACTTTAGCCTTTCCTGATAGGGAAGTTGCCCATCCCCTTTATTATTTATGTTGCCCTTCTCTGCACCTTTTCTAATTCCACTATATCTTTTTTGAGATGCGGTGACCAGAATTGAACACAATATTAGAGGTGCGGTCGCACCATGAAGTGATACAAAGGCATTATATAGTCCTCATTTTTGTTTTCCATTCCTTTCCTAATAATACCTAACATTCTTTTTGTTTTCTTCACTGCCGCAGCACACTGAACAGGTTTCAACTTATTATCAACAACGACACCTAGATCCCTTTCTTGGCCGGTGACTCCTAACGTGAGGAAAGACTAAAGAGGTTATGGCTCTTCAGCTTGGAAAAGAAATGACTGAGGAGAGATATGATAGAGGTCTACAAAATCCTGAGTGATGTAAAATAAGAGTGAATCTGTTTTTCACTCTTTCAAAAAATGAGGACACTCAATGAAGTTACATACTTTTAAAATGAATAGGAGCAAATATTTTTTCACTCAACTAATAGTTAAGCTCTGGACCTCGATGCCAGAAGATGTGATTACAGCAGTTAGCATATCATAGTCTGCTATTGAGACAGACATGGGGAAGCCACTGCTTGACCTGGGATTTGTAGCATGGAATCTTGCTACTATTTGGGATTCTGCCAGCTATTTGTGACCTGGATTGGCCACTGTTGGACGCAGGATACCGGGCTAGATGGACCATCGGTCTGACCCAACATGGCTATTCTTATGTTCTTATGAAAGCCACGGCTTATGTATGCATGTGAGCAATAAGAAATGGATCTGTTCTTTGGGATCCTGCCAGGTACTTTGCTGGCTAATGCAGTTGTGTTCTGTAGAACTATTGCTCTTCCCTGTCCTTTACACATTGTAGTTCCTTTCACTTCTTTCTTTAGATTATGTATAGATGATTGTAAAAGGTATCTCAAGTGTGATATATCAAATAGGAAATACAGTTGAAAACATAGAAACAGGATGCTGGGTTTGATGAAACTTTAGTGTGACCCAGTATGGCATTTCTTATATTCCAATGCTCCATTGTGGTTTTCTCTCTTTCAATGCTGATTCATTTTCAATAGATTCAAATAGTACAACAAAGAGGTAAAAACTTGACATTTTTTAAGTGTGAGATTGCAAAACGTTCCTATAGTCATTTTATACATTAGCCACTAGGGGGGGGGGGGGGTTAGATGAGCTAAACATTTTCCCTAGTAGACACAAGCTACTGCATGTTTGCCCTACAACCTAGAATCAGGCCGTTTATTTTGAAGGGAAAAAAACCTCCAATAAGTGTCCTCATTCATCTCTTCTTCCCTCCTCTCCTACCTCCCTGTCCAACATCTCTTCTCTTCTTCCCTCCCCTTCCCTTCATCCTGGAAAGAAACATTGCAGCGCAAAGCCGTCCAACAGAGGCCCATGCTGAAGCACAGGCACATCTCACCCCCTCTGACAGGGAGTGTATATCAAAAGGGGGGTGGGATATGGCAATGGAGCAGAGGTCTGTGCTGCTCCCTCCCCAATTTCTTCCATCCTAGGCAGAGGTCTAGTCCATTTAGTGACAGGGCCAGCTCTGGGGATTTGGATTTAGCTCATAGCTTTTCAGTAGTTGTTCAAGGTAAGTTACATTCAGGTACAGAAGGCATTTTCCTATCCTCAGAGGGCTTGCAATCTAAGGGACCAAAGTAATAAGATGTGCGCTAAAATGGTGCAATGAGCTTCAGCACAAAGTGTTCTAATACACATACTGGAAAAAAAATCTTTTACTCCCAATTGGATGTAGTAAAATAACGGCATGCAAATTACAATGGTTGATAGGAAAAACAGTGCACAATGGGATGGTAATCTGTCACAGTTTACTGCATCTGGTGTTTTGTCTCACTTCCTGTCAGTATGTGAGTGGGGATTGGCACTGATAGGAAGGGAGATAAACTAAACAGCCTGTTCAAGTATTCCTGGTGGCCTAGTAGGCCCTGGACTTTTTGACCCCCACCCAGTAATGTAGTAAGGGGGGCAGGGGGGGGCAGATTGCCTCGGATGCTGTCTCAGCAAGGGTGTCAATTGGGCAGTAATGTAACACATGTGGGTTAAATATTTTTTTTTCTAACTGGGCAGTGCTGACTGGGGAAGCAGTGTGTCAACTGTGCTGGTGTTCCCTCTCTGACCACAAACCTAGAAATCTTGTGCATGTGCACGCACACATTGGGTTGCAGAAGTGGAAGGACTTGCCAGTGAAGCAAGGCCGTGAGGCTGTGTGACTGGAGGCATCGGGCTGTATTGGGTCTGGCCGGGCTTCTTCTGGGCATGCATGGTTTTCCTGCGCTTGCACAGGAGAGCTTTGGCACAAGCCTGGGCAGACCTGGCCCATTTTGGGAAGCAGGAATATGCTGGGACCAAGTTCGGAGCCTCTGGAGTATGTTGGGCTATGCTTGGGAAAGCCCAGGAGAGCTTCCCTGTGCTGGGCAGGGCCGCCAAGAGACTGGGCCAGGCCCGAAACAAGATCACCCCCGGGGCCCCCGCTGCCCCCTTCCCGAGGTCGTCATCGTCGCCGCCCCCCTCCGTCCACCACCGGGCAGGGCCCCCCTGAATTAAAATCATAGCACCTCACCTCAGTGGCGTTCCTAGCGTGGATGGCACCCGGGGCGGATCGCCGATGCACCCCCCCCCCCCGGGTGCAGCGCGCCCCCCCCCGCCTGCGAAATGACACCCCCCCGGGTGCACGCCGCTGGGGGGGGGGTGCCACGGCACGCGCCTGTGGGCTCCGACTTCGCGAACTTCGCTGGTTCGCTGCAGCTCTCTCTGCCCCGGAACAGGAAGTAACCTGTTCCGGGGCAGAGGGAGCTGCAGCGAACGAGCGAAGTTCGCGAAGTCGGAGCCCACAGACACGCGCCGCGGCACCCCCCAGCAGCGTGCACCCGGGGCAGACCGCCCCCACCGCCCCCCCCCCCCCCCTTGGTACACCACTGCCTCACCTCGACCTTGCTCTGTGTGAAAGAAGTGCAGCAACGGCAGTCTGCAGATCACTTCACTTCGGGCCTTCCCTCCCTATGTCCCGCCCTCATCTGACGTAACTTGCGCAAGGGCAGGACACATGGAGGGAAGGCCCGAAGGGAGGCGATCTGCAGACTGCTGCTGCTGCGCTTCTTTCACACGGAGTGAGGTCGAGGTGAGGCGCTATGATTTGAATTCAGGGGGGCCCGGCCCGGTGGTGGACGGAGGGGGGCGGCGACAATGACGACCTCGGGGGAGGCAGTGGGGGGGTCCTGAGGGTGATCTTGCCCCGGGCCCGGCCCAGTCTCTCGGCGGCCGAGCCCAGCATAGGGAGGCCTTCAACCAGTACTTACTTGGTCCAGGGAAGGGTCCAGTGATGTCCTGCTCCATCCACCGCAAGGACCTTACTCTCTAACACTACACCACTAGGGGTCAATATGCCAAATAAGAAAGCACGTCCCAATAAGGGAAGTAATCTCTTATTATTTATTTATTTATTTAACACATTTATACCCCACTTTTTCCCACAGTTTTGCAGGCACAAAGTGGCTTACAATGTACTGATGAGGCTAACACCAGATCAGTTGTTATACAATTACAATCAAGATAGAAGGAACAGGGTAAAAAAGAAAAAGGGAAAGGCAAAAGAGTCTAAAATGGTCCACGGATATGTTATTAGGAAGGGCGTTAGGTTATATGTAGGCAGGCTGACCCCTAGTGGTGCATCTCAATGCACTGCTAGGGATCAAATCCACCATTGTTGAAGAAGGAGGAGGAAGAGGCAGGATGCTGCCACATGTCTCGTCAGACTAGGTAAGTATTGTTGGTCCAAGCAGGTGCTGCAGTATGGTGGCTGTCTGGTAGAGAGCCTCCCTGTTCCGGGTGCCTGGTCCAGGGGTGTCTTGGCTCAGAATGAACAGGTTAAGGGTGCCTTGGACCAGATAGACTTAGGTTGGGATGGCTACTGGATGCTTAAGAAACAAAGAAAAAGTCTGCCCATCCATACCATCTATCAGTGTCTACTATCTCTTCCTCTCCCTTAGGGATCCTCTGTTCTTGCTCCATGCTTTCTTGAACTTGGATACAGTCCTTATGTCCACCACTTCCACTACATGCTGCATTTTACCTCGATGACCCTGCTGCTCCTATGTAGGATCTTTAGCTCAGCTCTGAGCTGAAGTAAAACTACTTTGCCATAGCGGAAATTGAAAAACTGCTTTAAAATTTAGCATGCTTTTTACATCGGAAGCAATTCCTGATTCAGAAGATTTGCATTCAATTTGCACAATGGTTTTACTGCAGAATTTTCCACCTTAAAATTACTGCATCTGAAGCAAAGTTATAGTGTGGGGCAGAGCCGCCAAAAGACAGCTGAGCCCGGGGCAAGGCCACCACAGCCACCGCCCCACACACTCGGGTCACTGCTGCCCCCTTACCTTCTTACATATACGTCTCCCTCAGTCTGTCACTCTCCTGCTCCTGTGTGCTGGGACTCAGGTTATTGCATTAACTCAATCACCCATTTCCTGACACACAGGAGCAGGAGAGAGACAGACCAAGAGAGCAGAACCTTCTGGCGTGGGGCTGCCCTTGGAGGCCGGGCCCAGGGAATCTTGCCCTCCTTCCCCTCACCTCTCTTTGGTCCCGGTGTGGGGAAATTGAAAGTAAACAGCTTATTATTGTTAGGTTCTCACGAAGGAGTCTGGAATCGTGAGCCCTTGGGCTGCTGACGGGGAGCGGCAGCAGCAGGCAAAAACCCACCAACTAGGACTGGACAGAATACAGGCTTCTCAAGCAGGATACAGGAACTAGCGTGACTGGAACAATACTTCACCTGTGCTTTACCGCCATTCTCTAGGGGTTGAGCCCCTAGGTGCAGGCAGCTGGCAGGACTTACTGGACGGAGTGGATCTAGACAAACCTTGACTAGACAGGGTACAGGATACAGGGTCTCAAACAGGCAGGAAACAAACACAAGCTGGGCTAGAACAGGGTACAAGGTACAGGGTCTCAAACAGGCAAGGAATACAGACTAAGAACACTAACTAAGAAACAAGGCTAAACAAGACAAGGCAGACGTGCACTAGCACAAACACCAACCTGGACCTTTGGCATTGCAAAGGGAAAGCAGCAAGTTTCCAGGTGGCTAATAAGCCCATCAGCAGCTGAGGCTCACTGCAGCAATCTCCTGGCAGCTAAGGGTGAGGCTAGCTGCCAAACTTCCAAGCAAGACTGGAGGGCTAAAATATCCGTACCGAACCGAAAAGAGAGTCTGGAAAGTCTATGGCAGCCACCAGTTCTGGCCACCAGAGGGCAAGAGGAGCACAAACCAAGAAAAAGTCATAATTGTGACAATTATATTGGCCTCTAAGTTTGTACTCTAGGCAATGAGGAGGGCAAAGGGGCCCGTTTTCTAAGCTGTGATACGAAATGAGCTTAGCACGCCCTTACGCGGGCCGTGGTGGAGATGAAAATGGTAATGGAATTCAAACATGCGTGGGATAAACACAAAGGAATCCTGTTTAAAAGGAATGGTTCCGTGGAATCTTAGCGGAGATTGGGTGGCGACGCCGGTAATTGGAAAAAAAACGGGAGCTGGGCAGACTTCTACGGTCTACGCCCTGATCATGACTGGATAGGGATGGGCTGGAGTGTAAATTTTAAGGGGCTTCGACGTTAGCTTCAGAACTTAGTACAAGAACAGTACTGGGCATACATCTACGGTCTGTGCCCTGAGAACAGCTGGTTCAGGAGCCCACAAGAGAAGGAAAAATACTAGACTTAGTCATTACTGGAGCTCATGATCTGGTGCGGGGGGTAACGGTGTGAGGGCCGCTTGATAACAGTGATCATAATATGATCAGTTTTGATATTGGCATTGAAGTAAGTGAACTTAGGAAATCAAATAGGCGGGGCTGGTGGTTGGGAGGCGGGGATAGTACTGGGCGAACTTATACGGTCTGTGCCCTGAAAAAGACAGGTACAAATCAAGGTAAGGTATACACAAAAAACTAGCACATATGAGTTTATCTTGTTGGGCAGACTGGATGGACCGTGCAGGTCTTTTTCTGCCGTCATCTATTATGTTATATGTTACTATGTTATGTTAAATACACTAGCGTTTAACTTTAGAAAAGGTGATTATGACAAAATGAGAAAAACGGTGAAAAAGAGCAACTCGCAAGGTAAAAAACTTGCATCAGGCGTGGATGCTGTTTAAAAACACCATCCTGGAGGTACAGGACATATATATTCCGCGTATTAGAAAAAGGGGAAAAAAGACCAAACTTCAGCCGGCGTGGCTAAACAGTAAAGTAAAGGAAGTCATTAGAACCAAAAAACAATCCTTCAGAAAGTGGAGAAGAGAACCAACTGAAAGTAACAAGATGAAACATAAGAAATGCTAAGCCAAATGCAAAGCGGAGGTAAGGAGGGCAAAAAAGGACTTTGAAAAAAAGTTAGCGTCAGAAGCGAAAATACATAGTAAAATTTTTTTAGATACATTAAAAGCAGGAAGCCGGCTAAAGAATTGGTTGAGCCGCTGGACGAAAATGGTGTTAAAGGGGTGATCAAGGAAGACCAAGCCGTATCAGAGAAATTAAATGAATTCTTTGCTTCGGTCTTCATCGAGGAGGATTTGGGAGGGACACTGGTGCCAGAAAGCGTATTTGAAGCAGGGAGTTGGAGAAACTAAACAAATTCTCTGTAAACTTGGAGAATGTAATGGGTCAGATCTGCAAACTGAAGAGTAGTAAATCACCAGGACCTGATGGTATTCATCCCACAGTATTAATATAACTGAAAAATGAACTTGTAGAGCTACTGTTAGTAATATGAAATCTATCCCTAAAATCGAGTGTGGTACCGGAAGACTGGAGGGTAGCCAATGTTACGCCGATTTTTAAAAATGGTTCTAGAGGAGTTTCGGGAAATTATAGACTGGTGAGTCTGACGTCGGTACCGGGCAAAATGGTAGAGGCTATTATTAAGAATAAAATTACAAAGCACATACAAAAACATGGGCTGATGAGACAAAGTCAGCACGGATTTAGTGAAGGGAAGTCTTGCCTCACCAATCTATTGCATTTTTTTGAGGGGGTGAACAAACATGCGGACAATGGGGAGCCGGTGGATATTGTGTATCTGGATTTTCAAAAGGCGTTTGACAAAGTGCCTCATGAAAGACTCCTGTGGAAACTGGAGAGTCATGGGATTGGAGGTAGGGTATTACTATGGATTAAGAACTGGTTGAAAGATAGGAAGCAAAGAGTAGGGTTGAATGGTCAGTATTCTCAGTGGAGAAGGGTAGTAAGTGGGGTCCCACAGGGGTCTGTGCTGGGACCGCTGCTTTTTAACATATTTATAAATGACCTAGAGATGGGAGTAACTAGTGAGGTAATTAAATTCGCAGATGACACAAAGTTATTCAGGGTCGTCAAGTCGCAGGAGGAGTGTGAAAGATTACAGGAGGACTTTGCGAGACTGGGGGATTGGGCATGCAAGTGGCAGATGAAGTTCAATGTTGACAAGTGCAAAGTGATGCATGTGGGTAAGAGGAACCCGAATTACAGCTATGTCATGCAAGGTTCCGTGTTAGGAGTCACGGACCTAGAAAGGGATCTGGGAGTCAACGTTGATACGACGTTAAAAACTTCTGCTCAGTGTGCTGCGGTGGCTAAGAAAGCGCACAGAATGTTGAGTATTATTAGGAAAGGGATGGAAAACAAACACGAGGGTGTTATAATGCCGTTGTATCGCTCCATGGTGCGACCGCACCTCGAGTATTGTGTCCAATTCTTGTCGCCGCATCTCAAAAAAGATATAAAAGAATTAGAGAAGGTGCAGAGAAGGGTGACGAAAATGATAAAGGGAATGGAACGACTTCCCTATGAGGAAAGGCTGAGAAGGTTAGGGCTCTTCAGCTTGGAGAAAAGGCGGCTGACGGGTGATATGATAGAAGTCTACAAGATAATGAGCGGATTAGAACGGACAGATGTGAAGCGTTTGTTTACACTTTCAAACAACAACAAAACCAGGGGACACAAGATGAAGCTAGAATATGGTAGATTTAAAACAAATAGGAGAAAGTTTTTCTTTACTCAGCGTGTAGTTAGGCTCTGGAACTCGTTGCCGGAGAATGTAGTGACAGCAGCTGGCCTTACGGAATTTAAAGGGTGTTTGGACAGATTCCTGAGGGAAAAGTCCAATGAACATTATTTTTAAAAAAATTGGGGGGGGGGGGAGGGGGTTGCCAGGTTCTTGAAGCCTGGATTGGCCACTGTCGGAGACAGGATGTTGGGCTTGATGGACCCTTGGTCTTTTCCCAGTATGGCGGTGCTTATGTACTTATGTAAATCAAACTCGGGTATACATATGAAGCATCACATACCATGTAAAATGAGTTTATCTTGTTGGGCAGACTGGATGGACCGTACAGGTCTTTATCTGCCGTCATTTACTATGTTACTATGTTACTACGCACAGACAACAAGTAGGGTATTTTTGCATTTGAATTTCTGGGTGTACACTAATGTTTGCATTAACTTGTGCCCAGAAAAAAAATACTGCAGGAGCACTTACCGCTTCCTTTTTAGGTGATGTTAAGGGCTCCCATGTTATGGACATGCTGGTTGATTAGCACATCCATGCTCATTCTCTGCCCCTACTACTACTACTATTACTACTATTTAGCATTTCTATAGCGCTACAAGGCATACGCCCCTGACACACCCCCACAAAAAAATACAAAAATAAAAATTGACTGCGTTGTTAGCGCACGCATATGGCAAAGCTAATGCAGAATGCTTTAGTGCATCCTGCGTTAGAACACTTTTTCTGTTAGACGCATGTTAGCAAAAGTGCCCCTAAGTGACTTGTCCGAGGTCACAAGGATTGTCAGTGGGGTTTTTAACCGTGGCTTTGCTTCCCCCTCCATTGCTGTCCCTAGAGTAAAGGCAGGCTTGGGATTTTAAACCAGATCTCCTGAATGGGAGTACATGACACAGCCACAGAGTCATCAGGCCTACTCTCCAGCATCTTTAAATGCTTCTTGCCTTTGTCCTTGAGATCCAAATGTGAGCCATCTTTTAGAAGTGGGGTAGCCAACAAGCTTCAGTTCATCAGAGACAAGCTGGATCAGTCCTGGGTTTATTCCATTACATCAATTGTTCCCAAACTCATGAATATCCCCCAGGACAGGTTTGGGAGCCACTCCATTATATGCATGGACTTGGAAGACAATCTCATATTCTGAAATTGAGAAGTGCTCCTGTTAATGGACCTTGCCGGTTTCCCTAACAAAATCAAGAACCAGAAACCCAGAGATGCACGGGGCATAAAACTTGGATTGACTCAGGCTATCCTGATGATGCCTATCAGATACCTGTGCGTATGTGTGTATGTGTGTGCTTGTGCTTGTGCTTGTGTAGGTAAAATCTGTTAAAATTTAAACCCATAGTTGAGCTTAAATTCCAAGAAAGGCTTTTGGACAGCTTTTTTTTTTGATAAGGAAAATTATTTAGTGATAAAAATAAATTACCTCTACGACTAAGGCAGTCTTTTAGGACCCAGATAGCACGAACAAGTTTGTTGATCTTTCATTGGAATGAAATGATAGGAACCTATTGGAAGGTCATCTGAAGATCACTGGTGCTTTGACTACAAGCCTGACATGGAGGGAAGAAAAAGTGTATGTGGGAGCATGCTAGGGAGCTGGGCTGGCAGAGCCAAAACACAGGAAAATGGGAGGCAGAGCCAGAGGCTAAGGCCTTATGGAACAGGAGTATCTAGATTCGAGCAGGAGCTGGTGTAGTAATGGATTATGTATGTGTGGGGGGGGGGGGGGGGGGCAGGTAATGTCATTGCCACACCACATATATATATGTAAACAAGTGAGGAAAGCATGCAGGGCATGGCTTATGGAATTCTTTACAACTCCTTTACATGTATGTGTCTGTATGTGTGTGCGTGTGTGCACTCACAGGTCTATGTTTGTATCTGTGTTACCTGTGTATGTGCTTATTTTGTGTGTGTTCTGTTCATGTGGTCAGGGCCAGCTCAAGTTGCCAGCTCTTGATTTTGCTCCCACCATCTTCCTGTGATATGAGCTGCAGAGACAGGCATACATTTTCTGCCAACACAGTGACTGGCTTAAGTTAAAAGCTATATATGAAAAAAATGAGATTACTCAAGGGTCCTTTTACAAAACTGCGGTAAAATGTGGCCTGCGGTAGTGTGAGCGTGTCTTTTGGGTGCGTGCTGGGCCACTTTTTACCGTGGCTGGGAAAAGGCCATTTTTAAATGGGCCGGGAAATGGGTGTACACAAAAATTAAAACTAGTGTGTGCCTATTTATGGCCTGAGCCCTTACTGCCAGCCATTGACTTAGTGGTAAGGGCTCACATGCTACCCACACAGTAACCATGCTGTGGCTGTGCTGCCGATTACCACTGGGAACGCTCCCTGCAGTAGAAAATAGAAATATATTTTCTACCATGGGATTCGGTGTACACCAGACACAGAATTACTGCCAGAGGCACGTGCTACCCCAGCGGTAGTGCTGATTTGGCATGCAGTACCCACATGTTAGCCCTCCTGCTGCTTTGTAAAAGGGCCCCTCAATACTCAAAAGGGACTCTGGAAGATTAATGAAAGAATTTGTTGGTTAATTAAATTGTTTGACATTATAAGAAGTTTGGTGACATTCTTGACTTTTTTATATGGTGGAAATGTTCAACTAGCCCTATTTTTTTTTTTTTTTTTTTGGGGGGGGGGGGGGGTACGAGTTTACTTCATACATGTTTTTGAAATTGGAATTGTTTTTGTATTTTTTGATATAAAAGGTTTGTCAATTTTTTTTTGCATATTGAGTAATCCCGGTGCGGGGGTGTTTATATATAGTTTGATTATTTTTCCTGTATGGGTTTTTTTTTTGTTTTTTCCTTTTTTATTTTGATAGTTAAGTTAAAAGCTAGCAGAGCCTTTAACTTAAATCCATATATTATTCAGTGCCAATTATTCACACAGTTAGCAGGGCTCACTATTTGGATAATGCAGTGACTATGCTGGCACTATTTAGTTTAAGCCTGCTATTCAGTAGTCCTAAACTAAATGTATAACTTATACAGATAGTGGCTGATATCACCAGTATAAACATAATTCTTTCACCAACCCTTGATCTCCTCAACCTGACCCAGAAATATACTTGTAATATTGAGTGAATAACAGCCCAAAATTGTACATATAGTTTTTGAAACTACATCGACAGGCTAATTATATGTTCATTGGTAGATGCATAATTGCCTTTTAGTATGAGTCCAATAGAATATAATTATTCATTCACATTGAACATTCTCAGATCAAGCAGTAAAACCTCTCAAAAAACGGGTGCAGAGCAGAACTAGGACATTTCAATTTACAGCTCACCACATAAAACAGATTCTATTCATATTCTAGTGTCACACCATTGGTTAGTTCTCATTGACAGCCACACAAACTCCCTCCACTGCCAGACACTGCGGGGCACTTTTACTAAAGGGTTGCCAATGGCAACCTGGACCTATTGCCGGTCCAACCTGGCCTCCGGTGATAGTTCCACCTTGAGCATGCGCCATTTCCAAAGCAACAAAAAGCTTTTACTGTGGTACTAACCCGGCGGTAATCAGCACTGACCGGTTACCAGCGGGTTACCACAGGAGCCTTTACCACCACCTCATTGGGTGGTGGTAAGTGCTCCCCGCCACATGGCCATGTGGTAAGAATACTCTTTACCACATGGCCATTTTTTTTCAGGGGCTTTTTACCCGCTGTGGGAAAAACGGCCCCACCACTACCGCAGGGCCCTTTTTCCTGCAGCTTGCTAAAAGGACCCCTGTTTGCAGTAACACAAAACTTTGCAACACTCAGCTTACCATACTGTTGTATACCACCATTACGTCCAAGAATTCAAACTGCACCAAGCCCACCAATGAAAAATCATCACTGCAAATATTTGAGAACACCAGCACACATCCAGTTGGAAAAAGATAGACCCAAGACCATCCTCAGCGCCCATTACATACTCTTTCAAGAAACGACTTGTTAACAGAATCCCTCACCTCAGTTACACACCAAAAACATAGACCATCACCTAGGAGAGAATAAAAGACTGCAAACTGCAGACAAAAAGCGGAAAATATAAAAAAACAAAACAGTCACAATAAGTGTGACAAAAGAAGGGGCAACAGACGATGTCACAATTATTACCTTTATTAACCATCCAAGACTTGACATGAGTCGTGTTTCAGCCCACAAAGGCCTTCCTCAAGAGTTTTATATAGGATGTGTGCTGATGTATATCTACATAAGTACATAAGTAATGCCATACTGGGAAAAGACCAAGGGTCCATCGAGCCCAGCATCCTGTCCACGACAGCGGCCAATCCAGGCCAAGGGCACCTGGCAAGCTTCCCAAACGTACAAACATTCTATACATGCTATCTCAAGTCTTGATATTGAAATACCGAAAAACATGGACCGCTTGAGCTCGCTGAAGTACAAGTTTTGTACTTCAGCAAGCTCAATTGGTCCATATTTTTTGGACCTGTGAGCCATCAAGCACTAATAAAAGACAAATAAAAATGAGTTATTACAACTTGAGAAATTTCTGCAAGATGTCTCTTGAAATAGATTGAGACTGAGTTAGAAGTTTATAATTTGTTGTATTTAAAAAAAAAAAAAAAGCATAATAAAATAAAAAGACAAATAGAAATGTATTTGTTCCTACACTGAACAAAATTTAAAAACAAATCTCTGATAACTGACAATTTTTGTTTTTGGAAGCTTTGTTGTCTGGACATTTTATTTTTCAGTTAGGATTAGTCCTGGCCCCTCTTTACCACTTTCTCCTGTTGGGTTTTTCCTAATTCTTTTGCCAAGATCTCATTTCCATTTTCTGTTGAGCCTTCAATTTAATATTTTCTTTAATTTGCCGTTTTATTCACCTGAAAGATTTTGTGGACAAGAAGAATTTAATTCATCCTTGACAATCAGGGTTTTGGGAAGCACATTTTTTGTCTAATCTTTGTGTTGGTTGAATGTGAATGCTAAAGTGTGTCTCACTTGTCTTTTCAGGGCTGACAGTACGCAGAAGATCGAATTTGGATAGAATCAGGCTGCTCTAATTTTCATCCCGGCATGAGATCACATGACCTCACACATAAGAAATACTTCTAGATCTGTACCTTTAAACTTTATATGCCAGTGATAACCATGGGCGCATGCTGAAGGAGCACACCAAAGGAGCAGGACATCTCCTTGGGCGAGCTCTTTGGGGCAAACTCTATGGACCCTATTCTATTATGGACATTTTGACCTTTTTGGTGGCCCTGTTCTTAAGTCTGTGCATTTTCATGCTGAGCGTTGCCTCTTCAATAGCAGGTTTGACTTTAACATCTTATGTACAAACTAATAAAAAAGGCCTGTTTCTGACACAAATGAAACGGGCGCTAGCAAGGTTTTCCTCGGCTCCCCTGCAGCCACCCATGTCCAGTGACCCTCCTCTCCCCCTGCAGCCACCCATGTCCAGCGAACCTCCTCTCTCCCCTGCCCCCCTCTTGCCACCAATGTCCAGCATCCCTCCTCTCTCCTCTGCCCTCCCTCCAGCCACCCATGTCCAGCAACCCCCTGCCCCCTGCAGCCACCCATGTCCAGCGACCCTCCTCTCTCCCCTGCCCCCCCTCCAGCCACTCATGTCCAGCGACCCTCCTTTGGACATGGATCAGCTGTGAGGCATGTGTTTTTTTTCCCCTGGGTTCTGAAGTTGACATCATAATGGCTACAGTGATGTCAGCCTGATCTACGGAGCCTAGCAGACCAACTCGGAATCAGGGCCGGTCCAACCCAGTAAGCGAGGTAAGCATGGCAGGAGGGCGCCGACCTCTGGAGGGCGCCGCTGTGCCATGTTGACCCTCGCCACTTACCTCAGCTCCCGGACCCCGACAGCAGCCCTGCCTTCGGTTTCCTGCTCCAGTACCCGCGCCGCCCTAGGGCATTTAAATCTTGTATTTAAATTTACCTCCGACATCGCAGCAGCTGCACAGTATCAGTAAAAGCACTGCTGCCCGACGTCTCTAGCTTTCCCTTTGCTCGTTCGTTCCCTTCTCAGTGTCCCGCCCTCGCAAGGAAATGAAGTCAGAAGAAGGCGGGACACTGAGGGAACAAACGAGCAAAGGGAAGACTGGGAGACGTCGGCAGCAGCGCTTTCACTGATGCTGCACAGCTGCTGCGACATCGGAGGTGAATTTAAACACAAGATTTAAACCTGAGAAGAGGGCGGGCAGGTGGACATGGGAGCAGGAGGGCAGGGGAGAGAGGAGCATTGATCGATGGACATGGAGGGGAGGGCAGGGCCCAGGGAGACAGGAGAAATTGCTGGACATGGAGAGGAGAGGAGGGAGGAGAATTGCTGGATATGGATGGATGGAGGAGGGAAGGGGAGAGAGGAGCATCGATGGACAAAGATGGACATGGATGGGAGGGCAGGGCCCAGGGAGACAGGAGAAATTGCTAGACATGGATGGGAGGGGAGGGAGGAGAATTGCTGGATATGGATGGATGGAGGAGGGAAGGGGGGAGAGGAGCATCGATGGACAAGGATGGACATGGATGGGAGGGCAGGGCCCAGGGAGAGGAGAAATTGCTGGACATGGAGGGGAGGGCAGGGGAGAAAGAGGAGAATTGCCTGATATGGATGGATGGATGGAGGGGGGCAGCCAGGGAGAGAAGAATTGCTGGATATGGATGGATAGATGGATGGAGGGCAGGGGAGTTGCTGGACATGGGTGGATGGAGGGGAGGGCAGGGAGAGAATTGTTGGACATAGATGGAGGGGAGGGGATGGAAGGGAAGACAGGTGTAATATTTTCAATGATTCCATGGCTAGTAAAAGGGGTGTAACTACTGTAGGGGCAGAGCCATAGTGATCCCGCCCTGGATGGGTAGGGGCACCGACTAATACTCTGCAGGAGGGCGCCAGAAAGCCTAGGACCGGCCCTGCTCAGAATGAGCCACGGTCCCTGGCAAGTCAGGATGTTGGAGGTGAGAATTATTATATAGGACTATACCTTCTCATTGGAACACTCATCCTCCACCCCCATTGACATGTCAATGTATCCCAAACCCTGTTTTCTTGTACCTTGCAGGTTAGATAATTCCCATCCAATTCCACCTAATACTCTGTCTCTTAATGGGGCTTCTTAACTGTCAATCCCTAAAATCTAAACATGTTTTTATTCAAAATCTGATCTCGGACCATCACCTCTAACTGCTTTGTCTCATAAAGACCTAGCCATGCAGTGACAAAGAGGCCCATCTTTATCACTGTCTGCCACTGGGTTTATCTGCAGTCTCTTCTTCCCATGTCTCCCAACAATGGGGCAGCACGGCTCTTCTCTTCTCTGATCATCTTCCTGTATCTGAGATTTCAACAGACACTTTTTCTTACCCTGAAATGCTTGCGGTAAGAATTGCTTTGCAATCTCCTTTGCACCTTCTAATCTTTTACTGTCCCCCTTCGCTTACGGCCAAACACTTTTACAACAATCCCTGACTGATGCCACTACTAAATTTCATAATTTGATTATCGTTGGAGATTTTAATATACATATTGATGACCTCATTTCTGCTTTCCTTCTTTTATAAATGACCTGGGCTTTCATCAATATATTAATACACTCACACACCGAGCAGGACACACATTCAATCTGGTTATATCTAGTAGATCTGATACTGTTTCTTTAGTTAATTTCTCTTCACATACTGTCTCTTGGTCTGATCATCTATTTCTACATTTCATCCTATACTCTCTGTGTGTACTGGCCAGAGAAGTCAGTCACAACTACTACACGAGGCAACTGCACATTATAAATCCCTTGGATTGTCCCCTTCTTTGTTCTTCCTTACCCACAAATTTTGTTTCACAAGCATATAATGAGGAGACTGGAATATGCTTGGGGAGATCCCAAGTTGGAAAATTGTAGTGTCGGACAAGCGCTTCATCGATGAAGCTCCCCCCACGGCTCCAGAATCAATGAAGGCCTTGGTGGTGGTGGATGCCTGGTCCAGTTCTAGGGTAACTGGAACCAGGAGTTGCATGTGGGGAATCCATACATGGAGGCCTAGCTCTGATTTCCAGGCCAAGGTTAGGCTTGATAATTTCCAGGCTTTTTGGAGCATCTAAAAGCACAGTGGCCTTTCTCTCCAGAATATAGACATAGACCCTGGGACCAGTGTTGATATTTTTCATGGTCTGAGAGGGAGAATCAGTCCACCTGCATTGGTTCATTGGCATCAGCAGGTTGGGAAGTCTTAGTAGGCGTGCAGAGGGCATGTTGAAAACGATACTAGGCGGACCTTTTTGCAAAAGGACTTCCTCTCCTGAGATTTTTCACAAAAGTGAATGCCCACGTAGGTTCACAGATCAATGAAGTTATCCAATGAGGTCAGACGGTTTCGCCCAGCCAGCTTATCTTTCATCTGGGTGCCAGAGCATGATGACTAGACTGCTGTTGTTCCACTCCAGTTCTGACGCTAGGGTCCAGAACTGGATGACATGGTTGCCCAGTGTTTGTGCCTATGTTGCAGGTTCAGAAGTTGCAGAGGAGACTTTCCCAGGTTCCTCGAAGATCCTCTGAAATTGGCCCAAAAACTTGTTCATATTGTTCAGCATGAGATCACTCCGCTCCCAGAGAGGAGATGCCCAGGCAAGGGCTGAACCTGAGAGATGATATGCGCCACCCGGGCTCTGTCAGAAGGGAAGTCCCATGCCTGTAGTTTGAAGATGATCTGGCATTAGACTCTACAGGTGTTTGGGTTTCCATCATACCAGGGAGGGGGTGCTGCTGGAGGCACTGCTGACCCAAACTGGCTCCTGTGGATGGAGGAACCATGGGATGAGGTGCTGCAGGGCTCTGGAGATGGTCTATGTGAAAGGTCAAATCCTGGACCACTCTGGAAAGCGGCTGGAATTGGATAGCCAGCTGTTGAAGCAGCTGCAAGGCCAGTGACTCAGCCGAACTTATGGCCTCACAATCTGTCACAGGTCTGGATGGTGAGCCCTTGGGTCGTCGCTGGGTTCCCAACCCAAAGGTCAGGAGGGTCCAGACACATGGCAGACAAGCCACATCAGAGTAGAGGAGTCCAGCAGATGGCCCTAGAAAGGGCCCTTGGGGGCAGAGCCAGCAGAACCGGGACCTGGAGTGGCTTTGAAAAGAGCCCTTGGAGGCAGGCCTGGCTGAACTGGGACCTGGAGTGGCTCTGAAAAGAGCCCTTGGGGGCAGGCCCAGTAGAACTGGGACCTGAACAAGGCACAGGAATGCAGAGGCAGGGCTGGAGACAGGAACACTGGGCTGGACTGGGGACAGGAACACCAAGGCTAGGCAGGAGACAGGAACACCACAGCTGAGCTGAAGATAGGGTAAGGGAGGAACTGGAGATGAGGCAGGCAAGGCTGGAGACAAGGCAGGGCTTGGAGCTGAACAGGATGCTGAGACAAGGTTGACTGGAGACAGGACGCTGAGACAAGGCTGACTGGAGATGGGGTCAGGCAGGGCAGAAACACGCTCAAGTCTCAAGTAGGTAATCTGTTGCGAAGGCCGAGGGACTCCTTGAAATACTCCCCAACCCAGGAGTGGAGTCCTGCCCATCTGGGAGGAGGATAAGGTTCCCAAGCACATGTGCACATGCACATGCCTGAAGGCCAGCGTTGTTTGCACAGGAAGCGTTGCCAAGGGGCGGGTCATAGACCCGAGGAGCACTGTAGGGGTAAGTTGAGTGCGGGTCATCGTGGTATCCGTGACACTGCAGTCATGTAAATGTGGTAAGGGTACATGTAACTTGCAGTATTCTGTAAGTTGTGCATGTAAGTATCAGCTTCGCCCATGCCCCTCCCATGTGAATGCTTCCCTTGCATTTAAATAACTTTTTATTTAAACTTAGCAGACAGCAGTAGCAATACAAGAACGAATCAACTGAGTACACATATACAAAAAACTACAGTAACCAAAGTACAAGGTCCATGGTTTCTGTCCGCTCTCCCCCTCCCCCCTGATTATCTCCCAATTACTCCAGAAGGGAGACCGGTCATATTTAAGGTGTCTCCTTCCCCTTACACCCACCAAGGTTCAGGCTATCATTCATCGCCAGGTCCAGCAAAGTCCCAAATCTTTATTTATCTTGGGATTTATTTTTGGGATTTATTGTAAGCCACATTGAACTGAAACTTGTTTGAGATAATGTGGGATATAAATGTCACAAATAAATAAATAAGCTGCCTTTATGAAGAGATTTACCCAAGGCGATGTACAGCAGGTACAGTTTAACATAAAACTTACAGTTTTGTTAACACCATAAAAATAGTAAAATGACCAAATATAAACATAAATACAATAAATGAGGTAAACTTGGAAACAGCAAATTGGAACTTAATAATAGGACTACCATGGAACAGTATCAGAAACATACACACTTAACAGCTTTGCAGAACAACCATATAATAGAAATATGATAAATGTCAGTACAATATAAACAACACCATAATATACAGCATGTAAGAACATTTCCAAATACCATAGATATGATGCTAATGTATAGCTTACCATGTAGCCGAGGGGCCAAGTGCAGATATATAGATGGGAACAAGATGAGTAGTACAGAGTCAGTTGGGTTAGATAGATAGATGGGTGGCTAAACTCAAGGCAAGTTCTTTGTACAGTTAAACGAGATGTAAGGAACTGATCCGCGTTACAGTGTGTGTAGCAAGCTAGTTCAGGTGTGGAATGAATGTATAGTCAGTCACCCTATGTATTAAAGGCTTGGGAGAAGAGCTAAGCTTTCACCTGCTTGTCATGCACAGCTTTCTTCCCCCGTATTTTACTTGTATACACCTCTTATGATTACTAGTCACATCCTCATCTCCCCCCCCCCCCCCCCCATTTCCTCTTCAAGCATAGGCGAGGTGTAAGATCAAATGAAACATGTAAAATATTATGGATCTCAAACTGGATAGCTTCCCAGAATGTCTGTACCACATGTGAATAAATTGCCATGCTGTCCATGTCCTCTCCAGCAATGAGGATCTGCAGCCCTACATTTAGAAAAAAAATTGGGCAGCGATAGGCTTGATGGAGCAATTTGTAAATGAGTTCCCAACACCTATTACAAATTAATATTTTTGCAGTTTGATCCCAAAGGTCTTGCAACTCTTCTTCATCAAGATCCAACCCTAAGTCCACATTCAATCGGGCTATTAATCCAGTGTCTGTGTCATGTATTTCTCTCCCCCCCCCCCCCCCCCACCCCCAAGGTCAAAGCAAAATACAATTTAGCAATGAGTTTGGCCCTAAGCCCTGATCTTGTCAAAATTCTCTCAACACTACTTCTGTGTCAGAAGGATCTACACTCCTCAACACCATAATTGTTTTCCTCAACGGACAATAAATTTGTATGTGCAGCACAAAGATCTGCAAAAGATTTGACCTGAGAACCCTTCCAGATCTGTCTTAGAAAATGGAGCCTCTTCCCAGCCCAATAAACCAGGTTCTCTGAGAAAGAAATTATCGGAAAGTGAAGCGGGCATTCTTAATTAGAGAAGTTATAGGAGAGAAACCTTCCTCTGGTGCCCCAAATTTCCTTCAAAGCTGCATGCCAAACCCTATATTGATGCAAAAGGATGGGACTGGTTTGACTAAGTCCTTTAACAGTAGGGGTGTCCAGTGCATAATGTAGAAGAGTCACTAAGCTATATCCTCCTTCCTGTGACTCCTCCACGTCACACCACCCAGGATCCAGGTCTACACCTAGCCAACTTCATGCCTCCACCAAGTGAGCAGCCAAATAAGTGTGGAAATTCAGGATTTCTATTCCACCTGTATCACTGGAGAGTTCCAAAGTATTCAGTTTAATCTGTGGTGCCTACGTATGCCACAAAAAGGAGAGAATATACCCATGCAATAAATGAAAAGACTTAGGCAGTGGCTTACAGAAAACTCTTTTAAAGCCAAGTGGCAAAGGGTCTGTACAAACATGATGTCCTAAAAGAATTAAAGGGTCATGCCTCACAGTGCAGCTCAAATAATTAGCTGAGACATGTAGTAGAGCTCACCAAAAGCGGGCAATGGGAGCGCAATGCCAGAACATGTGTCCCAAGGTGGCAGGTGCAAATCCCCATATCTCGGACAAGCATCCTGCAGAAACAGACGCACATGACATGCTCTATGAGAAGATATGTATAGCCGAAGAGCAAATTTGTACAAAAGTCCCCTCTGTAACATTGACTTCTGGTGCTTTGGCAGACTGAGTATAAAGCATTATAGCTGCTCTGCCATAAGGATGCAGGAGAGGTCCTGGACCATTTTTATTTATTTATTTTTTATTTATTTGTTGCATTTGTATCCCACCTTATCCCACCTCTTTGCAGGCTCAAAGTGGCTTACAATACATCATGAGTAGTGGAGGAATGTTAGTTGTCTAGTTTAGATGAGGAATAGTGTCCTTGAGATGATGATGACGAAATGAAATGTAAGCTTCTGTTAAGGTTTCTTGAACATAAGATCTGTCCACTGCAGTATAATTCACTTTATAAAGTTAGTCAGTTTGCTCAAAATCTACACTCACAAATATGTAACTGCTGTGTGTACTATCTCAAAATCAGAAAGACAAGGTGGGAGCACCACTGCTGGTCCTACTGGCATAAGCTGTGATTTAAAATAATTAAATTTGTACCCAAAGAGTGCCCCATATGTATCTAACAAAGCCATCAATTTAGGGGCTGACCTAGAGACATCTGTCAGCATGATAACCACATCAGCAGCAGCATATACAAAATCTTGTGGGTAACCTTGTTAAATTTAAAGTCCTGAATATACGTCGAGTCTCGCAGCTTCCGTGCCAAAACCTCCAGTACCAAATCAAACAGAAGGAATAACACTGGGCAGCCTTGTCTCATGTCCTGCTTTATGGCAAAAGAGCACTGAAGCTGCCCGCTTGCATATATGCGCTATTCCACTTACACACACCTTACAGAACAGCCCTTAGTCACTTTGCTGTCACTGACATGCCTAAATGTACACTTCCCAGGGAAAATATTGGTATTCTGTACATGCAGACACTTTGTTATAGAATTGCTCTTCACACATAGAAACAGAGAAAAATGGTGGCAGATAAAGATTGTGTGGTATATCCAGTCTGCCTATTTGTGCCATCAACTCTCCCTTCCTCTCCCTTAGAGATACTATATATTTGTCCCAGGCTTGCTTGAATTCAAATACAGTTTTTCATCTCCACCAGCTCCACCGGGAGGCTGTTCCACAAATTCACCACCCTTTCTGTGAAGAAGTATTTCCTCAGGCTACTTCTGAGTCTGTCCCCTTTCACCTTTATTTTGTGCCTGCTCATTCCAGAGCTTCCTTTCAGCTGAAAAAGATTCACCTCCTGTGCATTTGTGCCAAGGGAGTATTTAAAAATCTCATATCTCCCCTCTCTTGCTTTTCTTCCAAAGTGTATTCAACACCGCTACCAAGTACCATACCAAGCTACAGTTACCCCTGTGCGACTGGCCCACTAGTTCCCTCTACCCCATTCATTTCTCCACCACCAATAAGAGGAGTTGGTGGACTGGGAGCAATTTTTGCATCATTCCATATTGGCGCCCTATGCAGCCGCACTACTTGCACAGTCCTTGGGGCCCCTTTTACAAAGGCACACTAGTGTTTTTAGAGTACGCTAAATGCTAGAGACCACCATATATTCCTATGGGCATCTCTAGTATTTAGTATGCACTAAAAATGCTTTGTAAAAGACCCACTAAGTGCAGTGCTGCCAATACCTATGCAAACTGTGGTGCCAAGCATACATGCTGAGTTAAGTGCTGGTGCACGCTGATACCATACTGAGTTACACGCTGGTACCAATGTCACTTTACCCCTGATATGATTTATATGTTTCTTTTCTTAATCCTTGTGTTTGTCCTTTTTTTGGTTGGCGTTAGATTCATTGTTATTGAATACAAGATTTTTTTTTCTTGATTGTAATTTAGAAACGCAGGGGCCCTTTTACAAAGCTGTGGGAGGCCCAACGCACGAGTAGTGTGTGCCAGATTGGCACTACCGCCAGGGTAGTGCATGCTTCCAATGGTAATTCCAAGTTTGGCACACACTGAATCCTGTGGTAGAAAACATTTTTCTATTTTCTACCGCGGGAGCATTCCTGGCGATAGTCGGCAGCACAGCCACGTTGGCATGAACTGCATGATTACCGCGCGGGTAGCATGAGAGCCCTTACCATTCAGTCAGTGACTGATGGTAAGGGCTCAGGCGCAAAATAAGCGCACGCTAGTTTAATTTTTATGTGCATGCCCATTTCCCAGCCCATTAAAAAATGGCCTTTTCCTAGTCATGGTAAAAAGTGGCCCAGTGTGCGCCCAAAAAATGTGCTCACACTACCGCAGGCCACTTTTTACCGCAGCTTTGTAAAAGCTTTTAAAAAAAAAAATCTGAATGAGGCAATGCTACCGTCTCTGTCTCTAGTAATGTTGACTTTGACAAAAATCACTGTAAGTATTTATTCACCCATCATCCCCACAGAAGGAACAAACCCACCTTACTGGCTCAGGGTCTACAAATTCTAATACTGGCGGCCTGTGCCCAGAACTCTTGTGGATTACAAAACACCAACCATTTGTGAGCGGTCTGATGCTGATGGAGCAGGTGGAGCTAAATCCTGTGAGAACAAATATTTATCTTAGGAAAAACAGTGAGAGGTCAAGATCCCTGCGAGGCTGAACGTGGTTACAGGACAGAGTTGGCTAATCCAGCTATGGTGTACTAACTGCTTCTGACGTGAAATACCTGGATTTCAGTGTTGAAATATTTACATCAGGTGCCTAAGTGCCTAAAAGACTGGGAGAGAGGAGGGGGAGAAGGAACTGCTCAGCTCTAGCCCTTTATCAGACATCCAAATGTGGAAAACTCCTAAATGAGACTATGTGATAAAGATATTTATTTTACTTAAAATTTTGCAGGAATTTGGTCTGATGCAATTTTTGGTGCAAATGTTTCATCGTATGAGTTAAACATAACTAGTTTTTTTTGCTCATAAAGTTGGAATTTGGCCACAGATTTTCAGAAAAGGGCTATTAGTATGTTGTCAAGGAGGACTGTGAATGATATAAGCAGGGCTGGCTCAAAGTATGAACCAGGTGAGGCACTGGCTCAGAGCACCAAGTCTCAAGGATGGTCACAGCCTGCTCCTCCGGCTAGAGGCAAAATGTCCCATACCTCCAGCATGTGTCACTCTGTCCGCAGGTCCAGCAACCTCCTCCCCTTTAGGCCACCCTCCTCCTGTCTACATTTAAAGGTGTTTTTTCCCTACCGAGCACTAGCAGCCTGTCACCTAATGTTACCCACACCAGCTCAGTGTCTTCCTCTGCCACACTCTGCTCCCTTTGACGTAACTTCCTGTTTCTGCAGGGGCACAGCAGAGGGAAGATGCTGGGGCTGGTGCAGGTAGCGTTAGTGAAACACTGCTGGTGCTTGGGAGGGGAAAACCACCTTTAAAGGTAGACTGGGTGAATGGGGGGGGGGGGGGGAAGATGGACTGAGAGAGAGAGAGGGAGGGAGGAAGGAAGAGAGGGAGGGAGGGAGGGGGGTACATGCTGATAGTGGGAGGAGGTACTTCTGAACCAAAAGTTGGCCCAGGGTGCCATAGTCCCTTGAGCCAGTGCTGGATATAAAGAATTTGAGAGCCCGTTTTAACTGTTCTTACTGCTAGAAATTTAAATAAAAAGGAATGCTGTTGTCTGGAACATTAGAATCCCTCCCCAAGGCCAGCCCGACCACCAGGCAGAATAGGCATTTGCCTAGGGTGGCACAATTTGGGGGACAGCACCAACATGGCACTCAGCGTGCCTACGAACATTCATGGTGGCCAGCACAGGGCCTCCAGCATCTGCATATGCTCAGGCTCCACTGAATCCCACCCTCTCCAAATTTCCTGTTTCAGAGGGGACAGGAGCTGGTGGGCCCTGAGCATGTGCACATGTTCAAGGCTCCATGCCAACCACAATGGGCCTTCTGTAGACATGCTGACTGCTATGCTATTTGCTGATGCCACCCCGGAGGGGATAAAGAAGGGAAGAGAAGCCACTGAACATCTCGGGGGGGGGGGGGGGGAAGAATGGGAGATGCTGGGTATCATAGGGGAGGGGAGGTACGGTAGGTAACAGATGCTTGACACCATGGGGGTGAGGAGAAAAGAGGATATGCTGGACAACTCGGGGGAGGAGGGGGAGATGAAAGGAGAGATAGACTGGTCTCCATAGGGTAATGTTCTTCAGTGCAAAACCTGGGGCCAATGGCAGCCCCTAAAATCCTCCAAGGTGGCCCCAATCATCATTCTGGGTTTCCCCCCTTACTCTCTGCCTCTCTACCCAAACAGAAAGGGGCAAGCGGATGGGGGAAAGACCTGCATGCTGAAAGGACAAAGCATTTCACAATAGATGAAGAGAATGCATTTGGAAATAGCCAGCTTCTTATAGATAACCCCCAATGAAAAGTTTGAAAGTGGGCTGGTGGAGATGGATGTCATTGACACACACTGATCAGCTGTGTCATGGCCTCTCATGGGAAGATATTTGGTGGCTCTCCTTCAGCTCGTTTGGATCCAAAGCGGCCCCAACTTAAAAATTAGTGAAGACTTCTGCCATAGGGAATGAAAGGTAGGGAAAGAGAGAGATGCTGGACTACAGAAGTGTAGTGAAAGGAAGGTCCTTGAACTACTTCTTGGTGGGGGAGGGGGGCAAGCATGGCTGATGCGTAACCTAGAGTGTCAGAAACCCTTGAGCCAGCCCTGCTCTTCCCCTGATACAGACATCAGACTCATACATGTAATGCCTGGACACAGCATGGATGAGTGAAATGCAGCTCTTCATCAGAATCCCATACAGGCATCAAACTGAGACATTTAGGAGATAATTTTCAAAATACACCAGTAACCACTCGCACCTAACCACATAGGCCATGGACATAGTTTGGGGGGGGGGGGGTGAGAGGGCATCATTGCCTCCCCCAAACCCTGCTGGAATGAGTGCCTCACTCTCTCTCCCCTACCCAACATGTTCTGGTATCTCTCTTTCTATTTCAACTCTTTCCCCATTCTGCTTTGTCCCTTCTTGCCCTCCCCTGCATATTCGTTCCCTCCCCTCAAACCTGGCCTAGTCCTGTGGCTCTTTCTCAGTGCAACTGCAGTGAGCAGGAACTAAAAGCAGACAGTGCAGAGTCCTGTGCTGCAGTACTTCCAGCCAGGTCGTGCCAAACTGCCCCCTCTGATGCACTTCCTGCTGCCATGGGGGCGATTCTGGCAGAACCTGGCTGTAAGCCTACTGCATGAGGCTCTGCGCCTGCTGTTTCTAGTTCTTGCTCACCATACTACACTGGGAAGGAGTCATGGAATGAAAGCAGGCTTGAGGGAAGGGAGCGGATCAGTGGGGTTGGGGGGAGGGCAAGAATGGACAAAGCTGGATGAGGAGGGAGGAGGGATGAGAAAGAGAGAGGGATATGCTGGAACATGTGGGGCAAGGGAGGGAGAAGAAAGATGGCAGACATGGATTGGGAGAGGGGATATGCTGGACACCGCGAAGAAGAAGAAAAAGAGCAGGTTTGAGGGAAGGAGGCAGACTGTGGGGGGCAACAAGGGGCAATGTTGGATGGAGAACAAAGAGATAGGGGGGGGGGGGAGGAAATGCAAGAACACATGGGGAAGGGGAGGGAGAACAAAAATGGCAGACCATTTTGAGTTGATAGAGGGGATATGTTGGACACTGGAGAGAAAACAATAGGGAAGCCATGGCCATGTTAAGGGGCCAGTGAGATATGGGCTCGGAGCGCCCAAGTGTAGGGGTACCAAAAGCTTGCCTCACTGCATTGCCCCTTCATAGCTGCCACCATGTTCCTCCATCTCAGTATTTGGGATACAAGCAGCTAACACATCCTTCCCTCTCCCATCCCATCCTTTACCCAAATTGGATAGCAGTGGCATAAAGAAAATGGCAGCATGAGCTTCAGGACTCATGCACCTCCTGAGTGGTCTGCTGTTGCAACCCCCTTTGACTTCAGAAGTTACATCAGAGGGGGGCAGGACCAAAACAAGCTGAGTGTGCGCTGAAGGTCCCAGGCCTTGTGCTACAATTTTGATTTCTACCGCAGACTGTGGAGAGGAGGCTATGTGAAAGGAAAGATCGGAGAAAGATGCTGGAGAGGAGGCGAGTGGAAGAAGAGATTGGGGGAAGACACTAGAGAGGAGGTGGGTGGAAGGAGAAATCGGTGGAAGACACTGGAGAGGAGGCCATATGAAAGGAGAGATCAGGAGACGATGCCGGAGAGGAGGCCAGATGGAAGGGAGATCAGAGGGCGACACTGGACATGGTGGAAAGTAGATGGAAGGATTACTGGACATAGAGGAAGGTGGAAGGGAAGATAGGGGGGCATGCTGGACATAGTGGAAAGGGAGATGGGAGGACATACTAAACATGGAGGAAGGCGGCAGGGAAGATCAGGGAGAGATAACTGGACACAAGGGAAGGGAAGACAGGAGAGATGCCTGATATGGATGGAAAAGAGGGGGAGATGTTTGACAAGGATAGGAAAGAGATGGAGAGCTAGCCAGAAACAGTAAAAAGAGGGAGCTTGAAGACCAGAAGATAAGAAGGACACATAAAACTTGAGAGGCAGAAAATAAATTGGAGAAAGTTTGTGTGTGAAAAATCAATGCGGAAATGAAGAAAATAGGAAGACAGAAAAGAAATGGCAAATGGTCAGGAGGCCCTGGACAGCACACTAAGAGGATAGAAGAAAGAAGAAGCAGAAACTAGGACCAATATGATTAGAAAAATAAAATCACCAGACAAAAAACAGGTAGAAATTTTTTTTTCTATTTATTGATTGGAATGTGCCAGTTTTGGGAATTGACATTTGCTATCTTTATATTTTGCACATTAAAGAAGCAAATGCATCTCTTTCTATTTCTCTGGTGTAGTGCTGCATGCAGAATCTGGCTTTTTGAAGTTTCATGTTAATTTTGTCTACATATTTTCACTTTTAGTTTGTAGTCACATTCTGTGTTTGGAGAGGGTCTATTTGTGTTCTGCATGTATGACTGAGGGCAGTTATTCTGCTATAGTTGATGTGGAGGGGCATAATCGAATGCGAACGCCTATCTCCATGGGCGTCTATGTCCGAAAACAGGTACGTGAAGAGGCGGGACAGACCGTATTTTTGAAAAAATGGACGTTTTTCAGCTGGGCGTTTGTTTTTTTTAGCGATAATGGAAACTAAAAACACCCAGCTCAAAAATGTCCTAATCCGAGCCATTTGGTCGTGGGAGGGGCCACGATTCATAGTACACTCACCCCCCTGACATGCCAGGCAACTGGGCACCCTAGAGGTCAGTGCGGTGGACTTCAGACAACGCTCCCACATGCATAGCTCCCTTACCATGGGTGCTGAGCACCCAATCCCCCTCCCCCAAAACCCACTACCCACAAATGTACAACACTACCAAAGCTCTTAGGGGTGAAGGGGGCACCTACATGTGGGAACAGTGGGTTTTGGAGACCTCCCATTTACCAGCACAAGTGTTACAGGTAGGGGGGGATGGGCCTGGGTCCACCTGGCTGAAGTGCACTGCAGTACCCACTAAAAGTGCTCCAGGGACCTGCATACACGTAGGCCTCTAGGACTTGTTGCTGCTATATAACATTGGCACACCAGTTGACACCTGAAGTCTAATCTCTCTGAAAACGTCCTTTATTGGAATAAGCACGTTTACTCACAGTTAACTGCAGATCAGAGGTTGTGCCCCACTGGCAACGAGTCTCCCTGGTACTGAGATTAGCAGTAGGTCAGAGCTGGCAGAATGGTGTACAATGCCCTCTTTCAGCCACATTCAAGGTAAGAACTAAGTTCTGTAACGTGGCTAACACGTGAAAGGGATCTAAAACTGGCTTACAAAAATGGCCACTACCTCATGGACTACCGGAAACAAAACAGGGCACACTCTGACCCAGTAAGCAGGGGGAAAAGCACCATGGGAGTAGAGCCTACCAACTATCAACATCGTGGGCATTTGCCACAAGCTAGTGGAATCATGGAGCCCAATACCCTACACCCACCACAATGCATTGCTGATGTGACTCTGCAGTGCGCATAACAGAAAAGTTGTCACACTCACCCGAGAGCCACATCAGAACCAGGGAAAGGCTGTCACAGGATAGAACACATTCTGCTGTCATAGAGGTGGGTACGGCATTTGAGGCTGGCATAGAGGCTGGAAAAAAAGTTATTAAAGTGGGGTTTTTTTGGTGGGAGGGGGTTAGTGACCATTGGGGGAGTCCGGGGAGGTCATCCCCGATTCCCTCCAGTGGTCATCTGGGCAGTTGGGGCACTTTTTTGGGACTTGTTCGTGAAAAAAAAGGGTCCAAAAAAAAGTGACCCAAAATCGCAGTAAAAACGTCTTTTTTTTTTTTCGATTATCAGCTAAAGACACCCATCTCTCCTCGGCCGATAACCACGCCCCAGTTCCGCCTTCACCACGCCTCCGACATGCCCCCATCAACTTTACCTGTTTCCGCAACGGATTGCAGTTGGAAACGCCCAAAATCGGCTTTCGATTATACCAATTTGGGCGCCCATGGGAGAAAGACGCCCATCTCCCGATTTGGGTCGCAATATAGGCGTTTTTCTCTTTCGATTATAAGCAGGATAGTTGTTCAGTTTTCTCAATAGAGCTCACTGTGATATTTACAATGCTGCCTTTTCCTAGGAAGGTCCTTGTTGGTGGTGATATAGAATAGTAGATTTGATTTTTATAGGGTTTTATATTCATTCATAATAGGTCTGCTGCTGGAGTGTGGTTATGTTGCTGCTACTGAGATGAAACTAGAATCAGATTTTTTTTTTTTGTATAGTGAATTCTATAGGAATGTGCCCTAGTTCTTGCTCTGCACACACTGCATGTGAGAAAGACTTCTGTGGATGCAGAATATATGTTTGCATGTAACAATGTGACAATGCAGAGCCAGGGTCTGTATTTTTTATATTAGAGCTCTAGGCAACATAATTTAACTCATATAATTTTTGTTGTCAAATTATATTTTATTTTTTTGTGTAAAGCTTGGGAATTTAAACTGCATTTATTTTTTTCCTTGGGACAACTACCTAACTAGTGTTCAGAGCAGGGGGACCTCTTCATCCTCCTTCCTAACCAAAGTTTTCAAAGGGCCTTCTCTTTTGGGTGCCACCTCATTCCTCTCATCAGACTGCCTTGAGCCACCGCTGGGGGTAAGTGCTTTCAGTTGTCAGTAGTGGGGGCAAAGAGGAAAAGTTATGCCTGGAAGGTAAGTGCTGCCTCTGGGGGAGGAAGGCTGGGGAAAGAGTACTGCCTGCAGGGGTGGGGATAGGATAAGGTACTGCGGATGGCCCCAGGAAAAAAGTGCTGCCTTATGAGTGTGACAATGTGTGGTGGAGGGGGGTTCTATCCATGTGGCATGGTATGGGGAAATGGGGAAGTGCTGGAAATGAGGGCGAGAGAGATGGGGAGAGGAAGTGAGAAAGAGCTGGGCTTTGGAAAAGGAGAAAAGGAGGATGCTGGTGTCAGGCCTAGGGAAAGGGGAGAGGGAAAGTGTACTCTCTCCACGTGAATGCAAGAGGGGGCTTTATGAGAGAAATTTCCCATGGTGCTGGCTCAATTCATTTAAAAAAAATCTTCATTATTTTGATGTGCTGCCTTCATATTCATATACTGGCTTCATACTTGGCCTTAACCTGTTTTTTTTCTTTTTGAATAATCATAATGAATATGTATGAGAAGTCTATATGCTAATGAATATGTTAACGTGCCAAGCTCCATCCTTCCGTGTTACTATTTTAAAAAGGAAAGTAGGCACCTGTTTTCTGGTACTTAAACCTGTCCTAGGGGACCACCAGTCAGTCAGGTTTTGAGGATATCCCTAATGAAAATGTAGACAGAGATTTACATATAATTGAGGTGACAGGCATGCAAATCTGTCTCATGCATATTCATTAACTGTAACAATACAGAAATCAAATCACATCAAATTATCAAACTTTATTAATTCCACTTCATTTAAAATATATAGGCCCCAATATTCAGACCGCAGGAGATAGCCGGGCTGTCTCCTGTGGTCAGCGCTAAACCCAGATTTTCAATGCTGGTTTGTTTCCAGTGACCAGCATTGAATATCTGGTTTAACTTTGGCCGGTCCGATTTTAATCAGCCACGCTGATATTCAGTGCTGGTCATTTAAAGTGAGACCGGCCATAGTTATTCCACCTATTGTGGCAGACAATTATGGCCGCCAAACTTGGCTGCTCTCACTTTAAAAATCAGCGGAGAGCCGCTTAAGTGCCGTTTTAGTAGACATTTTCATTTGAATATCAGGTGGATAATGCCTAAAATTTCCTGACTAGCTGACTGAAGATGAATCCTAATCAAGAAATATCTCTACAATGAAACATACATATTATCATTTAAAATGTATTGAAAATACACCCTCCTATTTACTATGCTGTGATAGTAGCTGCCACGCAGCAATGCTGACACAGCCCATTCAAAATGAATGAGCAGTGCTGGCATTAGAGCACCGCAGTTGCTAGCGCAGTTTAGTAAACAGGAGGGACAGTGACAGAAACACAAATATATTGAAGAGAATGTGTCCACTCAAATCTCCTTATTTTCAAACTTCAATGAATGTCCACAATAAAGATGACAAAATCTCTTGAAATCCTTATTCTGCAGTGAGTGTGACTGAATGGTCTGTCAACTTAGCTGTTCCAATCCATTCCAAGTGACTACGATCCACTCAGCAACAACTAGTAGGCTTTGAAAGGGTTAGCAGTTGTACTTAATAACTTAATTCCTGAATTTCTGGTTTCTGAGTCTCGACATGCACACACGTTTCTCCTACTTGGCATCTTCAGGATTAGGAATATCTTGAAAACCTGACTGGCTGGTAGTCCCCCAGGACAGGTTTGAGAACCACGTCTTGGTAAAACAGGTGCCTATGTATAGACACAGTTATAGAACTGCCCTTCATGTATGTAAAGTACATACATGCTTTTAACACTTTTGCACATGCCAATTTTCCAAGAGAAACAGCGCATGTACTTTCTCTTTCAAAAAAATGTTAATAGGCCCCCTGCAATGAAATTAATCCCATCCGATATATCCAAAAAAGCATATATTTTACAAAGGCTACCTAGGCACCTATCCTGCTTATAAACGAAAGAGAAAAACGCCTATATTGCGACCCAAATTGGGAGATGGGCGTCTTTCTCTCGTGGGCGCCCAAATCGGTATAATCGAAAGCCGATTTTGGGCGTTTCCAACTGCAATCCATCGTGGAAACAGGTAAAGTTGACGGGGGCGTGTCGGAGGCGTGGTGAAGGCGGAACTGGGGCGTGGTTATTGGCCGAGGAGAGATGGGAGTCTTTAGCTGATAATCGAAAAAAAAGGCGTTTTTACCGCGATTTTGGGTCACTTTTTTTGGACCCTTTTTTTCACGAACAAGTCCCAAAAAAGTGCCCCAACTGCCCAGATGACCACTGGAGGGAATCGGGGATTACCTCCCCGGACTCCCCCAGTGGTCACTAACTCCCTCCCACCAAAAAAAACCACTTTACAAGCTTTTTTTCCAGCCTCAAATGCCGTACCCACCTCCATGACAGCAGAATGTGTTCTATCCTGTGACAGCCTTTCCCTGGTTCTGATGTGGCTCTCGGGTGAGTGTGACACCTTTTCTGTTATGCTCACTGCCGAGTCACATCAGCAATGCATTATGGTGGGTGTAGGGTATTGGGCTCCGTGATTCCACTAGCTTGTAGCAAAATGATGCTCACGATGTTGGTAGTTGGTAGGCTCTACTCCCATGGTGCTTTTCCCCCTGCTTACTGGGTCAGAGTGTGCCCTGTTTTGTTTCCGGTAGTCCATGAGGTAGTGGCCATTTTTGTAAGCCAGTTTTAGATCCCTTTCACGTGTTAGCCACGTTACAGAACTTAGTTCTTACCTTGAATGTGGCTGAAAGAGGGCATTGTACACCATTCTGCCAGCTCTGACCTACTGTTAATCTCAGTACCAGGGAGACTCGTTGCCAGTGGGGCACAACCTCTGATCTGCAGTTAACTGTGAGTAAGCGTGCTTATTCCAATAAAGGACGTTTTCAGAGAGATTAGTCTTCAGGTGTCAACTGGTGTGCCAATGTTATATAGCAGCAACAAGTCCTAGAGGCCTGCGTGTATGCAGGTCCCTGGAGCACTTTTAGTGGGTACCACAGTGCACTTCAGCCAGGTGGGCCCAGGCCCATCCCCCCCCACTACCTGTAACACTTGTGCTGATAAATGGGAGGTCTCCAAAACCCACTGTACCCACATGTAGGTGCCCCCTTCACCCCTAAGAGCTATGGTAGTGTTGTACATTTGTGGGTAGTGGGATTTGGGGGAGGGGGGTTGGGTGCTCAGCACCCATGGTAAGGGAGCTATGCATGTGGGAGCGTTGTCTAAAGTCCACCGCACTGAACTCTAGGGTGCCCAGTTGGTGTCCTGGCATGTCAGGGGGGCGAGTGTACTATGAATCGTGGCCCCTCCCACGACCAAATGGCTTGGATTAGGACGTTTTTGAGCTGAGTGTTTTTAGTTTCCATTATCGCTAAAAAAAACAAATGCCCAGCTGAAAAACGTCCATTGTTTCGAATATACGGTCTGTCCCGCCTCTTTACGTGCCTGTTTTCGGACATAGACGCCCATGGAGATAGGCGTTCACGTTCGATTATGCCCCGCCACTTGTCCTTAAATCAGACTCCTACAATAACTCCCAGGGGCACACAAAACTGCAAACTTTTGATAATGAGACAAAAGGTGGACTGCTTGAGAATTTGTGCACTTTCATGCCCTGTTCTGTAGGTGTAAATGTGTGTCTATACTATATGGGTAGGATTCTGTAGAGGTCTCACAAAGTTAGGCCTTCAGTTATGCACTCGGATCTCTAATTGGCTAAACTGGTGATAGGAATAATTGGCATTAACAAGCACCTAATTGGCAGTCATGAGGAATTATGTGTGGACCTGAACTACGCCCTATTACATGCATGCCTAATTTTCGCAGCACGCAACTCTAAAGGGAATGTGGGCATGGGAGAGGCATGAGTGGATCAGGGGCGTTCCCAGAATTTAAGTGCGGTGTTATAAAATACCCACATTTCGGCACCTAACTGCCATTAGTTAGGCACATTTACACCCACTTTTGAATGGTGCTAATACTGACCCCCAAAGTTAGGCGCAAAATGCACACTGAGGAGCCGTTTTGCAGACTGGCGGTAAGCTCAACGCAGGCTTACCACATGCTAATCTGGAACTACAACTGGCCGAAGCGGGAGCCGATGGTAGTTACAGCCCTGGTGTGTGCCATTTGCCATGCTACGGAAAATAGCTATATATTTTCCAGTGTGGTGCTAACCCGGTGTTAATCAGGCAGTGCCATGTGCTACCCGGTTACTTGCTGGGTTAGTGCAGGAGCCCTTAACGCCATCTCAGTGGGTGGCATTAAGGGCTCTTCTTCCCCCCCCCCCCCCCCCACATGGCCACTGAGTAAGTGAAATCTTACCACATTGCCATGCCGTTTTTTGGCCTTTATATTCACTGTGGTAAAAAAGGGCCCCCACTGCTAGTACAGGGCCCTTTTTACCATAGCTTAGTAAAAGGACCCCTAAGCTAGTATTTTATAAAGGTCGTTCAGCATGGAATTCCCTCTTAGTGTGGATCATCCTGGTACCTAATTTTGGGCAACCTATAAAGAATTCCTCAGTATACATGGACACATGTGTTGTATAAAAAAGCTGGCCGATATTCAGTGCTATTTAACTGGTCAAGAGCGGCTCCTGGCCAGTTAAATAGCATTTAGCTGGCTAACCGCTAATATTTAGTGTGAGATAGATGGTTATCTCTGCTGAATATTGGCTGTTAGCACATACCCCTGGATTCTATATAGCACGTTTAGAGATCCACACTGAAACCCAGGCGTATTCTATAACAATGCATGTAATTTAATTGGTTTAACAAGCTAATTAGCATTGATAACAGCACTTAACAAGTAATAATGAGCACTTATTGTCAATAATTAGAATTTACGCACAGAACTTGCTAAGCATATTCTGTAATGCATTGCGCCTAACTTCTAATGTGCACAAAAAGGGGCATGGTTATGGACAGGGAAATGGGCATTTTGTGGGCATTCCAAAATTTGCACGCATAGTTATAGAAATATGGCCCAGTGCGCCTAAATCTATGCACTAGGATTTACGACACATTTTCATTGGTGTAAATGGACGCACATGGTTTTAGGCACTGGGTTATCAACTAAGCGTATTCTATATACCGCGCCTAAATCTAGGCACCATTTATAGAATACACTTAGGCGAAAAAATTTTCCAAGTAGATTTTTTAGGCGCCATATATAGAATCCCTCCCTTAGTGGCTAATTGTCTATATCATGTGATATAGCCGGCTAGTCACAACTATTCAAGTGCTGGTCGGCTACGTTTAGTGGCCAAATCAGACCAGCTAAATAGCAGGCCTATATTTGGCTGCTATAAACTTAACCAGCCAGCACTGAATATTCACTTAGCAGGTTAAGTTTGAGTTGGCCAAATTAAAAAAAATAATCTGGTTATTCAATGCTGGTTACTAGAAACAGCCCGGCACTTAATATCCAGGGTCAGTGCCGACTGCAGCACTTATGTGTGCTGCCTCCCCTGATCTGAATATCAGGCTCTAGGTGCATACATTGTAGCTTCACCTAAACTCTGCTCCCAGGAATGGCTTCAGGCAAATTGAATAAAAGTAGGCACTTCCTCGTGGTACATTTATACGTGGATATTCAAGCAAGTTTTATAGGAGCCTTCCTATGTGTAAAACATGTTTTACAAACCACTCATACCTCAGCTTATCAAATTTCATATTGTAAGTACAGTACTTGATTGGTTTAGATCTTATCTTGATTCTAGATTCTTTATGGTACATTGGTTTGGATCTCTTCTACTTCCCATGTTCTACATTGCAGTGGCATAGCCACGAGTGGGCTGGGGCCCACTCAGTTGTGGGGCACCCTTGCTGCAACTGGTGGGGATCCCTAAGCTCCACCAGCTGAAGACCACCTCAAGGGCACCCTGAACTCCCTCCAGTGCAGCTCAGCAGTTGGCCACAGCTTTCCTTTGCAATCCAGCACCAACTAAATCTAACACTGATCCAAGGCTGGTTTTCATCATCTATAGGACATATTGTTCTAACTCTCATTCCAAAACTTACTGGGGTGGATCTATCTCAAGTAGCTAATTTTAGACCAATTGCTAGTATACCTTTTTTTTTTCCAAATTAAGTGTCCCTTTTACCAAGCTCTGGTAAAAGGGGCCCTGTGGTGGTGTTGACACGTGGATTTGCCGCTCACCGAGGCCCACTTTTACCAGATCAGATAAAAGGCTTAAAAAAAAAAAAAAGGAAATGGTCATGTGGTAAGTTAATCACTTGCCGCACTGCCATTTTCAGGGGGAGCCCTTACTGCCATCTATTTAGGAGGCAAGAAGACAGAAGAGATGCCTGATATGGATGCACACAGTATTACAAATTCCAGAGATCTACACCCAACTTGCACACAAGGATTTACACCAGGTTTCAGGGCCACCGAGGGGGGGGGGGGCAGGGAGGGCAAGATTCCCCAGTCAGCTTCCAAGGCGGGCCCAGTGCTGCAGTGCTGCTGCTGCATGATGCATTGCATCAGCATTCAGCAAGGCTTCAAGATCCTGGCAGTGGGACTGGCGCTGGCATGAGGCAGCCAAGTAGGCAGAAGGAAGGCTGCAATTCATTGGACTTTTCAGGGTTATCACGTTAACGTGTAATGCATCATTTTCTCTGCGTGCCGCTGAAGGTCTTCATCCTTCTTCCTGCCTCACACTTGTCCCGCCTCCAGCTCCTCCTGATTCTATGACTACTTCCTGTGGATCTGCAGGCTTAAGTGGCAGAGAAGACTCAGGCCAGGGTTAACGTGTTAATGCAACAGATAACCTGGTCACAGCCGGCACATAGGAAACAAACACAACTGGTCTGACTCCAAGGAGGACTGGGAAGCACTAGTAGTCTGCAGATGATGAGGTAGTTAGGGACCGGGTCATCATGATGTGGGATGCGGCGGGGGGGTGCAGGTGTGATACAGCGGGTGGGGTGCGGCCAGAGGTTGTGGGGAGGGATTGTTTGCCCTGGGGGGATTGTTTGCCCTGGGTCCAGCTTTGTCTCTCAGCAGTCCTACCAGGTTTCATTTGATGCAAGTCCTCGTGCCCCAAGTTAGTGCAAATCCCCAATAGACACTATTCTCTAAAGGGCCTTCATCCCAGAGTGCATGTTGAAAGCATCCATGTAGTTTGTAAATTGCTCTAATAAAGCATGAATACAGCATGGACAGGTGGATTTAGCAGAACCACTTGCAGAAATTACACTGATACATGAAAAGTGTGAATACAAAACAGACAGCTAAAGAATGGATCTTCATCAGAGACCCATGCAGGTGTCACACTGAAATATGTAAAGCATGAATACAGCACAGACAGGTGAAAAAGACATTTTCATCAGAGCCCCATCAAAGTGTCACAGTGACACATGTAAAGTACAGTATGAATGCAAAACAGACACCATGAAGGAGACACACTGATATACATAAAGAATGGATACAACACAGACAGCAGAAGAGATCTTCATCATAGCCTTATCCAGGCGTCATACTGATATATGTAAAGCATTAAAGCAAATATAACAATAACCTAAAAACATTTTGTGAAAACAACCAAAATGATAAGACTAAAAAACACAAAACAATGACTTATAGTTTTTAGATCGCTATATATTATTCATTAATTTATTGTATTGTCTTTCATCTATCAAAAAGTAATGAAAACATCTTTGTATATTTTATAAATTATTCTCAATACATAGGAAGCCATTCTTCATTCGCATAGTAATATGTAGATTTACCATACAAAAGTAGAAAATGAAATAAAACAATTAAATAACAACAAAATATGCAAAGCAAAATGTCATTAGTTTTTTTTGGATAGATGTTGAAAGATAAATATTGTATGAATATATGGAGATTTTCTTAAAAATATATATATCACTGTTTTTTGGTCTTTCATCAAGAATTACAACACAAATATAAAGCATTACAACAATATGTACAGCTGAAAAGTGGGAATGATGAGTGAGGTGATTAAATTTGCAGATAACACAAAACTATTCAGAGTTGTTAGAACACATGTGGATTGTGAAAAATTGCAGGAAGACGATAGGAAGTTGGAAGACTGGGCATCCAAATGGCAGACAAAATTTAATGTGGACAAATGTAATGTGATGCACATTGGGATGAATAATCCAAATGATAGTTACTTGATGCTAAGGTCCACCTTAGGAGTCAGCACCCAAGAAAAAGATTTAGGTGTCATCGTAGACAACATGCTGAAATATTCTGTCCAGTGTGCAGCAGCAGCCATGAAAGCAAACAGGATGCTAGGAATTATTAGGAAAGGGATAGAAAATATGACAAAGAATATTATAATGCCTCTGTATCACTCCATGGTGTTACCACACCTTGAGTATTGTGTGCAATTGTGGTCAGCGTATCTTTAAAAAATACAGCAGAATTAGAAAAGGTTCAAAGAAGGACAACGAAAATGATTAAGGGGATGGAACTCCTCTCATATGAGGAAAGGCTTGAGAGGTTAGGACCCCTCCACATGGAAAAGAGGTGGCTGAAGGGGGATATGATAGAGGTCTACAAAATACTTAGTGGTATAGAACAAGTAAACGTAAATTGATTTTTTACTCTTTCAAAAAATACGACTAGAGGACACTCCTTTAATATTCCCTTATCTCTTGTTTCTCCTGTTTGTCCTAATTAGATTGTAAGCTCTGTCGAGCATACGTCTAGTAGCGCTATACGTCTAGTAGCGCTATAGAAATTATAAGTAGTAGTAGTAGACACTCAAGAAAGTTACATGGTTCTACTTTTAAAATGAAAAGGAGGAAATATTTCTTTCATTCAAGGAATAGTTATGCACTAGAACTTGTTGCCAGAGGATGTGGTATCAGTGGTTAGTGTATCTGGGTCTAAAAAAAGATTTGGACAAGTTCCTGGAGGAAAAGTCCATAGTCAGCTATTGAGATAGACATGGGGAAGCCACTGCTTGTCCGTGGGATTAGTAGCATGAATCTTGCTACCATATGGGATTTTGTCAGATACTTGTGACCTGAATTGGCCATTGTTGGAAGAAGGATACTGGGCTAGATGGACCATTGGTCTGACCCAAAATGTTTTTTCTTATGTTCTACGCAAATATTGCGCTGATACACATATAGAATGAATACAGCACGGCCAGCTGAATTCATCTGAACCCAATGCAGACATCACACTCATAGGAGCCCGGTATAGGAGGCTTGGACAGGCTAAGCCTCCCCTGCTGTGCTCTGAGAGGTTTAAATTGTTGATTTACCTCCATCCTCACAGCAGGAGCTGCAGTGAAAGCCCTCTAGCCTTGTGTAACCAATTGTAGAAATTGGTTTATGGTTTGTTTACCTTACTGCTGGGAGAGCAGGGGGAGGGGGGGGTTGGCTGGGTTGCCAGGGAGATATTTAAGGAGGATGACTTCCTGACCTGCACTGAGAACAGATAGCAGCAGAATCGGACAACCAGACAACAAAGGTAGAAAAGATCATTTTATTTTCATTATAGTGTTTGGAATATGTCCACTTTGAGAATCAGGTGCTCAACATTAAAAGTTTATATTTTTTTTACTTATTTATGGCATTTTATCCCACATTAAACATGAATTAGGGTGTTTTGTGGCTCTACATGAGAATTGTGATGATATGATCCCTTGTTTCATATTGTTGACGGTCTGCATTTTCCGTATGGGTGGTATATTGGTGTATTAGGTTCTGCCCAGTGTAATATTTATGGTACAGTAAGGTTCTGAGTGTGTTTTTGGACAAAGTTGTGCATAGTGTTTTGCAGTTGAGCAATTGTGGTTAGAATATGCTTTGAGCAACCACTTTATTCTTTGACATATGATACATATCTAATATATAAATTTAATAAAAGGTATTAATTGTGACTTTTATTTTTATTTATTTTTTTTTTCTGTGCGTTATCAGACAATTATGGATTTAAGCTCCACCCCTGGCCTTGCTGCACGTCCATTTTCCGGCCCCTTAAAGAAAGGCCGTTTTCCAGGACACGGCTAGAACTGGCCCAGCACATACCCAAAAGATGTGCTCGCACTGCTGCAGGCCACTTTTTGTCGTAGCTTAGTAAAAGGGCCCCTATCCTGCTTATTTTTGAACGCGAAGGCCGGCCATCTTCCAACACAAATTGGGAGATGGCCGGCCTTCTCCTAAAGCCAGCCAAATCGGTATAATCGAAAGCCGATTTTGGCCAGCTTCAACTGCCTTCCGTCGCAGGGCCGGCCAAAGTTCAAGGGGACGTGTCAGCAAGGTATCGAAGGCGGGACGGGGTTGTGGTTAAGAGATGGCCGGCTTCGGACGATAATGGAAAAAAGAAGGCCAGCCCTGACGAGCATTTGGCCGACTTTACTTGGTCCCTTTTTGTTCACGACCAAGCCTTAAAAAATTGCCCCAACTGACCAGATGACCACCGGAGGGAATGGGGGATCACCTCCCCTTACTCCCTGCAGTGGTCACCAACCTCCTCCCACCCAAAAAAAATAAAATAAAAATTTTTTTTTTGCCAGCCTGTATGTCAGCCTCAAATGTCATACCCAGCTCCATGACAGCAGTACGCAGGTCCCTGGAGCAGTTTTAGTGGGTGCAGTGCACTTCAGTCAGGCGGACCCAGGCCCATCCCCCCCTACCTGTTACACTTGTGGTGGTAAATGGGAGCCCTCCAAACCCCCCCAAAACCCACAGTACCCACATGTAGGTGCCCCACTTCATCCCTAAGGGCTATGGTTGTGGTGTACAGTTGTGGATAGTGGGTTTTGGGGGGGATTTGGGGGGCTCAGCACACAAGGTAAGGGAGCTATGTACCTGGGATCATTTTGTGACGTCCACAGCAGTGCCCCCTAGGGTGTCCGGTTGGTGTCCTGGCATGTGAGGGGGACCAGTGCACTACAAATGCTGGCTCCTCCCATGACCAAATGCCTTGGATTTGGCCGGGTTTGAGATGGCCGCCATTAGTTTCCATTATCGGCGAAAACCAATGGCGGCCATCTCTAACGCTGGTGATCTCTAAGAGATTTGGCCAGACCCGACCGTATTATCGAAACGAAAGATGGCCGGCCATCTTGTTTTTATAATACAGTTGGGTACGCCACTTGACGAGGTCCGCATTAGAGATGGCCAGCCCCGTTCAGTTATGGCTCTCCACGTGACATAAATGCACAGGAGGCGAATCTTGTTGAAAGGAAGTTCTGGCATGAGGGGCATAGGATGAAGCAGAAAGGGGACATACTCATGAGTAATTAAGGATATACATTTTTATGGAAATGGTGATGGATGCCCAGAACGGCCTCCTGGTGGAAGTAATGAAGACGAAAACTGTATTTGAATTCAAGAAAACTAGGGAAAAATACATAGGATCTCTAAGGAAGAGAAAGGGATAATAGCTGGTATGGATGGGCAGACTGGATAGGCCATATGTTCTTTATCTGCCTTCATTTTCTCTGTTTATTACTTCTGGAGTGTGACTAGTAGCATATCACACCCCAAGTTTTACAAACCCAGAACCAGTTTCTTGAGATGACTGTAGAGGCAGGGTTTTTTTTTAAAGTCTTTTCTTTAACAAATACTTTCTAAGTTGGAAAGCCCTCTACATCCTGATTAAGTGGTCTAATTTTAGGGAGTCTCAGGACTGTACCATTAAAACATGTATGACCTTCTTCACATGTTCCTCCTGGCTCACTTCTGAAAAACACAAGTGCACTAATATGTCCTGTGGTTCAGATCATGGCTGAGGGTCCAGGCAAATCCCCTTACCATTGACCCAACACACCTGGAAAGAACTGCTGATGACTTTCCAACTCCTCACTAACCTTGTCTTGTGGAGAACAAAGGACAGCCAAGGTGAGTGGTGAAAAGAAACTTTAATCTGTTTGTTCTTTGTGTTATCACAGCTCAGAAATCTGACTCCACCAGTGTACGTAAAGGAGAAGGGGCCTGCGACACCCCATGCCATGCCAGACTCCCTCATGAGGTGGGCAAGCTGGGACTTTATAAGGTGCTTCCCAAGTCCTGCCTGTTTCCTGTGAATCAGTTACATTTTGGTGACCCACCAACCAAGTTGTTGACGGCTTGATCCTCATTTCTTAAATCCTTGGACTCAAAATTTTCGCAAAGTCTGAGAAGAAGAGGACAAAATGGGGAAAGCGGTAAGTTATGTTGAATATTAAATATTATAGTTATGCATGTATTTATTCATTCATATACTAAATATTATTTGTTATATAGGGTATTTATAAATAAACTACATAAATCTTAGGGTATAAAGTATTCAACATAGTATAATGCATGTGTTTGATTATAAAAACCTCAGGGTCTTATCTGACATACAGGAAAACTTAGAAAGAAACTCATCATAAGATGAAAACACCTTGTTTAATAATGAACAGACAGCTGCCTTGGGACTTCCTGAGCTTTGGATGCTCTTGGAATAATTGTGGTGAGGTTTGCTGGGCAGTGGAATAGGATTTCAAGAGAGCAGTTCCGATTACAGCCTAAATGTTCTTCTTAACTATAGCCCTTGATAATTAGAATTTAGATTATATCATATCATGATTTTTTTTTGTACTGCATTTCAGGAAAGCGGTCCCGATTACAGCCTAATTGTTCTTGTTAACTATAGGCCGGGATAATAAGAATTTAGATAATATCATAATATTTTATTTTAGTATTGCATAATCTAGGCATTTGTTAAAAAAAAAATAGCGTCACCCATATTTATGGAACAGGGTAAAAAGTGCCAGAGCCTGCAAAACTGTTGAAGCTTCAGGAATTCTAGTCCTCGGGATGAAACTACAATGTAGTAAATTTAAAACAAATCGGAGAAAATTTTTCTTCACCCAACGCATAATTAAACTCTGGAATTCGTTGCTGGAGAACGTGGTGAAGGCGGTTAGCTTAGCAGAGTTTAAAAAGGGGTTAGACGGTTTCCTAAAGGACAAGTCCATAAACCACTACTAAATGGACTTGGGAAAAATCCACAATTCCAGGAATAACTTGTATAGAATGTTTGTACGTTTGGGAAGCTTGCCAGGTGCCCTTGGCCTGGATTGGCCGCTGTCGTGGACAGGATGCTGGGCTCGATGGACCCTTGGTATTTTCCCAGTGTGGCATTACTTATGTACTTATGGGCAAAGAGTTATCTAGTTTCAAATTGTGCCGGGAAATGAAATGTTCAGACTTAGGGCCCTGTTTGCTAAGGCACGCTAGCGTTTTTAGTGTGCACTAAAATTTAGCGTGTGCTAACGCTAGAGGCACCCATATATGGGTGTCTATAGCATTAGCCTGCGCTAAAAACAATAGAGCGCCTATAGTGTGGCTTAGGAAAAAGGGCCATAGTGTCTAATCCTGACAGCTGGTACGTTGCCCGCTTGTTCCGCTGCTATGCAGTTTGGAGAGCAGAACATAAAGATTGCCTGTGCATTGCAGACATTTCCAAAGTCCCATGTTTGTTTCTGATGTCATGCTGGTATTTCAGTTCTGTAGGTTTAATGAACTCAGAAGGGAACGCTTGAGTCCTCAGTCCCTTCCCCTCACTCAAGAAACCAATCTCTTCAAGCACAGCCCAGTGGTACTGATCTGAGGCAGCATCTCTGCTTTAGGTGCTGACTTGTCACTGGCACAGACTGGCGAAGAGCCACCTAAAGGGAGTATTACAATGCAGCACTTTTTCAGAAAATCTTACTATTTGGATTTAGGCATGGTTATGTATTTATTGGGATTAATTAACTGCCTTTATGAAGAGATTCACCCAAGGTACAGTGTAACATAAACCTTACAATTTTGTTAATAGCATAACAATAGTAAAATGACCAAATACAAAGATAAATACAATTAATAAAGTAAACTTGGAAATGACAAATTGAATTATAGTAACAGGACTGACATGATACAATGTCAGAACAGCGATGTAGAACAATCTGATAAAAGAAACATGAAAAATATCAGTACAATACAAATGATACCATAATAGAAAACTTTGAAACTAATCATAGTTCATAATAAGTACAAATTTTAATATAATCTTTGGTGAAACAAAATCAGAATATCTGAGTTTTACTATTTATAATACACAAATATACTTGATTTACATTGTACTTTCTGTTCAAATATATTTTGTCAATTCAGCATTAGAGGGTAGAGAAAAGCTTGTTTACCCATAGGAAAAGCTTTGTAGACTGACATGAGTAGCTAATGTGACCTGTCCAAGGTCATACTGAGAATCAGCAGTAAAGCAGAGGACTAGAACTGAGACAGAGGGAGAGAATTAACCACCTTCTCATTATTATTTACATTTATCTACATTTTTCATGGCGGTGAACAAAAGCAGATCAAACTCAGGGATATAAGATCCAAAATCTTTTATTTCTGGAATAAAAAAGCCAAACAAGCCTGACACTGGCCATGTTTTGCCCAGGCAAAGGCTGCGTCTGGGGCTACAGAGTCCTATAAACAAATAAAACAAAATCCTTATTAGTAAAAACAACCATTAAATAGTAATAAATACAATAATAAATAACAGAAAATAAAATACAAATCTATAAGCCAAGACATCAATATACATCCAAAATAATATAATGACATTGATAATTGACACACAGTAAAAATAGGGTACCTACCCAAATGGCATTCAAATGGCACTTCACCACCTTGATAATACTGAAAAGAATAATAATAGTAAAATCATACATGTGCTCTGACTAGATAAAAGTAATAATAGGGGTCCTTTTACTAAGCTGCAGCATGTTTTTGACGCGCGTTGAGGTCCCCTTTTACCACAGCGGGTAAAAGGCTGTCCATTTTTGGGAAAAAGAAATGGCCATGTAGTAAGTGAACCACTTACCGCATGGTCGTTTCAGTGGGGAGCCCTTACCATCACCCATTGAGATGGCGGTAAAGGCTCCCACGCTAACCTGGTGGTAACTGGGCAGCGCATGGTGCTGCCTAATTACAGCCAGTTAAGTTCTGGCGCTACTAGTACATATTTTTGTAATGCTGGAAATGGTGCATGATAAGGGTGGGAACTACCGCCAGGCTCCTGTGGTAGACCAGTGGTAGTTCAGGATTGACGCCAACAGTAAATTCCACTGCATAGCCAAAAATGCTATCTTACCAGCTCAATTCAGAAGATGGCAGCCTCTCACAAAGAAATCTAGCAGTGCTCACAGTAACAGCAATCTGTTACGCAGTGGCTTGGCTGCTTTAAAAACACTGGCAGAGGTCAAAGATCAGGAAAACACAAAAACATTAAATAATTTAGATCATAAAATGTCATACAAGGGGTAATCATAAAAGTAAATAAAACAACTGAACCGCGCTAAAAAATGCCATTTTTTAGATGGTTCACTTGTTTTATTTTGCTTACTTTTATGATTGCACCTTGTTTGACCTTTTATGATCTAAATTATTTAATGTTTTTGTGTTTCCCTGATGTTTGACCTCTGCTAGTGTTTTTAAAGCAGCCAAGCTGTAGTATAGAAGACTGCTGTTAGTGTGAGCATTGATAGATTTGTTTGTGAGAGACTGCCATCTTCTGGATTGAACTGGTATGATGATGACATTTTTGGCTGTGGAATGCTGCTGGAATTCACTATTATTACTTTTATCAAGTTGGAGCACACATTTAATTTCACTATTATTATTCTTGTCAGTATTTTCAAGGTGGTGAAGTGCCATTTGAACACCACTTGGCTAGGTATCTTATTTTTACTGTGTGTCAATATCATTATGTTATTTTAGACATATATACATGTCTTGGCTTGTACTTTTGTATTTTATTTTCTGTTATTTAATTATTGTTTTTATTATTATTTATGATTGTTTTTACTAACATTGATTTTGTTTTATTTGTCTTAGCCCTTGATGCAGCCTTTGTGTGGGCGATACACAGTCAGTGTTGGCATTTTTTGGCTTTTAATTACAGAAATAAAAGTTTTTTCAAGCTTATATCCCTGATTCCGATTTGCTTTTGTTCACCGCCATCTTGGAGTTTACGGATTGCTTGCCCTGTGGTTTCCTTGCATCTATATTTTTCATCCAAAAGACTTCAAAGTGTTATATATTGTTCTATTAGCAATGAAATACAGTAACCTCAGAACAAAATACATCTACAAATGATAAAATATAGTAACTACAAAGCAGATTACAAGCACATTTGCTTTTTCTTGGATGCAAAGGACTTTGTAATGATGAGAATTATCTCGTATAGTGTTGTATATGTTAATGGTGCTTGTGGTATAGCCAATGTTGAGTGAATGTTTGTTCCTAAGGAAAACTGATCCAGATGTGGTTGTCTTTACAGGATAAGTATGAGTTGTACTCTGTGGAGATGGAGAAGCAGAACAATGGAGATGTGGATGTCAAAATCAAGAAGAAGCAGAAAGGAGCGAAGAAGAAAGAGAAGTTGGAAAGCATGAAGAAAGAGATGGACATTGTGAGTACTGGAGGAAAGGAGGGGGGACAAAAAAGAGAGCAAGGAAAAGGAAGTCAATTTTATTTATTTTTATATTCTACTTTTCTAGGTCTAGAGCTATTCAAAGCGGTGAACAGCCAAGGTTTAAGGCAAGCAAGGTGCCATAATTATAAAGGGGGATGTATAAATTATGTTGACCTCCATCTAGTGGTGAGAAGTGAAAACTGCAATGGCTGGAGATAGGTAATAGCGATGACTATTTCACGTTTTGAGGAAATAATGGGGATCACAAGGAAGGATTGCTGTCATCAAAATGAAAGAAATCATATGAAATATTTTGAGATTTTATAAACAGAGGAGCAGGCAGTATGAATCTTAAGGCACTGTGATTAAGTTTTGTGCTTTCTCCCAAACAGCCCTACCTCCTCCATTGGGCCCAGCTATAGTTAGCACATAGCTTAGAAATGAAGACTTACCTCTTTTGTTTATTCTCTTCCAGGATGACCACGAGCTGACTGTTGAGGAACTGGAACAGAAATATCAGACTAGTGTAACAAAAGTGAGTCTTATGAAAGGGGCTGGATGGAGGGTTGGACAAATTAAAAAGAGAAAGATTACTGGGACCCAGAAGAGAAACAGTGTGGAATACAGGAGAAGACGAGAAGATAGAGAAAGTTCTGGCTAAGGGAAAGTGAAGTTGTAAGATGTGAAGGTCTGAAGAACTCTTCCTAGTTTGCCTCCAATATTAAAAAGTCTTCATTGGAGAGGTTGACAATGTTTGTTTACTGTTTAATAGCACTTGATATCACCTTTCAGTAGAGACAAGCAAAGTTACAACTCAAAGCTCAGAAACAGGAAAGAAATACAATCAAAATAGGAATGTATGAGGACCAAGACTGACAGACATCAAACAAAGTACCACAAAGGTGTTCAGATGACTTGAAAGAATAGATCAAATAGAACTATAAGGTTGCAAAAGCCAAAACTCTTCAGGTCCTCTATTATGTCATGCTGCTCATCTATTTAGGTACCATTGATACAGCCAGATATGACTCTGAAGAGATCAGAAAAGACTTTATGGCATAGGGATAACAGTGAAAGAAAAGTTCTTATCTATTGCTCCAGTCAATGGTCAAGAGACAAACATATCCTGCAGATATCATATGGCTGTGAGGATGGTGTTGACAGCAGGGCTTAGGGTTCTGAGATTATGGTGTAGTATTTCAAGAAGATCTGATAAGTAAAAATGGGATGCCTTACAAGGAATAATAAAAGTATTTTTGCCCATAGACTAGCCTTGCTAGTGATGAGGGTTGCAAACTAAGTTCATCAAGGGCAGGCTTTCTCAAGGTAGGTCCTAGAGGGCTGCATGCAGTCAGGCTTTTTTGATTTCCACAATGAATATTATGGAGGAGTGCCTCCTGTTGGAAAGCTTTGGCATCACACTTACCAGCTTAAGCCTGCTTTAGACCTTAAGGGGCCCTTTTACTAAGCCAATTTGGAGCTACCGCTGGCCCAACATACTACTACTACTACTTAGCATTTCTATAGTGCTACAAGGGTTATGCAGCGCTGTACAAGTTAAAACATGGGGAAGGACAGTCCCTGCTCAAGAGAGCTTACAATCTAAAGGTAGCAAGCTATGTAGTCAGTGTAGGTATCATGAATGGGGAAGGTGGTTAGGCACCAAAAGCAATGGAGAAGAGATGGGCTTTGAGTAAGGACTTGAAGATGGGCAGGGAGGGCGCATGGCGTATAAGCTCGGGGAGTTTGTTCCAGGCATAAGGTGATGCGAGGCAGAAGGGGCGGAGTCTGGAGTTAGCGGTGGTGGAGAAGGGTACAGATAGGAGTGATTTGTCCTGAGAGCGGAGGTTACGGGTGGGGACATAGGGGGAGAGGAGGGAAGAGAGGTAGTGGGGGGCTGCAGATTGAGTGCATTTGAAGGTCATTAGGAGGAGCTTGAACTGTATACGGTAGCGGATCGGGAGCCAGTGAAGCGACTTGTGTTTGGCATTTCCTGCGCTAGCAGAAATATTCAAAAAATATCTCTTCAGGGGGTTACCCGGTGGTAATTGGGCAGTGCCGCTGTGGTAAAATGGGCCTCAGCTTGTAGCAAAAATGGCCCCTTCCACTAGCGCAGGGCCCTTTTTACTGCAGCCTAGTAAAGGAGCCCCAAAGTGAGCCTTCTTGCTGACCTCTGCAATGAATACTTCACTGGAGACAAGGGATTTTAATACTCATTACTCAAGAACAAATTTAATAATTAAAAAAGTTTGATTGTTTCTAATATTCTAGTTCCCCCTGTAACTTCTCTGGCAGTGGCATTCTTCAAACCTTCAGTACCATTCTCATCTCTGCGTGCGTCTGGTAGCGCTATACAAATGCTAATACTAATAATTATAATAATTAGGACCAGTCTGAGCTTTTGCTAGAAAGTCTACAGTTGTGGTGCAAACATGCCAAAAAGAAAATGTTTGGCATTAATATCCAGCAGGAGTTAATGAGGCAGGAGCTGCTCCTTCCCAGTTAAGTCCTGCTGACCAGTTTCCCACATGATATTCAATAGCACTTAATTGGATATTTTTTTTTGTACCCTGTGCTTTCCCACTCATGGCAGGCTCAATGAGGCTTAGGTACTTATTTGTACTTGGGGCAATGGAGGGTTAAGTACTACTACTACTACTACTACTACTATTTAGCATTTGACTTGCCCAGAGTCACAAGGGGTCTGTGCCTGCAGTGGGAATTGAACCCAGTTCCCCAGGACCAAAGTCCACCACTCCAACCACTAGGCCACTCCTCCACTCCGCATGTTGCTGCTGAATATGATGTGTGACATTGCGGCCTTATCTGATTAGTGCTGGGGCAGTCTGGGAACAGAGCAGAGGTGGGCACCTTGTGCTTCTGTTTATATTTTCAGAAAGCGAATGATACATACCTGTAGCAGGTGTTCTCCGAGGACAGCAGGCTGATTGTTCTCACGACTGGGTTGACGTCCACGGCAGCCCCCTCCAACCGGAACAAAAACTTCGCTGGCGGTCCCGCACACAGGGCACGCCCACCGCGCATGCGCGCCCGCCTTCCCGCCCGTGCGCGACCGTGCCCGACCGTGCCCGCTCAGTTGAATGACAAGCAAAGGAATGAGGAAAAAACGCAACTGCAAAGGGGAGGAGGGAGGGTAGGTGAGAACAATCAGCCTGCTGTCCTCGGAGAACACCTGCTACAGGTATGTATCATTTGCTTTCTCTGAGGACAAGCAGGCTGCTTGTTCTCATGACTGGGGTATATCTAGCTCTCAGGCTCACTCAAAACAAGAACCCAGGTCAATTGAACCTCGCAACGGCGAGGGCATAACAGAAATTGACCTACGAAGAACAACTAACTGAGAGTGCAGCCTGACCAGAATAAAATCGGGTACTGGAGGGTGGAGTTGGATTCAAACCCCAAACAGATTCTGCAGCACTGACTGCCCGAACCGACTGTCGCGTCAGGTATCCTGTTGAAGGCAGTAATGTGATGTGAATGTGTGGACAGATGACCACGTCGCAGCCTTGCAAATCTCTTCAATAGTGGCTGACTTCAAGTGGGCCACCGACGCTGCCATAGCTCTAACACTATGAGCCGTGACATGACCCTCAAGAGCCAGCCCAGCCTGGGCGTAAGTGAAGGAAATGCAATCTGCTAGCCAATTGGAGATGGTGCGTTTCCCGACAGCGACCCCTTTCCTATTGGGGTCGAAAGAAACAAACAATTGGGCGGACTGTCTGTGGGGCTGTGTCCGCTCCAGATAGAAGGCCAACGCTCGCTTGCAGTCCAATGTGTGCAACTGACGTTCAGCAGGGCAGGTATGTGGTCTGGGAAAGAATGTTGGCAAGACAATTGACTGGTTAAGAGGGAACTCCGACACCACCTTCGGCAGAAACAGGGTGAGTGCGGAGGACTACTCTGTTATGATGAAATTTGGTATACGGAGCATGAGCTACCAGGGCCTGCAGCTCACTGACTCTACGAGCTGAAGTAACTGCCACCAAGAAAATGACCTTCCAGGTCAAGTACTTCAGATGGCATGAATTCAGTGGCTCAAAAGGAGGTTTCATCAGCTGGGTGAGAACGACGTTGAGATCCCATGACACTGCAGGAGGCTTGACAGGGGGCCTTGACAAAAGCAAGCCTCTCATGAATCGAACTACTAAAGGCTCTCCAGAGATGGCTTTACCCTCTACACGATGATGGTAAGCACTAATCGCACTAAGGTGATTCCTTACTGAGTTGGTCTTGAGACCAGACTCTGATAAGTGCAGAAGGTATTCAAGCAGGTTCTGTGCAAGGCAAGAACGAGGTTCTAGGGCCTTGCTCTCACACCAGACAACAAACCTCCTCCACTTAAAAAAGTAACTCTTTTTAGTGGAATCCTTTCTAGAGGCAAGCAAGACCCGGGAGACACCCTCAGACAAGCCCAACGAAGCAAAATCTATGCCCTCAACATCCAGGCCGTGAGAGCCAGAGACTGAAGGTTGGGGTGCAGAAGTGCTCCATCGTTCTGCGAAATGAGAGTCGGAAAACACTCCAATCTCCACGGTTCTTCGGAGGACAACTCCAGAAGTAGAAGGAACCAGATCTGACGGGGCCAAAAAGGCACTATCAGAATCATGGTGCCGTGGTCTTGCTTGAGCTTCAGTAAGGTCTTCCCCACAAAAGGTATGGGAGGATAAGCATACAGGAGGCCGGTCCCCCAATTGAGGAGAAAGGCATCCGACGCCAGTCTGCCGTGTGCCTGTAGTCTGGAACAGAACAGAGGCAGCTTGTGGTTGGTCTGAGAGGCGAAAAGGTCCACCGAGGGAGTGCCCCACTCTCGGAAGATCTTGCGTACCACTCTGGAATGGAGTGACCACTCGTGCGGTTGCATGACTCTGCTTAGTCTGTTGGCCAGACTGTTGTTTACTCCTGCCAGGTATGTGGTTTGGAGAAGCATGCCGAATTGGCAGGCCCAACGCCACATCCCGACGGCTTCCTGACACAGGGGGCGAGATCCGGTGCCCCCCTGCTTGTTGATGTAATACATTGCAACCTGATTGTCTGTCCGAATTTGGATAATTTGGTAGGACAGCCGATCTCTGAAGGCCTTCAGTGCGTTCCAGATCGCTCGAAGCTCCAGGAGGTTGATCTGAAGATCCTGTTCCTGGAGGGACCACAGTCCCTGGGTGTGAAGCCCATCGACATGAGCTCCCCACCCCAGGCGAGATGCATCCGTCGTCAGCACCTTCGTGGGCTGCGGAATTTGGAATGGACGTCCCAGGGTCAAATTGGTCCAAAGTGTCCACCAGTGCAGCGAATTGCGGCAACTGAGGGACAGGCGGATGACATCTTCTAGATTCCCGGGGGCGAGAGCTTCCTCTCCGGGGCAGAGAAGAAGCATGGAACAACGGAGGACAGGCGCGCACGGCACCCCCCCAGCGGCGTGCACCCGGGGCGGACCGCCCCCCCCCTAGGAACGCCACTGGCAGGGCTACTGAGACTGCCGCTTCTGCGCTTCTTTCACACGGAGCGAGGTTGAGGTGAGGCACTATGATTTGAATTCAGGGAGGCCCGGCCCATGGTGGATGAGGGGGGGGGGCGGCGGTGACGATGACCTCGGGGGGGGGGGGGGGTGGCAGCGGGGCCCCGGGGGCAGCCTTGCCCTGGGCCCGGCCCTGTCTCTCGGCAGCCCTGACCATTGGGAATATTGGTGAAGCACAAATTGTGACCAGTTATGTAGATTTCAGTACCTGACTCCCTGGCTGTCTGCTTTCCCCAGTTTGCAGACACACGTTTGATAATGAAAGTAATGTCTTGCTGTGTCAAATTTTTGGTGACACACCTTTTGCTGTGGTATCACACAAGTGAGTCCCGACACACTAGTTGAGAATCACTGTTCTAGAACAAAGATGAAAATATGACAAAAACAACTAGCAGGTTTCAATAAAGTTCCAAGAAGAAACATTCTTCACTGAATGAAAAAGTCAGAGACAAGGGGTCATCATATGAAGCCAGAGGGAAGGTTGAAAAGAAATATCAGAAAACACTTTTTCACTGAGAGAGTGATAAAGATCTGGAACAGGAGGTAATAGGAGTTAAATTGAAAGAAACCAAGCATGCATTGGATAGACAGAATAAACAGGCAATTCTATAAGCAGCCACTTAAATATTGGAGGCAATAGCGCACCTAGTTTATAGAATAGTAGCACTTATGCAAGTGATTGGTGCCAGTAATAGAGTTACATAGGTAAGTGCTAGGTACCATTCTACAAGTGCACTTAAATCACTTACCCCCGGATTATATATTTGGCAACTATATTTGAGTGCACAAATCAGTGCACAATGACAATTTGAGTGTGCAGATTAATTGATTAATGAGCCAATCAGCTATCTGCTAATATTTAGCGCATCACCGGCTACGTATGGAAGCCAAATTAGTCCGCCAAAATAGCAGGAAAATCTTTGGCTGGTTTAAACTTAATTGGCCAGCACTAAATATTGGCTTGGCTGGTTAAATTTAAACCGGCCAAAAAACACCTGGTTATTTTATGGCGGTCACCAGAAACAGCCTGACACTGAATATCCAGGCTGGCTGCTGACTGCGGGAGTTAGCTGGGCTCCTTCTCACAGTCTGAATATCAGGCCTGTTATGTTTTGTGATTTGTATGTGTTATGTTTTTTTAAATACTTGTGTATTTTGGAATACACCTAGCTGTTAGGCGGGCTATAAATTTTTAAAATAAATAAATAGCCTTGTGAGCAAGGACAAGCAGTTTGAATTGAATTCAGAATTTAACAGGGAGTCAATGGTGTTACATAAGGAGCGAAGTAACTCAATCAAATCTAGCAGACCAGTACAAATGGGAGACTGACAGGCTTATTTTCGAAAGAGAAGGGCGCCCATCTTTCGACACAAATTACAAGATGGACGTCCTTCTCACAGGGTCGCCCAAATTGGCATAATCGAAAGCCAATTTTGGGCGTCCTCAACTGCTTTCCGTTGCGGGGATGACCAAAATTCACGGGGGCGTGTTGGAAGCATAGTGAAGGCGGGACTGAGGTCCTCGGCTGATAATGGAAAAAAGAAGGGCGTCCCTGATGAACACTTGGGCGACTTTACATGGTCCTTTTTTTTTATGACCAAGCCACAAAAATGTGCCCTAAATGACCAGATGACCACCGGAGGGAATTGGGGATGACCTCCCCTTACTCTCCCAGTGGTCACTAACCCCCTCCCACCCTAAAAAAAAATTTTTAAATATTTTTTCCAGCCTCTATGCCAGCCTCAAATATCATACCCAGCTCCATGACAGCAGTATGCAGGTCCCTGGAGCAGTTTTAGTGGGTACTGCAGTGCACTTCAGGCAGGCGGACCCAGGCCCATCCCCCCCTACCTGTTACACTTTTGGTGGTAAATGTGAGCCCTCCAAAACCCATCACAAACCCACTGTACCCACATCTAGGTGCCCCCCTTCATCCCTAAGGGCTATGGTAGTGGTGTACAGTTCTGGGGAGTGAGGTTTGAGGGGGGGTTGGGGGGCTCAGCACACAAGGTAAGAGAGCTATGCACCTGGGAGCTTTTTCTGAAGTTCACTGCAGTGCCCCCTAGGGTGCCTGGTTGGTGTCCTGGCATGTGAGGGGGACCAGTGCACTACGAATGTGGCTCCTCCCATGACCAAATGGCTTGGATTTGGTTGTTTCTGAGATGGGCGTCCTTGGTTACCATTATCGTCGAAAACCAGGGACGACCATCTCTAAGGTTGACCTAAATATTGAGATTTGGGCATCCCCGACCATATTATCGAAACGAAAGATGGACGCCCATCTTGTTTTGATAATACGGGTTTCCCCGCCCCTTCACGGGGACGTCCTGCGAGGACATCCTCAGGAATACATGGGCGCCCCGTTCGATTCTGCCCCTCCACGTGGTCCATTTGATCTTTCTGACAATACAGTCTATGTTATATGTTCTGTCTCTCTCTCCCATCTTGTTTCAAGGGCTTGAAAAGCAGTATTGCGGCAGACATCCTCATGCGAGATGGTCCTAATGAGCTGAAGCCACCTAAGGGAACACCGGAGTATGTGAAGTTTGCTCGACAGCTTGCTGGCGGTCTGCAGTGTTTGATGTGGGTTGCCGCAGTCATCTGCCTCATCGCTTTTGCCATCCAGTGTTCCCAGGGAGATCTCACTAGTGATGACAATGTAAGTTTTTGAGGAAAGAGGCGTCCTGAGGGAACAATAGTGGGTGATGAGGAAAGTGTTATAATCTTTGAGAACTGTTAGTCCAAAATATTTTAGTTTGAGTTATCTGATGACTTCATGGTATATGAGTGAGGCCAAGTCTGTGCTGGTTTTGCTGCATGGTGCATATGGACTTGTAGTTCCTTCTTTCCCTTGACAAATAAGAAATCTGGGGATGATCGAGACTGGTTCAGCCTGTCCATGATGTCTGAGAACCATTAGGACACTGCTATCCTGAACCAATCTTTTCTTAAATTAAAGGTATGTTTAGATTACTAGATTGTTACCTTTCCCATTAATTGCTTCCTCCTAGAACATCATCCTCTTCTTCCTCTTGCTCTCACTACTAATAATTGAGTTTCCCATAACCCATATGACTATTTTATTCTTTCCAACTCAACAGAATGCTGGAAAGAAATTATAAATAAGGGGTTAAAAGTATCTGTGCATTTGTCTGTATGAGAGAAAATTAACTCCAAAAGTAAATGAGATTGAAGGGGGGTAGACTCAAGAAAAATGTCAGGAAGTATTTTTTCACGGAGAGAGTGGTGGATACTTGGAATGCCCTCCCGTGGGAGGTGGTGGAGATGAAAACGGTAATGGAATTAAAAAATGCATGGGATAAACATAAAGGAATCCTGTTCAGAAGGAATGGATCCTCAGAAGCTTAGGGGGGATTGGGTGGCAGCACCGGTGGTGGGAGGCAGGGCTAGTGGTTGGGAGGTGGGGCTAGTGCTGGGCAGACTTCTACGGTCTGGGCCCTGAAAATGATAGATACAAATCAAGGTCAGGTATACATATAAAATAGCACATATGAGTTTATCTTGTTGGGCTGTCACCTACTATGTTACTATGTAAAAGAATGGGACCATATTTGGTGTGGGAGGAAAACCAGGGAAAAGGCACATTCCGGCTGATATTCAGCGCTGGTTAAATAGCACTTAACTGGCTAAGTGCTAATATTCTGCGCCAGAGAGATGGTTATCTCCGAAGAATATTAGTGCTTAACGCAGACCACCAGATTATATTTATTGCACCTAGAGTTCTGCATCGAAATCCAAGCATATTCTATAACAATGTGCGTAACTTATTTGGCCTAACAAGCCAATCAGCGTTTTTAACAGCACTTAATAAGCAATAATGAGCACTAATTGGAAATAATTAGAATTTACATGCACAACTTGCTACGCGTATTCTGTAACGCACAGCACCTAAATTCTAATGCATGGAGCCAAAAAGGGGTGTGGTTAGGGGGCAGGGAAATGGGCATTTTGTGGGTGTTCCAAAATTTACGCACTGGAGGATATTTTTGTAAAAAAAGAGATCATGTTCTTTTTCGTGCATTATCTGCTACACCGTTGCAGCAAGTTGTTAATGAGGCTACTCATAAGACAGGTCATGTATTGGATCTTTTATTTTTGTCAGTAGGGTTAGTTGAGGTTCTGTGACAGTCACCAGTAGTTAAGATCGCTCCTTGGTCAGATCATTATGTAATATCTTTTGCATTTTGTTTCGTAAAAAAGGATGTAGGTATTAAGACATGTCCTTTGACCTTGTCTGATAGATCACATTTGCTATTGATGATTTGGCTGATCAGTGGCTACCTTTATTGTGTATTGATAATGATTTTTCTGTTAGTGAAGCTGTTGAAAAGTGGAATAGGACCTTGAGTGAAGCATTGAATGTTATAGGCCCTATTAAGTTTTTGACAAGAAACAGTGTTTACAGACCATGTCCTTGGAAAACTGAACCAGTTGTGCAAGTTAGGAGAGAACTAAGGCAGGCTGAGAGGAAATGGAGAAAAATCTGTGATCTTGAGGATTATGACAGTTATCAATTATGTTTACTGGAATATCTTGATTTATGTGAGCGCATGAGAAATGATTACTTCCGTAAGCAGTGAAGTATTTGATTGAAGGGTATAAGGATGCAGATCAGAGCAGTGGACCTGATACTATGGCCTATGCTGATTTCTTGAAGGATAAGATGGCCATGCTTGAGCAGCAGGTGGGTGATTGTCATCATTATTTGGAGGATCATACACTATTGATTACAGAATCTATGTGGGTTGAGTTTGAGGAGGTTGGGGTTCAGAAAGTGACAAGAATGCTTTCTGTCATTACTCCTATTCAGTCTTTATCTGATCCATGTTCATCGGGGGTTATTCAACAGATGATTGATAAAATTGCTTTGCAGTTAACATGTATTATTAATAAGTCCCTTAGTGAGGGTGAGCTTCCAGTAGCTTGTAAAGAAGCTACAGTGAAACCTTTGTTAAAAAATGAGAAATTAAATCCTGGAAGTATGAGTAGTTACAGGTCCATTTCTGTGGTCCCTTTTTTGAGGAAAATTATTAAGAAGGTTGTCTTGCAACAACTTCAAAATTTTATGGAAGAGAATGATTGTTTGAATAGATTTCAATATGGTTTTAGAAACACTCATAGTGTGGAGACTATGAAAAGGGGTACTGATAAAAATGTATGTTATTGCCTAATATCGCCAGAAGTGTCACCTGCCTTTGATTCAGTTGATGGAGATAAAGAAGTAAATAAAATGCATGCATTTACAGACATACATAGAAAAACACAAAAACATGCACATGGACACACAGACAAGCAGAGGGTTGGAAATTATTCCATGAAGCGTGATTCACATGCCCTGTCCCCCCTATATCCCTGCTGGCCTGGCTTTCAGTGATTAAAATGCATATTTCATTTTATTTGTTGTAAGTTCTATTGTCAAACCTAGTGAATGAGCCATATACCTTTCTTAATAGTTGTTATGTAAAGTGATACCTAGTGAATAAATTGTGTAATTTGTCACTGCTTCCAATATTGCAGGATAGCTGTGGTTTAAATGTTAGATACATCCTTTGAATTCTATTGACAGTGACATCTTATGGTGAGAAATGCTATCACACTTATTTCATTTTATTTATTTATTTCCAGGTGCTTGATATACCGCACTGGGTCCAACATGGCTACTACACGGTTTACAATACTAAAAACAAAGTTAGGGGAGGAGACAAAAGGGAGGGACAAACCAACATAATATCTGGGGGCCACTCCATTTAAACTGCTCCTCCCTCAAAGGGCATATACACACAAATACATAGCCAGAAGGTTTGAAAAGAATTCCACGAGTTATGCTTTCCCACTTCTTAAATGTAACATTAAAGCCAACATCACTGTCACTACTCAAACCAGTTAGCAGCTTTATAGCCCTCAATTAGTTTAATTATCATAGCTGTATATATTACATAGTGAGTGAGACTTTTATTTGAAGGAAGACTGCCACCAAGTCAAACTGTACTCATAAGAATTATTGATGGCAACAGCAACATTACTGTTTGATCTTTTCTATTTTCAGTGTTTTAGGTTGCACTCTCTAATATACAATCCAGCCAATGTAAAGATAGTCATTTTGTTTTCCATTAATGATACTATAATAATAAAAAGTAAACAATGCTTTTTTCTGATAACATATACAGATGCAACAATGCTCAGCACTCTAATAACTCTTCATACTTTATATATTCATGACCTCAGCAGCGATTTGTTTCACATGAGTCAGAATAGTTTTCACTAACTTCATTCATTTATCTAAACTTCTAAAAAAGTCACTTATACTACTTAGCTTTTATGTTGAATTTTCAGATCTGCTGCCTACACGGACCATGTTTCACGGGATATTAAACCCTAGCTGCATTAGGATGCAGACCTAAAGACAATAAAATTAAAATGAGAACTTACACTCTTGCTTCTAATATTATACACTGAGATCACACTATATGCCTACCTCTTCACCACATGCCAGCCATTCTCTTTGCTATTTACAAAATGGTGGCACCAGCAGATGTCCATTTAGTAAATAGCAAAAAGAATGGCTGGCATGTGGGATCTTGTACTTTTTTTGGATCTTGCCAGGTTCTTGTGACCTGGATTGGCCGCTGTTGAAAACTGGATGTGGGATTTGATGGACCTTCAGTCTGTCCCAGTATGGCAATACTTATGTACTCATGACATTATTGTCAATAAAATGGCTAAATTGTGTATCAAAATGTTAATAAAATCTTGAATAAAGTAATGTGGTTGCCATGCTAGGGCATTTGAGTGTGCAGAAATAAAGGCCAATAAAAAAAATATAAGCTGGTGCTTTTTTACTGGAATACTTTACATTTCTTGAGCAGCTTTGGGGGAGTTTGGATCTGACAAAGGGAATTTAACTCCCAAAGCTGGTCAATAAATGTGTTAAATCAGTTCAATAAAAAGCCTCATCTTATTTTTGTTGTTAAGCTTACCCACATGAAATCCTTCTCAGTGGACAATATAGCTTTAGTGTATTATATACAACAGTTACAATGCACAGTGTCTTTTGGGGTCCACGATGGTCTGAATTGGTTGCATTGCTCTAACTCTACTGACCACAAGGTGCTAATTACCATTTGGGAAAGACTGAATCCATACAAACTGTAGAGATACCTACCCTTGCCATCTTGTTGCCCAGCAGTGTAAAGGAAGTTGCACTGTATAAACAAGCATTGACCTAGTACAGAATACCACACACCTTCTCAAGGCAGACTGAGGCCTGATCATCTTTCTATGTGTTCTCTCTCTTCAGCTCTATTTGGCCATCACCCTTATAGCCGTTGTGGTTGTTACTGGCTGCTTTGGTTATTACCAAGAATTTAAGAGCACCAACATTATTGCAAGCTTCAAGAACCTTGTTCCACAGGTAAAAAATAGTATTGGTACTGTTTGAACATTTCTAAGATAATATTATCCCAGTAGTTTAGGTGATTTATAACAAATTGATGCCCCTATTTGTGGGAGTTTAAAAGTGCCCAAGAAACAGCCCAAATAGCTAAAATTTGCTTTTTTATTTTTATATGCTTTCTTTTACTGAACTTGATGGTACACCACACCAAAAAGCCTGATATGTGTTACAATAATAAAATGCTTTTAAAGCCTGGTTTGGATAACGCATAGGGGCCCTTTTACTAAAGTTATTATGCGCTAAAGGCTAAGAAGCACATTTTATAACTATGGGCTTCTTATCATTTAGCGTGCAGTAAAAAGGCCCCATGGAAAAATGATGTCTTACCTAACAACTTTCTTTCCTTTAGTCCTATCAATGTTAGCTTCAGAACTTTTAGTACAAGAACAGTGCTGGGCAGACTTCTGTGGTCTGTGCCCTGAGAATGGCAAGGACAAATCAAACTCAGTTATACATATATAGTATCACATACCATGTAAAATGAGTTTATGTTGCTGGGCAGACTGGATGAACCGTTCAGGTCTTTATCTGCCATCATTTACTATGTTACTACGTAACAGGCTCACCCAATGCAGTCTGACTTCCACAGGACATGTTAGTGGTCCAATGGTCCGGTGTGGGGGGGGGGGGGGAGTGGTAGGGATCTCAGAGACCTCTGAGATATGCCTCAGATCCACAGAACAGCTGCTTCTTTTTTTTTTTTTTAAACAGGAGTTTATGCCAAAGAAGGCATTCCAAAAGAACTGAATCCCAGGCATTAAACAGGGTCAGGAGAACAAGCCCAAAAGGACATTCCCAACTTGACTGAAACACAGCTAAGAAGCTGGTTGAGGAAAACAAGCCAAATAGGGACTCCCAAACTCAACTGAGACTCAGCATAAAACTGGCTCAGGAGCACAAAACCCCAAAAGTGTTGTTAAAGCTCAACTGAAACTAGTTATAAACCTCATCAGGAGCAGGGCTGTTAGCCCGTCATCCAGCCCCTTGGGAGATAGAGGAATACTGAACAATTTATGCTGCATAATGCCCTTAAGAGGTGAGTCACAAGAACTATTTTATTCCTCTGTCTCCATCTGCTGGTGGAGGGACACAACCCATTTGTCTGGACTGGTCTGATAGGATGCTATGGAAAGTAACTTATATTAGTATGAACATCAGTCAAGGAGATTTAACTCTACAGAAGCCTTCAGCAGGGAATTAGTCAAAATCTTCTAATATTTTGCTTATAAATTCTTCTAGATCAAGTCCCCTTCTCTAAAGATTTTGCCTTAAATATAAAGGCCCCGATATTCAGACCGCGGGAGATAGTCGGGCTGTCTCCCATGTTCGGCGCTAAACCTGGATATTCAATGCCGGTCCGTTTCCAGTGACTGGCATTCAATATATGGTTTAACATTGGTTGGTCCAATTTTAATCTACCAGGTTGATATTCAGCGCTTGCAGCTTAAAGAAAGACTGGCCAAAGTTATTCCACCTATTGTGGCGGCCAAATATGGCGGCCAAACTTGACCACTCTCACTTTAAAAATCGGCGGATAGCCAGTTACATTGCCCAATATAACAGGCTACTTTAAGCCGCTAAGCAGTGATATTCAGTGCTGGACAGCCAGCTATCCGGCACTGAATATTGTCAGATAGCCGCTTAAGTGCTGTTTTAGTGACCAATATCCTTTAAATATCAGGTGGAAAAATAATAAAGTTAAATTTGACCTAATTTCAACAGTATATTTAGGAAACAGTGCATTATGATCTCATCAACCATTGTTGAAGCCACCCTGGCACTGATCAGTGCTTTATGATGCATCAGTTATGCAATCAAGGATATACAGTCAACCCTCAATTTAACGGATTAATTGATGGGAGGAGGTGTCTGTTAAATCAAATTGTCTGTTAAATCAAAATGTCCATTTGACAAGGTGCAGTGGGCCTACCTGTTTCAAGTCCTGGATCATGTTGGTGTAGGGGGCTGGTTCATGGAGGCGGTTTCAACACTATATAGTAACCCCTCTGCTAGAGTAGTCGCGAATCGGCTTCAGTCTGCTCCATTTCAGTTACAGAGGGGTACTAGGCAGGGCTGTCCCTTATCCCCATTACTGTTTTTATTATACTTAGAGCCACTGCTTAGAACGATCATGAGGGACCCGGATGTTGTGGGGATAGGCATGCCATCGCTGGAGGTCAAAGTGTTGGCTTTTGCTGATGACATCCTTCTGACATTGACTAATCCTGCCTCGTCGGTGCGGCACTTAATGGCGAATCTAGACGAGTTCCGTTTTTTGACAGGGTTTACCTTAAACTATCATAAGTCCGTGGCCCTCCCTATACAATCGGACGTTAGAATGCAGTGGGAGGGAAAATTCCCCTTTCAATGGGCAAACTCTAGTATTAAATATTTGGGGGTACATATTCCCGCAGATTTAGCGGAACTTTATGAACTTAATATGGGGCCGATAAAGGAACGAGCGGTGGAATCTTTGCAGAGGTGGCAGGCACTTCCGATTACTTTACTGGGACGTATAGCGCTTTACAATATGGTCCTTTTCCCCAAGTGGACTTACATATTTCAAATGTTGCCATTTCATTTGAGGCCCCGAGATGAACAGTGGCTGCGAAAAAAATTGACACATTTTTTATGGCAGGGAAAGAGGGCCCGTCTGCCATTTTGTAAAGTGCTGTTACCACGCATAAAGGGGGGTTTGGGACTCCTAGACTTAAAATTGTTTTCCCTGGCCAGCAGTATGAGACATCTGTCCGACTGGTTCTGCTCTACAAATTTTTTCTCTTGTACAGAGGCAGAGGTGGCAATTCTGGGAAAAATGCAATTTTCTTATTGGCTCCATGCGCCCTCCAGAGAATTACCGGGGTTGGGCCCCTACCGACCGATCCTTTTGTCCTTGAGAGCCGCATGGAGATGGATGGGCAGGATCCTGCGGGTAGATACCAAGACTTCGGCTTTACTGCCCCTAAAGGGTAATTTGGCTTTTCCGGCGGGTGGTGCTTTGGTCCCTTTCCAGAGGTGGGCTAAAATGGGAATTAGGTACTTATTCCATGTGGTAACTGAACAAGGGACATTAAAATAATTTGAGGAATTGAAGGAAGAGTATGGTTTGAGTGTGAATGACTGGTTAGCATATACACAATTACGACACTATGTAAATTCTTTACCGGCAGAATCATTAACTAATGTTTCCTGGGAAAAACTTAATGAAATACTGGGTCTTGAGGCACAGTCACGAGTGCCCCTGAGCTATTTTCATCGTGGTTTGAGGGACTCTTTGCAACAAATTGACTGTCACCGGGTGGCACAAGCCTGGAATGAGGAATTGCAGAGTAATCTATATCCTGAGCAGATTGATAAATGCCTTAAATCTATCACTACAGTCACAGACAATGCTACCTGGTGGGAGCTACAATATAAATTTCTGCTTCGGTTACACGTCTCCCCGCACAGAGCATATAAAGCCACGCTTCGAAAATTGGACAATTGCCCAAAATGTAATGATATTATGGCTCACTTGGGGCACATGTATTGGACATGTGCGCCAGTTAAAGCCTTTTGGACTGAACTGAGCAAACATGTCTCCCAAATTTGGAACCATACATGGAAACCAACTCCTAAACAACTGTTTGATCTTTTTGAAATACAGCAGCCTGCGCCGGCAGGATTCACAGCATTCTTGAAAAGGACAGTCTTAATGGCAAAGCGTGTCATATTGCAACTATGGTTGGTAACAGATCAGCCGAGTATAGCACACTGGAGGTCCGCAATGATTCAAGCTTGTGCCATAGAAAAGAAAGGTATAAGAGACTTAGAGGGGCATAATCGAACAGAAACGCCTATCTCCATGGGCGTTAATCTCCGAGAACGGGTCCGTGAAGGGGCGGAGTGAACCGTATTTTCAAAAAAAAATAGACGCCCATGTTTAATTTGCCAAGGTGTGAGCTGGGCGTTTTTGCTTTTCAGCGATAATGGAAAATGAAATCGCCCAGCTCAAAAACGAATAAATCCAAGGCATTTGTTCGTGGGAGGGGCCAGGATTCATAGTGCACTGGTCCCCCTCACATGCCAGGACACCAACCGGGCACCCTAGGGGGCACTTTTACAAAAACAAAAAAAAAGGTAAAAGAGCTCCCAGGTGCATAGCACCCTTCCCTTGGGTGTTGAGCCCCCCAAATCCCCCTCAAAACCCACTGCCCACACCATTACTATAGCCCTAAGAGGTGAAGGGGGGCACCTACATGTGGGTACAGTGGGTTTGGGGGGGTTGGACGACTAAGCATTAAGCAGCACAATTGTAACAGGTAGGGGGGGGATGGGCCTGGGTCCACCTGCCTGACGTCCACTGCACCCCCTAACAACTGCTCCAGGGACCTGCATACTGCTGCTTGGGAGGAGGGTATGACATTTGAGGGTGAAAGTAAAAAGTTGTGAAACATTATTTTTTTGTGGTGGGAGGGGGTTAGTGACCACTGGGGGAGTCAGGGGAGGTCATCCCCGACTCCCTCTGGGGGTCATCTGGTCATTTAGGGCACTTTTTGGGGCCTTATTCGTGAAAAAACAGGGTCCAGGAAAAGTGCCCTAAATTCTAGCTACAAACGCATCCATTATCGGCGAAAGGCGCCCATCTCTGTTCGGGTGATAACCACACCCCAGTTCCGCCTTCACCACGCCTCCGACACGCCCCCGTCTACTTTGTCCGCATCCGCGACGGAGTGCAGTTGAAAGCGTCCAAGGTTCGGCTTTCGATTATACCGCTTTATTTGTTTTTGTGAGAAAAACGCCCATCTCCCGATTTAGGTCGGAACTTGGGCGTTTTTCTCGTTCGATTATAAGCTGGTTAGCCTCCAAGAGAGGTGATCAGTTTTGTCACATTTGGTCTCCATTTTGGGACACTCTCACTCCAGTGGCAAGAAGCAAAATCATGAACTCTTGAAGTGATTTGGGGAGGGGGGGGATAGGGATAGAGGGTAGGAGGGGAGGAGGGGGGGAAGAGCTGTGTTCAAAAATGTTAAAAAATTCAGGCAGACCAAATATTATGTTGTATTGTATTTTACATTGTGTGAATTTATTGAATTGTCTGAATAAAAAGGATGATTAAAAAAAAAAAAATCAAAATGTCCAAAATATATTACATTTTACATATTTTGAAGTGCAATACAATCAGTTTTCATATTAAAAACTACAAATTTAACAACATATACATATAAATATGTTGTGTTTTGGAATTCTGCAGCTTCTGAATTCTGAAATCATGGTCGTGACTATTGAACAACTAATATCAGCACTGTTGCTATAATACACACATAGATTCCGACAATTTGTCAATTAAATCTGAAATCCATTAAATTGAGTCTATTAAATCAAGGGTTGGCTGTATATATATATATATATATTTTTTTTTTTTTAATTTTAGCTGATGCACAAGAGATTAAATAATACTTCAAGCAAACATATAACAGCTCCTAGTCAAATGATGCAACCTGACAAATTACAGTGCTTGGATTGCACAAAAATTATGTTACCCGATGCTATGGACACTGCTGTAAATAAGTTCATTTATATCTTCCTTCCAGCAAGCAACTGTGATCCGAGATGGGGCGAAGACTCAGATCAATGCAAATCAGCTAGTGGTGGGAGATCTGGTGGAAATCAAAGGAGGAGACAGAGTTCCAGCTGATATCAGGATCATTACAGCACAAGGATGCAAGGTATCACACTTTAACACAGATGAGCAAAATAAGCAAAATGGGTAGCCAGCTGCCAAAAGTAGTATTAGAGCAGGAACTGGAATGCCCTCCCGGTGGAGGTAGTGGAGACAAAAACAGTAATGGAATTCAAAAATGCATGGGATAGACATGTGGAGGTGTATTTTCAAAGCACTTACACTTACAAAGTTACATAGAAGCTCATTTTTCAGAGCACATAGACTTACAAAGTTAAATAGATTACTATCCACCTTATAATTGAAAGAGAAAAACGCCTAGATTTCGACCCAAATCGGGAGATAGACGTTTATCTCACAAAAACGAATAAATCGGTATAATGGAAAGCCGATTTTGGACGTTTTCAACTGCACTCCATCGCGGAAGCGTACAAAGTTGACGGGGGTGTGTCGGAGGCGTGGCGAAGGTGGAACTGGGGCATGGTTATCGGCCTAGGAGAGATGGGCGCCTTTCGCCGATAATGGAAAAAAAGTATGCGTTTGTAGCTAGAATTTAGGGCACTTTTCCTGGGCCCTGTTTTTTCACGAATAAGGCCCCCAAAAAGTGCCCTAAATGACCAGATTACCCCCAGAGGGAATCGGGGATGACCTCCCCTGACTCCCCCAGTGGTCACTAACCCCCTCCCACCACAAAAAATGATGTTTCACAACTTTTTATTTTCACCCTCAAATGTCATACCCACCTCCCTGGCAGCAGTATGCAGGTCCCTGGAGCAGTTGTTAGGGGGTGCAGTGGACTTCAGGCAGGTGGACCCAGGCCCATCCCCCCCTACCTGTTACAATTGTGCTGCTTAATGCTTAGTCGTCCAACCCCCCCAAACCCACTGTACCCACATGTAGGTGCCCCCTTCACCCCTTAGGGCTATAGTAATGGTGTAGACTTGTGGGCAGTGGGTTTTGAGGGGGATTTGGGGGGCTCAACACACAAGGGAAGGGTGCTATGCACCTGGGAGCTCTTCTACCTTTTTTTTGTTTTTGTAAAAGTGCCCCCTAGGGTGCCCGGTTGGTGTCCTGGCATGTGAGGGGGACCAGTGCACTATGAATCCTGGCCCCTCCCACGAACAAATGCCTTGGATTTATTTGTATTTGAGCTGGGCGCTTTCATTTTCCATTATCACTGAAAAACAAAAACGCCCAGCTCACAAATTGTCGAATAAAACATGGACGTCTATTTTTTTCGAAAATACGGTTCGGTCCGCCCCTTCACGGATCCGTTCTCGGAGATAAATGCCCATGGAGACAGACATTTTCGTTCAATTATGCCCCTCTATATAACTTTGTAAGTCTAAGTGCTTTGAAAATGAGTCCCAAAGGATCCCTTAATAAAAAGAGGATAGTATCAAAACACATCAACAGCTATAAGTTAATTTATGATGGGCAGGAGCGGTGCTTAGATGGCAGCTCTAGCAGTGAGAAACTGAGGCCAGTGCTAGATGGACTTCTATGGTCTGTGCCCCATATATGGCAAGAAAGCAGATCAATCAGTGATATGGTTCAAAACTTTATTTTCAGAGATTCGCCCGACACAGACTGTGTTTCGCCCACAAGGGCTGCGTCAGGGGCTCTACAAAAGCAAATAAAATCAAATACAATTAAAAACATATATATTTGTATAATACTATATCATAAAGCGTTAATAATGAAAAAGAAACCATATCAGATATATAAAATCAATCAAACACTTGGAAGGAGAAATCAAATATCGTCGAGGAAATAAACATAAATACTTGCATAAACCTATGTTTACAAACATACAAATTTAAATAACACAAATAAGGCATAACCATAAATTCTCTGTTATGCATATGATAATAATCTGAAATAGAGATAACTGATTTAGATAGCATAAAAACAATAGTCCAAACAATAATTAGCATAATGAAATATCATTTATACTTACATATATAAAGAATCAGACTCACAACAATTATAACAAAATACCTCATACAATTTTATCACTCAATAAAACTCACAAAAAATATATATATATATGGCGATATATATTTATAATACATTTAAAATGTCAATTATAATTATATATATACAAAAAAGGTAAAATAAAATATTAAAAGGACCAAAATAAATCATATGATTCAACAAGACAACGGCCACACAGAAAAGATTCTATGGCAGTACTTATTTAAAATGTCATTTTAAATAAGTACTGCCATAGAATCTTTTCTGTTTTATTGAGTGATAAAATTGTATGAGGTATTTTGTTATAATTGTTGTGAGTCTGATTCTTTATATATGTAAGTATAAATGATATTTCATTATGCTAATTATTGTTTGGACTATTGTTTTTATGCTATCTAAATCAGTTATCTCTATTTCAGATTATTATCATATGCATAACAGAGAATTTATGGTTATGCCTTATTTGTGTTATTTAAATTTGTATGTTTGTAAACATAGGTTTATGCAAGTATTTATGTTTATTTCCTCGACGATATTTGATTTCTCCTTCCAAGTGTTTGATTGATTTTATATATCTGATATGGTTTCTTTTTCATTATTAACGCTTTATGATATAGTATTATACAAATATATATGTTTTTAATTGTATTTGATTTTATTTGCTTTTGTAGAGCCCCTGACGCAGCCCTTGTGGGCGAAACACAGTCTGTGTCGGGCGAATCTCTGAAAATAAAGTTTTGAACCATATCACTGATTGATCTGCTTTGTTTGTCTCCACGTTGGATTTTGCGGATCGCTTGCCATCTTGTTTCTTAGCCCCATATATGGCAAGACAGATCAGGATGGACTGGAGGAGGTTTCAGTGGCAATTCCAGTAGTTGGGAAGCAGGGCCAGCGCAGGCCTCCCATCCATGAGTAGCTTGCCCCCTTCTCTCCCTCCCATCCATGTGCAGCTTGCCCCCTTCTCTTCCTCCCATCCATGAGCAGCTTGTCCCCTTCACTCCCTCCCCTCCCTCCCCTTCCCTCCCAGGCCTACCTTACATCTCTGGTGGTCTAGTGGCCTCTTCAGGGCAGGAAAGAACACCACTCTTTCCTGCCCACTGCCGCTGACCTGTTCACTGACGCCACTTATTGAAAATGGCTGCTGAGACTTCAAGCAGTGACCTCGCAAGACTTCACTGCTTGAAGTCTCAGCAGCCATTTTCAAGAAGCGGCGGCAGTGGGCAGGAAAGAAAGGGTTTTTTTTCCTGCCCCAAAGAGACCAGGTGTGCTACGGTAGGTTTGGGGGGGGGGGGGGGGGAGAAGGCCTGCCCGCCAGCCTGGAAACCCGGACAAATGGGCTGGCTGGAAAAAAACACACAGTATCAAAACACACACCAACAATCACATAAAATCATAAGTCTTAATTGCCATAGACAAAACTGCCAAAAAATCAGACTTGTTTTTATCCATCAATAAATGCCTTTACAAAATAAAACGTTTTCAATAGTTTCTTAAATTGTTGTTAGTCAGTGCAAAGTCTTAAATAACCTGGAAGAAGGTTCCACAAATTTCCCCCAACTATTGAAAAAATATGATTCCGTGTTTCTGATAAATGGCAAACAGGCACAAATAACTGATTCTTCGACATGGAACGAAAATCTCTTTGTGGTTCATACATGATCAAAGAGTCCATAAAATATTGTGGAGTTACACCATATGTACGTTGATGGATCAAAGTCAATATTTTATACTGTACTCAAAATTTTATAGGCAACCAATGCAAACATCCCAAAGTAGGAGAAACATACTCAAATCTCTTCATTCCCACAAGCAAATGAGCTGCTGCATTCTGAACAATCTGCAGAGCCTGTGTCAAAGGGAATTACAGTAATCTAAACACAATAATACCATGCTCTGCAGAATTGTATGAAAATCGCTTATAGGTATCATCCCCTTTAACTTACTCAACACATGTAACTGAAAGAAAGTAGTAGAGATCACATGATTTATCTGTGTTTGCTTACTTAAATCGTGATCTAACATCACACCCAAATTCTGAATAACGGATTTCACATGTAGGTTCATATCCTGATATTTCAGTGTAAACATAAACATCTCCCAACCTTTAAAGGGACATTCACATGCTCCTGATATTTCCTCCTTCACCTTGCTTTGTACCCAATGTGGCAAGCTAAGGCAATGTGCTTCCTCTTGTTCTCTTTCCCCTCAGGCCTCCTTCCATAGACTTGAAACTCATTAGGAATTATATAGTCCCTTCTCTCCCTCAGAGATGCCAGCCCGAGTTTTTTCTGTCTCTCCCTGAGGTTTCTTTGTGTCAGTCAGGTACAGAGAGGGCAACAGGGACACTGGGATAGCGTCCTAGACACCACAGCATATTACTCTGTACATCAAGACAAAACCATGCCAGTTTTACAGAAGTTTCTACTCTGCACTAGCTTGAAGGCCTATTCACTAAGGATTGTTAATGTCTTAACACAAGTTAAACAACACCATTTGTGTGTAATGCACATTAACCCCCGGATTCTGTATAGTTCGCCCAAATTTGTGAGCACAGATCCCAGAGCTGTGTGTAAACTAATTACTCAATTAGGTGCAAACAATCAATTAATGGCATTAACAAGCTCTTAATTGTCAGTAATTAGTTACATGCAGATCTGTACTATGCCTTACTCTATAACATGCATGCCTAAATTTCACAGTGCGCAACTCCAAAGGGGGTGTGGCCATGAGAGGGGCATAGGTGGGTCAGGGGCATTCCCAGAAATTAGACATGATGTTATAGAACACCTGCATTTGCGCGTCTAACTGCCATCAGTTAGGCGCAAGCATTTCCACCAGCCTTTGTCATCTGTAAATGGTTGTGTCCAAAGTTAGGCACGAAATGCATGCTAAGGTAGTATTCTTTAAGGGACACTCTGTGCAGAGCACTTTTCTTTACAAACACTAGCTTAGCGCAGATCATAACAGTGCCTGTGGGTGCCATTTATTGAATCTAGCCCTAAATCCAGATAATACACATATATGTGTTAACCATAACACAAAATATGACTTAACTTTAGCAAAATATTAATGAGTTGTAACATATGCAAATGCATACAAGACAGTTTATTAATATTAAAATAGCTGACTGTAAATTGATCTAAGCAAAATAGTTTGTGGTAACCCAAACAAGGTAATATTCATCAGGCTTGATTCAGTACAACTTTCCTCTATAGGAGAAAAACTTATTGAATCTGTTAACTTTTATGGGAGAACATTGGCAGTCTAATGGACCTGCTAATGCCTCAGCCCTGACCCCTCCCCAAGTAAAGAAGGGCAGCCATGGAGAATCAATCCCGTTCCCTCTATGAGCAACAACCTCAAAACCAAGCAACAATCCCCTGTCCCATCCAGAGCATGAATCTCTCCCAACCCAGAAGAGGTTCACCACTTCAAGTGTTCACTAGAAAGATCTCCAGCCCCTCTTCTCCCAGCACCCAGAAGAACCTTCCTGCTCACATCTATCCAGTTTGTTTTTTCTAGCAAAAACGGTGCCGGTACTCAAATGCTAGGCCACCCATCAGGGGTGGGGTAATTACAGAGGGATCCACCCCACAATATCACAGAATCTATGACAAGGCAGAATTGGTGTGTAGAGCCTGAGCTCTTTCATTAAAACTTGGGGTCCATGGGTCAATTGTAGCTGACAATGGAAAAGGTGCCGGTATTCAGTACCCCCAAGTACCCCCTCAAAAAAAGCCCTGCATCTATCTCTTCTGAAAGACTCGGAGTTCTTCTAGGTGGGAGCCATCTGCACTCATCCTTATCCCACCATTTTTGACTTTCTAAATGGCACCAACTGACTTGAGACTTCACTTTTTCTCGGCACATTTGGGGCCCAGAGCTCCAGTTGATTAACATGGGACTAATCAAGTTCTTTGTAAATTGGGACATCCTTCATTAAACCAACATAAGAGTGATCCCAAGATGATGATATACAATGTTTTCAAGATCACACAGATACAGTTCTAAAGAAGGGACCTGAAAAGTTTCAAAAACGTGTGTAGATCGTCATTTTTGGATAATTCAGTATGGCTGCATTACAGGTAAAAGAATATTTTTTTAAATTTATATATATATATATATATATATATATATATATATATATATATATATATATATATATATATATATAGCTTTTAACAATAAATTGGATGTCCTAAAGCAATACACATAAATCAGACAAACTAAAAGTCTCAGTTCGACTATGACTCCTATTTGTAGAGGAAAGATTTTAATTCCAGTTTATCTTATGAGGCTACTTCAGAAAAATTTGTGATTATTTCATGCAGGATTACCAGTTGACTCTATGTAAAATGGAAAGGCTGAATGAGTCCTGATTGAACCCCACTGAACCTACAGATCTACAGTCCTGGAACTACAAGACATACCTAGGACTGGCTCAGTCTATCCAGTTCACATGGAGCCAGTAGGTAACCATACAGTAGTTGCATAATGGGTGATAAAGGTATGCTACCTCTGTTTTTCCTTGCTAGGTAGACAACTCCTCTCTGACTGGGGAGTCAGAACCACAGTCCAGGACCCCAGAGTACACTCATGAGAGCCCCTTGGAGACCAGGAACATTGCCTTCTTCTCTACCATGTGCTTGGAAGGTAGGTTGGAGTTGCCTGTGTTTTATTCATTCTAAACAACAGGCTCTTACCAGCTCCAATTCTCTGCTTAATCTCTTCCTTGTCTTCAGGTACTGCCTTGGGTATCATCATCAACACTGGGGACCGTACCATCATTGGCAGAATTGCCAGCTTAGCCTCAGGGGTGGAAAATGAGAAGACGCCCATTGCCATTGAGATTGAACACTTTGTTGACATCATTGCTGGGCTGGCCGTATTCTTTGGTTTCACTTTCTTTGTGGTGGCTATGGTGATTGGGTACCCTTTCCTGAGGGCAATGGTATTCTTCATGGCCATTGTGGTGGCTTATGTACCAGAGGGTCTACTAGCCACTGTCACGGTGAGGAATTTTGTCAGTCTCTGTCTTGTTAGTTGATGAGTAACTTGGATGTTTTATATGTGCATAAGAGAGATAAGTGAATTTGCAAGAGATTATTTTAGTGAAAAAGCTTAGGAAGTTTGACATGCTTTGGTTTAATTGAACTAATTTCTTGCACCCTATATCTTAAGGTCTGTCTGTCACTGACTGCCAAGCGTCTGGCTCGCAAAAACTGTGTGGTGAAGAACCTGGAAGCTGTAGAGACCTTAGGATCCACTTCTGTGATTTGCTCAGATAAAACTGGAACCCTTACCCAAAACAGAATGACAGTGTCACATCTTTGGTTTGACAATCAGATCCATTCAGCCGACACCACTGAAGATCAGTCAGGTGAGTGGATTAATTCATCTTGCCTCCACTTCTTCCTCTCTCTCTTCTCTTTATCTTGTTTTCTCTCCTCTTTTCCTTCCTTCTACCTTTTCTTTGTCTCCTGCAGACTTAATCAGGGCAGCCAAACCCTCCAAAGTACTAGCATGTTAATGTCTAGACTTCTTATTATAAATAAGCTGCCTGATATTCAAAAGGGTTAACAGACAAAAAAGCACAAGAAGCCTCCAAAATGGGAGCCGGCGGAACGCAGTAAGCAGGGTATGCCAACATTTGAAGGGTGCCAGAAACTGCCATGCATACCCGTTGTGCTGTGCTCCACTGGCCACTGCAACCATACACTATAGCCCTCCCAAGACCTACCTTGAAGACCAGGACCTGCCCTGGTGGTGTAGTGGACTCTGCGGCTATGAGGGCAGGAAAGAATCCCACTCTTTCCTGCCTGGTGCTGCTGCTCTGTCTCTGCGCTGCGGACAGTGCTGCCGTGTTTAAAAAATTGACTGTTGAGATTTCCGGCTGCAGTCTTGCCAGTCTTCTAGTATGTGGAAGGGGGATGGCAGCGACGTCAACAATTGCAGTGGGGGGGGGGGGGGGGCATGTTTTGGCACAGTATAAGATAAACCAATGGACTACATTAGGGGCTTATAGCCCATTTAGTTATGTTTAAGCAAATGAGAGATCTGCGTGAAAGAAAATATTATTATTTTGACTTATGAAAACCACTTGTCCCTGAAACATGCTCAAAACAGAATAATCCATTTGTACAAAAGAGATAAGGTGGAGATGTAATTCCATTTGTTCCAATGAAAAGAAAGTTTAATTTTACTTCCAATCTTTATAACACCAGGCTTCCCAAGGCAGATTACAGCAACAGTTAAGATGAACCCATCAGTAAACAGGATATCCTCACTGAAATTTGGCCATATTGCATTGTATACTGTGCTTTTTTTGGAGAGAAAAAAAGGTGCCGGTACTCATTATGGGCGGGGTCACCACATATGACCCCACCCTATCATGGCTACACCCACATTAGCCACACCCCTTATACCAGCCATGGCGCATATAAACAGACATCATTGAAAATATTATACTAGTATAGGAGAAAAAAATAACGTGATTTTTTTCACTATAAATAAATTCTGTAAGCTGTTACAGCTCCAGTATACCCAGTGCAAAATAAGACAGCAGATGTAAATTCTCAAATTGGACATATTACAAACACTAAAATGAAAATAAAATGATTTTTTTCTACCTTTGTTGTCTGGTGACTTTGTTTTTCTATTCATATTGGTCCCAGTCTCTGATTCTGCTGCTCTCTATCTGTTCCCTTAACTTCGTTTCCAGGGCTTCTTTTCCATTTATTTCTTTACTTTCCTCCTTTTTTCTTCATTTTTTGCCATACATCCATAAGTAAAATCTGGGTCCTCTTCCATTGACTGGAGGAGGTATAATGTGGATCCAGCTTTTGCCTATTTTCTCCATCCATGTGCAGGTTTTCTCCTCTCTTCCCTTTCCCTCATCTCCATCCATGTGCATCTTCTTTTTTCTTTCCTCCCCTCCATCCATGTCCAGCACTTCTCCTCTCTCCTCCCCTCCATCCATGTCCAGCATTTGTCCTCTCTTCCCTCCCCTGTATCCATATAAAGCAATAATTCTTTCCCCTCTCCTCCATCCAAGTCCAGCATTTCTCCTCTCCCCACCAACCCCTCCATCCATCCATTTCCAGCAATTCTCCTCTATCTCCTGCTCTCTTCTCCTTCCATTTCCAGCATTTCTCCTCTCTTCCCTGCCCTCCCATCCATGTGCATCTCCTTTCTCTCTTCCCTCCCCTCCATCCATGTCCAGCATGTCTACTCTCTCCCCTGCCCTTCCCTCCCATGTCCAGCGAATCTCTTCTGTCCAATGTCCTCCCCTGCCATCCATGTCCAGCGATTCTCTTCTCTCCCTTTCCCTCCCCTCTCATCCATGTCCAACGATTCTCCTCTCTCCCTTGCCCTCCCCTTCCATCCATGTCCAGCGAATCTCTCTTCCCTGACCTCCCCTCCCATCCATGTCCAGTATGTCTCCTCCTTCCCCTGCTCTCCCCTCCCATCCATGTCCAGTGATTCTTCTCTGCCCCCTGTCCTCCCCTGCCATCCATGTCCAGCGATTCTTCTCTGCCCCCTGTCCTCCCCTGCCATCCATGTCCAGCAATTCTCCTCTCTCCCCTGTCCTCCCCTCCCATCTATGTCCAGCGATTCTCCTCTCTCCCCTGTCCTCCCCTCCCATCCATGTCCAGTGATTCTCCTCTCTCCCCTGTCCTCCATGTCCAGCAGTTCTTTCTTCCCTGCCCTCCCCTCCCATCCATGTCCAGCAATTCTCTTCCCTGCCCTCCCTTCCCATCCATGGCCAGCAATTCTCTTCCCTGCCCTCCCCTCCCATCCATGGCCAGTGATTCTCCTCTCTCCCCTGTCCTCCCATCCCATCCATGTCCAGCGATTCTCCTCTCTCTCCTGTCCTCCCCTCCCATCCATGTCCAGCAATTCTCCTCTCTCCCCTGTCCTCCCCTCCCATCCATGTCCAGCGATTCTCCTCTCTCCTCTCTCCCCTGTCCTCCCCTCCCATCCATGTCCAGGAATTCTCTCTCCCCTGCCCTCTCCTCCCATCCATGTCCAGCAATTCTCTCTTCCCTCCCCTCCCATCCATGTCCAGCAATTCTCTCTTCTCTGCCCTCCCCTCCCATCCATGTCCAGCAATTCTCCTCTCTCCCCTACCCTGCCCTCCCATTGATGTCCAGCAATTCTCTCTTCCCTGCCCTCCACTCCCATGATGTCCAGTGATTTTCCTCTATCCCCTGCCCTCCCCTCTCCCATGTCCAGCGATTCTTCTTCACCCAGCCCATCCTCCTTCTCCCAGCCCATCACCCTTCTCCACTGCCTGCCAGTGTCGGACTCGGCAGTGCGAATGGTGCAGGCAGTGTTGGAGCTTCCCTCTGCGAGTCCCGCCTATGTTGTTTCAACTTCCTGTTTCCGCATAGGCAGGACTCGCAGAGGGAAGCTCCAACACTGCCAGCCTCTCTCAATCGCTGCCTGCAACGTTTGCGCTGCCGAGTTCGACGTAGTAGTAAGTAGGGGAGTGAGAGGAAGGGTGTAGGACTTGCCGGGGAAAAAAGGTGCCAGTATGCCGTACCGGTGCGTACCGGCACAAAAAAAGCCCTGATTGTATATAATAGTGTAGAAAAAGGAGCACAAAATATAGCCTTTATTAGTTCTGTTTTCACCAGCTACAATAATTTTTAAGTAGTCTTAGTGATATTCAATTTTATTTTGTGATATTTATATCTACATATGGGAAGCTTTCAATTAAATCAAGTGAAAAATAAATATATTTTAGAATTGGAGCTTTGTTGTAAGGTTCTCATGCATGTTTATGTGGACATAACTCATGAATGTTCTAATGCTTCATTGGTATATAGTAACATAGTAGATGACGGCAGAGAATGACCTGTATGGTCCATCCAGTCTGCCCACAAGATAAACTCATATGTGCTACTTTATGTGTATACCTGACCTTGATTTGTATCTGCCATTTTCTGGGCACAGACCGTAGAAGTCTGCCCAGCACTAGCCCTGCCTCCCAACCACTAGCCCCGCCTCCCACCACCGGCTCTGCCACCCAATCTCTGCTAAGCTTCTGAGGATCCATTCCTTCTGAACAGGATTCCTTTATGTTTATCCCACGCATTTTGGAATTCTGTTACCATTTTCATCTCCACCACCTCCCGCGGGAGGGCATTCCAAGTACATCCAGTCTGCCCATAAGATAAACTCATATGTGCTACTTTATGTGTATACCTGACCTTGATTTGTTTCTGCCATTTTCTGGGCACAGACCGTAGAAGTCTGCCCAGCACTAGCCCTGCCTCCCAACCACTAGCCCCGCCTCCCACCACCGGCTCTGCCACCCAATCTCTGCTAAGCTTCTGAGGATCCATTCCTTCTGAACAGGATTCCTTTATGTTTATCCCACGCATTTTGGAATTCTGTTACCATTTTCATCTCCACCACCTCCCGCGGGAGGGCATTCCAAGTACATCCAGTCTGCCCATAAGATAAACTCATATGTGCTACTTTATGTGTATACCTGACCTTGATTTGTTTCTGCCATTTTCTGGGCACAGACCGTAGAAGTCTGCCCAGCACTAGCCCTGCCTCCCAACCACTAGCCCCGCCTCCCACCACCGGCTCTGCCACCCAATCTCCGCTAAGCTTCTGAGGAGCCATTCCTTCTGAACAGGATTCCTTTATGTTTATCCCACGCATTTTTGAATTCTGTTACCATTTTCATCTCCACCACCTCCCGCGGGAGGGCATTCCAAGTATCCACTGTCAGGATTGCAGGAGGTGAAAATTATTGCTGGACATACTTATATTAATATGAAATCAGTTTGACAATATTAAACCACCTTCTGACCTCTGATAAACTCTCCCCCCTCTCCTGCAGGAACCATTGAGGATGAAATGGGCCAAATGGTGCTCAGAGAGGCCTGATAGCCCTTTGGTTTCTCAATTACTCTTGATTAACATACCTTTTGTTCCATCTGGGAGCAGGGCTTCAGAGCAACCAAAGCTAGACAGTGTGGCTCCAGGACAACCTGTCAAAGTTGTCACCTTTCCTGACTTCAGAAAGTATCTGGAGTTCTGTAAAGGAAATAACTGGGAAAGAGAAGTTTTTGATCTCTCTCTGCTCCTGTTCCCTCTCAGTTCTTATTAGGTATAAAGCAGAGCTCACTAGGGCTCTCCCGCGCTCTCTGTCTTTCTCTGTGCAGCAGAGCACAGAGCTCAGCTTGGGGTCTACTGCCCCCCCTTTCTCTGTCCCCGGGCACTTCTCTGTGTCCAGGGCACTAGGTCTCCCTCTTTCTTTCTCCCTGCAGCAGAGGGCACGGGACTCTGCTGGGCTGTCTTTGTTTCTTCTTCTTTCTCTGCACACCTCCATCTTTAGCCACCAGAGCACCTGGCTCTGCTCCCCCCTTCTCAGACAGCTCTAATCCAAGGTTTCTTTCTTCCAATGAACAAACACCCTATCCTTTCTTTCTCCCTCCCTCTAAATACACACCCCAAGACAGCTTGTACCCTTTTTCCTGTACTAAGTGCTGTGAGCCAATACATATATGCAAATAGAATATACTTTATATATCCAAATCTGTGTGGATTGCGTATTCTTTGGGAACCCACTGCCTCTGTGAAGTGGACCCCGGGTCCACCCTAGACAACGATAGCTGACATCCACCACTCTCTCCGTGAATAAATACTTCCTGACATTTTTCTTGAGTCTGCCCCCCTTCAATCTTAGTTCATGCCCTCTAGTTCTACCGCCTTCCCATCTCCGGAAAAGGTTTGCTTGCGGATTAATACCTTTCAAATATTTGAACGTCTGTATCATATCATCCCTGTTTCTCCTTTCCTCCAGGGTATACATGTTCAGGTCAGCAAGTCTCTCCTCATACGTCTTGTAATGCAAATCCCATACCATTTTTGTAGCTTTTCTTTGCACCGCTTCGATTCTTTTTACATCCTTAGCAAGATACGGCCTCCAAAACTGAACACAGTACTCCAGGTGGGGCCTCACCAACAACTTATACAGGGGCATCAACACCTCCTTTCTTCTGCTGGTCACACCTCTCTCTATACAGCCTAGCAACCTTCTAGCTACGCCACTGCCTTGTCACCAGTGGTGTGCAAGAGCCGCTTGTTAAATTCTGACAGCTCTTGCGAGCCGGTTGTTGTTGGGGGCGAGCCGGCTCCATTGCGGGAGGTAAGCATAGCAGGAGGGCGCCATCACAGGCCATGCTTACCTCCCCTGCCGCTCCGAAGCATGTCCAAAGATGTCCTTTGCTCCCACCGTCCCCTCCCGCTCCCCTCCGTCTTTTATTAATTACCTCCGTCGAAGCGCGCACCATTTAAAGCCCTGCTGCATGTTGGCCGTCTCCAGGCTTCCCCTGCTTGATTCGGATGATGTTCGTGCCTTAGTCCCGCCTTCATTCTGACGTCATTTCCTTTTTTCGCGAAGGCGGGACTAAGGCACGAACATCATCCGAATCAAGCAGGGGAAGCCTGGAGACAGCCAGCACGCAGCAGAGCTTTAAATGGCGCGCTTCGACGGAGGTAATTAAAAAAAGACGGAGGGGAGGGTGGGAGCGAAGGACATCTTTGGACATGCTTTGGAGCGGCAGGGGAGGGAGGAGAATCGCTGGATGGGTAGAGGGGGGCAGGGGAGAGACCTGCTGGGCATGGGTGGGTAGAGGGGGGCAGGGGAGAGACTTACTGAGCATGGGTGCGTAGAGGGGGGCAGGGGAGAGACTTGCTGAGCATGGGTGGGTAGAGGGGGGCAGGGGAGAGACTTGCTGGGCATGGGTGGGTAGAGGGGTGCAGGGGAGAGACTTGCTGGGCATGGGTGCGTAGAGGGGGACAGGGGAGAGACCTGCTGGGCATGGGTGGGTAGAGGGGGGCAGGGGAGAGGCTTGCTGGGCATGGGTGGGTAGAGGGCGGCATGGGAGAGACCTGCTGGGCATGGGTGGGTAGAGGGGGCAGGGGAGAGACTTACTGAGCATGGGTGCGTAGAGGGGGCAGGGGAGAGACCTGCTGGGCATGGGTGGGTAGAGGGGGGCAGGGGAGAGAAGAGAATTGCTGGGTATGGATGGATAGAGAGGGGCAGGGGAGAGAGGAGAGTTTCAGGACATGGATGGAGGGGAGAGCAAGAGAAATTCTGGACATGGATGGAGGGGAGGGAAGGGAGAGAGAAGAAATGCTGGACATGGAGGGAAGATAGAGGAAGGAGATTAGATGAGGGAAAAGGAAGTGAGGAGAGAAACTGCACATGGATGGAGAAAATAGGCAGTAGTTGGATCCACTGTACAGTCAAGTCTGCAGAGGACCAGAAATGAAGAAGAAAGGAGGAAAGAAAAGAAATAAATGGAAAGGAAGCCCTGGAAACGGAGTCAAGGGAACAGATAGAGAGCAGCAGGATCAGATACTGGACCAGCATGATCAGAGAAACAAAGTCACCAGACAACAAAGGTAGAAAAAAAATAATTTTATTTTCATTATAGTGTTTGGAATATGTCCACTTTGAGAATCAGGTGCTGAACGTTAAAAGTTTATATTTATTTACTTATTTATGGCATTTTATCCCATATTAAACATGAATTAGGTTGGAACCTGGGATAATTTAATTTTTTTTTTCCTGGAGAGAGTAATGTGTTGGCCCCCCCCCCCCCCCCGGGGTATAGCCAGCTCTGCAATTTTTTTTGGGGGGGGGGCACAGAGCTGGGTGGAGGGCGCAGTGGTGGACGGGGGGCCCAGAGGTGGATGGGGGGGCGCCGAGGTGGATGGGGGGGGGCGCCGAGGTGGACCATGGAGAGAGCCTGTTGTTAAAAATTTACCAGCACACCACTGCTTGTCACACTGTTTCGTCGCCTTCAGATCCTCAGATACTATCACCCCCAAGATCCCTCTCCCCATCCGTACATATCAGACTCTCACCGCCTAACACATACGTCTCCCATGGATTTCTACTCCCTAAGTGTATCACTTTGCATTTCTTCGCATAGAACTTTAATTGCCAAACCTTAGACCATTTTTATTTTTTTTGGGGGGGGGGGGATTGGGGTTTTGTTTAAAAATAATTTTTAAAAACCTGAAGTTTCAACTTTGTGTAATGTTATGTATTTCAGATTTATGACTTATTTTATTTTCAAGCAGTTTATTCTTGTTTATTTCTGTCGTTGTTATTGTTCCTTTATGGATTGATATTGATCCAAATTGTTTACTAAAGACTTCTTTAAGTTTCAAACCTTAGACCATTCTTCTAGCTTCTGCAGATCCTTTTTCATGTTTTCCACTCCCTCCGGGGTGTCCACTCTGTTACAAATCTTAGTATCATCTGCAAAAAGGCAAACTTTACCTTCTAACCCTTTGGCAATGTCACTCACAAATATATTGAACAGAATCGGCCCCAGCACAGATCCCTGAGACACTCCACTACTCACCTTTCCCTCATCCGAGCAAATTCCATTAACCACCACCCTCTGGCGTCTGTCCGTCAACCAGTTCCTAATCCAGTTCACCACGTCGGGTCCTATCTTCAGCCTCTCAAGTTTATTCAAGAGCCTCCTGTGCGGTACCGTGTCAAAAGCTTTGCTGAAATCTAAGTAGATTACGTCTATAGCACGTCCATGATTCAATTCTCCGGTCACCCAGTCAAAGAATTCAATGAGATTCGTTTGGCACGATTTACCTTTGGTAAAACCATGTTGTCTCGGATCTTGCAACTTATTGGCTTCCAGGAAATTCACTATCCTTTCCTTCAGCATTGCTTCCATTACTTTCCCAATAACCGAAGTGAGGCTTACCGGCCTGTAGTTTCCAGCTTCTTCCCTATCACCACTTTTGTGAAGAGGGACCACATCCGCTCTTCTCCAATCCCACGGAACCTCTCCCGTCTCCAAGGATTTATTAAACAAATCTTTAAGAGGACCAGCCAGAACCTCTCTGAGCTCCCTGAATATCCTGGGGTGGATCCTGTCCGGTCCCATGGCTTTGTACATTTTTAGATTTTGAAGTTGTTCATACACACTCTCTTTCGTGAATGGTGCTATATCCACTCAGTTCTCATATGTACTTTTGCCAGTCAATCATGGTCCTTCTCCAGGATTTTCTTCTGTGAAAACAGAACAAAAGTATCTATTTAGCAAATTTGCTTTTTCTTCATCATTATCTACATAGCGGTTCGCAGCATCTTTCAGTCTCACAATTCCCTTTTTAGTCTTCCTCCTTTCACTAATATACCTGAAGAAATTTTTGTCACCCCTCCTTACATTTCTAGCCATTTTTTCTTCTGCTTGCGCTTTCGCCAGACGTATCTCTCTCTTGGCTTCTTTCAGTTTCATCCGGTATTCCTCTCTGTGTTCCTCTTCTTGAGTTTTTCTGTATTTCATGACTGCCAGCTCTTTAGCCTTTATTTTTTCAGCCACTTGCTTGGAGAACCATATCGGTTTCCTTTTTTCTTGCTTTTATTTACTCTCTTTACATAAAGGTTTGTGGCCCTGTTTATAGCTTCTTTCAGCCTGGACCACTGTCCTTCCACTTCTCATTCGCCCTCCCATCCCATCAGCTCCTTCCTCAGGTATTCCCCCATTTTACTAAAGTCAGCACGCTTGAAATCCAGGACTTTGAGGTTTGAGTGGCCGCCCTCCACTTCAGCTGTCATGTCAAACCAAACCGTTTGATGGTCACTGCTGCCCAGGTGAGCACCCACTCGGACATTTGACACACTATCCCCATTTGCGAGCACCAGATCCCATCATCGCTTCCTCTCTCGTGGGTTCCGTCACCATTTGTCTGAGCAGAGCACTTTGAAAAGCATCCACGATCTCTCTACTTCTTTCCGATTTTGCAGATGGAACCTTCCAATCTACATCCGGCAGATTGAAATCTCCCAGCAACAGCACTTCTCTCTTCTTTCCTAACTTTTGAATATCCGCGATCAGATCCTTATCTAGTTCCTCCAATTGTGTCAGGGGGTCTGTAGACAACACCCACGTGGACAGAGGTTCTATCATCTCTTTCTAAGGTAATCCATATTGCTTCTTCTTTTCCCCAGGTCCCTGTCATTTCAGTCGCCGTGATATCATTTCTCACATACAGAGCTACTCCTCCACCTTTACGACCATCTCTATCCTTCCTAAAAAGATTATAGCCTGGTATGTTTGCATCCCATTCATGGGAACCATTTAGCCATGTCTCTCCAACATCAGGGCTTGAGGGTCATGAACTTTATTGCTTAGACTGTGAGCATTTGTGGTCATCGTTTTCCATCTTCATTTCCTGGTATGTGTTTCAACATTAGTGATTTGGGGGTGTCTTATCCCTTTGGGTACCTTCCTATCTTTTTGTTCCACCTTCATTGCTTTTCCTTCCGCCTCCATTCTATTTTCAGGAACATCACAGTGCTGTAATGAAGCAAAAGAATTCTGTAGGGGCAACACTTGTGAGGGCGGATGATTCTGTGTTACATAACAAAGTCTGCATGAGCCTACCGTGAACCATCTATTCTTAGGTGGTTTTATCCTTTGAGGCAGTGGTGTGAATTTGGCTTGATTCTGTGCAGTATGATTTTGTGGAGTCTTTGAAGCTGCTTTAAGTGCATCTAATTCCTGCTTTACTTTATTGAGCTCCTGTTTTAAACTAGCGAGCTGATGACATATAGGACAAGCCTTTAGTCTCTAGATGATTGGCCTTAAAACTAAAGCACCACAATTATTACAGAGAATAAGAGTCATCCTGATTTATTGGAATGGGTATGAATAGGTATGCTATGATGGGGTTAATAGTATGCAAGATTAACTTTACTTTTCTGCCACATAGGCAGAGAGATTTGTATTTGGGTGGAGTCAATTTGTGATAAGTAGTGTATTTAGGAAAGCTATTTAGGAAGTGGAAGTCTTGGGGTAGATTGGGAGGGCTTAAAATTTAAAACCTGTGGAATGTGTTTGCTGTAAAACCTATCTCTATAACTGTATTAAGCCACTTATCTACACAGCTGGTTGGGATAAGGGGAAGACAAGGCTACAAAATGCACCATAAATGTCCAAAAGCACAGTTTTAGAGTAGGAATATCCAGGAATAAAGCCAGCACAAGTCTTATCTGAGTGAGTTTCCTTCAGGCAGGAGACAAGCAAGGACCTTGAAGCTGCCCAACGCTCAACAGAAACTAGCCACTCCTAATCCTTTAGATTGTCTGTAGAAAACCAGGTGGGGTGGGGGAGGGGGAGAGGGAGAGTTCAGCACAATTTTAGCAAAAGAAAGAGAGTTCTAATACTATCTGGCAATTTTGAAATCTGAAATCTAGTTTTCGGATTTTCAGATATCAATAAACCAGTTTGAAAACAATCAGATCACAACAGTCAGATCACAATATTTGCAGAGCAGATATTCAGGCTGATATTTAGTGCCAGCAGCCACATAGCTAAGCAGCCAAAGATAGGACCTGGCTTTCTGCAGACAATCTTAAGTAGAGGAGTGTGGTAGCCGTGTTAGTCCACTCTTAAGGTTATCAATAGAAATCAAACAAAATAAAACATGGAAAAGAAAATAAGATGATACCTTTTTTATTGGACATAACTTAATACATTTCTTGATTAGCTTTCGAAGGTTGCCCTTCTTCCTCAGATCGGAAATAAGCAAAATTTTGCTTATTTCCGATCTGAGGAAGAAGGGCAACCTTCGAAAGCTAATCAAGAAATGTATTAAGTTACAGTGGGGGAAATAAGTATTTGATCCCTTGCTGATTTTGTAAGTGTGCCCACTGACAAAGACATGAGCAGCCCATAATTGAAGGGTAGGTTATTGATAACAGTGAGAGATAGCACATCACAAATTAAATCCGGAAAATCACATTGTGGAAAGTATATGAATTTATTTGCATTCTGCAGAGGGAAATAAGTATTTGATCCCCCACCAACCAGTAAGAGATCTGGCCCCTACAGACCAGGTAGATGCTCCAAATCAACTCGTTACCTGCATGACAGACAGCTGTCGGCAATGGTCACCTGTATGAAAGACACCTGTCCACAGACTCAGTGAATCAGTCAGACTCTAACCTCTACAAAATGGCCAAGAGCAAGGAGCTGTCTAAGGATGTCAGGGACAAGATCATACACCTGCACAAGGCTGGAATGGGCTACAAAACCATCAGTAAGACGCTGGGCGAGAAGGAGACAACTGTTGGTGCCATAGTAAGAAAATGGAAGAAGTACAAAATGACTGTCAATCGACAAAGATCTGGGGCTCCACGCAAAATCTCACCTCGTGGGGTATCCTTGATCATGAGGAAGGTTAGAAATCAGCCTACAACTACAAGGGGGGAACTTGTCAATGATCTCAAGGCAGCTGGGACCACTGTCACCACGAAAACCATTGGTAACACATTACGACATAACGGATTGCAATCCTGCAGTGCCCGCAAGGTCCCCCTGCTCCGGAAGGCACATGTGACGGCCCGTCTGAAGTTTGCCAGTGAACACCTGGATGATGCCGAGAGTGATTGGGAGAAGGTGCTGTGGTCAGATGAGACAAAAATTGAGCTCTTTGGCATGAACTCAACTCGCCGTGTTTGGAGGAAGAGAAATGCTGCCTATGACCCAAAGAACACCGTCCCCACTGTCAAGCATGGAGGTGGAAATGTTATGTTTTGGGGGTGTTTCTCTGCTAAGGGCACAGGACTACTTCACCGCATCAATGGGAGAATGGATGGGGCCATGTACCGTACAATTCTGAGTGACAACCTCCTTCCCTCCGCCAGGGCCTTAAAAATGGGTCGTGGCTGGGTCTTCCAGCACGACAATGACCCAAAACATACAGCCAAGGCAACAAAGGAGTGGCTCAGGAAGAAGCACATTAGGGTCATGGAGTGGCCTAGCCAGTCACCAGACCTTAATCCCATTGAAAACTTATGGAGGGAGCTGAAGCTGCGAGTTGCCAAGCGACAGCCCAGAACTCTTAATGATTTAGAGATGATCTGCAAAGAGGAGTGGACCAAAATTCCTCCTGACATGTGTGCAAACCTCATCATCAACTACCGCTGTGCTTGCCAACAAGGGTTTTGCCACCAAGTATTAGGTCTTGTTTGCCAGAGGGATTAAATACTTATTTCCCTCTGCAGAATGCAAATAAATTCATATACTTTCCACAATGTGATTTTCCGGATTTAATTTGTGATGTGCTATCTCTCACTGTTACCAATAACCTACCCTTCAATTATGGGCTGCTCATGTCTTTGTCAGTGGGCACACTTACAAAATCAGCAAGGGATCAAATACTTATTTCCCCCACTGTATGTCCAATAAAAAAGGTATCATCTTATTTTCTTTTCCATGTTTTATTTTGTTTGATTTCTATTGATAACCTGCAGACAATCTAAAACGATTAGGAGGGGCTAGTTTCTGTTGAGAGCTGGGCAGCTTGAAGGTCCTCACTTGTCTCCTGCCTCCAGGAAACTCACTCAGATAAGATTTGTGCTGGCTTTCTTCCTGGATATTCCTACTCTAAAACTGTGCTTTTGGACATTTATGGTGCATTTTGTAGCCTTGTCTTCCCCTTATCCCAACCAGCTATGTAGATAAGTGGCTTAATACAGTTCTAGAGAGAGGTTTTACAGCAAACACATTCCACACGTTTTATATTTTAACCCCCCCACCCCCCACACCCTGCCCCTCATCCCACCCACCCCAAGACTTCCACTTCCTAAATAGCTTTCCTAAATACACTACTTATCACAAATTAACTCCACCCAAATACAAATCTCTCTACCTGTGTGGCTGAAGAGTAAAGTAAATCTTGCATACTATTAACCCCATCATAGCATACCTATTCATACACAATAAATCAGGATGACTCTTATTCTCTGTAATAATTGTGGTGCTTTAGTTTCAAGGCCAATCATCTGGGCACTAAAGGCTTGTCCTATATGTCATCAGCTGGCTAGTTTAAAACAAGAGCTCAGTAAACTAAAGGAGGAATTAGATGCACTTAAACCAGCTTCAAAGACTCCACAAAATCATACTGCACAGAATCAAACCAAATTCACACCACTGCCTCAAAGGATAAAACCACCAAAAAATAGATGGTTCACAGTAGGCTCAGGCAGACTTCGTTATGTGACATACAAGCATCCGCCCTCACAAGTGTTGCCCCTACAGAATTCTTTTACGCCATTACAGCACTGTGATATTCCTGAAAATAGAACGGATGCAGAAGAAAAAGGAATGAAGGTGGAACAAAAAGATAGGAAGGTACCCAAAGGGATAAGATACCCCCAAATCACTAATGTTAAAACACATACCAGGAAATGTAGATGGAATGCGATGACCACAAATGCTCGCAGTCTAAGCAATAAAGTTCATGACCTTCAAGCCCTGATGGTGGAGGCAGACTTAGACGTTGTTGCAATCACAGAGACGTGGCTAAATGGTTCCCATGAATGGGATGCAAACATACCAGGCTATAATCTATTTAGGAAGGATAGAGAGGGTCGAAAAGGTGGAGGAGTAGCTCTGTATGTGAGAAATGATGTCACAGCGACTGAAATGACAGGGAACTGGGGAAAAGAAGAAGCGATATGGATCACCTTAAAAAGAGATGATAGAACCTCAGTCCACGTGAGTGTTGTCTACAGACCCCCGACACAACTGGAGGAACTAGATAGGGATCTGATCGCGAATATTCAAAAGTTAGGAAAGAAGAGAAAGGTGCTGTTGCTGGGAGATTTCAATCTGCCGGACGTAGATTGGAAGGTTCCGTCGGTGGAATCGGAGAGAAGTAGACAAATCGTGGATGCTTTCCAAAGTATTTTGCTCAGATAAATGGTGACGGAACCCACGAGGGAGGGAGCGACGCTGGATCTGGTGCTCGCAAATGGAGATAGCGTGTCAAATATCCGAGTGGGTGCCCACCTGGGCAACAGTGACCATCAAACGGTTTGGTTTGATATAACGGCTGCTCTACTCAGCTGATGGACAACATTTTTCTGCTCTCTTCCCCCTAAGTTCAGGCATCTTCCACCCACACCAGTGCCCCCCCTAGAACCGGCATCTTTCACCCTTGCTCCATCCCTTCCCTGAACTAGCATCTTCCACCCATGCTTGCGCTCCTCCAGAACAGATATCATCCACCTGTGCCCATGCCCCTCCCCAGAACTGGCATCTTCCACCTGTGCCCTCTCCCCAAGATCCAGCATCGTGGGCTGAATATTATCAAAGTGCCAGTATAGTGCACAAACAGAGAAATTTCACAGATTTTACACTTCCCAAGATCTTGCCAGTTCCTAGGATCCTATGTTCCTGACATTAACAACATTTCAGCACATTTTATCAGAGAAGTCTTCAAAGGAAGCATATGGGAACGCAGAAGATCCAAAATGCCTTGAGTAAGACAACCAAACAAATCATAGTGCTGGAGACAACAGTTCAATCTTCATAAATCAAAACCACTATCTGTAGAGCTGATTTCCTAAAGAATCAAGTCCATTGTATTGATGAAATGAAAACAGACTTTAAGGAGGTCATTTTATAAAGGAGTTTTTGGATGTATATGCCAATACAAATTGTACAACTCACTTCTACCCAGATCAATGCCACTGAATAAGAAGCCCGTAATATGCTATCTCTATTTCATATGATGAGTTCCATGCAGTGTGGTGGACAGACTCAGAGGACTTTGGATTCATTGCATGTCTTCATTGCTGCATGACCTTCTAAAAATCTTTACATTCCTTTCCTCACGGGAAGCAGTATCCTTCTAATTCTTGGTGCTTTTCTCTCAGGGCAGAGTTTTGATCAGACATCAGACACATGGAGGGCCCTTTCCAAAGTTGTGAGCCTCTGCAACCGTGCAGCCTTCAAACCGGGTCAGGAAAATGTACCGGTGCCTAAGGTAGGACTTAGAAATGAATGCCAAACCAGTGAGCTGTATGGATCCTCAGGGTTCCATAGATAACTTTCCATAATCCCATCTACAATGGTCACAGTTAGGGCAGGGGCAGCAGAACACCTTTTTGGTGGCAGGGGCCAAACAAATCATATTCTAGCCCTGCTCCCAAGCTGTCCAATTGCTGATGACGTGGTGGGCAAAATATTGGTCAGACTTTGGCCCCATTTTTAAACCTGGTTCTGGAGGTACCCTAGCCAGTCAGGTTTTCAGGATATCCACAATGAATATCCTTGAGAGAGATTTGCATGCATTGCTTCCTCTGCATGCAAATCCCTCTCCTGTTTTCTTAACATTTTTCCCTCTTACAGAAAATTGTTATTGGTGATGCATCTGAAACTGCGCTGCTGAAATTTTCTGAAATAACCATTGGTAACGTTATGGAGTACAGAGACCGCTTCAGGAAAGTTGCTGAGATGCCCTTCAACTCTACCAACAAGTTCCAGGTAATGAGGAGACATTCCCCAAATGAACCTGAGATCAGGCTACTCACAGAGGTCTGACCCATTCTCTCAGCTCCTCCCTGATGTGTATCTTAGCTCTCAAAGTTCACAGTCTACTAGATCTTTATTTCATTTAGTCCATGAACAAATTTCTGACTTTCCATTTCACATGGTTCCTCTCTCAGTCCCCCTATTTCTGTCTCTCTTTTGCTTGTGGCCTAGTGATGAGAACATTCTCAAAACAGCATCTGCGACCTCTACTACTACTACTACTACTTAACATTTCTAAAGCGCTACTAGGGTTACGCAGCGCTGTACAATTTAACATGGAAGGACAGTCCCTACTCGAAGAGCTTATAATCTAAAGACAAAAGTACAGTTAATCTGATAGGTCAGACAGATTGGGGCAACCTATATGTTCGAAAGGTTAGGTTCCGAATGCAGCATTGAAGAGGTGAGCTTTAAGCAAGGATTTGAAGATGGGTAGGGAGGGGGCTTGGCGTAGGGATTCAGGAAGATTGTTCCAGGCATAGGGTGAGGCAAGGCAAAAAGAGCGGAGCCTGGAGTTGGCAGTGGTGGAGAAGGTTACTGAGAGGAGGGATTTGTCATGTGAGCAGAGGTTACGGGCAGGAACGTAGGGGGAGATGAGGGTAGAGAGGTAGTGAGGAGCAGCAGACTGAGTGCATTTGTAAGTAAGGAGGAGAAGCTTGAATTGGATGCGGTATCTGATCGGAAGCCAGTGAAGCGACTTGAGGAGAGGGGTGATATATCGGTTCTGGCGGAATATAAGACGTGCGGCAGAGTTCTGAATGGATTGAAGGGGGGAAAGATGGCTGAGTGGGAGGTCAGTTAGGGGTCATGCCAATCCAATTTGTTAGCATTTAACTTTCAAAAAGGAGGCTATGATAAAATTAGAAGAATGGTGAAAAAAAGAGGAGCAGCTAAGAAGGTCAAAACTTTACATCAGGCGTGGATGCTGTTCAAAAATACCATACTAGAAGCCCAGACCAAATATATTTCATGTATTAAAAAAGGAGGAAGGAAAACCAAACGACAGCCAGCATGGTTAAAAAGTGAGGTGAAGGAAGCTATTAGAGATAAAAGAAAATCCTTCAGAAAATGGAAGAAGGATCTGACTGAAAATAATGAGAAACAGCATAAAGAATGGCAAGTCAAATGCAAATGGCTGATAAGGAAGGCAAAGTGGGACTTTGAAAAAAAGATAGCATTGCAGGCAAAAACACATAGTAAAAACTTTTATAGGTATATTAAAAGCAAGAAGATGGCAAAAGAATCAGTTGGACTGCTAGATGGCCGAGGGGTAAAAGGGGCACGAGGGGAAGACAAGCCATAGAGGAAAGGCACAATGGTAGAGGCTATTATAAAGACAAAATTACAGAGCATATTCAAAAGCATGGATTAATGAGACAAGGCCAACATAGATTTAATGAACAGAAATCTTGCCTCACAAATCTATTACATTTCTTTGAAGGGGTGAACAAGCATATGGATAAAGGTGAGCCGGTCCCCCCCCCCCCCCCCCCCCACACACACACACACATGTGCTTTCTACCCCTGCCTGGCATACAATCCACTCCCCCTTTCATGCTTTCTGCCCCTGCCCCACACCACCAACCCAAAGAATAAAATAAATACCTGAGCTGGTGGGGAATCAGCAGGCCCCACCAGCTGGGGGTGTCGTTCAGCTGTCAGGGCGGGTGGATTTCCTGCCTGCTACAGCCGGCGGCACTTTCCAGCCGGCCAAAGTTTCCACCCATTGCCGCTGTGCTGGCCTCTCCCGTCCTGCACATCAGAGGCATAGCTAGGTGGATCACCAGGAGAGCGGCCGCTCCTCAAAATGAATTGCCAAGAACACCAGTGCCTATTTTTCATGCAACATATCACGTTTAAAATACACGCTAGAGCCATTGGCAGTCCTCTCTCTGCTACCCCTGCACCCTCAACCTAACTATGCTTCTGCTGCACATGCTCGGTTTCCAGGCATGTGCAAAAAACAAGCATGTGTACGATGGGGGGGGGGGGGGGTTGGTGCTGCGGCAATGGGTGGAGGGCGCCACCGGCTGTGGCAGGTGGGAGGGTTGCTTGTTCTGGCTGCCGAGGGACACATTCAGCTGGCGGAACTTGGGGATCCCCCCCAGCCATAAAAGTGTCAGACTTTTCGGTGGGGCTAAGCCACGACTTGGTGGATCCATGCCCACCCTGGCTTACCCGTGGATATGCCCCTGGTTTCAAGTATGTGAATGGTATCAGCAGTTAGTGTTTCTGTGTTTTAAAAAGTCTTGGACAAGTTCCTAGAGGAAAAGGTTCATACTCTGCTATTGATCTACCCATGGGGGAAGCCACAACTTGTCCCTGGGATCAGTAGCATGAATCTTGATACTATTTAGGATTCTGTCAGGTACTTGTGACCTGAATTGGCCACTGCTAAAGGCAGGATTCTGGGCTAGATGGACCATTGGTCTGACCCAGTATGGCTATTGTTATGTTTTTATGATATTGTGTATCTTGATTTTCAAAAGGCATTTGACAAAGTACCTCATGAAAGACTTCAGAGGAAATTGGAGAGTCATGGGATAAGATGTAGTGTTCTATTGTGGATTAAAAACTGGTTAAAAGATTGAAAACAGAAAGTGGGGTTAAATGGTTAGTATTCTCAATGCAGAAGGGTAGATAGTGGGGTTCCCCAGGGGTCTGTGCTGGGACCGCTGCTTTTTAACATATTTATAAATTATCTAGAGATGGGAGTAACTAGTAATGTAATTAAATTTGCTGACGACACAAAGCTATTCAAAGATGTTAAATCATGACAGAATTGTGAAAAATTACAAGATGACTGGGAGACTGGGCATCCAAATGGCAGATGACATTTAATGTGAGCAAGTGCAAAGTGATGCATGTGGGCAGTGGTGTGCTGGTAAATTTTTAACAACAGGCTCTCTCCCCGGTCCACCTCTGCGTCCCCCTATCCACCTCTGCGCCCCCCCCCCCCCCCCCGTCCACCACTGCACCCTCCATCCACCTCTGCGCCCCCCCACCTCTGCGCCCCCCCCAAAATTGCAGAGCTGGCTATAGCCGGGGGGGGGGGGGGGGCAATGCATTACTCTCTCCAGGAAAAAAAATTTAAATGATCCCAGGTTCCAATCTAATTCATGTTTAATATGGGATAAAATGCCATAAATAAGTAAATAAATATAAACTTTTAACATTCAGCACCTGATTCTCAAAGTGGACATATTCCAAACACTATAATGAAAATAAAATTATTTTTTTCTACATTTGTTGTCTGGTGACTTAGTTTCTCTGATCATGCTGGCCCAGTATCCGATTCTGCTGCTCTCTATCTGTTCCCTTGACTCCGTTTCCAGGGCTTCCTTTCCATTTATTTCTTTTCTTTCCTCCGTTCTTCTTCATTTCTGGTCCTCCGCAGACTTGACTGTACAGTGGATCCAGCTTCTGCCTATTTTCTCCATCCATGTGCAGTTTCTCTCCTCACTTCCTTTTCCCTCATCTAATCTCCTTCCTCTATCTTCCCTCCATGTCCAGCATTTCTTCTCTCTCCCTTCCCTCACCTCCATCCATGTCCAGAATTTCTCTTGCTCTCCCCTCCATCCATGTCCTGAAACTCTCTTCTCTTCTCTTCCCTGCCCCTCTCTATCCATCCATACCCAGCAATTCTGGTCTCTCCCCTGCCCCCCTCTACCCATGCATGCCCAGCAATTCTCTCCCTTGCCCCCCTCTACCCATGCATGCCCAGCAATTCTCTCCCCTGCCCCCCTCTACCCGTGCATGCCCAGCAATTCTCTCCTCTACCCCCCTCTACCCATCCATGCCCAGCAATTCTCCTCCCTCCCCTGCCCTCCCGCTCCCATCCATGTCCAGCGATTCTCCGTCACCCCCACCTCCCCTCCCGCTCCTATCCATCTTTTTGTATTACCTCCATCGAAGCGCCGCATCATTTAAAGCCCTGCTGCCCATCTCCAGCCTTCCCCTGCTCCCTGCTTGCTTCGTGATGATGTTCGTTCCCTCAGTCCCACCTTCGCGGAAAAATGAAATGACGTCAGAAGGCGGGACTAAGGGCACAAACTCATCAGAAGCAAGCAGGGAAGGCTGGAGACAGGCAGCAGGGCTTTAAATAACGCAGCACTTCACGGAGGTAATAGAAACTGACGGATGGGAGCGGGAGAGGAGGGTGGGGGCGAAGGACATCGTTGGACATGTTTGGGAGCGGGAGGGGAGGTAAGTATGGCCTGTGATGGCGCCCTCCTGCCATGCTTATCTCCTGTAATGGAGCCGGCTCGCCCCCAAGAACAACTGACTCGCAAGAGCTGTCAAAATTTAACAAGTGGCTCTTGCGAGCCGGAGCGAGCCGGCTCCAGCACACCACTGCATGTGGGAAAGAGGAAGCTGAACTCTAGCTACGTAATGCAAGGTTCCACATTAGGAGTCACCGACCAGGATAATGCCTTTGTATCACTCCGTGGTGCTACCGCACCTGAAATATTGTGTGCAATTCTGGTCACCGCATCTCAAAAAAGATATAGTGGAATTAGAAAAGGTACACAGAAGATGATGAAAATGATAAAGGGTATGGGATGACTTCCCTATGAGGAAAGGCTAAAGTGGTTAAGGCTCTTCAGCTTGGAGAAAAGACAGCTGAGGGGAGCTATGATAGAGGTCTATAAAATAATGTGTGGAGTGGAATGGGTAGACGTGAATTGCTTGTTTACTCTTTCCAAAAATACTAGGACTAGGGGGCACGCAATGAAGCTACAAAGTAGTAAATTTAAAACGAATCAGAGAAAATATTTCTTCACTCAACGTGTAATTAAACTCTGGAATTCTTTTGCCAGAGAATGTAGTAAAAGTGGTTAGCTTAGTGGGGTTTACAATAGGTTTGGATAGCTTCCTGGTGGACTTGGGGAAAAACCACTGCTTATTTCTAGAATACAACAAAGAATAAATAATGGCTAAACTTAGTCCAACAATAATTTGTAAAAAGCACACAACAAAAACTGGACAAAGTTCACGAATTGCAATAGGGCCATGAACGGCTGGGGAGGTTATCTCATAACGTCAGAAATATCCGTGTGTGCCCACTATTATTCTGGCTCACCGGTCTGTATGTATTTGTAATCATTGAACACCTCCAACCAACCAATGGTACCCGCTAATACTCATATGTAAAAAAATTGCCTATATATTGTTCATTAATTTCAGCAAAAAGGCACAACATTGTCCGTGGGTACCATTGTTCAAAAATTCAAAAATTAAACATTATTGCAATTAATGAGCAAGTAATGCACAAAATCAACTTAAGTAAATGAGCAAGTAATGCACAAAATCAACTTAGCTTGTAAGCTTCCAGCTCTGTCTAATAACTTCAACGGCTGGAGCTCATCGGGTTTCGGTTTAGGTTAATGAAACCTCTTTAGGCAACTCCGGTAATCTGATAAGCCCGACAGGACCCTGTTTCGCGGTCTCTTGCTTTGTCAAGGGCATATAGGTAGCAGCCTGTGTTGTCGTCGGTAAATTACTTGCTCATTTACTTAAGTTGATTTTGTGCATTACTTGCTCATTAATTGCAATAATGTTTAATTTTTGAATTTTTGAACAATGGTACCCACGGACAATGTTGTGCCTTTTTGCTGAAATTAATGAACAATATATAGGCAATTTTTTTACATATGAGTATTAGCGGGTACCATTGGTTGGTTGGAGGTGTTCAATGATTACAAATACATACAGACCGGTGAGCCAGAATAATAGTGGGCACACACGGATATTTCTGACGTTATGAGATAACCTCCCCAGCCGTTCATGGCCCTATTGCAATTCGTGAACTTTGTCCAGTTTTTGTTGTGTATTTCTAGAATAAGCAGCATAAAATGTATTGTACTGATTTGGGATCTTGACGGGTACTTGTAACCTGGATTGGCCACTGTTGGAAACAGGATACTGAGCTTGGTGGACCTTCGGTCTGTCCCAGTATGGCAATACTTACATTCTTATATTCTAACAATGGGCTGAGAAACAGGAAAGCCAGGGCTCAGCTCCGACCACTGACACTCTTTGTGGTCTTGGACAAATCAATTTATTTTCTATTACCTCAGGTATCCCTTTGACTGTAAGCTCCTTGGGGCACATATATATTGTACCCAAATACTTGTCATCGCAGTACAGCGCTGCCCACATCCAGTAGTACCATAAGCATGATCCAGTCAATTCAGTCCATGGCGGTCAACATTATTTTAAATACTGACTACTGCGGGCAGAATGAGCCCTCGATATTCAGTGTTGGGCCATGTCTGAGAACTGGCATTGAATATCTGGAGTTAATTTGCCATTTGGAAGCAACTGGAGCTTATTTGGGCCCCATAAGTCCCGTATAGGTACAAGCAGGTTCTCCCACATACTCCGATCTCCCCTCTCACTTCCCTCCCCTGATGCCAGTTAGCTCTAGACCAGGCCTCTTCCCTATGCCTACCTTTTCTATCCCTTGTGGTCTAGTGGGGTCCTACAGGCAGGAGCGAAGTCCACTCACTCCTGCCTGTCACAGTTGCATTCTCAAAATAGCCTCTGCAACCTCTAGCCCCATGAGACCTGCTAGGGGTCGTGACAGTCCATTTTGAGAATGGAGCCATAATGAGCAAGAGTAGGCATCACCCCTGCCTGTAGGACCCTACTAAACCACTAGGGATAGAAAAGGTGGGTCTGGGAGGGGGGGCTACAGGGGTGGGCGGGGGGTGGAGGAGGCCTGGTCTGGAGCTTACTGGCGGATAAAGTTAGGACAGCCTTTTTGCTGTTCTAACTTTATCTGCTTACTTAGCCAGTTAACGGTCTGAATATCGCCGCTAACTGGTTAAGTACTGACTCTGACCATGGACCACCCTAATACTATCAGGACAGTGCAGAGGTGGTTAGAGCCAATAATCAGTGGCATTGTCCAGTTAAGTGCTGCTGAATATCATCCAATAGGCAGGAAGAAGCAATTTAACCGGGCAGGAAGCTCTCCTTTGAATATCAGGCGTGATAAGTATTAATATTATTGCCTGCTTTACCCTTTCTGTCCTTTAACTTCTCTCATCTCTGTTATGTGCTTTAAAGTTTGAGGATGGAGAAGTGATGTTGTGACTTTTCCTTTGGGGCAAAGCATAGGAGGAAACTAAGTCTTGGACTGCTAAATTTTTCAAATCAGTAAGATGCTTCTGAAGTTTATGGAATTTGTGTTCTCTCTAGCTATCAATCCACGAAATGTCAGATCCACTAGACCTGCGCTACCTACTGGTGATGAAAGGGGCCCCCGAACGCATCCTGGAGCGCTGTTCTACCATCATGATTAAAGGTCAAGAGCTGCCCCTAGATGAGCAGTGGCAAGAAGCCTTCCAGACTGCTTACATGGACCTGGGTGGTCTGGGAGAGAGAGTACTAGGTAAGATCATGGTGGAGGGAATGCAGGGAAAGAAACATTGTTTAATCTAAGGGGGCTACTTTAAATAAGAGCTGGTTACTTTGGAGAGCTAGGAGCAAGATTATGAGGTAACAGGGTATTTTAAAAACTACTGTGTGGAAGGGAGCTAAGAGTCAGCTTGGGAAAAGTATTCAGAGAGAACGAATTCAGTGGGCTGGGAGAGGAGTATTGGTAAATAATAAGGTGGGGGAGGCATGGTATTCAGGAAAGGGGCAGGACAGAATTACCAAGATTCTTAGGACAGGTGGAAGAGTGCATCCAGGAACATAAAAAAGGACAAGACTGAGTCTACAACAATAATGGCAATCGCTGGTCTTTCAATGCAACAAATAGATCTCAGTTTCAGAATAGCCAGGTGATGCAAATTAACCTAGCTCTTCCATAAAATCTATGCATACATATTCTGAGAATATTCATTATGGAAATCTTGAAAACCAAAACTGGGAAGTACTTAATCAAGGACAGAGACAGAGTGAGTTTTACAGCCTTGTGCCATAACCCTTTGTGAAACTGGATGCTATGTTTCATTGGCTGTATATCTCTGCTCTAGGTTTCTGCCACCTGTACTTGAATGAGAAGGAGTATCCTCGTGGTTACAACTTTGATATAGAGGAGATGAACTTTCCTACCAGTGGCCTCTGCTTTGCCGGCTTAATCTCCATGATTGACCCACCAAGAGCCACTGTGCCAGATGCTGTCATGAAATGTCGGACAGCTGGAATCCGGGTATATTAAATTTAAGAGAACCTCTGTTACCTCTGGAAAATATTTACCTGCAATTAGAGCTAGGCAAGGCCACTTGGATTCAATACAAACCATTACAAAATGTGTATAGCTCACCAGGCCAACCAAAGCTACAGAACAAGAGAAGATGAAGGTATTAAGGACAGAAACTTAGAGTCTTTTCAGTGAAAGTAGCTGGTTTATGCAGATTAACTTTGAGGACACAGTGGTACCTTAGTTCTCCCATCCTGAAACCCCATTTTCACATGCTTTACCAATGAAGAGCTATTGAACCTTCTGAGTGTAGAAGTAGCCTAATGGTTAGTGCAGTGGAATTAGACCCTGGGGGAACTGGGTTCAGTTCCCACTGCAGCTCCTTGTGACACTGGGTAAATTACTTAACCATTCATTGACCCAGGTACAAAGCTTACATTGTGAACCCAGAAGGGACAGAGAAAGTTCTTGCATATAATGTGTTCAGCACTGTATATGTCTAGTATAGAAATAAGTAATGCATGTAGAAGTGAAACTATATTATGAATAAATTGTGGTCAATAGCATCCCATGGTGCTTTCATTAAGTGTTTTTTTTTTACCCCCAAATTTCAGGTGATCATGGTCACTGGAGACCATCCAATCACAGCAAAGGCAATAGCAGCAAGTGTTGGAATTATTTCAGAGGGAAGCGAGACAGTGGAAGATATTGCTGCCCGGCTGCGCATCCCTGTGGAACAAGTCAACAAGCGGTGAGGAGGAGGAGGAGGAGGAGGAGGAGGATTATGTCCCTCAGTATGGTAGAAAATCAACAATACTGTTACTAGATACACAAATTTCAATTACATAACCATTTTTTTTAAAGCAAAAGTTACTCAGACATCCAAAAGTCTCCATATTTCTTTCTTGGATCTATAGGAATCTATAAATTTATATGACCTACTCTTGTTCCAATGGCCAGCTCTTTATTGGTCATTCTCTTGCAGGATTTTCTCTCTACATCTGACCACTATCTCAACACCTATGATCTTACAGGACAAGATTATCTTAGGTCAATTGCTTATCAGTCATGATCCTATGGATGAGTGCATGATAATTACTCACTACCTACTCCTCACCCCTGGTCCCAGGAGCCAGCCTTATTTATTTTGTATTTATTTCTATATTTTTACCCCACATTTCCCCAATATTAATCACATAACATTTTGTGATAACCATAACTTTGGTTTTGGTAATTTCCATAATGCAAAAAAATATCTATATCTCTCTATATATAATGTGCTTAAGTTGTCCATGCCATCAGTCTGTCGGGGGTCTGCTTTACAGTTCTAGGGCAGCTGTCTCCTCTTAAATATGAGTACCTTGCAAACAACACATGCTTTTGAGGTACTAGAGGGAGACAGAGGGACTGTTCAATTGCAAGAAAGAGGAGGGCCATAGAGGCAGATGGCCATAGAGAGGCAGAAAGAGAAGCTCATTGTAAGAGAGATGCCAGAGCTTGATAGATGGAAGGGCAGATTGGGCTTATATCACTATCTTGAAAATGTTTTGAGGGTATCAACTAGTGACCATGATCAGTGAATTGCTGAGGTGAAGTCCACCCCTGTTGCATGAACAGTAACATAGTAACATAGTAGATGACGGCAGAAAAAGACCTGCACGGTCCATCCAGTCTGCCCAGCAAGATAAACTCATATGTGCTACTTTTTGTGTATACCTTACCTTGATTTGTACCTGTCCTTTTCAGGGCACAGACCGTATAAGTCTGCCCAGCACTATCCCCACCTCCCAACCACTAGCCCCGCCTCCCACCACCGGCTCTGGCACAGACCATATAAGTCTGGCCAGCACCATCCCCACCTCCCAACCACCAGTCCCGCCTCCCACCACCGGCTCTGGCACAGACCGTGTAAGTCTGCCCAGCACCATCCCCACCTCCCAACCACCAGTCCTGCCTCCCACCACCGGCTCTGCCACCCAATCTCGCCTAAGCTTCTGAGGATCCATTCCTTCTGAACAGGATTCCTTTATGTTTATCCCACGCATGTTTGAATTCCGTTACCGTTTTCATTTCCACCACCTCCTGCGGGAGGACATTCCAAGCATCCACTACTCTCTCCATGAAAAAATACTTCCTGACATTTTTCTTGAGTCTGCCCCCCTTCAATCTCATTTCATGTCCTCTCGTTCTACCGCCTTTGCATCTCCTGAAAAGGTTCGTTTGCGGATTAATACCTTTGAATTCAACATCTCCTGAAGTGCAAGCCCTTCTGTTAATAAAATTAGAAGACTCTACCCCATCATTCCTGTACAACAAACTTAGTGTACTGCGGTGTGTTATGTTACAGTAGGGTGCATGTCTGATGGCACTTCCAAATCACAAGAAAAAAAAAGCATCAAATCCAATGATATAAAGAGTTTATTGTAGTAAATACAACTCTGAGACTCGACACAGTGCCGTGTTTCGGCGTTTCTGCCTGTGTCAGGAGTCTGTGAGTGTATGACATCCAGTTTATCTGTCATCAGAGAAGAGATTTTGTTCCATGGTGTAGTTTCACTATTGGCAGTCTTTTGAAAGGTGCCAGTACTAATTTTACATACAGAGAATTAACCATTTTTTTTGGCTGACAACAGATAAACTGGACATCATACACTCACAGACTCCTGACGAAGGCAGAAGTACTGAAACACAGCACTGTGTCAAGTCTCAGAGATGTATTTACTACAATAAACTCTTCATTGGATTTGATGCTTTTCTCTTCTTGTAGGTTGGAAGTGCCATCGGATACCTTATTCTTCTATTTTTCCTTGTGACTTTTGGTAGTGGTGTCCTTGTTCCTCTACTTTCAGTGGTGTTTTCTTGTCACAGTATAGCATGACATTTCTTTCTGCCATATCACATAATGGTTTTATTTTTATTTTTGTTACATTTGTACCCCGCGCTTTCCCACTCATGGCAGGCTCAATGCGGCTTACATGGGGCAATGGAGGGTTAAGTGACTTGGCCAGAGTCACAAGGAGCTGCCTGTGCCTGAAGTGGGAATCGAACTCAGTTCCTCAGTTCCCCAGGACCAAAGTCCACCACCCTAATTCAAACAAACATGCAATATGGGAAAGGAGACTTCATGGGTGTTCAAGCATGTTTTTCTTTTTATTCTCAAGCCCACAAGAAAACAAGATTTACTTTCTAAAGTACCACATTCACAGTCCCTCAGTTTTAGAATAGGCCATAGTTGTCCTATATCAGTTCCTTATCCTATTATCTTTCACTATTCTTCCCCAGGGATGCTCGTGCCTGTGTTATCAATGGTGGCCAGCTGAAAGAAATGACATCTGAGGAGCTAGTGGAAAACTTGAAGATGCACCCAGAAATGGTGTTTGCAAGGACATCTCCACAACAGAAACTGATCATTGTAGAGAGCTGCCAGAAATTGGTGAGTCCCACACCATCCTTCACTAGGTTTGCTCAAAAGTACCAGATTCACCAAGTGGAAGGAAAGAGGGAGAGTGGAGCAGAAGTATTTGGGAGCATATTTAACCTGCAACATTTAATAGTGACCTGAATGTAGTTAGAACTATCTTTTGTCACATCTCAGGAAGCTAAATCAAAAGTTGAGAATTTGGTACAAGTCCTGCTAGACTTTTGATGTGACCTGACCTGAATTGAATTGGAACCTGTTTGACCCTGTGACTTCTGATTCAGCTCAGGTCATGTTGGTTGAGGATCAGCCATAGTTTATATTATTCAAAGTAAGTATATCCTTTTCTGGTCCAGAGGGAACTTATAAACAAAAACTAGTTGCCTAACCATCTGTAGTGCTGAGATTGCTAATTATACAGAGAATTGCCATTGCTTTTTTATCATCAAAAATATCACAATGTGTCCTCTATTTCCATCTACACATTCCAAGGCTACATATTTCACTTGGAGATCGCATACAGTAACATAGTAAATGGAAGCAGAGAAAGACCAACATGGGTCATCAAGTCTACATTGGAAGGTTGTTGGGCTTGTACCTGCAGTGCAGTGCAGGTTACTTTCCCTATGCTTATCGTGTTGGGGTTGTACCTGCAGTGCAATGCCAAGGCAGTCTGACCAGATTTTTACCAGCAGTATCCAGATTTATCCCATACTTATGTTGAAGACTACATTCATCAAGGACAAGCAGGATAGAAAAATTCTCACACAGGAGTGACATCATCGAACAGCGCTCTACGTGGGAACTTTCTTCAGCCCTAAAGACAGCATTTTGGGGTTTGCTCAACTGTGCATGTGCACCTCTTTTCATCTGCCAGTTTCACGTGGGACCTTTTAGTTTTCTGTGGAGCTGATCAGACATACTTTCCATCATCAGTTCCTCAGCGCTGGCTTTTGTTCACTAAAATTTGTATTTTGTTGCTTGTAAGTCCTGTCACAATGTCTTCCCTAGTTAGATATTGTCAGTCAATTTTAAATGTCCTCTGTCTGGGTTTTTTTTCAATACCTAGTCTTTTGATTTCACCACAGCTATATTTCCAAATAATATGTTCCAAAAGAAGACCCTCAGCAGCTTCAAAAGGTGTTGCAAAGGAACAGGACCATAGCCATTAAGGATACTCTAGTTAGTAGCCGTAATGCCTGGGATCCGAATGATCCCTGTAATTAAATTCTGTGTTCCCAGATGTCAAAGAGAGAGATTTGTGGTAGAGAAAAGCATCATGAGCTTTTGGCACAGATAAGACCAGTCCATCGCTGTTGGCATTGGACTCAGTGGACCCAGAGCTTCATTGGAAGCGGGGGATGAATCAACACTGACAGTGTTTTGGTCACCCTCAACTTCAAACATCAATAAATACCACCAGGAGCTGTCATCGCCTAATTTCTGCCCAAAAAAGAGTAAAGATTTGTCGATTTCATTGGTGATGAGGAGGAGTGGTGGCAGTCATCAGGCGAAGGCTGAGATACCTCAACATTGCCTCACATTGAGACACAGCACTGAGAGGGCACAGAGACCAAGGTCAATGGTGTCCTCCAAGCACCTTCGACATGTAACATTGGAGCAGGGCTGCCGAGAGACTGAACCAGGCCTGGGGCAGAGCCGCCACCTCCCCCGTCGCTGCTGTGCCCCCCCCCTCCCCCAAGATCACTGCCGCCCACCCCCCCGGATTGCTGTCGCCCCACACACACAATACAATTACCTTCGCTGGTGGGGATCCTGAGGTCCTGCCAGCAGAAAACGTGTTCCTCCAGCGCTGCTCTTCCACCGATTGCCTGCCCCAGCTTCTGTGGCTGTTTTTCCTCTCAGGCGCATGCGCTTGAGAGGAAAAGCAGCCACTCAGCTGGGCAGAAGAGCAGCGCTGGAGGTGCTCCTCCGGGTCCTCCCCAGCCTCCAAGGGGGGCTCATCTGTGGCGCCGGTTTTCTCTCTCCTGCTCCTGTCGGGATGCGATCACTTGGGTCCCGACCGAGCAGGAGAGAGAGAGACCACGGCACCGGGCCCCCCTTGGAGGCCCGGGGAATTCTGTCCCCCCTGACCCCCCTCTCAGCGGCTATGCATCGGAGAGGGAGCAACAACTTCCATGGACTCAAGACCCTGGTTCTGATATATCCCAAGTGACTCAAGGAGAACATGGCCACTCATATCGTAATGCCATACCTTTGTTGATGACAGCCTTTGAGGAGCAGCTCATGAGCAAATTCAAGAGGATGGAGGAGTGGCCTAGTGGTTAGGGTGGTGGACTTTGGTCCTGGGGAACTGAGTTCAATTCCCGGCACAGGCAGCTCCTTGTGACTCTGGGCAAGTCACTTAACCCTCTGTTGCCTGCCACATTGAGCCTGCCATGAGTGGGAAAGCATGGGGTACAAATGTAACAAAAATAAAATAAATGTAAAACGCTAATTTCTTTGCTTGATACAATGCTGCAGCTTTGACATAATCACTGTTGAGACCAGAAGTGGTCCAGCCAATCCTTGAGATCCATGTACTGCCTGCAAGAGACAGTTCAGCACTGAAGGGGCTTGGAGTTGATGTTGGCCACACCAGTATCAATTTCCAGTGTATCAGAGGAGGAATTTTCACTGATCCATTTGGAATCTTTGGTATCTTGACAACGCTGTCCAAGGTCTGACCCCTGTGGTCAGTAGTGCAGGACAGGCAGAGACTCAGAGATTTCCCTATGGAATATGTTTATCAGTCGGATTCAAAGCACTCCTGGGTTTCTGAAGAAGTCTTCTAGAAAGAGAGGTCCCCCAGGTCTCCTTTCAGATCCCCCCCCCCCACCTTATGAGAGGCAAAAGACCCCCACCACAGGAACTCTCATTTATTGATTTTCTAAGGGAGATGGCAGAGGCCATCCTAGTTAGAGATGGAGGAATAGCCCAGGGCAGAAGCACTAGATATCCTTCAATCCCTTGACCCACCCAAGGAAGCTATGAAAGTGCCCATTCACAGATGAGAATGTGAGAGAACCCCCCCCCCCCCACCCCCCCTGTTTCTCCTATGACCAAGAAGTTGGACTCTATGTACAAAGCCCAGAAAGCTCCCAGATTTGAGAAGCAGCAGTTTCCTCGCCTTGCCATTCCATGGTGGTCAAATCTGCTCTCAAAAGAGCCAAAAACTCCAAGACTTACTCCTCGCTGCCCCTTGGAAGGGAAGCTCATACATTGGAGTCTTTTGGGAGAAAGGTTTTTCAGAATGCTATGCTAATGTCCCATGTAACATCCTACCAGTCTTTATGGGCATGTACTTGTGGAGTTTGCTGACAGTCACCAATGAACTCCATGGGCTAGTAACCAAAGGGAAGGAGTGCAGAAGATTCATGGTCTGTGTGATCCAAGAAATTTTAAATATGGCATCAACAGTTTCTGCAATGGGTACTGGTGCCTGTAGACTCAGCTGACTAGAAACCTCAGGTCTGAGGCCCTATGCGCAGAAAAAGCTTGCTGAGCTGCTGTTCCATGAAGAGAATCTCTTTAGGGATAAGGTGCAGAATGCTGCTACTCTCATCAAGCAGCATAGTGACATCCTTAAGACCCTCCAAAATGGAAAACCAAACAATCCCACAAAAAAAGAGGGGGTGGGAATGACCAATGCGATGTCAGGATAAAAATATGAATTCTTTATTTATATATACACTAGTGGAACCAAGCCCATTTCGTCAACAATGAACGGGCCCCAGCAAGGCTCTCGTGTAAGTGTTTTTTTCTCTCTCCCCTGCCCGTCCAGCGATTCTCTCCTCTCCATCCATATCCATCAGTATGTTCTGTTTATGTGTGAGAGGCATTGTATTTGAAAGTCTGTATTTGAATGTGTGTGTGTGTGTGTGTGCGTGTGTGGTGGGGGGTTGTGTATTGTGCTATCCCTGTGAGCAAAGGTGACCACTCCACTCCAGTCCCTCTACTTGGGGAGCTACATATGAAAAACTGGCAGTGTGCTTGCATTATGTACTATTGGACATATGTATCACAGCAGGCCTGTGATAAAGATCATATAGAAAGAAAAGGCTATAGCTGCCTAGCAAGGCTCTCGTGTAAGCGTTTTTTTTCTCTCTCCCCTGCCCTCCCCTCCCATGCCCTCCATGTCCAGCGATTCTCCTCTTCCCTGCCCTCCTGTCCATGTCACGTGATTCTCTCCTCTCCATCTATGTCCATCGGTATGTTCTGTTTATGTGTGAGGCAGTTTCTGGGGAGAGAGGCATGGTATTAGAAAGGCTGTATTTGAGAGAGAGAGAGAGAGAGAGAGCGAGTGTGTGTGAGAGAGAGTGTGAGCAGAAGCGTAGCTAGGTGGGGCGCAGGGGGAGCGGTCGCTCCCCCAACTGGATTTCTAAAACTGAATGGCGCCTATGCGCATGCGCTGCTGATCCTGCCTGCAGCCTTCCCGCGGAGTCCGATGGAAGTTGGAACAGCTGACTCCGAGCCTGCCCTGCGCCGACCGATGCGGCGACGCCTAGTGCCTGCCCTGGCCCTACCTGCCCTGCTACTGCTCTAGTCTAGAGGCTGCTCTGCATACTGGCCGTTCCGTCCGCCGTGAGCACCGTCCGTTCACCGGGAAATGGAACTGGGAACTTCACAGAGCTGCTGAGGCGAGGTCCTCAGCTCACTCACTCACACAGTCACTCTCGACGTCGTTGTTCCTCCTCCAGGTCGTCCCCCCGCCCCTCGTGCACACACAGTGCAGGTCGGCACGGTGTTTCTGTTTGGCACGGCAGGCACCTGTCCTGGCACCAGAGAATGGACTGCCTGACAGGTGAGCCTTTCTAGTCCTGTAAGCAAGGAAGCCAATTTGGTATCTGTTTCCACTCCCCCGCGCAGCCGTCATCATAATTGCCTTCACTCCAAGCAAAACAAGCAAACTTATGAGCTGTTGCATCCACGTTCTCGTTCTTTATTGTTGATCCATCTGTAACAAGGCTAAAGCTGCTTTTGTTGGATAGGCAGTGCCTTAAAAGCTGAAGGAGAAAAGAACACAGCTTCAAAAATTAATGTAGCTGGTAGAAAAAGCAATTATAAACTCTGTAGTTTGTGCTCACGTTTCTTCACTGTTCTTCTATACAATTCATATGGCCAAGATTTCAGTGAGGATATCCTGTTTCCTGATGAGTTCATCTTAACTGTTGTTGTATTCTGCCTTGGGAAGCTGGTGTTATAAAGATGATAGAATATATTCAAATTAAATGGAAGTAGAATTAAACTCGCCTTTCATTGGGGCACATGGAATCACATTTTCACGCCATCTCATTTGTAGAAATTTACATTTTTAGGCATGTTTTAGGGACAAGTGGTTTATAGGTCAAAATAAAATATATATATTTTTTAAATCAGATCTCTTTTGTTTAAACATAACTAAATGGGCTATAAGCCCCTAATGCAGTCCATTGGCTTTCTTTTATTCTGTTTTAGTGTCCTTTAACAGGAGAAAACAAAATCTCTGCATGAATATAACACATGCTAGAGTGCCTCTATAACTAGCCCCTCCAAACGACACAATGATTACGATTTACAACAAATTACTACTCTACCTATATTCCGTTATTATACTTTTTCTGTGTACATCTGTATACTGCACACATTGCCATGTTTGAAAATATAAGTGAGATTAAATACAAATTCTACCAATGATAAAGAGTGACAACATGGATGCAGCAGCTCATATGTTTGCTTGCTTTGTTTTGAGAGTATGGCGATGACTGCTTCACTGGGAAGGGAAAACCAAGATTGGATAGGGACACAGAGGGCACTATTGGAAAGGGGAGGAGGAGATAGGGATGTGAAAAAGGGATGAGATGGGGGACAAAGAGGTAATTTTGGAAAAGGGGAAAGATGGTTACACAGATCAGTGCCAAATAGTAGAGAAGGAAAGGAAGAAAAGAGGAGAGAGAAGAAATGGAGAGGCCAGCCTGGAAAAGAATTTGTAAGGCCGATTCATGGAATATGGAAAAAAAGACTGGAACCAGCCAAATTCCCAAACAAAGGTAGAAAAACCATTATTTTTATTTAATACTTTGTAAGGACTGAGATGTACCTGCTTTGTAAAATGTATATTTTTCTATGTTTATTTTGTGAAATACAGGAGAAAATGCTTTTCTGTTTTTTTTTTTTTTTTTTACCAGTATTCCACTGTTTATAGAGTCTGGTTTTCTTGGGCAGAGAGGAGGGGGTCTCTATTTCAACTTTTGTTGTTGTTGGGTTTTTTTTTGTGTGTGGCTCCCTATTCTGTATTAGATTGGTAGGATGGAATGTTGTCACAGTTTGGGTTTCTGCTTGTGCTTGTGACCTGGGTTGGCCACTGTTGGAAGCTGGATACTGGGCTAGATGGACCTTTGGTCTGACCCAGTATGGCTACTCATGTTATATAGATGAGGGTCTGTTCATGTTCTGCATGTGCGACTGAGGTGAAGAATTCTGCTAGCATGTAGTGTCTGTGTAGGAATGTGTAACAGTGCAGCTTGTTCCAGTTTCCCAATAGTAGGTATATTGGTGCTCGAGAACCCAGTGTAATATATATTGCATTGTCTTTTCATAGGTGGGTTAGGGCTGTTATGAGGTGGTAAGTTTTGTGTTCTAGGGCAGCATTTCCCAAGTTGGTCCTGGAGTACCCCTTTGCCAGTCAGGTTTTCAGGATATCCACATTAAATATGCAAGAAATTGATTTGCATATACTGCCTCCATTACATGCAAATCTTTTTCATGCAGATTCATTGTGGATAGCCTGAAAACCTGAATGGCAAAAGTGTCTAGCCCTATTTGAAAGTGGGCTCAACCACTCTGGGGCAAGGGCCGCCTTTGGTGGTCCTTGTCAACCAAAATAAAAATCCTGAAGACTATTGATCTCCACATCCTGTAGAGTCACCACACAAACAAAAGCCCATCTGATTTAAACAAGGTGTCTAGCAGTGGAAGCAGTGGAAGGAATGTGTGTGCTATTCCTGAGGTGATGGTCACAATTTGAATATTTTTACTTTCTAGTTAAGAAGACAGGTTGCCTGCTCTGGCCAGTCCAGGGACCTCTTCTGCGTCCTGCCTCCTGATGTAACTTACTGTTTCCTTTTAGGCAGGACGCAGAGACAGCCTGTATTACTCAGTGTCCACCACAGTCCTTGAGCAGCAACACAGACACTGCTGTCCAGCTGACACCAACCGGCACCTATTTTGTAAAGGTCTGCTCCCCCTGAGATAAAAACCTGGCTATGCCTCTGAGTGTGAGTGAAAGAGTGTGTGTGTGACAGAGAGAGTGTGTATGAGTGAGAGTGTGTGTGTATGAGTGAGAGTGTGTGTGTGTGAGTGAGAATGTGAGAGAGATTGTGTGTGTGTGAGTGCAGGGCCGTGCCTAGGGTCTCTGGCGCCCTCCTGCAGCCTATCAGTTGGCGCCCCCCCTGCAGACTATCAGTTGGCGGCGGCGGCGGCGGCCCCCCCCCCCCCCCCCCGTGAAATTGATCACTCACCACTTGCCACACTGACAGGAATTGTCAGCAATATTCTTAGAAAGAAATTGCTATACATTGCAAAATAAGATAGCAGATGTAAATTCTCAAAGTGGACATATTCCAAACACTAAAATGAAAATAAAATGATTTTTTTTCTACCTTTGTTGTCTGGTGACTTTCTTTTTCTGATCATGCTGGCCCAGTATCTGATTCTGCTGCTATCTGTCCTCTTAACTCCGTTTCCAGGGCTTCCTTTCCATTTATTTCTTTCCTTTCCTCCTTTCTTCTTCATTTCTGGTCCTCAGCTTCTGCCTATTTTCTTCATCCATGTGCAGTTTTTCTCCTCTCTTCCTTTTCCCTCATTTCATCTCCTTCATCCCTCCCCTCTATGTCCAGCAATTTCTCCTCTTTCCCTGAGCCCTGCCCTCCCAATCCATGCCCATCCATGCTCCTCTGTCCCCTGCCCCCTCCATTCATCCCTTTCCAGCAATTCCCCTCTCTCCCTGAGCCCTGCCCTCCCAATCCATGCCCCTCTGTCACCTGCCCCCTCCATTCATCCCTATCCAGCAATTCCCCTCTCTCCCTGAGCCCTGCCCTCCCAATCCATGCCCATCCATGCTCCTCTGTCCCCTGCCCCCTCCATTCATCCTTTTCCAGCAATTCCCCTCTCTCCCTGAGCCCTGCCCTCCCAATCCATGCCCATCCATGCTCTTCTGTCCCCTGCCCCCTCCATTCATCCTTTTCCAGCAATTCCCCTCTCTCCCTGAGCCCTGCCCTCCCAATCCATGCCCATCCATGCTCCTCTGTCCCCTGCCCCCTCCATTCATCCTTTTCCAGCAATTCCCCTCTCTCCCTGAGCCCTGCCCTCCCAATCCATGCCCATCCATGCTCCTCTGTCCCCTGCCCCTCCATTCATCCTTTTCCAGCAATTCCCCTCTCTCCCTTCCATGACCCCCCCCTCGCATCCATGCTCCTCTCTCTCCCATGTCCCAGCCTGACCCGCCCTCTTCTCCCCTCCCTTCGCATCCATGCTGTCGTTTCTCTCCTGCCCTCCCGCTCCCATTGTCATCCTTGACGTCAGAAGAAGGCGGAACACAGCGAAGGGAAGGCTAGAGACGTCGGGAGCACCGCCTCCTTCCCTGACGCTGCGCTGCCGGAACCGCCACCACGGAGGTAAATTTAAAAAGAAAAAAAAAGAAAAGGGATGTTGCGGGAGGGCGAGCGAGGTGAGCATGGTGCGGCGGCGCCCCCCAGAGGGAAGCGCCCCCCTGCCATGCTTACCTCGCTTACCGTGTTAGCACGGCCCTGTGTGAGTGTGTGTGTGTGTTCCCCAATTTTACTTCCTAGCAAAGGTTTAAGCAAAGCGCAGTGCCCCAACGGGTGCACGGAGCCGCCATTAACATGGCGCCGTGCCCCGACGGGGACGCGCACTAGTCTGAGTGGGGTGCGAGCGGGGGAGGTGGGCTTGTTCCCGCCCCTCAGGCACCCCGCCAGGAAGGGTGGGGAAAAGAAAAGGGGGTTTAAAACCCCTGGGCTGAGCCCGGACGTCCTCTTCTGGCGTCCGGGCATCAGCATGCACGGCGGTTCCTGGTGGCCCGCACTGTCCTCATGGAGTCCTGTCCCCATCAGCAGCAGCAGCGGCGCCAGGACGCGGAGCAAACGGGTCCATATCGTGGCAGACCCATACTGTTTGAACGCGCGGGTAGTCGGAGTCCTGGGCTCCGACAGTGGCGGCGGCGGGTGCCGGTCTAGGTGTTGAAAAGTACCTGAAAAGCTGTGCAGGGTAAGCCTTTTAATCATGCCTCCTTCGACCCCAGCCGGTAGATGTCTGAGCCAATCTCCCTTCCCGTCACCGCCACGTGCGTTCTCTGCTCCGGTCCTCCTTAATCCACGGTCCGCTACGCGTGCACCTAAGTCCTCCGATCAGCGGGCCTTCAGGGAGGACATGAGCCGGGATTTTTGCCCCCTCCATATCGAGTGATCTGGTTGGGGTGAGTGGGGCCAGGTTCGGGTTGAGGCGCGTGTATAGCGGCGAGCGCAGCACATAATCGAATGCCCGATACACGTGGCTGGTCTGCGGCCTGCACACCGCAATTTTCCAAAGTCCTGGTCCCGGATCAGAGACGGCACATGAAAAGGGCCCGTACCCCCCCCCCCCCCCCGATGCGGCAGCGCATGGTACATCATGTAACCACATCTATGCCGTCGGGGGAAACGCGTGGAACGCCGAGGTCTAAGGGCATTAACTTCCCCCCGGCCCTAAGATGCAGGGCCGGTTTTAGGGAGAGGCGACCGAGGCAACCGCATAGGGCCCCTCGCTCAAGGGGGCCCTGCGTGCTGCTCCCACACCCTGTCCTGCCTTTAAAAAAAATGTTGCGAAGCGCCGGAGTGGCAGGCTAGTAAAAATCTCCTCGACATCATCGGGCCTTCCCACATTGAGTCCCGCCCTCCTCTGAGGTAACTTCCTATTACCGCAAGGGTGGGCGGGACTCAGTGTGGGAAGGCCCGACGATGTCGAGGAGATTTTTACTAGCAGGGCAGATGCGAGGCGCTGCCTGCCACTCCAGCGCTTCACAATTTTTTTTTTAAAGGCAGTGGGTGGCAGCAGGAGAACGGAGCTGGTAGGTGGGTCGGGGGGACTCAGATGGGAGAAGGGTGTGGGGTGGGGGTTATCAGATGTGGGGAGGGGGTAAGGGGGACTCAGATGGGAGAAGGGTGTGGGGTGGGGGTTCTCAGATGGGGAGGGGTAAGGGGGACTCAGATGGGAGAAGGGCGTGGGGTGGGGGTTCTCAGATGGGGGAGGGGGTAAGGGGACTCAGATGGGAGAAGGGTGTGGGGTGGTGGTTCTTCTCAGATGAGGGGAGGGGGTTTTCAGATGGCAGAAGCCAGGGACTGGGGTGGGGAGGCAAGGGGGTTCTCGAATGGGAGGAAGGGAGGGGGCTCTCAGATGGGAGAAGGGGGCTGGAACTGGGGTTTGAGAAGGGGCCATATGGGAAAATGGGGGCCATGCCTGGAGCTGGTGGGAAAATGGGGCATGCGTGGGTCAGGTGGGAGAATGGTTCTGGGGCTGAAAAGGGAGGCCCTAATACAAGGCATATGGATGAAGGGGGCTAGAACTGGGGGCGAAAAGGAGGGTAGGTGGGATAAGGGGGCTAGTACTGGGACTGGAGGCTGAAAAGGGGCAGGGGCTGAAACTGTGAGTACTGGGGGCTGAAAAGGAGATAGGGAGAAGTGGATGGGGCTGAAGCTTGGGACTGGTGAGAGAAAAGGGCTGGGGACTGGGGTTGCAACTGGGGGCTGAAAAGGGGACAGGGAGAAGTGGCTGGGGGCTGAAGCTTGGGACTGGTGGGAGAAAAGGGCTGGGGCTGAAAGGGGGGACTGGTGGGATAGTGGGGCTGGAACTGGGGGCTGAAAAAAAGGGCAGAGTGAGGGGCAGATCCTGGATGGAAGGGGGAGCGAGAGGGATGGATGGGAGAGGGAGGGCAAATGGTGGATTGAAGGGGCAGAGAGAAAGGGCAGATAATGGATGGAAGGGATAGAAAGGGCAGACAGTGAATGGAAGGGGGAGAGGGCAGATGTGGATGGAAGGCGCAGGGAGAGAGGGCAGACATTGGATGGAGGGGACAGCAGAGAGGGCAGACACTGGATGGCAGAGAGAGACCGAAGACAGATGCTGGATGGAAGGAAGACAGTGAAAAGAAGATGAGGAAATCAGAAACCAGAGACAACAAACTGTAAATAAAATATATATTTTTATTTTTTGCTTTAGGATAAAGTAGTATTGTAGCTGTGTTAATAATAAATGTTTATAATAGAACATGTAAACAAGGTAATCTTTTTATTGGACTCATTTTAATACATTTTGGCTAACTTTTGGAGAACAAAACCCCCTTCCTCAGGTCAGGATAGGATACTGTAACAGTACTATACTGTATTGACCTGAGGAAGGATGTTTTGGCCTCGGAAAGCTAAATGTATTAGTCCAATAAAATGGTATTATTTAATTTTCTATATTTGTTTTATTTCTATTTGTTAATTTGTAAAGTAGTGATTGGTATTTGTTAGTTTTTTTCAAATTTACATGTGCTGTCTTTATATTTTGCACAGTACTAGGGGACATTTTCTGTTTCTGTGGTGTGGTGTTGCATTGTATGCAGAGTCTGGCATCTTGGAGGTTCAGTTTAATTTTTGTCTAAATAGAAAGTTTATTATTACTTATTCTATAGTGGATTAGGGTGTATCTGTGTTTGTGAAAAAGACATGGCTTTCAGTTGGCATTGACTGTGCAGGATCAACAAGCCCTGGAGCTGGGGGCCTTGGAGCTCGGAGGGAGGGGTGGCCGGCCCTGGAGCTAGGGTGGGGGTGGGGCTAGGGTGGGGCCCCTTCAAATTGGTCTGCATAGGGCCCAGCACTTGCTAAGACCGGCCCTGCTAAGATGAACACGAGCTGGCAACCTCTGCTTATGCTAGGAAGCCAATTGGGTTAATCTCCGTTTCCACTCCCCCTCGCAGCCGTCATTGCCATTCACCCAAAACAAAGCAAACCTATGAGCTGCAGCAGGGAGGTTTAATAGACAACAATGGAAGTGAGCCTATCTAGTCCACTATATGCAAGGAAGCCAATTGGGTGATCTCTGTTCCACTCCCCCATGCAGCCGCCCTTACCATTCACTCAAAAGAAAGCACAGAGTAGATGACGGCAGATGTGTGAGGCAGTTTCTGGGGAGAGAGGCATGGTATTAGAAAGGCTGTATTTGAGAGAGAGAGAGAGAGCGAGTGTGTGTGAGAGAGAGTGTGAGTGAGAGAAAGAGTGTGTGTGTGACAGAGAGAGTGTGTATGTATGAGTGAGAGAGTGAGAGTGTGTGTGTGAGTGAGAGTGTGAGTTAGAGTGTGAGTGAGAATGTGAGTGAGATTGTGTGTGTGTGAGTTGTTACCACCCCTCTCGGCTGGACTGTAGTGATGTGCTCCCAGATACCTGATGTTTGTAGTCATGGCGAATATCCAGGGAACACACACTCACAGCCGAGGGAGTGGAACAAATTCACTAACCTCGTCCTTTACTCTCAAAGAATAAAGGAGGAAAAGAATCTAAGTTTAGGATTTGTTCCTGAAATGGAAGAACCACACCTTCAGATATGCAAATTATCTCTATCTTTATTGAATACAAATGCAAGCAAATTTTCATTCAAATAAACTCAAATTCACAATTGGTGTGTGGCTTAATAGAACTGCAATAACATATTCAACATTCAAATGTAGTTTCACATGTACTGTATACCCTTAACTTTTTCTGTTTCTTTCAACCAAATCACCTAAAAAGGCAGAAAAGAACCTTTTCAGATAAATATTTAAATTGTCTTTTTATCAAAATCAGATATTTGTTTTTATTCTCTTTCCTTGTTATTGATGTCAGAATTTGAGTCTTTATAGGTATTATGAATGTTTGTGCAAAGATCTCACTTGAACCCAGAACACTTAGGCAAGTCAGGAAAACATGGATTTTTTTTTATATTTGATGTTGTTCTGTTCTTTAGTTTTCCCTTAAAATGTTGTAAACCAAAAAAAACTTATATGTTATTCAACACCCTTTGCAAATGTCACTTAGCTGTGTTTGAATTGATTTAGGTGAGGTCTTTCTTGCATTGGAGCTCAGCTGGAAATCCGGCAGAGGATAATTCACCGATCTCTTCTCCCTAAACCTCACTTATAAAGAAAATAACTGGGTGCAAAACCTTACAACTCCCTGTTTGTCCAGGAACTGGTGACAATTAATCAGTTCTCAATACTGTGGCCCAACTTTCTAATTGAAATAAAATAAGTTAAAGGTTTTCTCACTACAAAACCTATTTCTCACTGTTAATTCCCTATTATAAACTGTTGCAGAAGAAGACTTTTGCACTGCCTTCAGATCTCACACAGTGACCCATTCCATATTCAAATGGTGATACAACATTCCATCTCACAGACTTCACATAAAAACATAACATTTCCCTTCACAGCTATCAGATCAATCTGAAAAATACAGCACATTCATACATAGGCAGTGCTGGATTTTCTTTATTCTGAAGTCAGATTCCAAACCTTGCTTGCACTGAACTCAGAACTCTCACAAACAACTCCCCCTCCCCACAGACACAGCTTAATGGCTTCTTTTTTTTTAAATATCCAATTCACCTCTCAGTCCTTCCCCTGTGTCACACTTTAAATCCTGTCCAGTCATTTAACAAGGCTCATATATAATTATTATAAACTCCACTTCAACAATATATTATACAAAGATCTTTCATATACTTTTATATGTTTTATATATTTTTATCGCCTCAGCGGTGCTCGTGACCCCCAGCTCTCTTCTGTTGGACACTCAAAACAGCACCTAAATCGTCACCGGCGATTATATTTCATAAAGTCTTTCCTCATTCATTTTTTCATCTTTCATTGTTCTTTTTTACTCTCTTAATTATTTATAAGCAATACTTAACTTGCACTGAACGGTCGGACCAAGGGTTCAACAATGCCAGACATGCATGTTTCGCCATAAAAGGCTGTGTCAAGGGCTCCCCTAGGAAATATAGAAATATATCATCTTAATGAAGGCAGCAAAGGGCACCGTATATTACAAATCCCCAGCTGTCTCCCCATCTACAACCCATATCTTTTATAGAACACACTTTCAACCTACCCTTAGCCGTTCTTAGTACCAGCCTCGCAATGTTTATTCCTGGATTTCCTCCTGCTAAGATGGCGACGGCGTCCTACTCTTACCTTTTTAAATTCCCCTCCTTCTATTGATGTCTCCACCCCCTGGGTCTGATAGGCCAGACAGATTATCCCGCTACATTAAGGTAGCCCATTCTAGTTCAGCATTGAGTCCCTGTGGGGTCACTGTTTTTAGAAAATATATATACCATTGTTCTCTATAGTTCAATAATTTTTTCACCGATCCTCCCTCCCTGCCCACATGCATTTGTTCCAATACTCGCCATTGCATATCTTCTATTTTATGATCTTTCTCCAGCCAGGGTTCTACAATAGGGGCTTGGCAGTTTCTAGTTGTAATTTTAGATTTATGCTCGGTTAACCTTACTTTAATGGGTCTGCTCGATCTCCCAATATACATTAATTGACACGGACATACTATCACATATACTATATTCCGCGAATTACAATCTGTGACATCCCTAGCTGTCAACTTTATCCCCCTCCCCGGGGTTGTCCACTCAGACCCTTTGATATTTAACTTACACCTTTGGTATTTCCCACAATCCTTATATTCACCACCTTCCTTTCTTTCCACAGGTTTCCCGAACTTATTACCTGCAAGTGTCTCGCCTACCGTTCTCCCTTTGGTATAAGCTATCATGGGATATTCGTCAAACCCTGCATTTAGCTGGATAATATGCCAATGTTGCCTTATATGACCCACTAACCTTTTACTGATCTCTGTATAAGGTAACACACAAGTAATCCTTTCCTGTTGCATAGTAGTATGATCTTGTAAAAGAAGCGGGCGCTGAGCAAATCGCGCCCTCATATATGCCTTTCTTATAGCGGCTTTAGGATAGCCCCTTGCCTCAAATCTCTGACTCAGCTCTCTTGCTTTTTGTTTAAAGTCACTCAGATCCGAACAGACCCTTCGAATACGTAGAAACTGACTGATGGGAAGACTGTATTTCAATTTATAAGGATGGTAACTGCCAAACTGAAAAAGGGTATTTCGACTTACAGGCTTCCTGTACAATGACGTCTTCAGTCTCCCTTGTTCTTTAAATACCATCATATCCAAAAACTCCATTTTTTGCTTGCTCGCTGATTTAGTAAATTTGATGTTGTCATCCAAACTATTTAATCATTCTATAAATTCATCCAATTCCTGTTCGGACTCTGTCCATAGAAAGAAAATGTCATCTAAAAAACGTTTCCAACATTTCACAGCCCTAAATTTTTCAGCTAAATAAATCTGTTGTTCTTCCATTCGTGCTACATATAATGTGGCCACTGAGGGGGCTAACGTAGCCCCCATAGCCACTCCTTCAATCTGCTCATAAAATCGATTATTGTACCAAAAATAATTGTTTTGAATCACCATTTCTGCCATCTGCATCAATAGGGCTGTGGGAATACGTAGATGTTCCGTCCTTTGTTCCATCTTCTCTCGAATAATATCTAATGCCCCCTGATGTGGAATTCGCGTATACAGGGAGACTATGTCCAAGGTCACGAGCCAAATTTCCTCTGTAACATCCTCAATCAATGCTATCTCTCTCAAAAAATGTGACGAATCTTTCAAATAAGATGACATCTCACCCACACATTTTTGCAAAAATATGTCCAAAAACTTCGAGAGTGGCTCCAAGACCGAGGACCTAGTGCTCACAATTGGACGCCCAGGCGGATGAACCAAAGCTTTATGGATTTTGGGTACAAAGTATATCTTTGGTGTTTGCGGATTTTCTTCTAGCAAAAATCGTCCTTCCTTAGATGTCAAAATATGATCCTCAACTGCCGGCTCAACCAGCTGTTTTATCTTTTCCAGTAGGCTGTCCATAGGGTCCCCTTCCAAAATTTTATATGCTCTTATATCCGCTAACTGGCGCTCTGCCTCTTCACAATATTCATCTCTCCCCCAGATGACAGTAGCTCCCCCTTTATCTGCTTTACCAATTATAATATCAGGATTTTCCTGGAGCTGTTTTAACGCCTCTCACTGCTTAAAGGACAAATTGTTCTTTCTCCTATGTCCACTAATAGACTCAGCCTCCAATTCTTCTAAATCCCGAAATACTATATCCTTGAATGTTGAAACAACGGCATTCATAGGGCCAGGGGGGACCCATCTCGATGCTGGTTTCACAATAGATGTGTCAATCACACTAGCATTCTCCAAAATATATATCCGGCACTGCAATTTTCTAAAAAACTTATGTAGTGCTATACGCAGACGAAAGCCATCATGCAGCGTTGTTGGGACAAATCCTAACCCCAGATATAACACTTGTTTCTGTATATATGTAAGTGGATACATAGATAAATTTATAACTGTTACACTTTAAATCCTTACACACTTTTAGGCTTTCTCATGTAGTACAATTCCCAACATAAAGCACAACCTCCCTCACTCTTACCAGGGTAGGCAGCCATGTGTCCTTTTAGTACCTTTGCATACAGCCTCTCATTCCACCTTCCAGGACCTTAAATTCCCTTAGAACTTAACCATTCCATGCACTGCATGCAGAAACATACCGTCTCTCCACTCAAAACCAAACCAAACTTGGTTTAAACTTTCTCACAGCCTTCTATTAGTACAGCTCAGGGGCGTATATGCGTGGGGCCACAGGGGCCTGGGCCCCCGCAGATTTCGCCCCGGACCCCCCTACCGCCGTCACCTACCCCCGAGGTCCGCTTCCTCCTGCCGGCTTTTTAAAATATTGCTTCAGCTGGCGGGGGACCCCAACCCCCCCGCCAGCCCAGCCGCGGTCTTCTTTAACTTCTTCATCCTCGTCGTGCTGAAAGCTGCATGCATCCTTAGTTCCAGTTGGACGGAGTCTGACATCGCAGCACATTGTAACGTCAACGTCCGTCCAACTGGAACTAAGGATGCATGCAGCTTTCAGCACGACGAGGATGAAGAAGTTAAAGAAGACCGCAGCTGGGCTGGCGGGGGGTTGGGGTCCCCCGCCAGCTGAAGCAATATTTTAAAAAGCCGGCAGGAGGAAGTGGACCTCGGGGGTAGGTGACGGCTGTAGGCGGGGGAGGGAGGGTTAACGGCGGTAGGGGGGAGGGTTGACGGCAGTAGGGGGGGCAGCGGCGGTGGCCGGGGGGGGCTATAATGTGCCCCCTCACTCTAGCTCCTGCCCCCCCTACCGCCGAACCTCAGATACGCCCCTGGTACAGCTCTCTCTCACCCAAAACACATCAGTTTTCCCCACATGTATTCAGAAATACAGCCATGAAAAAGGCAGTCTTGTTCATTTAAGTACTCACTTTCAAACTGGTACAAACAAGCCTGTCTCCCAATTACTCTTACTATCACTTATTCCACTTTAAACCCATAAAATCCATACTTTTATTTCTCTTACATTTCACAGACACACCATATGTTTTTTCTTTCTCCCTCCATGTTCACAGCGCTTCTCTTCAGCTCATCCAGTCTCCCTGGCAACTCACCCCCCCCTAGAGGATCTGACATCACTTAACCAATCAGCTTGTCAGAGAAAGACAGTTTTTTTTCTCTGATCTGTTTAGAATCTCCCTCCCCCATAGAAGTTACTGCAAAACTTACTACACAGAGAATTTCAAAGTTAATTTTAACCTGACGTGTACCCAAAACAGAAAGGAACATTTTATAGTACAATCCCCACTTAATCATGGTTTATTCCTTGAAAAATAAAACCATATTTAAGAAACATCTCACACTTTCTTCAGCTAACTCTATTAACAAGTCCCAAACTAACTTTAAACCTTTTCCAGCCAGCAGCATCCACCAAAACCCTGGAACAGCCCCCCCCCCCCCCCAGAGCCCCAGGAAAAAAAAACATTTAATATATGTTACCATATATTATGTGTGTTCCCCAATTTTACTTCCTAGCAAAGGTTTCAAGCCTGATACAGTAGCTCAGTGGCGTAGCCAAGGGTGGCGTAGCCAAGGGTGGGCTGGGGTGGGCCCAGGCCCACCCACTTTAGATTCAGGCCCACCAAGTAGCAGCACACCTATAATGTAGCTGGCAGGGACCCCAAGCCCCACCAGCCAAAAACTCCCAACAACTTTTTGCTGCTAGTGAAAATCTGCTATTTAAAAGGTATACGGGGGAGAGGGGATGTTTGAAAGACCATATGGCATGCAGGCGAGAAAGGGAGAAACCAAATCACTTGTAGGACAAAGCGGAGTGCTGCCCACCCACCTTGGGTCCTGGCCCACCCAAACTTGGGTGTCTGGCTACACCCCTGCAATAGCTGACAGCAGGAACGGTTCAGTGTGCCCAGCTACCATGCTGACACCATCAATGCTTTGCTCTCAGTATCTCTATTATCAGAACAGCTCTGTTAAGCAAACCTATTATCATCCCCTCCCCTCCCCTCCCCTTTGGTTGTTCAACTTGAGAAAGCGAAAGCTACTTCCATAATGGCCCACAGACTGATGATTAACATTTTACACTTCCCAGCTGGTAGCTAAAAGAACTGTTTGGTGGACATTTAAAATGCCTGGGAGGAGGAAGCAGGATTCAACTTGCTGTATTAAGTTTTAAAGCTACTGGAGAGGGCAATGAATTATGGCAAAGCAGCTTTTCCTGTAGCACTCCCATGTTATCTGGACCCCTGCCAGCCTGAGGATTGCAGGAGCCTGAACAGGCAGACGAATTAAAGTAATCTGACTCTGCCTCTCGGCTTCATTGCGTTTAAACTGAGCGCTAATGCATTTAGGCAAATAGGCAGGTGCTAAGTGCTTCTCCTCCCCTCCATGTCCAGCGATTTGTACCTGAAAGCTCTGGCTGGCTGGCTGGCTTCCCTAACCTTCGGTTCATAACATCTCCTGAGGTCAGCCAGCCTCCAGCTTTCACTGTGGCCTAGTATTCTTAGTAGTATGTTGTGGTTTACCATGTCAAATGTGCTCGACATGTCGAACTGGAGGAGAAGTATGCTTTTGCCTGTGCAGTGGCGTACCAAGGGGGGGGGGGGCGGTTGGGGCGGTCCGCCCCGGGTGCACACCGCTGGGGGGGTGCCGCATGCCGGTCAGCGTCGTTCGTTTCCATGCTCCCTCTGCCCCAGAACAGGAACCTGTTCCGGGGCAGAGGGAGCATGGAAACAAACGACGCTGACCGGCGCGCGGCACCCCCCCCCCCCCAGCGGCGTGCACCCATGGGGGTTCCTTCGCTGGGGTGGGGGGTTGCGCTGCACACGGGGGGGGGGGCGCGCATCGGCGATCCACCCCGGGTGTCAACCCCTCTAGGAACGCCACTGTGCCTGTGGCAATCTCCTGCTTGAATTTGGCCAGGAGGGTGACTAGGATAGTTTCGGTGCTATGGTGGGATCGGAATCCTGATTGTGAATTATGTAGTATTGAGAACTTGTCCAGGTATTCTGTAAACTGTTTAATTTATTAAAATTTATAGCCCACTCTGTACAAATAGGAGGGCTAGTATCTGAGATTATTAAGCAATCTGTTCCAGAGAAGAGGTGTGATGCATGAAAAGGATATCCAAGTAATTCCCAAATGTAAAAAGGGGTGGGGGCAGGACATGTCAGGAGCAATCTTCGGGATAACAGAGGGGTTATAATGTTGTATTTGTGAGCTCTTGAAAGTATTTTGATTGCTGTGTTTTAAATGGTTTATAACCTTTGCAAATAAAAGTATAAAATAATCATTATGTTGCTGACCCACAGCAGATTAAGAAATTGGCTCCACCTTTAACCAACTAACATTGGTGCTCAGAATTTGCCTTCAGTAATTCTGGACATATTTCACTGCACAAGCACATAAACACTCATCTCAAAGTTTTTCATGCTGTTCCAACAGGGTGCAATTGTAGCTGTGACTGGGGATGGTGTGAATGACTCCCCTGCGCTGAAGAAAGCCGATATTGGTGTGGCTATGGGCATTGCCGGTTCTGATGCAGCCAAGAATGCAGCAGACATGATTCTCCTGGATGACAACTTTGCATCAATTGTAACAGGAGTCGAGCAAGGTTAATATACAGTCAAGGAAATAACATATCAGAAATCCAGCTACAATGAAACTCATGAGTTGTAGCATTGTTGAACTGTAGTGAACTTTCTCACATCCTTCTAGTAGCATCAATGTTTGTGAAAAGCCATCAATTCCTTCCCACACACTAGTATCTGATTGGTTTATATTGGTAACTAGTAAAAAAGGCCCATTTCTGTATGAAATGAAACGAGCACTAGCAAGGTTCCCCCTCCCCCAGTCTCTCCCTGTGTCCCCTCCGAGTTGCATGCGGTCCTCCCTCCCCTCTGTTTGTAGACAGGAGTGGACGTAAGGCAATGTAGTGCATTGTAAGCAAGAAAGGCAATCTGGTTAATCTGTGTTTCCCCTGCCCCGTGCAGCCTCCCGTCCCCCTACCGTGCCCCTCTTCTTCCCCCTCCTGTCAGTGGCCCCTTCACCCTCCAAGTTGCAGGCCACCCTCCCCCCCTCAGAGTGAGTGTATGTGTTTGAAAGACTGTGTGTGTGTGTGTGTGTGTGTGTTTGTGTGTATGTGTGAGTGTTTAAAGCAGGGGGTGCATTCCCCTTTGCCTTCTGTGCTCCTCTTCGTCCCCCTCCCCTCCCCTCAGCAGCCCACCCTCCCCCAAACCCCCTTCCTCCCCCTTGCCCCCTTCCTCCCCCTTGCCCCCCTCCCTCTGAGTTCCAAGCCCCCCTCCTTCCCACCTGTTCTGTGCTGGCAGTGCACCCAGCAGCATTCAGGCATTGATTGTCTGCTGTGCTGCTGCTGCTGCTGCTGCTGCTGCTCCTCTCTCCTCTTTCTGTCCCCGTAGGAGCGCAGCTACAGGAAGTTGTTTTGAACTTCGTGTTCCCGTGCTCCAGGGCCAGAGTGAGAGGAGAGATGAGTGGCTGCAGAGCAGACAGGCAATGGCTGAAGGCACTGTGTGGTTTTTTTTTTTGTTTTGCTGATTACCGGCGATCCTCGAGGGGGGAGGGTAGAGATGGGAAGCGGCGACCTCGCGGGCGGAGGGAGGGGGAAGCGTGGAACTGGGGGGGCATGGAGAATGGAAGAGGCGACCTTGGGGGGGGGGTGGAGAGGAGAAGCAGCAACCTCGTGAGCGAGTGTAGAGGGGAAGAGGCGACCTTGTTGTCGGCAGGTGGAGAGGGGAAGGTGCGTCCTTGGGGGGGGTGGAGAGAGGAGATGGCGTGTTACCTTACTGTTCCCTTTCCGTCCTGTTTCTTTCTTTCATCGTTGCTCCGTCGACGTCATCACGTTCGATGCGAGGGCGTGACTGACAGAGATGGACAGATGCTCAGTCGAGAGGCTTCACCACCATGAAGTTACGAACCCTTCACGGAAGTCGATGGAGCTGGAGTGGTTTCATTAGAACGTTGGGGTCGCGAATTATGTCCGGAAGGGGCGTGGCTGAGGGCGGGTGTATGAGTGAGAGTGAGTGGTGCTGACAGGCTACATCACTACAGGGCTTCACTGTTTCCCTGCCACACTGTGAGCTTCAGTGAGCTTCAGAATTGGAGGTGAGATTTTATTATATAGATAATGTGACAGATAACATTGTGTATACTGCATGAACCAATCAGATACCATTCTGTATGACAATATCTATGAATTTGGACAAGCTGAGCTATTTCTGGCTTTGCCTATTGCATCTATCTGTTTATGAGATTCTTGATGATACTGCCTTTCTTATTGTACAACCAAAGCCATTTCCATACAGATACAATAGATATTTTCCCTGTCCCCAGTGAGCTCACAATCTAAGACTCTGGAACTCATTGCCAGAGAAGGTAGTGAATGGCAACTGGCCTTGCTGAGTTTAAAGGGGGTCTGGACAGATTCCTGAAGGAAAAGTCCATTGATCATTATTAAATTTTGGGTTTTTGCCAGATTCTTGGGGCCTGGATTGGCCGCTGTCGGAGACAGAGTGCTGGGCTTGATGGACCTTTGGTCTTTTCCTAGTGTGGCAGTGCTTATGTACTTATGGGATAGTGGAGGGTTAAGTGACATGCCCATGGTCACAAGGAGCTGCAGTGAGAATCCAGTCTAGTTCCCCCAGATCTCAGCCCAGTGCCCTAACCATTAGGCTACTCCTCCACTTCTATGGAGAGAATACAGGGGTTCTTAACCAGTGTGGCCACACCCCCAAGACATATGGGAAGAGGTGAAACAGGGTGCAGAGAAGGGTCTTTAAATCTGAGGCAATTTATTGAAACTTTCTAGATCGAGTGAAGATAGCTATTGATAGTATAACTGTGCACTACTATGATTTTAACAACATGTTTAGCACTGCTGGCAGTAGTTGCTAGTGGCCATATGGTTTAGGAAGTGGTTACAAGGGTTTCATTGATCAAAGGGTGAAGGAACCAAACTCTCTGAGGTAATGGGTTAAAACAAAAACTAGCCCTGATCACATGCAGCCATTTTCTAACCCTAATCTCCCCATTCCACTGCATAGTGCTGAGAAAAGCATTCTTTTTTTTTTCCTGTTGTTTTTACTAATTCTTCTGGAATTCTCAGGTCGGCTGATCTTTGATAACCTGAAGAAGTCCATTGCATACACGTTGACCAAGAACATTCCAGAGCTGGCTCCCTATCTCATCTACATCACTGCAAGTGTCCCTCTGCCTCTGGGCTGCATTACTATCCTCTTCATTGAGCTAGCCACAGATATAGTGAGTAAAGTCTTCACCTTCCCGCTCCAGTCTATACTGTCCCTCATATACCATTTCTTCACCTGTTTCTCATTATGATGCATTTTATGCAAGCAGTAGTGCAGACAGTACATCCACAATACATCATTTATGTCAAAGAAAGGAAAGTGGTCCATCTTCTCAAACAGAAAAGCATTTCCTCAGGACCTGTGTAAGAGTACAGGGGACTCTAAGCAAAGCTTCAACCATGCACTGCCCCTGCCCGCCCATTAAACTCCCCAAATACAGAAAAAGTGACCATAAATTATAAACTACTACTATTACTACTACTTATCATTTCTATAGCACTACTAGATGTATGCAGCGCTGTACACTTGAACATGAAGAGACAGTCCCTGCTTGACAGAGCTTACAATCTAATTCGGACAGACAAACAGGACAAACAAGAGATAAGGTAATATTAAAGTGAAGATGATAAACAGAAACATGCATGCAAAAACAAAAAAGCAGCCAGTTTGCATGCAGTAAAATAATAGAAAAAGAGAATCATCACCATTTGAGAAAATTTAAAAGACAGAACAAATACAATAAAAAAACATAAAACATAACTATACTTTTTTTCCCCAATTTACCAACCAGTACAAAGAAGGAAAAGACAAGTTGTAGATCAGAAAATGTAACATTATAAAAGGAAATACATCCACAACTGTTGGTCCCTCAGTCCCAACAAAACTCACAAATATACTTTTCCATACAGAGTACCTTTATTCAGCAATAAGCAACAAACATTCTTCTTTATCATACTCATGTAACTATGATAGAACAGTAGAAACAAATACAGAAAAGGTTTTGTCTATAAGTGGCTGAGGATACAGGCCCCTTTTAGCAGCTGCGGTAGTGATGAGAAGGAATGTAGGAAGGAGAAAGATAGAGAAAGAAAAAGGTGAGAGTAAGTAGGACTCCAACCTCTATCCTAGTTCCCCAAGACAGTGGCTGAGAGCCCCCAGGTCTTTTAACTGCTCTTTACATATATTTTTTAATTGTACATCACCTAATGTTGTTGTTACAGCTGTTTTCCTACACAGAAGTACATACAATTCAGCAAATTTGTGCAGGAAAGTCACATAGCACAAACCCACAAAATTCGGTTATGCACCTGCAGTGCGCCCCTTGGCCATTGCCATCCACCCACATACTCTCACACTGTTGTTCCATGTTCCAAAGGTTATGGTAAAAAAAAAAAAAGAGGCTTGCAAAGCAGCAGCTAGAAACCCATCAAAACACCCATTATTGTAACAAACAACTCTAAGCCACCAGCATCCACCTCCACAGGTAATCATTGATATATACATGTTTTATATATATGTATTTAAGGTGTATATGTATTTTTTTACTATTATTTTTATGTTTACTTCATAGACCCCTGACGCAGGCCTTTACGGCCGAAACACGACTTCTGACGGGTTGTTTTTATTGATTTGAATAAAGACCTTGTTTAGGAAGACACCATCTGTGAGAGGACTTTGTTTGGATCCACTGTTTGTTCGTTTGTCTTTGGTTCTCCTGTGGAGAGATCACCTTCTGTGGGAGTTTGAACCGTTGATCCCCATCAGGTGTTTCATACCCACACAGAGATGCCTGGTTCTTTATGGATAGTCATTCAGCTAGCCCCCATACATTCTACAAAGAAAAATCAACACTTTTACAACTACTAAGACCCCAAAAAATGGGTGGAGAGCCAAATAATACAAAAATAAGCAAAACAAAGTTATCAGTAGGTATTCTCTATGTTAATTGGTCCAAAAATAACAATAGCCCTATCATCCAAAATCTGTGAAAGAGTTAAGGAGTAAAATCAGAACTTTAAATAATTGTTCCTGATTATCAATTAGTGTCTCTAAGTGAATAGGTCAATGCTTATCAAAGTTTCTGTGGCTGCAGTCCCATTATTGTGGCCGCAGAAAGCATGCAACCCCTGGTAGCCTACTTTTTATCCATGCTGTTGCTCCCGGCCCTCCTACAGCATTACAGCTGATGCTGCTGTCATGCCTTGCCTTCCATGGAGCCCGTATAAATCTAATTGTAGCACAGGTTCATCAGGAGGTGTGTGCCAAAAACCTTTTTTTCTTCAGATGGCCCAGGTTTTGACCCCAAATGCAGAATTTGCCAATCCATTCGGGGTTGCAAACCAGAAATGGGAAAACCCTGGAATAGGCAAAAAAAAAAAAAAACATACCACCTAATATTCAAAATGGTTTAACTGGGCAGGTAAACTTCCTGCTAGTTAAAACCTGCTGAATAACCCGGCACAAGATATTCAGCAGCACTTAACTGGTTAGTGTTGCTGAATATTGCCGCTATCTGGCTATCTCATAACTGGTTAGGTTAGGGACGGAGCGCAAACTTACATGGCTAGCAGTAATTTTCAGCGCACTAACCAGCTAAATAACCACATAAAGTTAGGACAGTAAAAAGGCTGTGCTAACTTATGTGAAGTTAACCAGGTACTGGTCTGAGTATCGACCGGTGCCCGGTTAACTTCCAGGTGACCGCCGAGATCCACTTAGCCACGCATACCCCAGCATTGAAGAACCACAGTCAGTTCAGCCTGTGGCTGTGAGCAGTCCAGATGCTGTTTACCACCATAGGCTATATATTTGGTGGACAATCTTTACCTCAACCTCAATATTGGATTAAGAATCTCCTAGCCTATTTCAGGAAGAACACCATGCCCAGAAACAAAGCTCTTAGCCATACCAGAAGAAATTTCCTTATAGTCTGAGTTCTAGGAGAAACATATGGAAACATGAATTTTGTGAACATGGCAGGTTGTCCAATGCTCTTTAAGTAAATAAAGTTAAAACCGTATCTCCATTTCAGATATTCCGAAAAGTGGCAACCACCATTCCCTAGTTGGTAGACTTCCGATTAGAACACTTGAGAATCTTGGTTAAATCTGCCATCTCTACCTGGACTGAGATTTCTAGAGGCAATTTCTTAATAGAACCAGGGCTATAGTAAACCTTCCCAAAATCAGGTAAAGAATTGGGATCCAAATGGAAAATATCAACATGTTGATTAAACATTTCATAAAGTTGACAACTTAGATCAACACAGAAAATAAAAAATATATATATATTTTCCTTTTAAGTATTTTCCCAAACATTCCAATTTATTCTCCAGGAACAAATTTCTGTCATTAAGGCACTATTCAGTACTTCCTCAGTCCTTTTAATGTGATCCTTAGCCAATCTTCTATGTTGAGCCAATCCTTTTCCAGATCAGACATTACACACTGTCTACCCAAAATACTTACAAAATTGAGTTGATAATGCAGCCTCCATCTTAGCTACAACCTGCCAGATCTTTAGTTGGTAACTTCCCTTGGAAGGTTCAAGGGGAGAAGTTCCCTCAGGTCTTGAAGTCCCAGAAGATAAGAATAGCCATATTGGGCCAGACCAATGGTCCATCTAGCCCAGTACCCTGTTTCCAACAGTGGCCAATCCAGGTCACAAACACCTTGCATAACCCAAAATAGTAGCAACATTCTGTGCTACCAATCCCAGGGTATCAGAGCCTGGTTTGTTACATTTGTACCCTGTGCTTTCCCACTCATGGCAGGCTCATTGTGGCTTACATGGGGCAATGGAGGGTTAAGTGACTTGCCCAGAGTCACAAGGAGCTGCCTGTGCCTGAAGTGGGAATTGAACTCAGTTCACCAGGCCCAGAGTCCACCACCCTAACCACTAGGCCACTCCTGTCCTCTAAAACTGGTGAGCCCCTTCACCTTTGACTGCCGAAGGTATAGCAGCAGGAGTAACTGTTGCTTCGACCTTGCTCCTCTTTAATGGCATCATTGGACACATGAATAAACCACCCTCCAGTTTGGCCCCTTAAACATCACAGTTAATTCTGAAGAGCAGTGAAAGAAGGACTGGGCTCAAAGAATCTTCCTCGACCCATTGTCTTTTCATACTTCCCAGGACTCTTTGACCTTGATCCCCTCTGATTATGACAAAGGAATCCATGGGACCTTAGAGAGTCAAAACTTGAAACACTCAAATGTCTGCTTTTACCCTCTCCTCCCCATCTTATACTCCCATAGATCAAAACAAAAGAATAACACAGCACCTAGATAGAAAACAAAACACCAGGCTCTCCAAGTAGCTCCTCTGTTGGCTCTGAAGTGGCTCCATTCAGGCATGCACTTGCCGGCATCCAATCACAGGCCATATATTGTAGCTGTCAGATGCTTATATAAGAGATCTCTCTCCACACACTTGCTGATGTCACTCATGCACATTCAGGTTAGAGGTCAGTTTTTCCGGGAAGTAATGATTGTACTTTCCCCAGGCTTCCTTCTTTAGTGCTCAAACATGGACCTCACTAGCAACTCTCCCCCAGAACATAACATATTAAACATACTGTTTTTATGTTTAAATCTTTTTATTGCAATTAGAATAATACAAAATGTGAACAGTACAGAAAACCAATACTTGTAAACAACAAGAACATAGTTCAGTAAGCATGCTGTTTTAGATATCAATTTGACCTCCCCCCTCCCACCCAAAGCATACACAAGATAAAGGACTTTACATGAGGCCTTAGTTCTTATAGCCTCCTGAGTTCTCAACAAAGATACCAACACCCTCACTCAACCCAACACCTCCACCCTTCCATCTTCCCCATATGTGGATGATCTACATTATCAGGCTCATTTTCAAAAGAGGAAAAAAGTCCAAAAAGTGACATAAGTCTGCATTTGGACATTTATCTCACAAAAATGTCCAAATCAATATTTTCAAAACCTCTTTTTAGATGTTTTTCTCTGATGTCCGTCAGAAGGACGTCTAAATCTCAAGGGGGCGTGCCGGAGGTGTGTTCAAGGTGGGGCTTGGGCGTTCCTAAGACTTAGACATCTTTCAGCCATAATGGAACAAAACAAAAGCATCCAAGACTAAAACTTTGACATTTTGAGCTAGACCTGTTTTTATAACAAATAGCTGCAGTGGGAATTGAGCCCACTTCCCCAGGATCAAAGTCGGCTGCACTAACCACTAGGCTACTCCTCTACTCCACACAAGAGGTGCCCCAAATGACCAGATGACCACTGAAGGGAATCAGAGATCACCTCCCCTTACTCCTCCAGTGGCCACTATCCCCCTCCCACCCCAAAAAATGTGATTAAAAATATTACTTGTCAGCCTCAGATGTTATGCCTAGGTCCATTAGAATAGCATGCAAGTCCCTGGAGTAGTCTAGTAGTGGTGCAGTGCACTGCAGACAGGTGGACCCAGGCTTCTTCCTCCCCCTACCTGTTACACTTGTGGAGGAAACTGTGAGTGCTCCAAAACCCACCGTACCCACATATTGGTGCTCCCTTCACCTGTAAGGGCTATGGTAGTGGTGTACAGTTGGGGGTAGTGGGTTTTGTGGGGCTCAGCAGACAAGGTAAGGGAGCAATGGTGAGATGTGTACCTAGGAGCATTTTTTAAAGTCCACTGCAGTGCTCCTAAGGATGCCTTATTGCTTTCCTGGGATGTCAATTTCCACTATTCTACCTGATGCCAAGCTGAGGAGTAGCTCTGTATGTGAGGAATGATATCATGGCGACTGAAATGACAGGGACCTGGGGAAAAGAAGAAGCGATATGGATCACCTTAAAAAGAGAGGATAGAACCTCAGTCCACGTGGGTGTTGTCTACAGACCCCCGACACAATTAGAGGAACTAGATAAAGATCTGATCGCAGATATTCAAAAATTAGGAAAGAAAAAAGAGGTTCTGTTGATGGGAGATTTCAATCTGCCGGATGTAGATTGGAAGGTTCCGTCTGCCAAATCGGAAAGAAGTAGAGAGATCGTGGATGCTTTCCAAAGTGCTCTGCTCAGACAGATGGTGACGGAACCCACAAGGGAGAGAGCGATGCTGGATCTGGTGCTCACAAATGGGGATAGTGTGTCAAATGTCTGAGTGGGTGCACACCTGGGAAGCAGTGACCATCAAACGGTTTGGTTTGATATAACGGCTGACGTGGAGGGCGGCCACTCTAAACTCAAAGTCCTGCATTTCAAGCGTGCTGACTTTAGTAAAATGGGGGAATACCTGAGGAAGGAGATGATGGGCTGGGAGGACGTACATGAAGCGGAAGGGCAGTGGTCCAGGCTGAAAGAAGTAATAAATAGGGCCACAGACCTTTATTTAAGGAGAGTAAATAAAAGCAAGAGAAAAAGGAAACCGATATGGTTCTCCAAGCAAGTGGCTGAGAAAATAAAGGCTAAGGAGTTAGCGTTCCAGAAATATAGAAAATCTCAAGAAGAGGAACACGGGGAGGAATACCAGATGAAACTGAAAGAAGCCAAGAGAGAGGTACGTCTGGCGAAGGCGCAAGCCGAAGAACAAATGGCTAGAAATGTAAGGAGGGGCGACAAAAATTTCTTCAGGTATATTAGTGAAAGAAGAATGACTAAAAAGGGAATTGTAAGACTAAAAGATACAGCGAACTGCTATGTAGATAATGATGAAGAAAAAGCCAATTTGCTAAATAGATACTTTTGTTCGGTTTTCACTGAAGAAAATCCTGGAGAAGGACCGCGAGGGACTGGCAAAAGTACACCTGGGAATGGAATGGATATAGCACCATTCACGGAAGAGAGTGTGTATCAACAACTTGGAAAGCTAAAGGTGGACAAAGCCATGGGACCAGACGGGATCCACCCCAGAATATTGAGGGAGCTCAGAGAGGTTCTGGCGGGTCCTCTTAAAGATTTGTTTAATAAACCCTTGGAGACGGGAGAGGTTCCGAGGGACTGGAGAACGGTGGAGGTGGTACCTCTTCACAAAAGTGGTGATAGGGAAGAAGCTGGAAACTACAGACCGGTAAGCCTCACTTCGGTTATTGGAAAAGTAATGGAAGCCATGCTGAAGGAAAGGATAGTGAATTTCCTAGAAGCCAACAAGTTGCAAGATCCGAGACAACATGATTTTACCAGAGGGAAATCGTGCCAAACGAATCTCATTGAATTCTTTGATTGGGTAACTGGAGAATTGAATCATTGACGTGCTATAGACGTAATCTACTTAGATTTTAGCAAAGCTTTTGACACGGTTCCCCACAGGAGGCTCTTAAATAAACTAGATGGGCTGAAGATAGGTCCCGAAGTGGTGAACTGGATTAGGAACTGGTTGACAGACAGACGACAGAGGGTGGTGGTAAATGGTGTTCTTTCGGAGGAGGGAAAGGTGAGTAGTGGAGTGCCTCAGGGATCGGTGCTGGGGCCGATTCTGTTCAATATATTTGTGAGTGACATTGCCGAAGGGTTAGAAGGTAAAGTTTGCCTATTTGCAGATGATACTAAGATTTGCAACAGAGTGGACACCCGGGAAGGAGTGGAAAGCATGAAAAGGGATCTGAGGAAGCTAGAAGAATGGACTAAGGTTTGGCAATTAAAATTCAATGTGAAGAAATGCAAAGTGATGCATTTAGGGAGTAGAAACCCACGAGAGACTTATGTGTTAGGTGGGGAGAGTCTGATAGGTACTGAGGGGGAGAGGAATCTTGGGGTGATAGTATCCAAGGATCTGAAGGCGACGAAACAGTGTGACAAGGCGGTGGCCGTAGCGAGAAGGCTGCTAGGCTGTATAGAGAGAGGTGTGATCAGCAGAAGAAAGGAAGTGTTGATGCCCCTGTACAAGTTGTTGGTGAGGCCCCACCTGGAGTAGTGTGTTCAGTTTTGGAGGCCGTAACTTGCGAAGGATGTTAAAAAAATGGAAGCGGTGCAAAGAAAAGCTACGAGAATGGTATGGGATTTGCGTTCCAAGATGTATGAGCAAAGACTTGCTGACCTGAACATGTATACCCTGGAGGAAAGGAGGAACAGGGGTGATATGATACAGATGTTCAAATACTTGAAAGGTATTAATACGCAAAAAAATCTTTTCCGGAGATGGGAATGCGGTAGAACGAGAGGACATGAAATGAGATTGAAGGGGGGCAGACTCAAAAAAGATGTCAGGAAGTATTTTTTCACGGAGAGGGTGGTGGATGCTTGGAATGCCCTCCCGCGGGAGGTGGTGGAGATGAAAACGGTAACGGAATTCAAACATGCGTGGGATATGCATAAAGGAATCCTGTGCAGTAGGAATGGATCCTCAGAAGCTTAGCCGAAATTGGGTGGCGGAGCAGGTGGGGGAAGAGAGGTTGGTGGTTGGGAGGCGAGGATAGTGGAGGGCAGACTTATACGGTCTGTGATGGGAGGCGGGAAATACTGCTGGGCAGACTTCTACGGTCTGTGCCCTGAAAAAGGAAGGTACAAATCAAGGTAAGGTATACACATATGAGTTTATCTTGTTGGGCAGACTGGATGGACCATGCAGGTCTTTTTCTGCCATCATCTACTATGTTACTATGTTATCTGAACCTTGTGTCTATTGTTTATCATTAGATTTGGGCTTTGAATTCAGATCTATAGATGAAAAGGAGGTCTCATTACATATATACATATACCAGAGTGGTATTTTTCCATACTTCATAGCAAGAGTGTACATTCTCTAATTACCTGTCCCAATGCAACTGAAGCTTTTACCTCCTTAGTGCATGTAAATGGTTTCATCCCTGTGTGGATTCTCTGATGCCATGTAAGGCTTTCTTTCCAACCAAAGCTTTTACCACACTCAGGACATGTAAATGGTCTCATTCCTATGTGTATTCTCTGGTGCATTATGAGGTTTACCTTCTGACCAAAACTTTTACCAGACTCTATAAATGCAAATGGTTTCTCTCCCATGTGGACTTTCTGATACACTTTGAGATTTACATTACAACCAAATCTTACCACACTTAGAACGTCAATGGTTTCACTTTACAATGGATTTTCTTGTGGATTTTGTAGTTTGCATTTGGATGTATTTGTTTGAAAATGGACCAAAAAATAAAACATCCAAATCACAAAACATTTTTCCAAACATTTTCAAAAGGAAAAGATAGATTTTTCTTTTTGTAGAAAATGACCTTTCCTGTTCTGATTTTGGATGTTTTACAAAAAATGTCCAAATGCAGACTTAGATGTCATATCCAAAAATGACCCTTGTGCATTTGACTTGCCCAAAATCAAAAGGAGCAGCAGTGGGAATTGAACCCATGTTGCCAGAATCAAAGCCCACTGCACTAACCATTAAGCCACTCCTCCTCTCTTTTGGATGTTTTGCATTTTGACATTTTTTGTTCAAAAATGGACCAAAAAAAAGACATCCAAATCACAAGACAGCCATAGCATTTTCGAACGCAAAAGCAGACGTCTACCTTTTTCGAAAATGACCAAACATCCAAATTCTGATTTAGACGTTCTATCGAAAATGCTCCTCCACATCATCTATAAAGATGGGACATTTAATACCAGGCTCCTCACTTTGGGGAAAAGATCTTTATGTAAGGTTCCCAAACCATCCCAAAATGTAAGGCAAGCCTCACAGGCCTCCAACAACATAACACTAACGAGCACTCCGCAATTGTTAATGTGAGGGTGGTGTCTCTAGGAGCCAGTGTTGAATTGTGCAGTTTTCCCCCATTATAATTTCCTTGCCCAACAAACTATGACCCCCTCCCCCTTTAAACCCAAAGAGGTCCTGCTTGCCAAAGGAGGGGGATATTGGAGGGTAATTATTTTATGTCCTGGCCAATGTGTGCTGATAGTAAACACACTCCCAATTCTGTGTTTTATTTATGTGCTATAGCCATATAGTTTATCCAAAACCAACATCAAATGCTTTTTATCTGTTTCAAAGCAAAATGGTGTAGTAGCCATATTAGTCCACTTTTAAAGGTAATATAGGGATAGAAAATAAAATACAAAAAAGAAAATGAGATCATACTTTTTTTTCTTGGACAAACTTAATACATTTCTTGATTGATTAGCTTTCAAAGGTAACCATTCTTCAGATCAGAAATGAGCAAATGTTGACACATATCAGAATACGTGAGTTATAAAAGCATTCCAGTAACAGTCTCATAGGAAGAGGGAAGGGGTGGGTAAGGTGAGAGTCAGGGAGAGCTAGGTGGGTGAGAGTCAGGGAGAGATGGATGGATGATAAGAGGGTGATAAAGCAGTATAATTTTATCGTTTGTAATGTGATAGACAACCCAGATCTTGTTAAGTCCTGGCTGGTGGATGCCAAAATATTTCATCATTTTGATTTCAAAGGTCTTAGGTTCCTCGATCATCTTAAAATTTCCTTTTAGTATTTTCACCATAAAATCATTGATGCGGTGTTCTGTCCCACAGAAGTGACATCCTAGTTGGCATTGTGGTGTTTACTATGTCGTCTGTATAAATTGATTCTTGTCTTTTGCATCTGACTTGTCTCTCCAATGAAGCACCCTTATTGAATGATATATACTAGATTTGAAGATGAGCATATGAAGGATCCCCTTATACTGAATGTTTTTCCCATGTGAGTGTGAAATGGTTGGCACAGTTTAGTTTGGTATATTGCAGGGGTGTGTGCCATTCACTTCTTTTTGAGCTTGTATTGGGTGTTTGCTTTTCACTAATTTTTGTTTCAGATTATGTGACTGTCAGAAGGCCAGAACAGGTGAAGCTGGGATTATTTCTTTTAGTAACTCAACCTCCTATAGTGGCTGTAGATCTTTTATGATTCTTGTCAGTTTTCCAAGCTCTGGATTATGTCACTGCAACAGGAACTCTCTCTGTGTTTTTTTTTCTTTGTACTGCAATAGGTGTTCTCTGGGTGTTTTAAGGGACGAGGCAATATTCTTGGAGATGTATAAAAAAAATTCAAGAGTTTTTCCATCAGACCGCAATGAGATTTGCCCTGGTGTGGAGATTGTATTTAGTGGCTTATTTCCATATAAGTGAAAAGATCTTAATACACCTTGCACTAGGCTATAAAAGGCCTTATTGTACCATTAGGCTGAATCAGGGACACCAGGTGTAAAATCCCATGCTTCGCCTACCGCCTAAATACCTCAGTATCCAACCTATGGGGGAATCTAAATTGCCAATTATTGGTAAGAAATCCATTTTAGGCTGAGACATATTCCAAATGCTAAGAGAGCACACCACACCTCCCACAGGGGCCTCAGGATTACACCATGCTTAAATGCAGATGGGATTTTATCTGTTGAGGCTTGTAAGTAATAAGGATGCAAAGCACTTACACTTACAAAGTTTCATACATTACCATGCAACCTTGTAAGTCTAAGTGCTTTGAAAATGAGCCCCATAATCTTCTAAATCCATGATCTACCCAGCTCACCCATTTTCCAATTCCCTTGTAAGAATTCCATCTTCCATTTAGATTTTTTGCCACTCCCAACAAAATCTGGCTACATCCATAATTCAATTTACATTGATCTTTACTCAAGATTCATATTGGCACATGTTGCAGGACATGGAGCCATCTGGGAAACAGTCATACAAGAGTGTGACAGGGAGTTGCAAGCAGGTGATATTGTTTATTTATTTAACACATTTATACCGCACATTTTCCCACACAGTTGCAGGCTCAATGTGGCTTATACAAATAGAATATAAAGTAGGAGCATAAAATAACAGTATTATAAAGCAAGAGTGAAATAAGGAGAGATGGTGATAAAAGGGTAATAATACAGTCGCATATAGTAGGACGTTAATTTGGGTCCAAAGGATAGGCTTTCATAAATAGAATGTTTGTACGTTTGGGAAGCTTGCCAGGTGCCCTTGGCCTGGATTGGCCGCTGTCATGGACAGGATGCTGGGCTCGATGGACCCTTGGTCTTTCCCAGTGTGGCATTACTTATGTACTTCAATCACTTCCTGAGGATAAGATAGCTGTAAAAACATTTATATAATTGTTTTGAAATGGATGGAAGTTGAATACCTAGATATGTAAACAAATCTGAAGCCCCTCCCAGGATTCCTGGCTATGCTGGGTAGTCACTAATGCTTCCAATTTACTCATGTTCAATTTAATGTCTGAAAAATCCCCATACTCCTGAATGCTCTCTAGGAGTGCTAGTAGTGACTCATTAGGGTGTGTCAAGTAGGCCAAGAGATCATCCGCAAAAAGAGGTTTTAAATTCAGAGCGCCCCACCTGCACCCCTTTAATATCTTGATTATTTAAAATCTCTCTATAAAGGGCATCCCTGCCTTGAGCAACGATAAATATTAAAAGTACCTGACACTAATCCATTTACCCCAATAAATGCTCGAGGATCACAATATAGTGCTGTAAATGTGTCCCCAAATTGGCCTACAATTCCGTATTTGGCAAGGCCACCATGCAAACCCCGCCCCCCCCAGTTTACGTGACCAAATGCTTTTTTAGCATCAAAGGTGATCAGTAGGAATGGCTCCCCCCTGGAAGCGTACTGCTTATAAAGCAGCCAAAATTTAACTAATATTATTAACAGCTCGACAATCATGCACAAATCCTACTTGAGGATCAGTAATGAGCTTCGGCAGCACTTATGCTAAGCGATTAGCAAGAATGTTTTTAACTGACAACTAAAAGCCACTAGCAGTTATTAAAAACATAAAATATTTCAAAAAAGCAAACACAAACAACATCCAACAATTTAAGCTAAGGATGAACCCCCACCCCCCCCTCCATTTCTCTATCCTCTCTCCCTCTCTTTCCCCTTACCTGACAGCATCCAGCCCCTAGACCAGAAAAAAAAAACTCTCCTCCATGATCTAGACTGCAACAACATCCTTTCTTTTTTCCTTCCCAACCAGGTCACCATCCTCCTCCTCCTCCCTTTCCCACCTTATGACTATCATCATCTAGATTCCCCTTCCCCCAGCCTTGGAAGCATTCCCCATCTTCCTTCCTCTAGCCCTATTCCTAGCTCAACAGCATTCCCCTCTCTCCCCCACTCCCACCAGAAGAACTAGGAACATTCTTTTTTTCTTCCCTCTCACCTGACCCTACTAGACCCCAGAAGCATTCCTTGTTCTCTCTCTACCTCCCCCATTCTGTCTGAGATACATTTCCCTTTCTTTGTCCCCCCCCCCCCCCCCAACCCCCGAATCATTCCCTTCAATCTTTACAAACCTTTCAGACCCCAGGAGCATTCTCCTACCTCACTCCCCCCCCCCCTTCCCCAGCCTAGAAGCATTCCCCTCACTGGGAGCAATTCTATAAATGAGCACCTCCATTTAGGCACCGCAACACGGAATGCCTATTCTATAAAGGTATCTGGGCACTCCCATTTCTTTACAGAATACTAGTGTAAACCTACATTTGGAACACATAAGTTTAGGCATGCCCAATAAAGCCATGTCAGTGAGAGGTGCAAATGGGTGTGCCTAAGTGCAGCATGAAATGTATTCTATAAGGTGCATATGTAGGTGGAAGCCCCATCTTTGCCTCTCGAGTGCTCCACCCACATGTACACTCCTTTGTAGTTACATGCTATAGCACTTATACACACCCTTATAGAAGTGTGTATTATTATTATTATTTGGATTTTGCTCACACCTTTTTCAGTAGTAGCTCAAGGTAAGTTACATTCAGGAACACTGGGTATTTCTCTCCCTGTAGTGCACTTAATGCACGTAAGTGCCACTTTTCTGTGTTTACTTATGCACACAAGATGTAACTGCACATGCCCAGTTATAGAACTATCTTTTCTCTATCTCTCCAGACCCCATTAAGTATTCCTGTCTTCCCCCCTCCAAGGCCCATAAGCATTCTCCTCTCTCTGGACTCCATAAGTATTCTTCTCACCACTCCCCCCCCCCCCCCCCCCACGTCAACCCGCAGAGCTCATGCTCTTCTCCTTCCTCCTCCCTCCCAGGGACACATGCAAACAGAGCCAAGGAAGCAAACCTCCAAAGTTCCTCCTGGCCTCCCCCTCACCTCTATCAGACCAGGCCTAAAAGTTAATAAATGAAGCAGGAAGGGATGGATCAGTGTGGTAGTGAGTAGTGACCAGTTTTCTTTCTCCATCTCATCCATACTGGACTCTTCCAGCTGTTGTGCTGCTGCTCTGACTGCAAACTATTGATTGCTGAGCTCAGCTGCCTTCAATTAAGACTAGAGTTCTCTCAGCAATGCAATGCAGCAGCTACTGCTGAACCACTTTGAAAAGAAAATTAAATTATGCTGAGAACATATTGCTGGAGCTGGGGATGTTGGATTGGATTAGATTGTGATTGTTGTCACCCTCAAGGAATCCTTAGTGCTACACCGCACATGCTTGTGACTCCTCATCTATTCTATTCCAGGCGCTCATAACCCAGTCCTTCGGACATACCTAGACAATCAGGTTTTCAGGATACCCACAATGAATATATGAGACAAATTTGTATGCACTACCTGCATTGTATGCAAATCTCTTTACGTATTCATTGTGGGTGTCCTGAAAACCTGACTGGCTAGGTGTGTCTCAAGGACTAGGTTGAGTGCACTTGTTCTATTCTGGGTGCTTATATTCTGCCCAGTTCCTATGGATTCTGCACAGCTTACAATCAAGAAGTCAACATAGTATGTTGAGAATTTTAGAACTTAAAATGCTAAGATTAATGTATCAATATCTAAACCTTAAAATATTTATGAAAAAAGAACATAAGGTATTGTTCTGATCTGTAATGGGAGATTATTCCAGACTTTTACAACTTGAATCATAAAAACTATCCAATATACTTTTAAGTAGATATGCTTAATTATCAGGTAACTCGACGTTAATAGAGTAGAAAAACGCAACTCACATCTCATCACTGGGTAGGTATTAATATGGGTAAGATATTCTGTACCCATTCCCCTCAATATCTTAAATTCAAAACAATCAATTTTAAACTCAATGCACACCTTATAGGGCAACCAGTGTACTTGAATCATCAGAGGCATGGCCCTATCAAATTTACAGGAACCGAAAATTAGTTTAATGACAGCGTTCTGAAACAACTGAAGCTTATACTGCCCCCCCCCCCTTTGGCAGCATCACAGGCATGATACTTTGGGGGGGGGGGGAAGACATGGCTCCAATGTTCATAACTTTGCTCTATCTTCAGGCTAGCTGCTACTTACCTTCTTACAGTTCAGGGGTAGCAGAAAGCTAATTGTGATTCATTTAAATCATTTGAGGTGGTACACATGCAGCCAGTGGGTGCAAACTAAGTTGAAAAGCAGGGCTGGTGGAAGTAGTCAGCTGCTGCCATCCCCCACCCCCCAAACTATGGTACTCTAGGTGACTGTCTAGTTTATCTGGTGCTTATACCCACCCTGCTCTTCCTGCCAATGAAAGAAGACATAATTCCTGTTTTTGTGATAAAGTGAAAGCAGTTCCTTTCAAAATTACACAAGGTATTCAATCTTGAAGTCCAATGAGTTCAACCATTTTCAGACTTGCACCGTATATATAGAATGATCAAAGAACTATTGAAAGATAGTGCATGAAGGGACCTCAGGAATCATCTAATCTATCCTGTATCTCAAGGCAGGATCCTCTGTACCTAACCCATTTCAGAGATGCTTGTCTATTGTGTTCTGATAAACCTCCAATATCAGGTTAATCATTTCTTTTGGTAATTTGTTCTGTTGCTTGACTACTTCACAGTTAAACTCTTCCTAATGTCTAACCAAAATCTTCCCCGCTGCAATTTAAGACCATAGCTTCTTGTCTTTTCCTCAGTGAAGGTGAAGGACAAGTTATAACAATCCTTTAGCTGTATGTCTTTCGTTACCACTATCAAGTAATTTCTGAGTCTTCTTCAGGTTTAAATAATGTCAACTTCTCCAATTGTTCTACATAAGTCATGTTATCTAGCTCTTATTTTCATCTTATAATTATATAACAAATCTTTTTGCCAACAAAAAAACTCTCTATTCCATGGTATATCATTTCCCATCCATGATAGATCATCATAATTCAGTTATTGCTATAGATCATTTTTTGGAAACTACTCTATGCTTTGTCTTCTGTAGAAATAAAAACCTAAGGATGCTAGGCCTCAGTAGTTTGCTCCTGCAGAAACAAGACAGCATTTTAATTATTTATTCTTTGTATGCTTGTAGTTCCCATCTGTGTCCCTGGCCTACGAGAAAGCTGAGAGTGACATCATGCACCTGAAGCCACGAAACCCTCGCAGAGACCGTCTGGTGAATGAGGCTCTGGCTGTCTACTCTTATTTCCAAATTGGTGGGTTATAGCCTCCTCCTCCTCCTCCAGAAGGCACTTTTAAGCAGTGTATAACGAGCTGAATGTGGCCCTCTCTTTGTGAATATCAAGTGATTTCACCGAAGTCAGTAAATTTAATTTTGAATGGAGATGATGAAGTACCTTAAAGGTATAAAAAGAGTCTGCAGGTATCACACAGCTTTCAGAGGAATGAAGTTCCAGGACAAAGATATTGGTTTGATACTGAAAGAGAGATTCATGAGTAACATTAAAAAGTATTTCTTCAGATGCATGGAATGGCCTCCATGGAGGAGAGAGGAAAAATGTCTTAAGGATTAAGAGAACCTGGGGCCAACAGAGAGGAATTTTAGTTATGAGAAAATGAAAAGCAGAACTGAAGATAAGTTATAGTTAATCTTTGATATGGTGTCCATAAAAATTCATTACCTAAGTAGTTTAACAATGGAAAAATAATATGTTTCCTTATATATGTTCCTCCCCTTCATTTAAGAGGCCTAGGCTACAAAAATGTTAATGCTAATTGAATCAAAAGGTAGACATCTGTTAGCGCCAATTACCATAGATACAAGAGGAGAGAGAAAGAAAAGTATCTTTTTCTGCCAACTTTCTCTATGTTGCCAGGCATTCACATTTCACTCTTTTCATAGTGGTAGGATGCAAACCGGCTCTTTGCTTGAAGTCTTGGCCAAGACAAAAAACAGGGTCAGCTGGAAAGTTACATGGAATTTGCTTGTTGGAGGGAACCTATACTTTACTGGGTGTCACTGGAAGGAGAAGTTCCTGATTTTGGCATGTCAGCAGTGAAAGTTTTAATGCTGTCCTCAATCAACAGCCTGAATCAGTCTTGTGTATTCTCTATGGACCTCCTTGGGTCCTATAATCTGTACTAAGTAATTCAAAGTCTCATGCCTGTTCATTTGGTACAAAATGGCTCCAACTTCCATGCAGTAAGATCAATAACAATTTGCTCATCTGTTGGCTGTGGAGACACATCAAACATTCTCCAGTACAGAATCAGCACTGTCGTGAAGACTGGGCCTCACTGATGTCTGACTAATGCAATTAACTGTTGGAGGATGAGCACTATGGAGCAAGATAAACAAGGCTTTAAGGAATTATATGGAAGATGAAAGGATAGATTTTTTTTTTTTTTTTTTGGGGGGGGGGGGGGGTAATCAGAGGACAAAGGAATTTAAATGTTCACCTCTGATCCAACAGAGATTGCAGCTCAGGCTATGATACAACTTGAAAGAAGGCTGAAGGGTTTACTCGAGGGGGTTCATTTTCAAAACACTTAGACTTACTAAATTTCCCGAAATCCCCCTTGATAAATGCGGTGGATATGCTTAAAAGATATTTTAAAGATGTATTGGGGATTCCGGAGGAGGCCTATCCGCCTATAACGAGAATCCAATACATTACAGGAAGACCTGGATTACCTACAGATAAATCTCAAGCAGACCCTCCCGCTGAACTGAATTTGACAGAGTTCCTGGAAACTTCTCTTGAACTTATTTCTGAAAGAACAACTCTGTTGGTAATATTCGCGCTTGAGCTTGATCGTAATAACATTCTACGATCATATTTCAGACATATAAATGATTTATTCATGGGCTGTAAGATACAAGTTTTCCCTGATATGGCACGTGCCACTCAGAGGAAAAGAAAAGAATTTTTGATGTATAAAAAGCTAGGGTTTTAAAGTTAGGGGAAACTTTTATTTTGAAATTTCCTTGTAGGTGTTGTATTACCTTTAACTTGGTTAACTACCTTTTCTTTAACCCTAAGAAGTTGTTAGATTTTATTGAATCAAAAGAAAAAAGTGTTTCGCCTCTGGAGGTGAACCCGTAATTAAGAGAATGCTGTTAATATTTGACTGTGGATATATGTTTCACCCTTCCGCTGATTAGTTTATGATTATAAAAATTTTACTTATGCTATAATTTCTTAGATCTTGATTCAAATATTGTGGATAAATGCTATAAAAATTTTTCCTCTAAGAACTTTGGGTAATAGGTATTACCTAATAGTGTTTAATTCTAAAATTTCCGCTACATTTATGTTTTATAGATATAGAAGTAAAACTTAATAAAGATTAAAAAAAAAAACCCACTTAGACTTACAAAGCTCCATAGGTTACTATGCAGCTTTGTAAGTCTAAGTGATTTGAAAATGCACCAATAAGTGATCACCATATTTCTCTCCTGTAGGTGTGATCCAGTCATTTGCGGGTTTCACAGACTACTTCACTGTCATGGCCCAGGAAGGCTGGTATCCTCTTTACTGCCTTGGGCTTCGGGCAAATTGGGAAAACGACAAGTTACAAGACCTTGAAGACAGCTATGGTCAGGAATGGGTGAGCAGGACCCTCTTCTTATTTATTTATAGTACATTTCTACCCCACATTTTCCCACACACGCGGGCACAATGTGGCTTACATAGGAGAATTAAAAATGACAATGCAAGAAGAGAAAACGGTAAGAGACAAGAATAGGCAAGGGAGGGGAAGGGGGCATAACAGATGCAGAGGTAAGAAAGTGGGACTATTGATCTCCCTTCATGTCAGTGTAGCTCAAAGTATCAATGAAAATCAAGGCAGCAAAAAGAATACTCTTATTCTTTGCTTTCCAGTTAAATCTGACTGATCTAGCTTGAACTCATTTCTGCAGCTGCAGTTCTGCAGATGTGTTTTCAGGATTGATCTAACAGCAAGAAGATTCATTGAAATCTACCATCTGAGTTAAAGTTCAAGGCTAATAATTTATTTCTGATAATCTAGAGAAAGGCCATAAAAAAAATAATAAAAGAAACCATGAAGAACATATAGTAAGTGGTTCACATAAGAATCCCTTCCTGACCACTGGGCATTAGGAGCAAATTCTTAGATTTTAGGAGCCAGACTTAAGAACAATTGAAATTTCTCTCTCTTTATACATTGCATGGTTACAGTATGCTCAAGATGATGCACAGAAAGCTAGTAATTACAATGGCAGTGTCTCTACTGACTGTGCATCCACCCAAACAGCCACAGCCTCTGTTCATAGTCCACATTTATTAAAAGCTTGATATATGCCCTTCCAGAGAAATCAGAGCGGTTTACAAACTAGAGTCAGAAAGGATCTACAAGATTAATAGACAAGTGAGAGCACAGCACGAGATCACAAAGCAGGGGGACAGGAGGTTAATCCAGAACAGGCAATCTAGCCAGGGGTTAGGAAAGCTGCTTCTTTTCATCACTCAGACACCCAAGCCTATCACTATTTACATGCTCATTGCATACGTAAATGATTAGAATCCTAGCTTATTCACATATCTGTGCATTTTTATGCATATATGCTAAAGCACTATTCTGTAAACACCCACTTAACATACTGTAACATAGTAAGTGATGGCAGATAAAGACCTGAACAGTCCTATACATAGCTTATATTTGGCAAGGGGATGTATAAAGAGGCAAAGCATGGACAGGCCATATGCAGACTTCCCACTTACACCTATGGTTTACAGAAGTTACACATGTCCCAGGTGCCCTTAGGTGTTCACACTTACAGCAGCTCTATGGCTGAAGTGCAAGCACCTAAATGTTGGGCACATCTGTACCCTATTATGCTATTCCATAGATTAGGCTCCTACCACATGCCCTCCAGATGGCCAATTGTAGACACCTAGTTATATAATTACACCCATTATGCCTATGCTTCATGAATACTGGCAATGCAAACTCCAGCCCTAAAGTTCTGTATTCCAACAGCCTCTGTCAGAGTAACGAGCAACACTATAAACTCACCCCCCCCCCCCCCCACACACACACAATCTGCAAGGTACCTCAACCTTAAAGGGTCAGAAAGAGACTGTTTCTATATTAATCAATTCCTCACTCCAAATTCCACTGTGATGTATATACCTATCCGCCAATGACTAGACTGAGACCACCAGCTCAAATTTCACTGACCTTTGGTTGCAAGGTTCCATGTAAGTTGTCATCCTAGAGATGAAAGAGCCTTGTGCCAATTCAAAGAGAAATGTAGATTCTATTCTGCATGTACATTAGGATTTACCTCCAAAATTTCCTGAAAATAATGTGATATTTTCCTGTCAGTAGATCACTGGTTCTTCACTCTGGCTCTAAAGATCCCCCAACCAAGCCTGTTTTTATAAGGTTAACAGAAAATGCTAAATAAAGTGGTTATTAGAATACATGCATGCATATTCATTGTGAGTGTCCTGAATACAAACCCACTGGGAGGTTTTGAGGATCACAGATTGTGAAAGCTAGGATGGCGGTATCAATCTTCTTCTTGTCGCTCCCAGACCTTCAGTCAACGCCTCTACCAACAGTATACCTGCTACACTGTATTCTTTGTCAGCATTGAAGTATGCCAGATCTCCGATGTGCTTATCCGCAAGACTCGGCGTCTCTCTGTCTTCCAACAGGGCTTCTTCAGGTACTGGGATTGGCTACATCTTTCAAGGTGGGGTGGGGCAGGGCAGAAAGTGTGCATCGCTTTAATTTGCTTATTGAGGGACTTCACCTGCAGTCTCTTTTTCATTGGTTTGCAGTTGGCACATTCCTTGGGAACATGAAAATAAGCCACTTCTCTGTGATAAGGCAGACCATATAAAGAAAACGCCCCTATAAAACACTACAGTGCTGCTGTAGTAGCCACGGTTGTTATACACAGTTATATCCTGCCTAATCCCTGAAAATAGGTTTAATGTAGGTAACAGTACAAGAGCCAAGCTATAACTTTGTGTTACAGTTAAAATAAAATATGGCAAAGAAGTCCAAAGTTTCACTAAAAGAAAGGGAAATGATTTAACAATGACTTTAGTCAAATATTTCTTACAGATGGAAAAGCCAGTATTAGACAATGTTTACTGCAGCCATATTTGGTCATAATGATTAGTTGAATTAAATTAGAATCTCTGGAGAATAACCTGTCAAAATTTTATGAACCAGACAAGCTTTAAAAGCAATTCTAGCTCTGACAGGCAGCCAGTGTACCTGAAGCAGCAAACATTTTGCTTGATCTAACTTAGCTTTGCATAGATCAGCTTAGCAGCGGTATTCTGTTTCAAACTTAAACATCAGTTTTGACGAGATGCCTAGATTTAAAGAGTTGCAGTAGTCCAAATGCGAGAGTGTTAATAATTGAACCAAAACTCTAAAGTGATTTTATTTATTTTATTTATTGCATTTGTATCCCACATTTTCCCACCTCTTTGCAGGCTCAATGTGGCTTACAATACATCATGAGTGGTATAAATATATTAGAAAATAGACATTTAGTGTAACAGAATGATCTTGGGTAGCATGATAATGAGAAAGAAAAAGCATGATAGTAGTATAACAAGTACATATTGTAAGACAATTCTGAATATATGTGGAGGGGTTGTGTATATTCACATTGGTTGATCTTTGTGGTATGCCTTGTTAAAGAGATGGGTCTTCAGTAGTTTGCGGAAGTTCGTAGATCTTTTTTAAGTTGCGCGGCAGTGCGTTCCATAACGGTGTGCTCAAGTAGGTAAAGTTAGACGCATGCATTAATTTGTATTTTAGACCTTTGCAGTTAGGGAAGTGTAGATCTAGGAATGTGCGGGATGATCAATATAAAAGCAGGAATGAACCACATGTAGCTAGCTGCTTGAGTTTAAAGAACATCTTCTTAGTTAACACATTAGAGTTCTACACATAAAAAAAAAATAGAGTCCAGGATTATTCCTAGTATTCTAGAGGATCTTTCATCTAAAGACAGAGAATCAGGAATCAGATCTGGCTTTAAGCCAAACCATAGCAGTTGGTTTTGTCTGCATTCAGGTTTAATGCTGCATCAAAGCCCACTTCTTGACCTTATTATCATTATTATCTTAAGATGGCCGACAGGTAAGGAGCTCAGGTAAGGAGCTCCTCAGGTCAAAAAGAAGCAGACCTACCTGGACCATCCAACGACGCCCACAACCGAATGGAATTGGACCGGAGCTGATCCGGAACCGACTGGGGAACTGTGGGGCAGCCTAGCCGAGCCCTAGACCAGCCGAGGTGATCTGCCTGCTGTACCACGAGGCATCCCCGACCAGACAAGTCCACATGGCCTAGCTGAACTGCCCAGGTTAGCTTGAATTATCCGGGCTAAGCCAAAGCAAGAGCGGGGCTGATTCAAGGTTGACCGAAAGATCCCGGACCCCGCAGCACCCCGAAGTGAGCTCCCAAGGCTGACTGGAGTTTAACTGACGGAGCTGTCCACCAGCCACGTCCCAGACCGGACTGGTGAGCCGTGCCGAGATCGACCAGCCTTACAGACCAACAACCCCACGAGAAGCCGCTGAGGTGATTGGTGCTTCCTCGGCCCGAGTCCGATGCGATACTGAAGCCGCTCAGTCCGCTCGGAGCCTAGGGACGCCTGGGAGAGTGGAGAGTCGCCGATTGACGTGGCAGCGGACCGGCTAGAGAGAAATAGCGCAGATCACCTGGGGATCGAGAACCGAGCCACAGGCCCCGGACGGATCGGAAGCGACTCCAATCAATTAAATCCCCCACGTGGATTAAGTCGACGTCGCCAGAGAACGGAGAAAGAGGTGCCGCAGAACCGGGATTACCTCCTGATCACCTGGTCCGGACCAGGAAATCATCGGGAACCGGACGAAATCGCCTGAAACCACGGGAAGACAGACGCCAGCCTTAAATCGCCTCTAGTGCCGCTGATAGGCCGTTAGCCCAAATTGTCACGGACTACCCACATGTGGACGCCTGACATTGCCATCCACGTATCGCCGAGGGACACCACCGGTGCAGACGTTTCGCCTGCAGATACCCACCCCAAGCGAACATCTAACCATCGAGCCTGCCCGGGTGATGTTGAACAGGCATTCGGGGAGAGAGCGAGGTGCATCACGTTCCTCGAGGACTACCTGCCTGTACAGGTTAACTCTTTGCTTGTTAAAACATTGTAGCAGGGAATTCTGTGAATTGGTAGCATAGATGCTGTAGCTGAGCGTTGCCTTGTTTGCTGAAAGATTGTAGCAGGAACTCTTGAGAAATTGTATCAGCTTAATTGTTTCACTTGCATTGCTACTCTTAAATGCATCCCAAATTCTTTTAAGTGCTTTGCTTCTAGTTGCTTGTTTGCTGTAAGATTGTAGCAGGAAACTCTTGAGAAATTGTATCAGCTTAATTGTTTCACTTGCACTGCTACTCTTAAATGCATCCCAAATTCTTTTAAGTGCTTTGCCCCTAGTTCAGTGATGGGCAACCTTTTGAGCTTGGTGTGTCAAAATTCGCCAAAAAACCGAGCATAACTCGGGTGGTGTGTCACTTCGAGAAAAAAACCATAATTTCGCGATATTTATAGTTTAAATAACAAAAATGTATAATTGTAATATATAACTGTATTTAATAAACCAAAACCTATTTATTTAACTTACCTGCTTAGTGACTTCTTTGTTCATCTGTCAGTCGGTTTCTTTTGTTGGTCTTGATATTATTTAACTTGTGTGGGGTGCCATGAACTAAGATAAGTGAGGGGGAGGGGGAATTCTTTAACTAATCTGCCTATTAGTGACTTTTTTGTTGCTGAATTTCATTGGCTAAATCTTCAATTGAAGGTTGGTATTTTGTACACTTCAAGCCCAAGCAAGCACTACTAACTTCATCTTTCAATCTGTTTCTTTTGTTGGTTTTGATATTATTTAACGCTGAGAATAAGGTTTCACAAAACTACGTAGAGGGAAAAATTGTGAGTAAAGCCATTGCTATATTTTTCAGGGTGCTAAAAGTGTCTGGTAATCGGATCCAGGCACTCCAAATTTCCTGGTAACTCAGATATTCTCTTAATAATTGCATCTTTATTCTGCATATCATGAAATAGAACTGGTGCACATCTTAGGAGAGTTTCTTTAATAAATTCTCCCTCACTGAGTGCTTTTCCATGCTGAGCTATGGAGTGAGCAATGCTCAAACTTGCAGATGTTAAATTTGTAGAACCTTTTACAAATTTAAGGATGGACTTAGATTGGCTCTTATAAAAGTGTAGCTGCCTGGAAATGTATTCCTTCCTTTCATCCTCACTTTTTTTCAAGAGCTGGGAATGATTAGTTTCAAAATGTCTATTTATGTTCCACGTTCTGCTTACTACCGTTTCAGTACATAGAACGCAAAATGATCTGCCATTTTTTTCTATAATGCCATACATCTCGGTCCATGTCTCTTGAAAGGGTCGGCTACTGCTACTACCACTTCCTTTACTTAACCTTGGTTTTTTATTTTTTGGGTTCTCCATCAGGGGGGCAGTGACAGAAGATAGAATTATAGATAGCCTGTTAGCCCTGCAGGCAATTAGGGGTTAACTAGCCTAACTGACCACCTTATGTAAATTAAGATGGCTGCCGCTATTTCTAATGGCGGGAAACGGCACCCATAGCACATGCCCTCGCCTCTCCCAGCCTCCCCCTCACCTATCTCAGCAATGATGGTCAATTAGAAATCCACGACACCCCAGAACAGTAGATTGGATGATGGTTGCTGTGGTTATGTGGTAATGGCGATCACAGGGCCCCCAGAGATGCGTCCCCCACGGCATTCCGCTGCTCTCTGCTCCGCCGGCCGGAAGTGAGGTCAAAGATCCCCTAACGGCCGTGCAGGAGCCGGGGCAGAGGGAGCAGCAGGGAGGGAACAAGCGGAGGACTCGGAGGGAGCCAATAGGAGCGCACACGGCACCCCCCCAGCGGGTAAACATGCACCGGGGGGGGGGGGGGGGGGATTTCGCCGGGGGGGGGGGGGGGGGAGGTCGCGCTGCACCTGGGGGGGGGGACGCATCGGCGATCCGCCCCGGGGAATGCCGCTGCTTCTCTGTATGCGGCCACATGCGGCCGCGTGTCAGTACTGACACGCGTGTCATAGGTTCGCCATCATGGCCCTAGTTGCTTGCTCTTAAATGCCTCTAAATACCTTGCACTATAAACGATTTGCCACTGTTGAATGTTAAGATGCCAATTTAAATGTTTTAACTGCCTTGCTATTTTAAACATATGCTAAAAGCCTTCTAAATTGCTTTGCTTCTAAACGCCCTTAAATGCCTACCTCATAAATATCTTATAAATGACTGTGAGACATCCAATAATACCATAAGAAAGCACGGCCTGTTACCTGCTACTTACTTTAAACACACATTACTGATTTTAGAACAACAGCCAACATGAATACCAACAAACTGATTATGATAATCTACTTCCTCCCCCTAATATACTACGCTTGGACCATCCCTAACACAAACACCAATCTACCCACAACACACACACCCTTCAGCCAATTTACACACAACCCACCAGAACAAAAGAACAGTAATCAATTAAAAGAAAAAACAAATATATATGGAAATAATCAACAGAAAGGGAAGAAAGGTCACAACAAAACCAGACATCAGGAAAACAGGTGTTTTCCTGATGTCTGGTTTTGTTGTGACCTTTCTTCCCTTTCTGTTGATTATTTCCATATATATTTGTTTTTTCTTTTAATTGATTACTGTTCTTTTGTTCTGGTGAGCAGTGTTTTATTAGTTACCTAAAATTAAGACATCAATGCCCCTAACCGAACCATACCAGTTAATTCAAATGGGATATGTAAACGCCAGATCAGGAGTGAACAAAACAGAGAATATAACAGACTGGATCACTGCAGACAACCTCGACTTCCTATTCATTACTGAAACCTGGGTCCACAACCATCAAGATCCTATAATCCTAGAATTATGCCCACCAGGTTACAAAATCACACACTGGACAAGAAATGGAAAAAGAGGAGGAATAGCTATAATATACAAATCTGAGTTTAACATCACAAACACAGCTAAATCCATAATGCCACAACTAGAAATCGCCTCCATAAGAATCAGTCACCCAAAATTGCAGGAACACCTTAACGCAGTCATATTTTACAGACCACCAAGCAACTGGTGAGACTGCCAAACACACTTCATGGACTTTATCTCGAACACCTGTATCTCTTCCTCTAACCTCATCATAATAGGAGATATTAACCTACATATGGAAGATCTCACCAAAACAAGCACCCAAGACTGCAAAGAGTTCTTACAACTATGGGATTTACAAGGACCAAATACACAACCAACACACAAAAAAGGACATCCATTAGACATCATAACACACAAATTTGACCACGACGCAAACCTTAAATTAACATACACTAAATGGTCACCTATACTGTGGTCAGACCATTACAAAGCACATATTACCCTCCAATGGAGAATGAAAGACTCACCTAACAAACAATTACGAAAGACTTACACCACAAGAGGAAAAATCGATCCGATTAAATTCTGGCAACAGATCTACAACGACGAATGGACAATAGAAACAGACACAATCCAATTCCTCTCAATATGGGATAACAGATGTAAATTAATACTAGATAACATTGCCCCAATCCAAACCAGAACCTCGCACAGAAAGAACTCAATACCATGGTTCAACGAAGAATTGAAAAAACTCAAAACACAAGTCAGGAAACTAGAACGCGCGTGGAACAAAAAGAAAGACGAGCCCACACTTAACGCTTGGAAGCAACTCCGAAGGAAATATAAATATACCATAAGACAAACCAAAAGACAATACTACAAAACTGAAATTGGACCAAATTACAAAGACACACACAAACTCTTCCAACTCGTGAATAAACTTCTGGACACCACTCCAGTCACCAACAACAGCAAAGACACACCAGGAGCTGATGACTTGGCGAAGTACTTCAAGGAGAAAATCATACAACTGCGACTCAAAATACCTGCCAGCCCCATCAAATACACCATAATCCTAGACTGCCTAGACCCAGACCCTGGAATCTATCCAGTTGACAGGATCTGGACCGAATTCATAATTCTACCGGAAGTTCTCATCTCACAAACACTTAAAAGATTCGCCAAATCTCACTGCAAATTAGACATATGCCCAAACAACCTCATGAAGTCGGCCCCTCAACAATTTATAATGGACCTAACAAACCACGTGAACTTTATGCTACAAAATGGACTCTTCCCAAAAGAGAAAGGTATATTTTACTCACCCCTATACCCAAGGATGCAAAGAAAAATGCTAATGAACTAACGAACTATAGACCAGTAGCATCTATTCCCTTAATTACCAAAATAACAGAAGGCTTGGTAACCAATCAACTTATGGATTATCTAGACAAGTTCTCAATTTTACACGACTCCCAGTCAGGATTTCGTTCTAATCACAGCACCGAAACCGTACTAGTCACGCTCATGACCAAACTCAAACAACTGATAGCAAACGGCAATAATATTCTACTGTTACAATTCGACATGTCAAGCGCATTTGACATGGTTGACCAAGGAATTTTACTACACATCCTCGAATACTTTGGAATTGGAGGTAACGTTCTCAATTGGTTCAAGGGGTTCCTAACCTCACGCTCATATCAAGTGACATCAAATTCGACCACATCAGCTACATGGACACCTAAATGCGGAGTTCCACAGGGATCCCCCCTCTAACCAACCTAATGACGACACCCTTGGCCAAACTACTATCGAATCAGAACCTAAACCCATATATATACGCTGATGATGTAACGATCTTCATCCCATTCAAACAGGATCTAAGAGAAATCTCCAATGAAATCACGCAAAGCCTGCACATCATGAATTCCTGGGCAGATGCATTTCAGTTTAAACTTAATGCAGAGAAAACCCAATGTCTAGTACTCACCTCGCAATACAATAAGAATAAATTTACTACTATTAACACACCAAAACTAAATCTACCAGTTTCGGACACCCTAAAAATTCTTGGAGTCACCATTGATCGACACCTAACACTTGAGAATCATGCGAAAAACATAACTAAAAAGATGTTTCATTCAATGTGGAAACTAAGAGTTAGAGCATTTTTTCCAAGGACTGTCTTCCGCAATCTGGTACAATCATTGGTACTCAGTCATCTGGACTACTGTAACTCACTCTACGCTGGTTGCATAGAGCAAATACTTAAAAGACTCCAAACGGCCCAGAACACGGCAGCCAGACTAATATTCGGCTCATCAAAATACAAAAGCGTGAAACCCCTACGAGAAAAACTACACTGGCTTCCACTAAAAGAACGCATCACATTCAAACTCTGCACCCTAGTCCATAAAATAATCCATGGTAACGCCCCAGCCTACATGTCAGACCTAATAGAATTACCACCAAGGAACGCAAAAGAATCTTCTCGCACTTTCCTTAATCTTCATCCTCCCAAGTGTAAAGGTCTGAAATACAAATTGATGCACGCATCTACCTTTTCCTATACGAGCACGCAGCTCTGGAACGCGTTACCACGGAACCTGAAAACGACTTATGAACTGACCAATTTCCGAAAACTACTGAAAACCTATCTCTTCGACAAGATATATCACAAAGATCAACATGTGTAACTGTATAATCTTTAAAACTTCCAGTATTGTCTTATAATGTCTGCTGCTTTAATACTATTATGTATTTCACCACCATGTAACACATAACCCTCTGTAAACCAAATGTTTATTCTCTTCTACTTCCAGTATCCATGATGAATTGTAAGCCACATTGAGCCTGCAAAGAGGTGGGATAATGTGGGATACAAATGCAATAAATAAAAATAAAATAAAATAATTAGTGAAGTAAAAGGGCAAATAGCATCAGATCGATCAGTACTAACAAAAAAATTATCGTCAGAATATGAACACTTCCCGCAAGTCCAAAAAAAACATCAGACAGGAAGGTCATAAAGAGGTTATACAGCAATGAAGAGATGGGTGACCCCTGACGAACACCACATGGGGGGCTCCAAAACTTGGAGGCAGGGTCATCTTTGAGTACCTGATTATCATGCAAGAACAGGGCCAGCAAGACCGAACATAGACAATTTTTCCAACAGAAAATCACACCACCGAGTCAAATGCTGCAGAAATGTCAAACTATTATACATTTATGACAGAATATCAGAGTTGTTCAGAAAAGAAAAGTGCATTAAATCAATCTTGCTAGAAAAATACCAAATTCATCTGCTGAAGGCTGAGTCAAAGTATTTTTTGTTGTAAAAGCGATCAATTGCTTTATAAACCTGAACAATTTTTTCAAACCAGGATTCTCTTTTCTGATTAAGTTGCAAGTTCTCTTAGCTAGTTTTAATATAATTATATTGTGAATGTAATTTTCTCCATTGGGCTTTTAACACCAGATCACCAGTTCTACACCAGGCCCGTTCAAGTTGGCAGCTGTCCTTGATTCTTTGCAGAATGTGATACGTTTTATGGAAACAACATAAGAATTATTCAAAGATATTACATAGGAGCTTTAGAAAATACATAGGCCCCTTTCTTCAGATGTGTATCTATCATAATTGCTGCATTGGTTTAAATGCTACAGATAGTCTACATAACCATTCTGAGGCACACTGTGTACTAAAGAATGTACCTAGATGGTAACATTTAATTGCTCTCGTATCTCTTCTATCTCCTTCAAGAAACAAAGTACTGGTGATTGCCATAGTCTTCCAGCTCTGCTTGGGCTGCTTCCTCTGTTACTGCCCCGGAATGCCCAATGTATTTAACTTCATGCCAATAAGGTGAGTCACTAAACTGAAATACTGTTCCATTTTTTAAATTCCCTTTATCCAACCAGTTTCAAACCACTTCTTAGTGAATTGCAACACAGTCTGACATTCAATAACTGGTTTCCCAAACTCAGTACACTCAGCTTTCTTCACACCCTCAGACTTTTCAGGAAGTTGAAATAGGAAGTTTGCATATTGTGGTAACCTAAGGGCAATACCTTCCCCTATTCTGCATATGTACCTCTGCCACCACCTACAGAATACCAACCTCCAGTTTTCTTCATTGGAAATGGATGACTTGTTATAAAAGGAACAGACCCCACCTTCAAACCACTTTGATCTTCTTCTGTTGATTCTGTTTACAAAGCTGACAAAGTCTTCCATCTCTGAATATCTATAGGTTCCAGTGGTGGCTAGTTCCGCTTCCCTATGGTATACTCATCTTTGTCTATGATGAAATTCGGAAGCTGGGAGTCCGCCGGCACCCTGGCAGTAAGTACAAAACTAGGAGGTTTTGGTGCCAAGAACAAGCTGGAGATACTGTCTTGAGCATGGTGGTGGTGGTGTTGCACCCCTGCGCTGTCCTGGTTAATGGAATGTGGAAGGCTTCACCCCCCCCCCCCCAAACATTAGCACAGAATCTGTACACAACTTCATAACCCAGACCAGTACACTACTAATCCCAGCACAGTAAGGATTGCTCTATTCAGCTGGTTTAGCTTATCCAGCGTGTACATGCAGTATTATAAAGACTGCTGTGTATGTTTCCAGTTTCTCTCAGGCAAGCATGCTCAATTTTCTTATTAAGTACCTTGCCTATGTCACTAATTTCCCCAAGATCTGGGCCAATACCAGTATCACGACTTGAAAAAGCTTCCTTAAAAAGAGCAGTATATATATGCTGCAAGTGTGTATTTTTATTTTATTTTCGTTACATTTGTACCCCGCGCTTTCCCACTCATGGCAGGCTCAATGCGGCAGGCAATGGAGGGTTAAGTGATTGGGTGTTCTAGTTTCCTGATATTGACTAAGTCGTACATTTCTCCTGGTTTCCCTACTCCTTCTGTCCCTTCCTCTTCCTCCCCATTTTCTCTTGTGTAGGTTTTTCTGCTATATTAGCTTCATTTTACTGCATTGGCATCTGCCTCTGTGGTGCGCTGTAAGCCACATTGAGCCTGACGCTGTTGGGAAACTGTGGGGTACAAGAGAGATAATAAATAAATAAAATAAAATTTCTAATTTTTGCTGAAAAATGCATATAAATTTGTGTTTGATGTTACTATGACCTATCCAGTCCTTTTCCCCTTTCACATTCCAGTGCATTTTAATAATTCTTCCCTCCACATCCAGTATCAATCAGCCCCGCCTGTAGAAAAAGGTCTTAGCAAGAAGCTCGCAGAAGAACTATAGCTAAAGCAAGGGATCACTCAATGAGATCAGGATAGAGGTCTAAATTGGGTCAGTGTCAGTGGAAATGGTAAAAGATTCTATTATGCAATACACATTTTGCCAAGAGGGTCCCACAGGCACATCGAGGAAAATATCTCAGCATGCACTTGACTATAATACTGCCACTTGCCTGAGGACTTACAGCTGATCAGACTCAAGACAGTTCCAGTTACACTATAGCAGTGCTTCTCAACCCAGGCCTTGGGGCACACCCAGTCAGTTGGGTTTTCAGAATATCAACAATGCTTATGCATGAGATAGGTTTGTATTCCAAGAAGGCAGAGCATGCAAATCTCTCATGCATATTCATTGTTGATACCCTGAAAACCTAAGTAGCTGGGTGTGCCCTAAGGATTGGGTTGCACTATAGGAAACAGTGAAAATCATCTCTACTAATGAACTAGATGAGTCTCTTCAAGTGAATAGTCTACTAGCGTTCTTCAGATCTCAATTAACAGAAGTTGATCAATGGCTTAGCTCATACCACTGCTGGAAGTGGGGGCAGGGGCAGGAAAGATTGTTTTTAGCTGGGACATAACTGGCTGAAGATTATTCTTGTGCTATCTTCTGAATCAATGTACAAATGATTTTGTCCAGGCATGGTGGGAAGGGCTGCTGTGACAGTGAATGATACATACCTGTAGCAGGTGTTCTCCGAGGACAGCAGGCTGATTGTTCTCACAACTGGGTGACGTCCGCGGCAGCCCCCACCAACCGGAAGAAGCTTCGCGGGCGGTCCGCACGCGGGGCACGCCCACCGCGCATGCGCGGCCGTCTTCCCGCTCGTGCGCGACCGTTCCCGCCAGTTGAATGACAAGCAAGAAAACAACATGAAAATGCAACTCCAAAGGGGAGGAGGGAGGGTAGGTGAGAACAATCAGCCTGCTGTCCTCGGAGAACACCTGCTACAGGTATGTATCATTCACTTTCTCCGAGGACAAGCAGGCTGCTTGTTCTCACGACTGGGGTATCCCTAGCTCTCAGGCTCACTCAAAACAAGAACCCAGGTCAATTGAACCTCGCAACGGCGAGGGTATAACAGAAATTGACCTACGAAGAACAACTAACTGAGAGTGCAGCCTGACCAGAATAAATTCGGGTCCTGGAGGGTGGAGTTGGATTTACACCCCAAACAGATTCTGCAGCACCGACTGCCCGAACCGACTGTCGCGTCGGGTATCCTGCTGGAGGCAGTAATGTGATGTGAATGTGTGGACAGATGACCACGTCGCAGCTTTGCAAATTTCTTCAATAGTGGCCGACTTCAAGTGGGCCACTGACGCTGCCATGGCTCTAACACTATGAGCCGTGACATGACCTTCAAGAGCCAGCCCAGCCTGGGCGTAAGTGAAGGAAATGCAATCTGCTAGCCAATTGGAGATGGTGCGTTTCCCGACAGCGACCCCTAGCCTGTTAGGGTCAAAAGAAATAAACAATTGGGCGGACTGTCTGTGGGGCTGCGTCCGCTCCAAGTAGAAGGCCAATGCTCTCTTGCAGTCCAATGTGTGCAACTGACGTTCAGCAGGGCGGGTATGCGGCCTGGGGAAGAATGTTGGCAAGACAATTGACTGGTTAAGATGGAACTCCGACACCACCTTCGGCAGGAACTTTGGGTGGGTGCGGAGCACTACTCTGTTGTGATGAAATTTGGTATATGGAGCATGAGCTACTAGGGCTTGAAGCTCACTGACCCTACGAGCTGAAGTAACTGCCACCAAGAAAATGACCTTCCAGGTCAAGTACTTCAGATGGCAGGTATTCAGTGGCTCAAAAGGAGGTTTCATCAGCTGGGTGAGAACGACGTTGAGATCCCATGACACTGCAGGAGGCTTGATAGGGGGCTTTGACAAAAGCAAGCCTCTCATGAATCGAACGACTAAAGGCTCTCCAGAGATGGCTTTACCTTCCACACGATAATGGTAAGCACTAATCACACTAAGGTGATTCCTTACTGAGTTGGTCTTGAGGCCAGACTCCGATAACTGCAGAAGGTATTCAAGCAGGTTCTGTGCAGGGCAAGAACGAGGTTCTAGGGCCTTGCTCTCACACCAAACGACAAACCTCCTCCACTTGAAAAAGTAACTCTTTTTAGTGGAATCCTTCCTAGAGGCAAGTAAGACACGGGAGACACCCTCAGACAGACCCAACGCAGTGAAGTCTACGCCCTCAACATCCAGGCCATGAGAGCCAGGGACTGAAGGTTGGGGTGCAGCAACGCTCCGTCGTTCTGCGAGATGAGAGTCGGAAAACACTCCAATCTCCACGGTTCTTCTGAGGACAACTCCAGAAGAAGAGGGAACCAGATCTGACGGGGCCAAAAGGGCGCTATCAGAATCATGGTGCCGTGGTCTTGCTTGAGCTTCAGTAAGGTCTTCCCCACCAAAGGTATGGGAGGATAAGCATACAGGAGGCCGGTCCCCCAATGGAGGAGAAAGGCATCCGACGCCAGTCTGCCATGGGCCTGTAGTCTGGAACAGAACAGAGGCAGCTTGTGGTTGGTCTGAGAGGCGAAAAGGTCCACCGAGGGGGTGCCCCACTCTCGGAAGATCTTGCGTACCACTCTGGAATGAAGCGACCACTCGTGCGGTTGCATGACTCTGCTCAGTCTGTCGGCCAGACTGTTGTTTACACCTGCCAGGTATGTGGCTTGGAGGAGCATGCCGAACTGGCAAGCCCACCGCCACATGCCGACGGCTTCCTGACACAAGGGGCGAGATCCGGTGCCCCCCTGCTTGTTGGTGTAATACATTGCAACCTGATTGTCTGTCCGAATTTGAATAATTTGGTAGGACAGCCGGTCTCTGAAAGCCTTCAGCGCGTTCCAGATCGCTCGGAGCTCCAGGAGGTTGATCTGCAGATCCTTTTCCTGGAAGGACCACAGACCCTGGGTGTGAAGCCCATCGACATGAGCTCCCCACCCCAGGCGAGATGCATCCGTCGTCAGCACTTTCGTGGGCTGCGGAATTTGGAATGGACGTCCCAGGGTCAAATTGGTCCGGATGGTCCACCAGAGCAGTGAAGTGCGGCAACTGGTGGAGAGGCGGATGACATCTTCTAGATTCCCGGTGGCTTGGAACCACTGGGAAGCTAGGGTCCATTGAGCAGATCTCATGTGAAGACGAGCCATGGGAGTCACATGAACTGTGGAGGCCATATGACCCAGAAGTCTCAACATCTGCCGAGCTGTGACCTGCTGAGACGCTCTGGTCCGCGAAGCAAGGGACAGGAGGTTGTTGGCCCTCGCTTCGGGAAGGAAGGCCCGAGCCGTCTGGGTATTCAGCAGAGCTCCTATGAATTCCAGAGACTGGGTCGGCTGGAGATGGGACTTTGGGTAATTTATCACAAACCCCAGTAGCTCCAGAAGTTGAATAGTGCACTGCATAGACCGGAGGGCCCCTGCCTCCGAGGTGCTCTTGACCAGCCAATCGTCGAGATATGGGAACACGTGCACTCCCAGCTTGCGTAGCTACGCCGCCACCACCACGAGGCACTTTGTAAACACTCGTGGGGCAGAGGCGAGCCCAAAGGGCAGCACACAATACTGAAAGTGCCGTGCGCCCAGGCGGAATCTGAGATACTGTCTGTGAGCTGGCAGTATCGGGATGTGAGTGTATGCGTCCTTTAAATCCAGGGAACATAGCCAATTGTTTTTCTGAATCACTGGCAGAAGGGTGCCCAAGGAAAGCATCCTGAACTTTTCTTTGACCAGGAATTTGTTCAGGCCTCTCAGGTCTAGGATGGGACGCATCCCCCGTTTTCTTTTCCACAAGGAAGTACCTGGAATAGAATCCCTGCCCTTCTTGCCCGGGTGGTACGGACTCGACCGCATTGGCGCTGAGAAGGGCGGAGAGTTCCTCTGCAAGTACCTGCTTGTGATGGGAGCTGAAGGATTGAGCTCCCGGAGGACAATTTGGTGGCAGGGAGGCCAAATTCAGGGCGTATCCGCACCGCACTATTTGGAGAACCCACTGATCGGAGGATATGAGAGGCCACCTTTGGTGAAAAAATTTTAACCTCCCTCCGACCGGCAGATCGTCCGGTACGGACACTTTGAGGGCGGCTATGTTCCCGTGGATCCAGTCAAAAGCCCGTCCCCGGCTTTTGCTGTGGAGGCGCAGGGGGCTGCTTAGGCGCACGCTGTTGACGAGAACGAGCGCGCTGGGGCTGTCCCTGTGCCTGACGAGGCCTTCGGGCCGGCTGGGTGTACCTACGCCTTGCAAAGGAATAGGGCACAGCCTGCCGGGCCCGGTAAAAACGTCCACCTGCTGAGGTGGATGCTGAAGGCGCCCCCGTAGGAGAGCTTGTCGAGGGCGGTTTCCCGCTGATGCAGTTGGTCCACCAGCTGCTCGACCTTCTCACCAAAAATGTTATCCCCCCGGCAAGGGACATCGGCCAATCTCTGCTGGGTGCGGATGTCCAGGTCAGAGGCGCGCAGCCATGAGAGCCTGCGCATCACTATACCTTGGGCCGCAGCACGAGATGCCACGTCACAGGTGTCATAGATACCCCTGGACAGGAACTTTCTGCACGCCTTCAGCTGCCTGACCACCTCCTGATAAGGCCTGGACTGCTCCGGCGGGAGCTTATCGACCAGGTCCGCCAGCTGCTTCACATTGTTCCGCATGTGGATGCTCGTATAGAGCTGGTATGACTGGATGCGGGTCACGAGCATGGAGGATTGGTAGGCCTTCCTCCCAAACGAGTCCAGAGTGCGAGACTCCCGCCCCGGGGGCGCCGAGGCGGTATCCCTCGAACTCCGTGCCCTCTTGAGAGCAGAATCCACGACCGCCGAGTCATGGGGCTATTGTGGCCGCATTAACTCTGGGTCCGAGTGGATCCTGTACTGGGACTCTGCTTTCTTGGGGATGGTGGGATTAGATAATGGTCGCATCCAGTTCCGAAGCAGTGTCTCCTTGAGGACATTGTTCAGCGGCACTGTGGTGGACTCTCTAGGTGGTGATGGATAGTCGAGGACCTCGAGCATCTCAGCCCTCGGCTCATCCACAGAGACCACGGGAAAGGGAATGCAAATAGACATATCCCGCACAAAGGAGGCAAAAGAGAGACTCTCAGGAGGCGAGAGCTTCCTCTCTGGTGAAGGCGTGGGGTCCGAGGGAAGACCCGCAGACTCCTCGGAGGAGAAATATCTGGGGTCCTCCTCTTCCCCCCACAAGGCCTCTTCCTCGGTATCGGACATAAGCTCATGTAGCTGAGTCCTGAACCGGGCCCGGCTCGACGTCGAGGCACCGAGGCCTCGATGTCGTCGAGCGGTGGACTCCCGCGCCGGCGGGGACGAAGCTCCCTCCGTCGACGTCGACTCCACCTGCGTGGCGGTCGAGACCGGCGCCACAAGCGGCGGCGGCGTCGACAGCCTCGGCACCGGGCTGGAGCTCGCCGGCGCCACAGTCATCGGCGCCGAGGGCGCAAGCACCCCCGACGCCGGCACAGCCTGGCGCATCAGCCCTTCCAGAATCCCCGGAAGGATGGCTCGGAGGCACTCGTCCAGGCCCGCTGTCGGGAAAGACGTGGGGGCCGGTAGAGGCATCGGTGCCGGAAGCTGCTCGGGTCCAGGAGACTGCACCGAAGTGCTGGGACCCTGAAATGGCGGTACCTCCACCACCGAGGGGGACCTCTCCTCTCGACGCTTCGGCGTCGACTCCTCTCCGGTACCGAGAGCCGGATGCGTCGAGGGCGACCGGTGCTTCTTTGCCTTCTTACGGTGCCCGTCACCGGTGCCGGGTGGTATGGAGGAGGAGGAGGTCGATCCCCCTTGGTCCCGAGGAACCGGGTCAGACAGGGTTCGGTCCCGAGGGCCACGGGCTGAAGGAGTGACCGGGGCCGACTGCCCACGCGGTCTCTCACCTCTACCCTCACCGGAGGACCGGTGGGCCGACGGGACCTGTTCTCCTGGGGTCGATGCCATCGATGCCGATTTTTCGGGCATCGATACCGGTACCGAAGGACCGGGCGTCGATACCGATGCCGTCGAAGTCGACGTCGAGGGGCCGGCGCGAGTTCCAAAAAGACGGTCCCGCAGAACTTGCCTCGCAACCTGAGTCCATTTCCGGAGACCGAGACACCGAGAACACGACTTGATATTGTGCTCCGGCCCGAGGCACTGGAGGCACCAAGCGTGGGTGTCGGTCTGCGAGATCGGCCGGCCGCACCGACCACACTTCTTAAATCCACTCGGGACCTTCGAGGACATCGACGGAAAAATCGCGTCGGCGAAGTTAAAGTCGTCGATGGTGGCGGAAATCACACCTCGAAAAAATAAATCGATCGCCGCGATGCACTCGCTAGAAACAAGGGAAAAAGGAGCGCGTGTTTTTTTTTTTTTTTTTGAAGAAAAGAAAAACTGGAGCGCGCGGCAACCGAATAAAACGAAAATTAAACAAAATCGCGTAAACGCGACGGTCTTTCCGGGGCTGCGAAGGGAGAGCGGCGACGGCACGACTCTCCCCAGGCGCGGAAAAGAAAAGACTGGCGGGAACGGTCACGCACGAGCGGGAAGACCGCCGCGCATGCGCGGTGGGCGTGCCCCGTGTGCGGACCGCCCGCGAAGCTTCTTCCGGTTGGTGGGGGCTGCCGCGGACGTCACCCAGTCGTGAGAACAAGCAGCCTGCTTGTCCTCGGAGAATGCACTGAGATATACCTGCATGACTAAGTGAGAATTCTTCTAATGTTGTTTGTTTCTCTTTGATGCTGAGGACTGAAAGTTTGAATCTGTCCTATCACAAATGGAGTTCCTTTCTTTATATATATATTTTTGTTTTATGTGATTAGTATAGATAAGCAGTATTCAAAATATTTAACAAGCAAGTTTAGGGATGGCTAAGCTCAGTTGGAATGGTTGTCTTCTCAAGATCTTGCTTTCTTTCCATGTGCAGGCTGGTGGGACAAAGAACTCTACTACTGAGCACACTTGTCTTCCTTCATCAATCCTCATTTTGGGAGGCAGCAGCTACAAGAAGTTTCTGCAATAAACCAGAGATGTGTGGGGAGACTCAGCATGACAGTTCAGGCATGAAATGAAACCAGAAGCAGCTGCTTAGGGGTCTCTCTGCCACTGCTGAATATGCCCTGATTAATCCAGGGGGCAGTGCAACCCTACAGAAGCTAGATAATATAAATAGCGGGCATCCATTTTCATTCCCTGTGCTATGGTTTCTCCTACTTATTGGGATTCCTCTCTCTTGCTCTCTGCTGAAGGCTTGATAGGTGACTGGGGTTTGCTGGATATGCACAACGAAGAATAAAACACCTATCATATATACTGTGATATTTGCTTCCTCTTTAGTATTAAGATCATATGTAAACTTATACTTTGTAAAGATGTTCGAATCCACTTTAGAAAATAAACATTTTTTCTTTTTTTAAGAATAAAAAGCCCCAATGTGATTTTTTTTTTGTTTGTTTAATGACGAATGCAAGGGCTGTACACTTTTCCACTGATGTGCATGCATAATCAACTAATGGCCTCTTACTAGCATAGCAGGGGAACAGCATCTACAGGGCTGAGGTAGACATACCTGAGAAAATGGCAAGATTTCAATCCTTTGCTCATTCCCCTCTACTGTAAGACCTCTCTGCTCAATCACTCTCTCTCTCACATCCTCCATTCTCCTTCCTACTTACACTCTCCTGGGTCTCCTCCCCCATATCCTTCCACACCAGGTTCATCAGTATCTCAAACAAGAGACCATTTCCTCTTCCTTCAGTGAAACCACCTTCCCAGTCACTCTCCTCTAGGGTGCTACCTTCTGAGTCACTTCCTCCCTTCCTCTGCAAGAGGTCTGTGTCAATATTTGGGCTAATACTCGTCTTCCGCCAGGGTCGCTTTACTCATACTACCCCTCTCCTCAAGACCCTTCACTGGCTCCCTATCCGTTTTCGCATCCTGCTCAAACTTCTTCTACTAACCTATAAATGTACTCACTCTGCTGCTCCCCAGTATCTCTCCACACTCGTCCTTCCCTACACCCCTTCCCGTGCACTCCGCTCCATGGATAAAGCGAATGCTACATACCTGTAGAAGGTATTCTCCGAGGACAGCAGGCTGATTGTTCTCACTGATGGGTGACATCCACGGCAGCCCCTCCAATCGGAATCTTCACTAGCAAAGGCCTTTGCTAGTCCTCGCGCGCCCATGGGATTTGAGAAAACTCGTGGACAGGTGGATCACGTCTTCTAGATCCCCAGCAGCCTGAAACCACTGGGAAGCTAGGGTCCATTGAGCAGATCTCATGTGAAGGCGGGCCATGGGAGTCACATGAACTGTGGAGGCCATGTGGCCCAGCAATCTCAACATCTGCCGAGCTGTGATCTGCTGGGACGCTCGCACCCGAGAGACGAGGGACAACAAGTTGTTGGCTCTCGTCTCTGGGAGATAGGCACGAGCCGTCCGAGAATCCAGCAGAGCTCCTATGAATTCGAGCTTCTGCACTGGGATAAGATGGGACTTTGGATAATTTATCACAAACCCCAGTAGCTCCAGGAGGCGAATAGTCATCTGCATGGACTGTAGAGCTCCTGCCTCGGATGTGTTCTTCACCAGCCAATCGTCGAGATATGGGAACACGTGTACCCCCAGCCTGCGAAGTGCCGCCGCTACTACAGCCAAGCAGTTCGTGAACACTCTGGGCGCAGAGGCGAGCCCAAAGTGTAGCACACAGTACTGGAAGTGACGTGTGCCCAGCTGAAATCGCAGATACTGTCTGTGAGCTGGCAGTATCGGGATGTGTGTGTAGGCATCCTTCAAGTCCAGAGAGCATAGCCAATCGTTTTCCTGAATCATGGGGAGAAGGGTGCCCAGGGAAAGCATCCTGAACTTTTCTTTGACCAGATATTTGTTCAGGGCCCTTAGGTCTAGGATGGGACGCACCCCCCCTGTTTTCTTTTCCACAAGGAAGTACCTAGAATAGAATCCCAGCCCTTCCTGCCCGGATGGCACGGGCTCGACCGCATTGGCGCTGAGAAGGGCGGAGAGTTCCTCTGCAAGTACCTGCTTGTGTTGGAAGCTGTAAGACTGAGCTCCCGGTGGACAATTTGGAGGTTTTGAGGCCAAATTGAGGGTGTATCCTTGCCGGACTATTTGGAGAACCCACTGATCGGAGGTTATGAGAGGCCACCTTTGGTGAAAAACTTTCAACCTCCCTCCGACCGGCAGGTCGCCCGGCACTGACACTTGGATGTCGGCTATGCCCTGCTGGAGCCAGTCAAAAGCTCGTCCCTTGCTTTTGCTGGGGAGCCGAGGGGCCTTGCTGAGGCGCACGCTGCTGACGAGAGCGAGCGTGCTGGGGCTTAGCCTGGGCCGCAGGCTGTCGAGAAGGAGGATTGTACCTACGCTTACCAGAAGAGTAGGGAACAGTCTTCCTTCCCCCAAAAAATCGTCTACCTGTAGAGGTAGAAGCTGAAGGCTGCCGGCGGGAGAACTTGTCGAAAGCGGTATCCCGCTGGTGGAGCTGCTCTACCATCTGTTCGACGTTCTCTCCAAAAATGTTATCCGCACGGCAAGGCGAGTCCACAATCCGCTGCTGGATCCTATTCTCCAGGTCGGAGGCACGCAGCCATGAGAGTCTGCGCATCACCACACCTTGAGCAGCGGCCCTGGACGCAACATCAAAGGTGTCATACACCCCTCTGCCAGGAATTTTCTGCACGCCTTCAGCTGCCTGACCACCTCCTGAAATGGCTTGGCTTGCTCAGGGGGGAGCTTGTCCACCAAGCCCGCCAACTGCCGCACATTGTTCCGCATGTGGATGCTCGTGTAGAGCTGGTAGGACTGGATTTTGGCCACGAGCATTGAAGAATGGTAGGCCTTCCTCCCAAAGGAGTCTAAGGTTCTAGAGTCCTTGCCCGGGGGCGCCGAAGCAGGCTCCCTAGAACTCTTAGCCTTCTTTAGGGCCAAATCCACAACTCCAGAGTCGTGAGGCAACTGAGTGCGCATCAGCTCTGGGTCCCCATGGATCCGGTACTGGGACTCGATCTTCTTGGGAATGTGGGGATTACTTAGTGGCTTGGTCCAGTTCGCCAGCAATGTCTTTTTGAGGACATGATACATGGGTACTGTGGACGCTTCCTTAGGTGGAGAAGGATAGTCCAGGAGCTCAAACATTTCAGCCCTGGGCTCGTCCTCCACAACCACCGGGAAGGGGATGGCCGTAGACATCTCCCTTACAAAGGCCGCAAAAGACAGACTCTCGGGAGGAGAAAGCTGCCTTTCAGGGGAGGGAGTGGGATCAGAAGGAAGACCCTCAGACTCCTCGTCAGAGAAATATCTGATGTCCTCCTCCTCTTCCCACGAGGCCTCACCTTCGGTATCAGACACAAGTTCACGGACCTGTGTCTGAAGCCGTGCCCGGCTCGACTCCGTGGAACCACGGCCACGGTGGGAGCGTCGAGAGGTAGACTCCCTCGCCCGCATCGGCGAAGCTCCCTCCGCCGACGTCGTCGGGGAGCCTTCCTGGGAGGCGACCGCAGTCGGTACCGCACGCGGCACCGATGTCGGAGACCTCACCCCGGGCAAGGGGCCAGCCGGCGCCTCACTCGACGGTACCGGTGGCGCAAGCACCCCCGGTACCGGAGGGGAAGGGCGCAACAGCTCTCCCAGAATCTCTGGGAGAATGGCCCGGAGACTCTCGTGCAGAGCGGCTGTGGAGAAAGACGTGGAAGCCGATGCAGGTGTCTATGTCAGAGTCTGTTCCGGGCGTGGAGGCTGTTCCGGGCTGTCCATAGTGGAGCGCATCGACACCTCCTGAACAGAGGGTGAGCGGTCCTCTCGGTGCCGATGCCTACTGGGTGCCGACTCCCTCGGCGACCCAGAGCTCTCGGTGCCGATACGGGAAGGGGACCGGTGTCGATGCTTCTTCGACTTCTTGGGACGAAGCATGTCACCGGAACTTCCCGGCACCGACGGGAAGGACGTAGAATCCAGCCGTCGCTTCCTCGGGGCAGAGGCCGAAGGTCGGTCTTGGGGGGGCTTGTACCGCAGGAGCCCTCAGGGTAGGGGGAGACCCACCCGAATGCTCACCGCCACCAGCAGGGGAATGGACAGCCCTCACCTGCACTCCAGTCGAAGCACCACCGTCCGACGACATCAGCAGAAGTGGAGGTCCCGGTACCACCGACGCCGACTTCTGGTGACTCAGCCCCGATGCAGAGGGTCGATGCCTCGATGCACTCGATGCAGTCGCGGCCGAGGACGGAGGTCTAGACGCTGCCAACGTCGATGCACTCGATACTCCCGGTGCCGATGCCGACGAAGAGCCCGAGAACAAAACGTTCCACTGGGTCAATCTCGCTACCTGAGTCCGCTTTTGTAAAAGGGCGCACAGACTACAGGCCTGCGGGCGGTGCCCAGCCCCCAGACACTGAAGACACGACGCGTGCCTGTCAGTGAGCGAGATTACCCGGGCGCACTGGGTGCACTTCTTGAAGCCGCTGGGAGACTTCGATGACATGGGCGGAAAAATCGCGCCGGCGAAATCAAAACTCGTAATTGCCGCGGGCACCAAAAAGAGGGGGAGAAAAAAATTCGACCCGAGGCCTGAAAAGGGCCTACCCCGAAGACGAAAGAAAACTTACCGGGGCAAAAACTGGAAATAGCGGAAAGGGAAAAAGACCGAAAAGGTCCTCTTCCGAAATCCTTTTTTTTTTTTTAAACGCGAAAGTCAAAAAGAGACACGCGAGGTCGACTTAAGGGGCGCGAACGGCGTATCACGACCATACCGAGCGCGGACAAAAGAAGACTGGCCGGCACAAGCCGGTTTCGGGAGGGAAGACGGCCGCGCATGCGCGGTGCGCATGGGCGCGTGAGGACTAGCAAAGGCCTTTGCTAGTGAAGATTCCGATTGGAGGGGCTGCCGTGGACGTCACCCATCAGTGAGAACAAGCAGCCTGCTTGTCCTCGGAGAAATCCTTCTTATCTGTTCCCTTCTCCACTACTGCCAACTCCAGACTTCGCGCCTTCTGTCTCGCAGCACCCTACGCGTGGAATAAACTTCCTGAGCCCCTACATCTTGACCCTTCCTTGGCCACCTTTAAATCTAGACTGAAAGCCCACCTCTTTAACATTGCTTTTGACTCGTAACCACCTGCCTCCACCTACCCTCCTCCTTCCTGTACACAATAATTGATTTGATTACTTTATTTTTTGTCTATTAGATTGTAAGCTCTTTGAGCAGGGACTGTCTTTCTTCTATGTTTGTGCAGCGCTGCGTATGCCTTGTAGCGCTATAGAAATGCTAAATAGTAGTAGTAGTAGTAATACTCACAACTCAAGCAGTGAAAAAAGTCCAAGTGGATTTATTACATAGAGAATTCAACAGACTGTGAAAAAATAAACAATTCTCTATAAAACAACCTGAAGGAAATTCTCCCGCCTCCTCCAGCTCATAAATGGTTACCAGCTGCAACAGAAGTGGAGCTCCTGGTACTGTCCATGTTTCAGGGCCTGAGTAACACACACACTCCGGGTACCAGACAGACCCACTTGGGGAAAGGCTTCACAGAGCAGCTGAAAGGGTGGGGTGAGCAAAACAGTCAGTTGCTATGCACAAGTGTCACAAAAAGAGTAAGGGAGCTGAGGGAGAGCAGTCCAGTGAGCAGGGCCTTCACCAGGAGGGCAGTCCAACTGCCCAGGAGGAAGAGGTGACCGAAAGACCTGGGAAGAAAAATGAGACACTTAACTTAACCACTAAAGCAGCAATTCTATAAGTGAGTGCCGTAAGCACTTAGGTTAAAGTGGCATATAGAACACTAGCATAACCTGGTATCAGCATGCCTTACATTTAAGCACCTAAATGCATGCAGCAAGAGTGTGCAGAGATTACAGTATTCTGTACATTAGCCCCTGGATTCTATACAATGCGCCTAGCATTCCATGCTGAAATCCAAGCTGAATAACAGTGAGAATACACTTACACAGAAATTTTTTCCATGCAGATTTTTTAGTGCCTTATATAGAATCTCCCTCTACATGCATAACAAGCAGCCCTGTCAATGTCCACCCACATGTGTGTCCTCTCCTTGCAGCTGTGCACTACAGCACTTATGCACACCCTTACAGAATAGTGTTTAGGGCACTTACATGCATTAAGTGCTTTTCTCTGCACTTATGCTGCACATGAAGGAGCGTGTACCTGGGAGCACCTAGTTATAGAATTGCCCTTCAAAGATGTGTGTGCAACCCCCCTCCCCCCCCAAAAAAATTTTTAGTTCTGCAAATACTTTACTAGTATTTTGTAGCATTTACCCTTCTCATCAAAGCTTCTGAACCTGGAGTCCCGCAAAATCTTGGCTGCTAAGGCTTAATGGCTTTGGGAAGTCAAATTAGTTCACCACCACCAAATTCAACTAAACATTTAGGATTCACTGGGCACAAATAATTAAGGGCCCCCTTCCCCATAACAAGGGTGCTTGATGTTGAATTTAAAAATTTCCTAGCGTTGGAAAATAGTCCAAAAAAAGATACTACTTATAGGAGGTACATAAAAATCTAGGATTATTAAACTGTTAATCTGTTTTGTAAAATATTAAAAACTGTAGTATCTTCAGAGGTAGGGTGGAGGAATGACAGTGCAGGTTTGAAAGGGAGATAGTTCTCCTCTGTTAATACTAAAACAGGTGATGAACACCCTTTGGTGGCATGAGCTGAGAACTGCAACTCTGAACACCTTAATGACTGATCCTTAGAGTCAGGGAACTTGTGTACTAGTCATACACAAACCGTGGATGTCAGCAAAGGCCCATCCCACAGTATTTCCCAACCCAGTCCTGAAAACATCTAGTCAGCTGGGTTTTCAAGAAAACACACTGAAGACGCATGAGATAGATTTGCATAAATTGTAGATTCAGATTATGCAAATTTCTCTCATGTACTATGGCAATCCTGAACTCCTGGACTGGTTAGATGCGCCTTCAAGACAAGATTAGGAAATACTGTCCTATACTACTTTAGACATGACCATCACATTCCCTTGCCCAGAAAAAGAGCAAGGAAGAGAGAGAAAGAGAGGGAAAAGTGGAAAGGGTGACAGGCAGATTAATGGAGAAATAGAGACTCTACCGATCTGAGGAAGAGCCAGACAGGGAAATAAATACAGGGACTCACTCCATGAGGAAAGTTTTGTAGATGCTGAGTCCCAGCAGGAACGTCACCGGCAGCCTGTAGTGTTTGGGGAGGTCATACCTGGTAAACATCCACACTAGTGCAGCCATAACGATGTAATGAACCTGTGGACAGAGCCAGGACAGTCAAGCCCCCACTGCTCGAGAGTCCAAAGGCAGACATGAAGCAGCAAAGCAAAAAAGGGTTTTATACCAGGCTGATGTTGGAATCAATGCTCATCTGGATATATTTCCAATCAAACTCAATCCCACGGGCTCCAACCCAGAGAGGGATACACCTGAGAAAGATAAAGCAGATTGCTGATATGTTGAAGAAATGACTGAAAAGGACTGTTTAGTCCATCTAGTCTGCCCACTTATTATGCCACAGGCCCTACTCCATCTGCGGTCCTCGCTCTTCCCTCTTCGTCACTGAGCTCCCTGCCTGTCACTGTTTTGGTTTATAACATTTCTGCTGCTATTTTCTCATATTCTATCTGAGCCTCCCTCCTTTCAGCTTCAAATAACCTCTTGACTGAGTTTTTCATTCTATGGAAAATGCTGCCATACCTTACCTTATCAAAGTCTGCTAGATACTTGAATGTTTGCGTACTATCTACCCTTCTTTTTTCTAGAGGGTACATCTTAAGCACATTTATTCTATGTATGACTTACAGGGCAGATCATGCACTAACCTCCTTTAAACTCCCTCTGCCTTGTCAATATTCTTTTGTAGATGTGGTCGCCGAAATCACATGCATTACTGAAAGAAGTCTCTATCCAGGTACATGTACAAAAAGCGAAGATATATACCTGTAGCAGGTATTCTCCGAGGACAGCAGGCTGATTGTTCTCACTGATGGGTCGACGTCCACGGCGGCCCCCACCAACGGAATTTTTCAAAGCAAAAAAATGTCAAAGCTTTGACAGAACCTTCTGGCATGCGGGGTGCGAGCATCGTGCAGCCATCTTCCCGCCCGTCGCGCGAGAGTCCCGGCTCAGTTACCTTTCTTTCCGCAGTGAAGAGAGGCAGTGTTCTCTTCGGACCCCACAAAGAGCCTTCGGCCGATTTTTCCCCATCTTCCCCCTTGTCTTTTACACACACACACAAAAAAAAAACTCCTTCTTTAGTTTTGCCCTACCAAAGTTTTCTTTCGCTTCCGCTGCGGCCCTCTTAGGCCGCGCGTACGCGGTTTCTCTTTTTGTGCTCTCGATTTTGGCACAATTGTGAATTTTGATCTCGCCGCCGCTATTTTTCTGTCTATGTCATCGAGTACTCCCAGCGGCTTCAAGAAGTGTACTCAGTGCAACCGGATGATCTCAAGTACCGACACCCACATGTGGTGTCTTCAGTGCCTTGGGCCCGACCATCGCCCAGACGCATGTAAGTTGTGTCTTAGCTTGAAAAAGCCGACACAGGCTTCGATTCAAGCTCTTCGGGATCGTCTTTTTGGAGCTTTGTCCGGTTCCTCGGCGTCAACATCAGTACTGAGGTTGTCATCGTCGATATTGGCACTGGGGATGGCATCGACTTCAGGAATGCAGGTAATGGCTGTCCGGAGACCACCACACGCTAGGAGCAGTGAGCCGTCGAGTGGATCTCCACCTGTCTCGAAGAGTCCTGCAGTGCAGGCCCACTGGGACCGACCACTCTCGGACCCGAACCCGATGCAGCGTGTGGATTTCACGTCCTCCTCGTCGGTACCGAGTATCGATGACGTGGATCGAGCGAAGGTGAAGAAGCATCGTCATCGGTCTCCTTCCAAGCACGGCACCAGGAGCTCCGGGGCGTTGATGGATTCGGCACCTGTAAAGTGCCGACGCCGAGGAACCGGACAAAGCTCCAAAAAGACGATCCCGAAGAGCTTGTCTCGACGCCTGTGTCCGTTTTTTCAAGCTAAGACACAACTTGCATGCGTCTGGGCGATGGTCGGGCCCAAGGCACTAAAGACACCACGAGTGGGGGTCGGTACCCGAGATCGTCCAGTTACACCGAGTACACTTCTTGAAGCCGCTGGGAGTCCTAGATGACATGGATGTAAAAATAGCGGCAGCGAGATCAAAATTCACGATTGTGCCAAAAGGGAGAGCACAAAAAGAGGGGCCGCGGTGGAAGCGAAAGGAAACTTTGGAAGGGCAAAACTAAAGAAATAAAGGAGTTTATTTTGTAAAAGACAAGGGAGAAGATGGGGAAACAGAAATAAACGGGAGAAAATCTCCGGAAAAACCGACTGAAGGCTCTTTGAGGGGTCCGAAGAGACAAGAAAAACACTGCCTCTCTTCACCGCAGAAAGAAAGGTAACTGAGCGGGACGGTCGCGCACCCTGTGCGCCAGAAGGTTCTGTCAAAGCTTTCACATTTTTTTGCTTTGAAAAATTTCATTGGTGGGGGGCCGCCGTGGACGTCGACCCATCAGTGAGAACAGGCAGCCTGCTTGTCCTCAGCGAATGTACTATATTCCTCTTTCTACTAGTGCAAGGGTGGCCAGCCTTTTATACAACAGCCAAAAAACATAGAAACCCTCTTGCTGTCGCATCGCTTTTTAAAAATGGCTGCCGAGACTTCCAGCAGCAGCCTCGAGAGACTTCCACTGAAGTCTTGCGAGGCCCCCATTGGAAGTCTCGGCAGCCATTTTAAAGAAGATGCAGCTGCAAGAGGCTCAGCGGCAACAGGTAGGAAAGATTGGGGATCTTCCCTGCCCCGAAAAATCCACTAGACCACCAGGGTGACTTCAGGTATATGTCGGGAGGGCACCCTGCGGCCCAGGGAAGTGGGAAGGAGGTCTGGAATATGTGGATGGGTGGGAGGGGAGGATACTGTTAAAAAAAAAAAATCCACACGGTAATATCCATTTCCCCTTCCTCACGCAGCTGGATCCCTGTGCACTCAAACAAGCTGCTGCATCCATGTTCTCTTTCTTTATTGTTGGTGGAATTTTTATTTAATCTCACTTAGATTTTCAAACATGCCACTTGTGCATATGGACTGTACACAGAGAAAGTATAATAAGTAGAGTAGTTATTTGTTATAAATCGTAATCAGTGTGTCATTTGGAGGGGCTGGTTAAAGGGACACCCTAGTACTATTATATTTGTGCAGATTTTTTTTTTCTGCTGGTAAAGGGCCATTAAACAGACATCATGTTATGTGAATCAGGTGCTCAACATTCAGAGTTTCTATTTACTTATTTATGGCATTTCATCCCACATTAAACATGAATTAGGTTGAAACCTGGGAGCATTTAAAATCTTTTCTTTTTTCCTGTGCCTACATCAAAAGAAAAAAAGATGGCATGTGGGAACTTGCTCCTTTTGCTTTGTAGAATGCAGTGGTATATTAGGAAAATGCACTTGCCTTTTTTTTTAGTACTACTATTTCACAGAGAAGGTATTGATTAATGAGGGAAGGGTTTCCTTCATGCAGAATTGTCCAAAGTCAGTCTAAATGTGCCAACATTGTCCAGTTCAGCACACTATTAGCAGCCAAGTTCATACAAAGTTAATTATGTTCAGTGGAAAATAAATCTGTTGGCTCAGGCTGCTTGCTATGTGAATAGACAATCACTGTTTTATTATTGCTACCAAGTATTACATATTAATGCGTTTAAATTCATTTATCCAGTCCTTACATGCACATAGTTTTGCTTTTTAAACCCAAAGGTTTCCTATGATAGCATTGTGCATATTTGAATTAGTTTTTCTGTACAAGTTCTGCTTGATTTGTCTTTATTTGAAATAAAAAATTTTTTAAAGCACATCTTCTCAACAAGGGGTGGGGTCAGATGGGGGTGGGGCTAGGTGGGATGGGGGGGGGCACCAATCTGGTCTGTACGGGGCCCCGCAATTGCTAAGACTGGCCCTGCTTACTCTGTTTATTCACCCAGCATCATGGATGCTTCATCAGAAGTTATCACAGAATGAATGCTTTATGTGATTATCTGTCGGTGCCCCTTACTTTATGCACTTAAGATTCTGCAACCTATTAATACCTGGATTTTATGCCATACAATCTAATGGATGTTGAAAAGAAATTATTCATAAGCAGTAGAGAATGTCTATTTGTCTGAGAGCAAAATTTAACTGAAAATATAACTGAATAGAACCAAATTTGGCATGGGGATTAAAACCAGTAAAGACAGACACATCAGGTTCAAAAATCGGCCAGATTGGACAGGGGGTTCCAGAGAAATAAGATCTCTAAACAATGGTCCAATGTACTTCTATGAAAGAAGCAATTCCAGCTTCTGCAGCAGAGAAACTTACAGTGAAACCCAGCAGTCAAGGAACTGCTCTTTTCAAACTGTTTCTCCCCTGTTCTCTACTCTCTTGGTCACAGACACTCAAACATGCATATTCACATACACCAGAACACAGAGAGGTTGAAAAGATGGCCATGAGCCATGCCCCACATGCCTTAGTGTGATGGGTCTTTTTCTCTGGAACACTGTTCCCCTAGACCACCATCTGGAGACTACTCTATCCCATCTTCAAGGCCCATTTGTTTGTCGTAGCTTTCACAGTTTTATTATGAAATCCGCTGTGGCTCGGACTATAAACGAAATATCCCTATATTTTGTTACCCTCTTACCTATATTGTAGTTCTCCCCTTTTTCCTACTGTATCTCGTTTAGTTTTTGTATGTTTTTCCCTTTTAACTCAGATTGTAAGCCACCTCAATGGTTTTTCCTGTAGGTGGGGTAGAAAGTGATGAATAAACTTGAAACGAATTCACTGACCGCTGGCTCGGTTGAAGCCATGTAATGGTGTCTCTCCCTATTCTCTACTACTGTTTAAGCTCTTAATCTACGTTTTCTCCTTGCTTTCCTGTTCCAATTGTAATTCCTTTCACTCTCTGACATTAGTCTTTTGACTTTGATTTTAGGCAGTATATCAAGTATTAATAAACTTGGAAGCTTGCTGTCACAATAACAGCTCTGTACTCTTCTGCTGCCTCCCTGTTCCCAACCCTTGTGGTGCAGTACTACATCTTCTTTTCTCAGTCTTTTGGACACTCTCTTGTTCCAAGCTGAAATGAACTAGGAGGGGCACATTCAGTATACACTTCAGCTTGCTCAGTATCTCAGTATGAGGTTGTACCTCATCAGATCCCACAGGTTGTCGGTAGGTCCTTTTTGGTAGTAGAGAGTAAATCCTTTACCTCTTAGTTGTTCTGTCTGTTTACCGATATTATTTAGATTGTAAGCTCTTTGAGAAGGGACTGTCTTTTTGTGCATGGCGTACAGCGCTGCGTATGCCTTGTAGCGCTATAGAAGTGATAAGTAGTAGTAGTATATCCCTCCGATATTCAAGAACATTTAACTGGCCAGGAATGGCACCTGGATGGTTAAATGGTAATTAGCTGGCTAAGTGCTAATATTCAGCATGAGATAGCTGGCTATCTCAGCTGAATATCAGCGCTTAGCACTAGCCGGATGACCGGCTATGTCGTGTGACATAGCTGGTCAGTGACAATATTCAACATCTGGCTATGTTTGGCCAAATATGGCCATGCCAATAGGTGGAATATCTTTGTCCAGTTTGGACACAACCGTCCAGTGCTGAATTTTGGCTTGGCCGGTTAAGGTCAAACCGGCCAAAAATAAACTGGATATTCAATGTTGGTCACCGGAAACAACCGAGCATTGAATAGCCGGGCTTAGCGCTGACTGCAGGAGTTAGCCGGGCTAACTCCTGTGGTCTGAATATCAGGCCCTAAACGATTATGCGACACGTGGAGGAAGGTTGGGGGGGGGGGGGGGGGGAGTTGAGAGGACAATATCTGAAACGGAGGACACTGTGGGAGATTTATCCTGCCTTGCAGATTTGCAAAATAAGCAGGAGTATGTGAGGGCAAAGTGGACAACCTGGAAAATGTGTCTTGGAAGAGCAATGTGTTGATATTTGGAAACTGAGGTGATTGGATTTTTTCAGCACTGGCTGCCCGATGCTCTCCTGATTGATAAACAGTTGGGAAAAGTGATGATTGAGTGGGCACATAGACTGGGACCAAAGCACCTATGTTGATTTTTTTTTTTTTATTGCTGTAACTGCCAAGGGTCTATTATTCAGGGATTCCTGAATATCTTTATTTTTTGTTGCTATCCTATCAGCCTTCTCGTTCTCAGAGTCTTCTCAAGGAAACAGCTTGGTAGTGCCATCACATAAGAGTCTTTGGTTAGACTCTCCTCGCCATACAGCATTTAGCTGTGTGGCGCTGACACTATGGAATTCACCTCCTCTGTAATTACGTAAAAAAGGGTCATATTAAATTTAAGGCTGGGTTAACACCCCCCCCCCCCACCCCCAATTTTCATTGGCAGCGGGCTGTGTGGTTAAATCTCACCAGCAGTGTTCAACCCAGATATTCAATGACTGGCATCGATATCTGGTTTCATGTTTGGCCGCCAGTCGATAACCAGTTAAGCCGATATTCAGTGCTAACCAACCATTGGCTGATGAATAAAGATAGGACAGCTATTTACGCGCTAACCTTGCCTAGTTAGCGTCGAATATCATGTCCCAAGTGTGACCCACCCTCAAAACACCCCCAAGATAGTGGGTTCCCAGTTATGCACTAACCACAAATATTCAGTGGAGATAATCAGTTATCTCCTGCTGAATATTCGCAAATAGCCTGTTATGTGTGATTTAACTGGTCAGCAGCTGCTGCTGACCGGTTAAATAGCTTTGACTATCGGGCCCCTTATTTTTTAAACAGGTTTATGATTAACTGTCAAATTTAACTCAGTTGTTAACTGTGATGTATGCTAAATCGGATTATAATTTTAGGTTGCCTGTAATAACTACAGGTAGACTGCACAAAGGCGAGAGTATCATTTTAACAATGTATAACACAGAATATTCCAGATCATTCCCTCCTCTTATTATTTTTGTAAATTGTTTTGTGTTGGTTTTGTTACATCTGTTACATTTAATACGTAAACCACTCTGATGTAGCACTCAAAGGGCAGTATAACAAACGTACTGAAATAAAATAAGTAAATATAAGCAATCACATTTGAACTCAAATATAGATTCCAAAAAGTCTGCAGCATCACAGTTTTCAACACCAATGCCAACAGCTGATTATAAACTTTCTATACTTGTTCTCATTTGCATACATTTCTTTCCTGCCCCTCCCTCCTTCCCCCCCTCCCCCGAGATAAAAGACAGGCCAAGAAATAACTAAAGAAGAAAGGCCAGGAGATGGAGGAATTCACAGTTGAACTTTTAGCATATATAAAAAGAGATGAATATGCTAGATTCCAGGTGAAGGAATAATTACCTAAGTGGAATTCAAAAAGCTAAAGTAAAAAGTATGATAAATAAGATGAATAAGGTCATAACCTGTATCATCTATTCACATAACAAAAACAAAATAAAAACAAAATCATTTACAATCATGTGCAGCAAAAATTATTACTGAAAGAATTCTACTGACGAAAACACAGAGCCAGAAGAAAAAGAATGACAACTCCTCCTTGGAAAAAAATGCATTGAAGGAAAAAACAAAAATGAATTATGTGCAAAGATGCCTCTAATAGATGTAAATATACAGCATTAATAGAAGACATTAATTCATTCATTCATATGCTCCAATAAAAATAAGTGGCAGCTGAAGCACCAAAAAATAGGGAGTATTTACTAAAGCTTAGCTCGAGTTATCTGAAGCAGGGCACATTTTATTCCTATGGGCCCTGCTGCAGATAACTCAAGCTAAGCTTTAGTAAAAGACCCCCATACTGATTCACAAAGAAAACAGAAGAGAGAGAAATTAAAACGAACAGTTTAGAAAAAAATCAAAACAGTTTTACAGGGCACCAAGGAAGTGCATTAGTATGGGGAAAACACCACACATTAAACCTAAAATAAGAACATAAGAATAGTCATCTAGCCCAGTATCCTGCTTCCAACAGTAGCCAATCCATATCACAAGTACCTGGTAGAACCTCAAATAGTAGTAAGATTCCATGCTACCAATCCAAGGGACAACACTGGCTTCCCCCACGTCTCTCTCAATAGAAGACTATAGACATTCTGGAGAAATCTATATGAAGACCCTTTAGAGCACAGTTGAGAAACTGAATGAATACCCTACACATGGGAGAATTTGAATAAAGCAAACAAACCAAAACAATGGCCTGAAGTAACAAAGGAGCTAGAAGACAAGTTAAAACACACCAATCTGGAAGATACCCTAGCCCGGATGAAGAACAAATGTTTGGCTAAAACAGTTATCACTACTCTACCAACACCTGGCCAGTGCAAAAACCAGTTGGACAAGCAGTAGCTAATAGGAATAATACTTCTCTTTCCAAAGTGAGATCCAAGTAATGTTCCTAAAACCTACAGGCCAATAACTTGTCTACCTACAACCTATAAACTGTTCACAATAGATGCTGACAGAATATATGATCATATCAATTCCACTAATGTCACAGTGTTAGAGCAAAAGGGCAATATGAGGAGAGCATAAGGAACTAAAGAACAGTTCATGTTGACTAAAACAACATGAACAGTACTAAGAACAGAAAGCTCTGCATAGCATGAATTGACTTAAAGAAAGCCTTTTCTCACACTCTTGGAATAATAAATTGCCTTGAAATGTACAAAATCTCTAGATTAAACAAGTATAAGAAAATGCAGCAGATCCCACTTCAACCAAACTTGGTCAATTTGTTATTCCTAACATTAGGATCCAGCAAGTTATATTTTAGGGAAGACTCCCTGCCACCACTGTTGTTTTGTATGGCATATAATTCACCAAGTACTCTTATTAACTCATTGAACTATGGATTTAGCCTTAATCCTAAAGATGGTGATGAGGCAGAGGTCAAGAAAGCAAACCAAGAAGCAAAAGCCTCCAGGCGAATGCAGCAACAAGAGTAAGGTCCAAAAATCAGACCTCACTCTTTTTACTGCTGGATGATCCAGAGGTTACATCACACTATTGATAGTTTATCAATAATCAGCAGAATTCCACCACATAATGAAAAGCTTCACATATGACATCAAGATGACTTTTGGCATGGACAAAAGGTGCTAAGGCAACCCTTGGAGGAAAACTGGATAGAACTGAAAACATCTCTCTGAGACATAATGCAACTTAAACAGGAAGGTGTACATAAATATCTAAGAGTAGAGGAAGGAGAAACAATCAAGCATAAAATACTGAAAGAAAAGATCAGTAAAGAATATTAAAGGTAAATGTAATCCCCTGCAGGCAAATATCAAGTTGTGAAACTTATGGGCGCAGCAGGCAAGCAACCTACAGATTGCACCAGGAATGGTTAAGGAGAGATGAACTGATTTATAGTTGCAGCCCAGGACAGTGGATTATGGATAAGATGATTCACAAGCAGCACAGGAAAAAACTGGTAAAAAAATCCAACATCTGCAGATTGGCTGAAAACTGTTGCTCATCTTGTAGCTGGATGCAAAGTTCTAATTGCAGAAAGGCACGAGGTGGCATATCTCACCCACATTACAATACTGCTAAATGAGAACAGCACCAGGGGTCATGACTCAAAGAGAATTATGGAGAATAAAGAGGTTATGATCTCTTGGGTTATTTCCATTCCAACCGATAAAAAGATGGATGCAAAAAACAATAAAGAAGACGCATAAGAATTGTGTTGATACCAAGATGATGCAGTCAGACCAATAAAATGTGACAAATATTTCCTATAATTTTTGGTGCCACAGATTTCAAGCAAACCTATATATACTGCAGCATATCAACTCCAGAAGGAAGCTCTCTTTGGCATGATTCAAGTACTACGTGAGTTAGCACTAAACTTGAGACACAGAGATCACAATGCACATACAGCGAATGATACATACCTGTAGCAGGTGTTCTCCGAGGACAGCAGGCTGATTGTTCTCACGACTGGTTGACGTCCACGGCAGCCCCCACCAACTGGAACAAAACTTCGCGGGCGGTCCCGCACGCAGGGCACGCCCACCGTGCATGCGTGGCCGTCTTCCCGCCCGTGCGCGACCGTTCCCGCTCAGTTGAATGACAAGCAAAAGAATGAGTAAACGCAACTCCAAAGGGGAGGAGGGAGGGTAGGTGAGAACAATCAGCCTGCTGTCCTCGGAGAACACCTGCTACAGGTATGTATCATTCGCTTTCTCTGAGGACAAGCAGGCTGCTTGTTCTCACGACTGGGGTATCCCTAGCTCTCAGGCTCACTCAAAACAAGAACCCAGGTCAATTTAACCTCGCAACGGCGAGGGCATAACAGAAATTGACCTACGAAGAACAACTAACTGAGAGTGCAGCCTGAACAGAATAAATCGGGTCCTGGAGGGTGGAGTTGGATTCAAACCCCAAACAGATTCTGCAGCACCGACTGCCCAAACCGACTGTCATGTCGGGTATCCTGCTGGAGGAAGTAATGTGATGTGAATGTGTGGACAGATAACCACGTCGCAGCCTTGCAAATCTCTTCAATAGTGGCTGACTTCAAGTGGGCCACTGACGCTGCCATGGCTCTAACACTATGAGCTGTGACATGACCCTCAACAGCCAGCCCAGCCTGGGCATAAGTGAAGGAAATGCAATCTGCTAGCCAATTGGAGATGGTGCGTTTCCCGACAGCGACCCCTTTCCTATTGGGGTCGAAAAAGAAATAAACAATTGGGCGGACTGTCTGTGGGGCTGTGTCCGCTCCAGATAGAAGGCCAACGCTCGCTCGCTTGCAGTCCAATGTGTGCAACTGACGTTCAGCAGGGCGGGTATGTGGTCTGGGAAAGAATGTTGGCAAGACAATTGACTGGTTAAGATGGAACTCCGACACCACCTTTGGCAGGAACTTAGGATGAGTGCGGAGTACTACTCTGTTATGATGAAATTTGGTATAAGGAGCATGAGCTACCAGGGCTTGCAGCTCACTGACTCTACGAGCTGAAGTAACTGCCACCAAGAAAATGACCTTCCAGGTCAAGTACTTCAGATGGCAGGAATTCAGTGGCTCAAAGGAGGTTTCATCAGCTGGGTGAGGACGACGTTGAGATCCCATAACACCGCAGGAGGCTTGACAGGGGGCCTTGACAAAAGCAAGCCTCTCATGAATCGAACGACTAAAGGCTCTCCAGAGGTGGCTTTAACCTCTACACGATAATGGTAAGCACTAATCGCACTAAGGTGATTCCTTACGGAGTTGGTCTTGAGGCCAGACTCTGATAAGTGCAGAAGGTATTCAAGCAGGTTCTGTGCAGGACAAGAGCGAGGTTCTAGGGCCTTGCTCTCACACCAAACGACAAACCTCCTCCACTTAAAAAAGTAACACTTTTTAGTGGAATCCTTTCTAGAGGCAAGCAAAACGCGGGAGACACCCTCAGACAGACCCAACAAAGCAAAGTCTACGCCCTCAACATCCAGGCCGTGAGAGCCAGAGACTGAAGGTTGGGGTGCAGAAGCGCTCCGTCGTTCTGCGAAATGAGAGTCAGAAAACACTCCAATCTCCACGGTTCTTCGGAGGACAACTCCAGAAGTAGAGGGAACCAGATCTGACGGGGCCAAAAAGGCGCTATCAGAATCATGGTGCCGTGGTCTTGCTTGAGCTTCAGTAAGGTCTTCCCCACCAAAGGTATGGGAGGATAAGCATACAGGAGGCCGGTCCCCCAATGGAGGAGAAAGGCATCCGACGCCAGTCTGCCGTGTGCCTGTAGTCTGGAACAGAACAGAGGCAGCTTGTGGTTGGTCTGAGAGGCGAAAAGGTCCACCGAGGGAGTGCCCCACTCTCGGAAGATCTTGCGTACCACTCTGGAATGGAGCGACCACTCGTGCGGTTGCATGACTCTGCTCAGTCTGTCGGCCAGACTGTTGTTTACGCCTGCCAGGTATGTGGCTTGAAGAAGCATGCCGAACTGGCAAGCCCAATGCCACATCCCGACGGCTTCCTGACACAGGGGTGCGAGATCCGGTGCCCCCCTGCTTGTTGATGTAATACACTGCAACCTGATTGTCTGTTCGAATTTGGATGATTTGGTAGGACAGCCGATCTCTGAAGGCCTTCAGTGCGTTCCAGACCGCTCGGAGCTCCAGGAGGTTGATCTGAAGAGCCTGTTCCTGGAGGGACCACAGACCCTGGGTGTGGAGTCCATCGACATGAGCTCCCCACCCCAGGCGAGATGCATCCGTCGTCAGCATTTTCGTGGGCTGTGGAATTTGGAATGGACGTCCCAGGGTCAAATTGGTCCGAATGGTCCACCAGTGCAGCGAATTGCGGCAACTGATGGATAGACGGATGACATCCTCTAGATTCCCGGTAGCTTGACACCACTGGGAAGCTAGGGTCCATTGAGCAGGTCTCATGTGAAGGCGAGCCATGGGAGTCACATGAACCGTGGAGGCCATATGACCCAGGAGTCTCAACATCTGCCGAGCTGTGATCTGCTGAGACGCTCTGGTCTGCGAGGCAAGGGATAGAAGGTTCTGCGTCCTTGCTTCGGGAAGGAAGGCCTGAGCTGTCTGAGAATTCAGCAGCGCTCCTATGAATTCCAGAGATTGGACTGGCTGGAGATGGGACTTCGGGTAATTTATCACAAACCCCAGCAGCTCCAGAAGGTGGATAGTACACTGCATGGACCGAAGAGCTCCTGCCTCTGAGGTGCTCTTGACCAGCCAATCCTCGAGATACGGGAACACATGCACTCCCAGCTTGCGTAGATACGCCGCCATCACCACGAGGCACTTCGTGAATACCCGTGGTGCAGAGGCAAGCCCAAAGGGCAGCACACAATACTGAAAGTGCCGTGTCCCCAGACGGAATCGGAGATACTGTCTGTGAGCTGGCAGTATCGGGATGTGAGTGTAAGCGTCCTTTAAATCCAGGGAACATAGCCAATCGTCTTTCTGAATCATTGGTAGAAGGGTGCCCATGGAAAGCATCCTGAACTTCTCTTTGATCAGGTATTTGTTCAGGCCTCTCAGGTCTAGGATGGGGCGCATCCCCCCTGTTTTCTTTTCCACAAGGAAGTACCTGGAATAGAATCCCTGCCCTTCCTGCCTGGGTGGCACGGGCTCGACCGCATTGGCGCTGAGAAGGGCGGAGAGTTCCTCTGCAAGTACCTGCCTGTGATGGGAGCTGAAGGATTGGGCTCCCGGTGGGCAATTTGGTGGAGTGGAGGCCAAATTCAGGGTGTATCCACACCGCACTATTTGCGGAACCCACTGGTCGGAGGTTATCAGAGGCCACCTTTGGTGAAAAACTTTCAACCTCCCCCCGACCGGCAGGTCGTCCGGTACGGACACTTTGATGGCGGCTATGTTCCCGTGGATCCAGTCAAAAGCCCGTCACCGGCTTTTGCTGTGGAGGCGCAGGGGGCTGCTTAGGCGCACGCTGTTGACGGGAACGAGCGCGCTGGGACTGTCCCTGTGCCTAAGGAGGCCTTCGGGCCAGCTGGGTGTACCTACGCTTGTTGTAGGCGTAGGGCCCAGCCTGCCTGGCCCGGGAAAAACGTTCACCTGCTGAGGTGGATGCTGAAGGCGCCCGGTGGGAGAGCTTGTCGAGAGCGGTTTTCCCGCTGGTGTAGTTGGTCCACCAACTGCTCGACCTTCTCGCCAAAGATGTTATCCCCCCGGCAAGGGACATCCGCCAGTCGTTGCTGGGTGCGGTTGTCCAGGTCAGAGGCACGCAGCCAGGAGAGTCTGCGCATCACTATACCTTGGGCCGCAGCTCGAGATGCCACAGGAACTTTCTGCACGCCTTCAACTGCCTGATCACCTCCTGAAAGGGCCTGGACAGCTCCGGAAGGAGCTTGTCGACCAGGTCCGCCTGTTGCTTCACATTGTTCCGCATGTGAATACTCGTGTAGAGCTGGTATGACTGGATGCGGGTCACGAGCATGGAAGATTGGTAGGCCTTCCTCCCAAACAAGTCCAGAGTGCGAGACTCCCGGCCCGGGGGCGCCGAGGTGGTATCCCTCGAACTCTGTGCTCTCTTGAGAGCAGAGTCCACGACCGCCGAGTCATGAGGCAATTGGGGCCGCATCAACTCTGGGTCTGAGTGGATCCTGTATTGGGACTCCGCTTTCTTGGGGATGGTGGGGTTAGATAATGGCTTCAGCAAGTTCCGAAGCAGTGTCTCTGAGGACATTGTGCAACGGCACCGTGGAAGACTCTCTAGGTGGTGATGGATAGTCGAGGACCTCGAGCATCTCAGCCCTCAGCTCATCCACAGAGACCACGGGGAAGGGAATGCAAATAGACATGTCCCTGATGAAGGAGGCAAAGGACAGGCTCTCAGGGGGCGAGAGCTTCCTCTCCGGTGAAGGAGTGGGGTCGGAGGGAAGGCCCTCAGACTCCTCTGAGGAGAAATATCTGGGGTCCTCCTCCTCCCCCCACGAGGCCTCTTCCTCGGTGTCGGACATGAGCTCTTGCAGCTCAGACCTGAACCGGGCCCATCTCGACTGCGAGGAACCAAGTCCCCGGTGATGGCGTTGAGTGGTGGACTCCCGCGCCGGCGGGGATGAAGCTCCCTCCATCGACATCGACGGGGATTCCACCTGCGTGGCGGTCGACACTGGTGCCGCAAGCAGCGTCGGCGTCCTCGGCATCGGGCTAGAGCACACCGGCGCCTCCATCAACGGCGCCGGGGGCGCAAGCACCCCCGGTGCCGGCAAAGCCTGCGCATCAGCCCTTCCAGAATCCCTGGAAGGATGGCTCGGAGGCACTCGTCAAGGCCCGCTGTCGGGAAAGGCAGGGGGGCCGGTGTGGGTGCCGGAAGCTGCTCGGGTCCAGGAGACGGTACCGAAGCACCCATGGACTGACGCAGCGACACCTCTTCAACCGAGGGGGAACGCTCCTCTTGGCACTGCCGCTTCCTCGGCGTCGAATCATCTCTCAAGGCGCTGGAGCTGGTAGTCCCGTGCGCCGTGGGCGACCGATGACGGTGCTTCTTGGTTTTCTTTCGGTGCCCGTCATCGGCGCTTGGCGGTAGAGATGAAGAGGAGGTAGATGTCACGTCTGTGGCACGCAACAGTAGAACCGCCCCGGCCTCGAGGGATCGGGTCTGACAGGGTTCGGTCCCGATGGCCCTGGGTAGAGGGAGTGGCCGGGGCCGATTGCCCGTGCGGCCGCTCGCCGGCGGGCCAACGGTACCTGTACTCCTGGGGTCGGTGCCATCGTCGGTGCCGATTTCGTCGACACCGGTACCGAAGATCCGGCCGTCGACACCGATGCCGTCGACGTCGAGGGGCCGGCGCAAGTTCCAAAAAGACGGTCCCGAAGAACTTGCCTCGCCACCTGTGTCTGCTTCTGCAAGCCGAGACACAAGGTGCACGTCTTGGTATTATGCTCCGGCCCAAGGCACTGGAGGCACCGAGCGGGGGTATTGGTTTGCGAGATCTGCCAGTCGCACCGACCACACTTCTTGAATCCGCTCAGGACCTTCGAGGACATCGACGGAAAAATCGCGTCGGCGAAGTCAAAGTCGTCGATGGTGGCGGTGAAAAGCACACCCAAAAAAAAAAACGACCGCGCGGCCACAAGGCCGCAACGAGGTGCCCCTGCAGCTAAAGGACGACACGGGGAGAAACTTTTTCTTTTTTTTTTTTTTACAGAAGAAAAAAGTACGCGAACGCGTTCGTAAGGAGAAAAAACTCGCGGCTAGGCTGCTCTTTGAGCAGGGACTGTCTTTCTTCTATGTTTGTACAGCGCTGCGTATGCCTTGTAGCGCTATAGAAATGCTAAATAGTAGTAGTAGTAGTAGTAGATCCGGTTTCCGGGGCTGACAGAGAGACGGTAACACGTCTCTCTCCAGCACGGAATAGAAAAAAACTGAGCAGGAACGGTCACGCACAGGCGGGAAGACGGCCGCACATGCGCGGTGGGCGTGCCCTGTGTGCGGGACCACCCGCGAAATTTTGTTCCAGTTGGTGGGGGCTGACGTGGACGTCAACCAGTCGTGAGAACAAGCATCCTGCTTGTCCTCGGAGAACTTAACTTACGAATGAGGTTCCTTAGTGTCATGATATGCACAAAATGAATCCAGCTGAAAATATTGCTGGAGCTCGATAAGAATACAAGATCACCATAATGGGACTATCATGAACTTTTGAGCATCAGCCCCCATGAGTGAGTTCATAAATAGTCTTGTACAGATTCCAGGAAACCTCTATTTCTACCTTTCCCTGCAGTCTAAATTAGCAGCACCTCAGCTTCCCATACTGTCTAGGTGGCTTCTATGTCAGTATTTGCATCTTCCCCTTGTGATGGTGGGCTGTAGATTTCAGACAGTGAGCACGGAGCAGCTGTGTGGCTCTGCATTGCGCCTTGAGGAAAGCGAAGAAGTCTGATATCTACCAAAAATCTAACCAAAAACATTCAAGGTGACTTCCAAATAAAACATGCATAACACACACACACACACACACACAATACCAACATGAACACACAAAAAAACCAAACATTCATAGCAACATCTTTTAAACCTTCAGGAAAACCATCTTTGTCAAACTCCAAACAATTATCCCACAGCCAAACTCATAAATTTAGCATATCCTCCCACCTGTTCACTTTCCTAAAAATGAGTCAAAAGTAGAGAGCTGCATGGGAACGGGGTTTGCCAGGGACGGAAGCAGGTCCTTTGGGGTTCCTGCGGGGACGGAAGCAGGTCCTGCGGGGTTCCCACGAGGATGGAAGCAGTTCTGCGGGGTTCCCGTGGAAGTGTAAGCTGCACTGCATCAGCCTCTCATCTACCGAGTACCTTGAGTGCTGTCTCCTCCTCCTCCTCCTTGCTTTAACAGCATAAATGTGGAAAGTCTTCCGTTAAGGAGGTGGTAGAGACACAAATGATGAAGGAATACAAAAAGGATTGGTTGAATACAGAGGATCTCTAATTATTTTTTATTTATTTTATTTTTGTTACATTTGTACCCCGCGCTTTCCCACTCATGGCAGGCTCAATGCGGCGGGCAATGGAGGGTTAAATGACTTGCCCAGAGTCACAAGGAGCTGCCTGTGCCGGGAATCGAACTCAGTTCCTCAGTTCCCCAGGACCAAAGTCCACCACCCTAACCACTAGGCCACTCCTCCTAACCTTAAATGGCTGCATGTGTGTGGATGTGTCAAGTGACGCTTAGATGGCGACTCTGGCTGTGATTAACTAGGGCTGATACCGGGCAGACTTGTATGGTCTGTGTCTAATATATGGCAGTCTGGTTTAGGATGGGCTAGAAAGGGCTTAGACAGCAACATCAGTGGCTGGAACATAAGGACAGTGCTGGACAGATTTTTATGGTCTGTATCCCACAAATGAGAAGACGAATAGACTGGAGTGGGCTTCAGCGAGAACTCCAGCAGCTGGAACACAAGTATAGGGTCAGATAGACTTCTATGGTCTATGTTCCAGAAACACGAAAGAAAGTATATAATATCACACTCGTTGATTTAATCATGAATTGATAATGAGTGTGACTATTGGGCAGACTGGATGGAACGTTCAAGTCTTTATTTGCTGTCACTTACTATGTTCCAATTAATCCTCTTTGCTCCCGGGCTGATGCACAGACCTCAGCTCTGACACAGGCAAGAGCATCGGATGTCACCTGACCTACTGGCGCTAGCATGTAGTGACCTCTCAGCACACAGTGCCAGAAATCAGAGACAAATCTTACATGTGCACTCCAGAGTGTTCTAAGTTTCAGCTTCCATTCCTTCCTTGCCTACAGTGATGGGGCTCAAATCCAGAGAGAGATTGAGGGAGCTGACCTAATTTTCTTTTATGTACCATTAAATTCTTGCGGGGATGGGTGGGGATGGGTTAAATTCTTGCGGGGATGGATGGGGACGGGTTGGGATGGATTACATTTTTGTGGGGATGGGTAAGATTCCAGTGGGGACGGATGGGGATGGGTGAGATTCTAGCAGGGACAGGTGGGGATGGGTAAGATTTCTGTCCCCGTGCAACTCTCTAGTCAAAAGCTCTGCTAAACCAAGGTGTTTTAAGCCTTCTCCAAAAGTGCAAATGGCTCTCCTTCAAACGAAAGCCCTTTGACATGGAATTTTACAAAGCTGGACCAAGAATAAAAATTTGGAGGCCCACACACTCACCCCACTGACCTAGCTACCAGGAACTCAAGGACTACCAACTGAATAAAGCCTGGAAAGTTCAAAAACAAACATTATTCCAGCACCTCCCCAAGATAAACTATTCCTCTCCCTTCCAATGCAAAACCTTAAACTTTTATACCCATATTTTTAAACTGGATTCATTTTTGCACTGGTAACCAATGTCAGACGTTAAGTCTTGTGAAAACCTACCAAATTTACTAACACCATTTGTAGGAACTGTATCATCATATCTGGCAGTCCAATGTACAACCCATTATGGTGAGCCCACCTAGAACCAGGGCTTGCAACAGCAACTGAAAATTTGCAGATTGCATGTAATATCTCAATCTGTTTAGCAACCATGGTTTAAAAAGACAGCTTTCACTATTGACTTAATTTAGGCTGAAAATGAAATCCCAAATCATACATTATAGACTTAACCTCTAATAATGACCCCCCACATATTAACTACACACACACAGTTCTGGAGACACTCTACTGCCTTCCATACCCCATCCATCAGAGCGATAAACCTCAATCATCAATTTGCATGTAAAACATATAACCCAATTCTGCCAATGTAACTTGGTATCTCAATGGCTTTTATTTTTTCCCCCACTAACACAGTGGTTCCCAAACCTGGTCCCGGAGGCACCCCATCCAGCCAGGTTTTCAGGATATCCACAATGAATATATTCATGAGATTTGCATGCACTGCCTCCACTGCATGCAAATCTCTCATGAATATTCATTGAGGAAATCCTGAAAACCTGACTGGATGGTGTGCCTCCAGAACCAGGTTTGGGAAACACTGCCCTAACATATAAAGCTACCCCTCTACGTATTTTACTAATACAATCCTGACCATTCTGAAGGCATTTTATCTAGGGTGCATCCCTATGTCTTATTCTGTTAATGATGCAGAGACTGAGCTTTACAATGTATTCATATCAAAGAAGTGACTTCATCTCTGGATACAGAAAGGATTCTAAGAATTTCCAATGTTACCTTAGATCTTTCATCTCACCCCAGCTGCTCCCAGTCTCATTAGAGAATGCTAATCTAGCATCCCTCCCCCCATAGCACCAGTCTTCTCACATGGTCATATCAATTCCTGAATCTCACCCTTTGGTCTGCAGTAAGTACACACAGGAAATCCAATAGTTAGCATATAACTTTCAAAAAGGAGTCTGATAAAATGAGAAGAATGGTGACCCCCCCCCCCCCCAAAAAAAAATAAAAATAAAAAAAAAACTTAGAGCAGCAGCTGCAAAGGTCAAAAGTTTACATCAGGGGTGGATGCTGTTCAAAAATACCATCCTGGAAGCCCAGGCCAAATATATTCTATATATTAAAAAAGGAGGCAGGAAGACCAAACCACAGCCAGCATGGTTAAAATGTGAGGAGAAGGAAGCTATTAGAGCTAAAAGAAAATCCTTCAGAAAATGGAAGGATCTGACTGAAAATATAAAGAAAAAGCATATGGAATGTCAAGTCATATGCAAAGTGTTGATAAGGCAAAGAGGGACTTTGAAAAACAAGACTGCGATAAAGGCAGAAACATAGTAAAAAAAAAAAAATTTAGGTATATTAAAAGCAAGAAGCTGGCAAAAGAATTAGTTGGACCGCTAGATGACCAAGGGGTAAAAGGGGCAATCAGGGAAGACAAAGCCATAGCGTAGAGATTAAACTAATTCTTTGCTCAGTCTTCACCGAGGAAGATTTGGAAGAGACAGCGGTGACAGAAATGGTATTCAAAGCTGACGAGTCAGAGAAACTGAATGGAATCTCTATAAACCTAGAAGATGTAATGGCACAATCTGACAAATTGAAGAGTAGCCAATCACCTGGACCAGAAGGAATTCATCCCAGAGTACTGATAGAATTGAAAAATGAACTGATGGCACCTCTAATATTGTGTTCAATTCTGGTCATCGCATCTCAAAAAAGATATAACGGAATTAGAAAAGGTACAGAGAAGGGCGATGAAAATGATAAAGGGGATGGGACGACTTCCCCATGAGGAAAGGCTAAAGCGGCTAGGGCTCTTCAGCTTGGAGAAAAGACAGCTGAGGGGAGATGATAAAAGTCTATAAAATAATGAGTGGAGTTGAATGGGTAGATGTGAATTGCTTGCTTACTCTTTCCAAAAATACTAGGACAAGGGGGCATGCAATGAAGCTACAAAGTAGTACATTTAAAACAGATCAGAGAAAATATTTCTTTACTCACCGTGTAATTAAACTTGAATTCTTTTCCAGAGAATGTTGTAAAAGCTGTTAGCTTAACGGGGTTTAAAATAGGTTTGTATAGCTTCCTAAAAGAAAAGTCCATAAGCTATTATTAAGACTTGGGGAATATGTACTGCTTATTTCTAGGATAAGCAGCATAAAATGTATTGTAATATTTTAGGATCTTGTCAGGTACTTGTAATCTGGATTGGCACTGTTGGAAACAGGATGCTGGGCTTGATGGACCTTCGGTCTGTCCTAGTGTGGCAATACTTATGTACTTATAATCTCACTGATCCAATAATCCCTCTCCCTCCTAAATCTCACCGAGACATGACAAGTTCCGCCGTGGCCCAGCCCGTGGCTGCCACCATGATTTTGTATTCACCCTTGCCCGCGTTCCTTGACATCACCAGGTGGAGTCCCACCAAGTCCGCCAGGTCCACTGTAGCCTTCATGAATTCCTGCAATGAGACAAGGACAGCAAATGTAAGTGTACCTGTGGTTTGTAGGCTGGTGAGAGTACTGTGGTCTAATATGCAATTTTATGAACCCTGGAATCTAAGGGCCCAATATTCAGCCATCAGCGGTCACCATTTTATGACTGCCACTGGCTTTACTCCCAGATATTCAATGCTGGGTCATGTCCAGGCTCCAGCACTGAACACTCGGGTTTATGTGGCCAGCTATCCTATATCCCGTTAAGTGCAATATTCTGGAGTTCACTGCATAAAGATAGGAATGTGTTTTATGCGGTCCCATTTCTGCAGTTAACTTAGGTGGTTAAGTGCTGAATACTGGCGTTTAACCGAATAAGTGCTGACTCCACAAAATATCCAGTGGCATGTTTGGCAGTTAGTGCTGATATTCAGTGTCACTAACTGGTTAAGTTAGTTGAATATCTGCGGACAGCCACACACAAGTGATCTAACCAGCCAGTTAAATCACTTTGTAATATCAGGCCCTAAATGTGTCTGCAGCCAAGAAGAAGTAGAGGATGACACAATGTCAAACCAGCAAGATGACAAAATTCAGGAAATTTTATTGAAGCACCAGAAAGACCAGACATGGGCCATGTTTCGGTGGACGCAGTTGCCTGCCTCAGGGGTCACAACACTTAAGGTGCTGAAGCAGTTTAATATGATGTCTGGTGCAATAGCCCAAGCCAATAAAGCAATGATGTATGTAGTGCTACGGTGTGTGCAAGAAAACCCCCCAAAGATGACACTCATGTAATGAGTTACCAAAAGGAGTTTCATCTTCCTAGTGGACTAGCATTGTGTCATCCTCTACTTCTTTTTGGCTCCTTTGGATTTTGATAGAGGGTGTCTTCCTAAATATCTCTGAGCAGGAATGACAAGTGTGGTAACTACAGGGTCCTCACGGTGCTAAACACATAGCAAAATAAAGGGGGCTCCAGGCTATTTCTCCATTTTAAAGACATTGATGCAGGCTTCAGGAAGCTATAGCGGCCCTGGACAACCCTGTATTCTTTGATTCTTTTAACATGATCAATGTATTAAGCTGTCTAAAGATGTGAAAAAGTGTCATTGGATAAGGACAGCTTGATTCAACCAAACCCACTGTGTTGCCACAGATCTCATCTCCCTCTTTCCTTTCTGCCACTAAGCTCCCTTTGGGTATGAATCATGCAGGTTCAAAATCTGCCACTTTTTTGGCTCCTATAATCTCCTCTAAAAGTCTGTTCCATATGTCCAACATGGAGTGGCGTACACTGGTCTTGATATTCAGGGGAGCCCAGTTCAAATCCCACTACTGCTCCTTGTGATCTTGGGCAAATCATCTTACCCTCCATTACTTTGGGTAAAAAATTAGATTGTGAGTTCTCCAGGGACAGGGAAACATTCACTGTACCTGAATATAATTCACCTCAAGCTACTACTGGAGCAGTGGAGTGGAGGCGTAGCCTAATGGTTAGTGCAGTGGGCTGCAAACCTGGGGAACTGGGTTTGATTCCTACTGCAGCTCCTTCAGACCTTGGGCAAGTCACTTAATCCTCCATTGCCCCAGATTGTGAGCCCACTAGGAACAGAGAAAGTACCTGCATATAATATATGTAAATAGCTTTGGTTGTACCCACAGAAAGGCAATATATCAAATCCATGACCCTTTACTGAAAAAGTTGTGAGCAAAACCCAAATAAATAATAATGACATTTCATCACCAAGAGGCTGATTGACATGAGCTATTGAGAACACATTCACCTTTTTTAAATGGGAAAATTAGGTTCTTACCTTGGTAATTTTCTTTCCTTTAGTCATAGCAGATGAATCCATTACGAGTGGATTGTGTCCATCAACCAACAGGGGGAGATAGAGAGCACTGAAAAACCATAGTGCCTCATGGCCAGCTAGCTCCATCTGCCTCTTCAGTATTTGAAGCTTCCAAAGCAGTGTTACACCGCAAAGCATAATAACATGAACTTTCCGCACAGCGGATGAACACCCCAAAACTGGAGCTATAAGTCACAGGAGGTAATGAAGTCATCCTCCTGGAGGGAAGGAACTCATCCTCCTATAACTGAACAGAAATCCTGAAGACTGTTTTCCAACTTCTCCCAATGAGGGAACATATCTACAGGACAAACTGAACATAAAGTAACATAAATCACATAATGAACCACTGAGGGAGGGCTCATGGATTCATCTACTATGACTAACGGAAAGAAAATTACCAAGGTAAGAACCTAATTTTCCCTTCCTTGTCATCAAGCAGATGAATCCATTACGAGTGGGATGTATCAAAGCAATCCCTAGATAGGGTGGGAACAAGCCACACCACGCGCCAGCAATTGAGCTCCAAAATGCGCGTCTCTCCTGGCAGCCACATCCAGCCTGTTATGTCGGGCAAAAGAGAGCTTCGAAGCCCAAGTAGCTGCACTACATATCTCTTGAAGAGAGAGTGCTCCAGTTTCAGCCCAAGAAGAGGAAATCGCTCTTGTGGAATGTGCCTTAAAGGCTTCAGGCGGAGGCCGGACAGATAGCAGATATGCTGAAAAGATAGCTTCTTTGAGCCAACGGGCTATAGTGGCCTTAGATGCTGGAGACTCTCTGCGCGGACCTGACAAAGAAAAAAGATGGTCAGAGGTCCTGAAGGCATTTGACATGCGCAGATATTGCAACTGAGCCCTTTGCACATCCAGAAGGTGCAACTGCCCATAGGCTTCTGGAAACTCCTCTTTAGAAAAGGAGCGCAGGAAAATAGGCTGATTTAGGTGAAACACTGAAACCACCTTAGGCATGAAGGAAGGTACCGTACGTACCATTACTCCGGACTCTGAGAATTACGGAAATGGGTCTCGACAGGACAGCGCCTGGAGCTCAGATACCCATCTTGCCGATGTCACGGCCACCAAAAAACCATCTTTAAGGTCACATCCTTCTCCGAAGCTCGCCTAAGCGGCTCGAAGGGTGAACACTGAAGGGCCTTTAAAACTAATCCCAGGTTCCAGGCTGGACACGGGGCCCGCACGGGAGGTCGGAGCCGAAGCACCCCTCTAAGATACTGTGTCACATCCGGGCAAGCAGCCAGAGAGAGGCCAGCGACCTTCCCTCGAAAACATGCTAAGGCTGCCACCTGAACATGCAGGGAATTATAGGCCAAGCCTTTTTGAAAACCATCCTGCAAAAAGTCAAGTATCGGCGAGACAGAAACCCGCATGGGTGTGATCGCTTTAGAAGCACACCAAGCCTCAAACTGGTGCCAAATCCTGGCATAATCCACGGAAGTGGAATGCTTGCGGGCCTGCAGGAGAGTGGAAATGACTTTACTGGAATATCCCTTGTCTCTCAATTGCGCCCTCTCAATAAGACCAAAGCGGCAGGCATGCTCCATGGTCACCGGGCCCTGTGACAACAGGTTCGGTACCAGAGGTAACGGCAGGGGATCCTCTACCAGCATCCGCCGGAGGTCCACATACCACGGCCTTCTGGGCCAATCCGGGGCAATGAGAACCACCTCTCCTTGATGTAGCCGAATCCGCAGGAGTTCACCCTATCAAGGGCCACGGAGGGAACACATACAGGAGGCCCTGAGGCCAGGGTTGAGCCAAGGCATCTAACCCTGCCGAGCGAGGATCTCTCCGTCTGCTGTAGAAGCACGGGACATTGGCATTTGTGCTTGACGCCATAAGATCCATTATGAGCTTTCCCCATTTGGCACATATCTACAGGAATACTTCGTCTGCAAGTTCCCACTCCGCTGGGTCGATTTGATTCCTGCTCAGGTAATCGGCTTGCACGTTGCTCTGACCTGCAATATGAGCTGCTGACAGAAACTGCAGATGAAGCTCGGCCCAGTGGCAAATCTGTGCGGCCTGCGCTGTTAGTGCTATGCACTGAGTGCCTCCTTGGCGATTTATGTAGGCCATTGCTGTCGTGTTGTCCGACAGAATTCTGACAGCCACTCTCTGAAGGGGAATCCACCCTTCTGCACTTGTCTTGCGGCTATCTGTCATGGGAAAACACGCCTGACGGTAATCCAAGGCCAGACTCCACTGGAGGGGATACAGAAAACTGGGCCGCAGAGGACCCCTGCGGAAGAGCTCTTTTTAACATGTATGCATTATGCAGCAATAAAACAAATTCAGGGGAAAATGGCTCACCCTGGCCTCCCAGTTCCAGACCTGGGGAAACAGCTCTTTTATTAGCCTCTACATGAGGCGCCCCTCCAGGCTCAAACCCCTCCGCCTCAGCGGGGGTCGCGCCATGCTGTTCCAAAATGGCGCCCGCTGCCAGCTCCACTGAGCGGGAAGGAACAAAGCTCGCCATGCTCGGGCCGGCTCTACCGTCTGAAAAGCACGCCTTATAGAGCCCCGCTGCAGATTTGCGCTTGCCACAAACAGAACAACGCTTTACTTTCTCAGCAGCCATCGCCGAAAGCAGCGGAAATTCAAAATAGCGGATTCGCGCCAAAATCGTCCCGATCACGGGCCCTCCCCGGAGGAGCTACAAAATGCTCTTACCTCACCAGACCGAGTCTCCGAGCTCTGGTCACGTTGCACAATCAGAAGAAAACCTCTTTTCTGGGATCACAGCGCCAAAGCGCGACGCGACTTTTTTTTTTTTACACTGTGAGGAACGTTTGAGGCAACAACGAAAGAGGCAAATTTCCAACTCCAGAGGATCAGTAGCGTGGGAAAGGCAGGGAAAGGGCGAACCTATGTGCCTGCATCCACAGCATGGGCAGACAGGGACAGGGCTTGCCTATTTGTCTACTTCCACATCGGGGGCCGGGTAAAGTAGGGAAAGGGCTAACCTATTTGCCTTTAAAGTGGGCACCATCAGCCACAACACCCCTGCTACAACTGGCAAAAGCACAGGAGCCACCCCAGGCAGATTTTCTGAAGGAGCTTGAACAAGCTGCAACCACCCTGCCGTGGAGATAGAGAATACTAAGAGGCAGATGGAGCTAGCTAGCCATGAGGCACCTAGATAGGATTTTAGATAGTGCTGGGGAGGAGCCGGCTGTCTTGGTACATGTGGGTACCAATGACGTAGGAAAATGTGGGAGAGGTTCTGGAAGCCAAATTTAGGCTCTTAGGTAGAAAGCTCAAATCCAGATCCTCTAGGGTAGCATTTTCTGAAATGCTACCTGTTCCACGCGCAGGACCAAAGAGACAGGCAGAGCTCCGGAGTCTCAATGCGTGGATGAGACGATGGTGCAGGGAGGATGGTTTTAGATGTTAGGAACTGGACAACATTCTGGGGAAGGGGGAGCCTATTCCGAAAGGATGGGCTCCACCTTAACCAGGGTGGGACCAGGCTGCTGGCGACGGCATTTAAAAAAGGAGATAGAGCAGCTTTTAAACTAGAAATGGGGGGAAGGCCGACAGTCGCTCAAAAGCACATGGTTCGGGATCAGGTATTTTGCAAGGATACCTCACAAACAGGGAAGATAGGGTTTATGGATAGTGAGGTTGCACAACAGACCGTGGTAGGCCAGGTGCCCTTAAATACAACCAAAGATCAGACAAAAGATGGCAAATCATTAATGTCAAGTACTAAGCATCAAGCAAACAGGAACAACAAACATACTCTGAAATGTCTATATGCAAATGCTAGGAGTCTAAGAAATAAAATGGGAGAGTTGGAATATATTGCACTAAATGAAAAATTGGATATAATAGGCATTACTGAGACCTGGTAGAAAGAGGATAACCAGTGGGACACTGTCATACCGGGGTACAAAGTATATCGCAGTGATAGGGTGGACCGGACTGGTGGAGGGGTAACATTGTATATTAATGAGGGCCTTGACTCAGATAGATTACAAATTCAGCAGGACACAAATCACACCTTTGAATCATTGTGGGTTGAAATTCCATGTATAAAAGGGAAAAGGACGGTGATAGGAGTGTACTACCGTCCACCTTGCCGGGATGAGCAGGTAGACGCAGAAATTATAAAAAAAATCAGAGGGGCAAACAAAATGGGCAATGTGATAATAATGGGTGACTTCAATTATCCAAATATAGACTGGGTAAATGTAACATTGGGACACGCTAGAGAGGTACAATTCCTTGATGAAATCAAGGACAGCTTTATGGAGCAGCTGGTGCAGGAGCCGACGAGAGAAGGAAAAATTCTAGACTTGGTCCTTAGAGGAGCGCATGATCTGGTGAGGAACGTTATGGTACTGGGGCCGCTTGATAACAGTGATCATAATATGATCAGTTTTGATATCAGCCTTGAAGTAACTATATACAGAAAGTCAAATACGTTAGCGTTTAACTTTAAAAAAGGAGACTATGATAAAATGAGAACTGTAAAAAAAAAAAAAAAAAAAAAACTTAGGGGGCAACTGAGAGGGTAAAAACTGTACAACAGGCATGGACACTGTTCAAAAATACCATCCTGGAGGCCCAGGCCAAACATATTCTGCGAATTAGAAAAGAAAGACAGAAGTCCAAAAGACAGCTGGTGTGGTTGAAAAGTGAGGTGAAGGAAGCTATTAGGGCTAAAAGAAACGCCTTCAGAAAATGGAAGAAGGCACCGTCGGAAAATAACAAGAAGCAGCATAAGGAGTGTCAAAGCAAATGCAAGGCGCAGATAAAGAAGGCCAAGAGGGATTACGAAAAAAAAGATAGCATTAGAGGCAAAAAAACATAGCAAAATTTTTTTTCGGTATATTAAAAGCAGGAAGCCGGCAAAAGAATTGGTTGGGCCACTGGATGACAGAGGGGTAAAAGGGGCGATCAAGGAAGATAAAGACGTAGCGGAGAGATTGAATGAATTCTTTGTTTCGGTCTTCACCGAGGAAGATTTGGGTGGGATACCAGTGTCGGAAATGGTATTTCAAGCGGACGAGTCGGAGAAACTTACTGACTTCACGGTAAACCTGGAGAACGTAATGGGACAGTTCAGCAAACTGAAGAGTAGCAAATCTCCTGAACCGGATGGTATTCATCCTAGAGTACTGATAGAACTGAAAAATGAGCTTGTGGAGCTACTGCTAGTGATATGCAATTTACCCTTAAAATCGAGCGTGGTACCGGAAGATTGGAGGGTGGCCAATGTAACGCCCATTTTTAAAAAAGGTTCCAGGGGAGATCCGGGAAATTATAGACCGGTGAGTCTGACGTCGGTGCCGGGGAAAATGGTAGAGGCTTTGATAATAGCCTAGATACACGATAATAGCCTAGATACACGATATCAACCAGCTCCCCTTTGTCCACATGTTTGTTTACTCCTTCAAAGAATTGAAGTAAATTGGTCAAGCAAGATTTCCCCACACAAAAGCCGTGCTGACTCGGTCTCAGTAATCCAAGTCCTCGGATGTGCTCTGTAATTTTGTTTTTGATAATAAACAAAATTACAGAGCACATCCGAGGATTTGGATTACTGAGACCGAGTCAGCACGGCTTTTGTGTGGGGAAATCTTGCTTGACCAATTTACTTCAATTCTTTGAAGGAGTAAACAAACATGTGGACAAAGGGGAGCTGGTTGATATCGTGTATCTAGATTTTCAAAAGGCGTTTGACGAAAGGCTACAGAGGAAATTGGAGGGTCATGGGATAGGAGGAAATGTCCTATTGTGGATTAAAAACTGGTTGAAGGATAGGAAACAGAGAGTGAGGTTAAATGGCAGTATTCACAATGGAGAAGGGTAGTTAGTGGGGTTCCTCAGGGGTCTGTGGTAGGACCGCTGCTTTTTAATATATTTATAAATGATTTAGAGATGGGAGTAACTAGCGAGGTAATTAAATTTGCTGATGACACAAAGTTATTCAAAGTCGTTAACTCGCAACAAGATTGTGAAAAATTACAGAAGGACCTTACGAGACTGGGAGACTGGGTGTCTAAATGGCAGATGACGTTTAATGTGAGCAAGTGCAAGGTGATGCATGTGGGGAAAAAAGAACCCGAATTAAAGCTATGTCATGCAAGGTTCCACATTAGGAGTTACAGACCAAGAAAGGGATCTGGGTGTTGTCGTTGATAATACACTGAAACCTTCTGCTCAGTGTGTTGCTGGGGCTAGGAAAGCGAATAGAATGTTGGGTACTATTAGGAAAGGTATGGAAAACAGGTGTGAGGATGTTATAATGCCACTGTATCGCTCCATGGTGCGACCGCACCTCGAGTATTGTGTTCAACTCTGGTCGCCGCATCTCAAGAAAGATATAGTAGAATTGGAAAAGGTGCAGCGAAGGGCGACTAAAATGATAGCTGGGATGGGACGACTTCCCTTTGAAGAAAGACTAAGGAGGTTAGGGCTTTTCAGCTTGGAGAAGAGACGGCTGAGGGGAGACATGATAGAGATATATAAAATAATGAGTGGAGTGGAACGGGTGGATGTGAAGCGTCTGTTCACGCTTTCCAAAAATACTAGGACTAGGGGGCATGCGATGAAACTACAGTGTAGTAAATTTAAAACAAATCAGAGAAAATTTTTCTTCACCCAACGCGTAATTAAACTGTGGAATTAGTTGCCGGAGAATGTGGTGAAGGCGGTCAGCTTAGCAGAGTTTAAAAAGGGGTTAGACGGTTTCCTAAAGAACAAGTCCATAAACCACTACTAAATGGACTTGGGAAAAATCCACAATTCCAGGAATAACATGTGTAGAATGTTTGTACGTTTGGGAAGCTTGCCAGGTGCCCTTGGCCTGGATTGGCTGCTGTCGTGGACAGGATGCTGGGCTCGATGGACCCTTGGTCTTTTCCCAGTGTGGCATTACTTATTATGTATGGTTTTTCAGTGCTCTCTATCGCCCCCTGCTGGTTGATGGACACATCCCACTCGTAATGGATTCATCTGCTTGATGACAAGGAAGTAGGTATTACTACTACTACTACTACTTTTAAATGCATTAAATATTCTACCTCACTCCTGCTTTAGGTCTGTACATTTACTATTGTATCCTACTGCAAAGAAAGATGATTTCCTTAGCTTTGTGCTACTGCAAAAAGAACTAGTTGGCTTTGGTTAGCAGATTCATAAGCAAGTGAATATAGTTGGCTAGCTTACCCCAACAAAATCATACAATCCAGCTCCTCCTTCCCATGTAGGAAAGAAAGTGGCTAAAAACAACATCTAGAACAGCAAAACAAATATTTAGTATTAGTAAAAAATTTGTAGAATGGCAACACAAAAGAATCACAGAAACAGCAACACCTGCGGAACCATAAAGAACATCTGTAGAATGCCAAAAAAGCAATCTGCATAGCAGTATACAACAGTAGCAGTTGGAGTTGTAGGAAATTTGCATAGTGGCAAAATGATAGATTGCAGAGGGCTTACACTCAGCAGGTGTCTGATTTTCTGTCCTATAATGAAGGTATTGATGGCCACAAGGTGCGCAACCCGTGACGATCTTCTCTCTTTCCAATCCTTACCTTGCACAACTGCACAAAAAGGTAGGTGGCTCCAGCTTGCACACATCTCCAGAAGGCATTGTATTCTGACCTGCCAGGGGATAAAGTTGGTTACCTCTTTCAAGATTACCTCATCATAATGTGGAATATCCTATATAATAATTTGCACCTCCAACATTCTACGTCTGGATGCCTGGGTTCGTAACATCCATTCCCACTCATTGCCCCTCCCTTGTGTCAAAACGTAATGACGTCAGAGGGCCGAACAATGAGGAGGAAGGGAACGCCGGAGGCGAGATGATATCAGGAGGAGAGAATCGCGGGGCATCGAGGGGAGGGAGGGAGGAAGGGAAGGGGAGGGCAGAGGAGAACTGATGGGCATGGATGTGAGGACAGTCATACGCGCCCCATATAAGAGGCTTAGCCCAACAGTGACCTTCCCCTGGCTGCTGCCCCCCCCAAACGCAGTGCTGCAGCCAGGCAGCTCTCGGACGGTCCCTCAGCTCCCCGATCGACAGCCCACCTCTCCGTTCCTTCCCCCTTGAGCGTGTTTAACCCTCTTACTTTCAGGCACAGCGACGGCAGTGAAGAGGACAACACAGCTTCTCCCTTCCCTCACAGTGTCCCGCCTTCTGCGATGATGCATTTCCTGTTCCCACGAGGGCGGGACACTATGTGAGGGAAGGGAGACGCTGTGTTGTCCTCTTCACTGCCGTTGCTGCGCCTGAAAGTAAAAGGGTTAAACTCGCGGGGGACGGGGGAAGGAACGGAGAGGAGGGCTGTCAGGGAGCTGAGGGAGGGCAGGGAGAATCGCTGAACATGGATGGGAGGGCAGGGGGAGAGAAGAGATCGCTGGATAGGAGAGGAGGGGAGGGCATGGGGAGAGAAGAGATCTTTGGACAGGACAGGAGGGCAGGGGAGAGAGGAGAATTGCTGGACATGGATGGCTGGAGGGGAGGACATGGGGAAAGAGGAGAATTGCTGGACATGGATGGATGGAGGGGAGGGCATGGGGAAAGAGGAGAATTGCTGGACATGGATGGATGGAGGAGAGAGGAGAATTGCTGGGCATGGATGGATGGAGGAGAGGGCAGGGGAGAATGGAGAGTTGCTGGACATGGATGGATGGAGGAGAGGGCAGGGGAGAGAGGAAATTTGCTGGATATATGAGTGGATGGAGGAGAGGGCAGGGGAGAATGGAGAGTTCCTAGACATGGATGGAGGGGAGGGGTGGGCAGGGGAGAGAGAATTGCTGAACATGGATAGATGAATGGCGGGAAGTCAGGAAGGAGATGCACATGGATGGAGGGGAGGGAAGAGAGAAGAAATGCTGGACATGGATGGAGGGAAGGGAAGAGAGGAGAAATGCTGGACATGGATTGAGGGGAGGGAAGAGAGGAGAAATGCTGGACATGGATGGAGTCTGCGTACTCTTTATCTTTTACAAAATACTATAAATAAAAATCACAAAAAAAAAAGATTAAAACAAAAAAAACATAGATAAAATAATCCGTATCTCATACCCCTGGAGCATATTACTCATACACCCTTCCCAATTATTACTTATGACAGAACATTTCTCCTAACGGTTCCCATAAAAACATAATCGCCATTACATGATAACCTTGCTAGCGCCCATATCATTTGTGTGAGAAACGGGCCTTTTTTTTTTTTTTTACTAGTGGGATAATAATGAATGTAAAATTGATGATAATTTATTATGGTAACCTTGACCTTTTGTTTCTTCCCCCCCCCCCCAACACGTTTTTAAATGATTTTTAAACTGCTTTGATATATTTTTTAATTAGCAGTACATCAAATAAAGATAAATTAAGTCAGCTCAGCTCAAGACTAAAACAGGTATGAACATACCTTTAAATGCTTGTACTCTGGTACACTGCTCAGTAAATATGAGTTTAATTCCCAAAACCAGTTTCTACTACCTGGGCTGGTTACAAAGGCAACATTCACAGCGCCTGGGAGCAAGGACCAAGAGTGAGAAAGTTTCAGACAATGTTGAATGGTGACAATGACAGGCACAGATACTTGGTTCTGAAGGTCTATGGCCCCTATATGAGGACTGTGTCTGTAGTGGATGGGCTAGATAAAGATTAGGAAGAAGGCAACCCCCCCCCCCCCCCCCCCAAAAAAAAAAAAAAAAAAATTCTGGGTCATTAAAAAGGAAAGTTATGACACATTAGCCCAGTAGTGAGCCCAAAGTTAAGAGGGAGAAACTGTTGGGCCACTAAAAAGGCAGAAGGCCCCTCTTTCCTATCTAGCAACTTTCTTCTTCACTGCCCAACCCTCCCCCCTTCCGATGAGAGAAATTTTCTGGAGCAGGAAATTAATAAAATGAGGCTATGAACAGGGTTTAAAATCGACACGGTCAGCTTGCTAGTACCTAATAAGGCCTTACCATGATGGCAAAACAGAAACTAATGGAACCCCATGACCCACCACAGCTCTGAGGTTGGGGAGTAGGCCCTGACACCGTGCAGGATTGCGGGCAATCATGGCATCTCATATCTGACAGTGACTTAGCTCCCACACCAAATATTAACTTGGCAGAAGCCAGGTTGACCCATGCCAATTTGAAGAGGTGGTTTGCAGACTCAGCTCAGTAGTTGTCGACAACAAAAAATAAGTCTTATGAAAATATCCATGGTGAGATGCCCGAGTTGGGTCAAGGAAGCTAAGATAAAGTTAGAGCAGCAAGGAGAGTTGGGGAGAGTAAAGATGCTGCAGGTATGTTACCATCTACCCTCTCTGATCCTTGCTGGGATAACCTGAAGAGAGATCATTAGGCAAACATCATGGAAATGACATCTCAAGTGCCAGGACACCTTAAAGCCATGCTTGAACTGTGGGGCTCATCAACAGATGAATGTCCAAAGGATTGCACCTCTTAAGCTCCATTGGAATTTCCAAGTATTCTTGTCTGAACCAGACTTGAAAGCCCTTTGTGCTTTTTATTATTTTTTTTGGCTGTTTTGTGCTGTGTACCTCTCCATTTTTGCCTGAAACCAATGAAGAAACAGGAATTTGAAGAAACAAATCTAGAGAGAGAAATTAAGAAAGAAGGGAAAATTAGGTTCTTACCTTGGTAATTTTCTTTCCTTTAGTCATAGCAGATCAAGCCATTATGTATGGGTTGTGTCCATCAACCAGCAGGGGGAGATAGAGAGCACTCAACTTTTCACAGTGCCTCATGGCCAGCCAAGCTCCACTGCCTCTTCAGTATTTGAAGCTTCCAAAGCAGTATGGCAAACCGCAATTGGAATAACATGAACTTTCCTCACAGCGAACGATGGCCCCTTAACAAGGGCATGAACTCAATAGGAGGGAATGAACACATCCTCCTGGAGGGAATAAACTCGTCCTCCTTATTGTATAACTGGAGGGGATACACGCAACCTCCTGGAGGGAATAAACTCATCCTCCAAAACATAAACTGGAGGGAATGGACTCATCCTCCTATAAGTGAACATGAATCCTGAAGACTGTTTTCCAACTTTCTCCCAAGGAAGGAACTTCAGGAAACAAGAACAGAACCTGTAACAGATTCACAGCATACAGACAATCATACAGGGAGGGCTCATGGCTTCATCTGCTATGACTAAAGGAAAGAAAATTACCAAGGTAAGAACCTAATTTTCCCTTCCTTGTCATCAAGCAGATGAAGCCATTACGTATGGGATGTAACAAAGCAATCCCTATATAGGGTGGGAACAGGTCACACCACGCACTAGCACTTGTGCTCCAAAACGTGCATCCCTCCTAGCAACCACATCCAGCCTGTAATGTCAGGCAAACGAGAGCTTAGAAGCCCATGTTGCTGCACTGCATATCTCTTGACGAGAGAGTGCTCCAGTTTCAGCCCAAGAGGAAGAAATCGCTCTGGTAGAATGCGCCTTAAAGGCTACAGGTGGAGACCGGCCGACAAGCAGATAAGCTGAAAAGATATTTTCTTTGAGCCAGCGGGCAATAGTGGCTTTAGACGCTGGAGACCCTCTGCGAGGACCCGATAGCAAAACAAACAGATGATCATAGATCCTGAAAGAGATAGTAACTCGCAGATACTGCAGCAGAGTCCTACGCACATCCAACAGGTGCAACTGCCCAAAAGATTCTGGAAACTTCTCCTTATCAAAGGAGGGCAAGAAAATAGGCTGGTTTAGGTGACACGCTGAAACCACCTTAGGCATGAAGGAAGGTACGGTCTGAACCGTGACCCCGGACTCTGAGAATTGCAGAAATGGGTCTCTACAGGACAGCGCCTGGAGCTCTGACACCCGTCTCGCCGAAGTAATGGCCACAAGAAAAACGGCCTTTAGTGTCAAATCTTTCTCCGATGCTCGCTGAAGCGGCTCAAAAGGAGAAGCCTGCAGGGCCTTCAACACTAGCCTCAGGTTCCAAGCTGGACAGGGTGCTCGCACGGAAGGCCAGAGCCGAAGCACCCCACTAAGAAACCGTGCCACATCTGGATGAGCAGCTAAAGACATGCCTTCAACCTTACCACGAAGGAAGGCCAACACTGCCACTTGCACCCGCAGGGAATTATAGGCCAAGCCTATTTGTACACCATCCTGCAAAAAGTCCAGAATCGGCGAGACAGGAGCCCACATGGGTGTGATCGCTTTTGAAGCACACCAAGACTCAAACTGGCGCCAAACCCTGGCATAAGCCATGGAAGTGGAACGCTTGCGGGCCTGCAGGAGAGTGGAAATGACTGTGTTTGAATAGCCTTTGTCCCTCAATTGCGCCCTCTCAATCTCCATGCCATAAGACCAAAGTGGCAGGCGTCCTTCATGGCTACTGGGCCCTGTGACAACAGGTTCGGTACCAGAGGTAAAGGAAGGGGAGCCTCCACTAGCATCTGTCAGAGTTCCGCATACCAAGGCCTCCTGGGCCAATCCGGGGCGATGAGGACCACTTCTCCTGGGTGCAGCCGAATCCGCAGGAGCACGCGCCCTATCAAGGGCCACAGAGGGAACACATATAGTAGGCCCGGAGGCCAGGGCTGAGTCAAGGCATCCAACCCTGCCGAGTGAGGATCTCTCCATCTGCTGAAGAAGCACGGGACTTTGGCATTTGAACTTGTCGCCATAAGATCCATCACGGGCTTGCCCCATTTGGCACATATCTGCAGGAATACTTCGTCTGCTAGTTCCCATTCTGCTGGATCGATCTGATGCCTGCTTAGATAATCGGCTTGCACGTTGCTCTGACCTACAATGTGAGCTGCCGACAGAAACTGAAGATGCAGCTCGGCACAGTGGCAAATCTGTTTGGCCTGCGCGGCCAGTGCTCTGCACTGAGTGCCGCCTTGTCGATTTATGTAGGCCACTGCTGTCGTGTTGTCCGACATCACTCTGACAGCCAATCCTTCCAGGGTCACTTGAAAGGCCAGAAGCGCCTGAAACACCGCTTTCAACTCTAGGCGGTTGATGGGCCACTCCGACTCCTCGGGTGTCCACAGACCCTGGGCATGCTTCCCCTTGCAATGTGTGCCCCAGCCCTTCAGGCTGGCATCTGTCACTACTAGACACCAATCGGGGAGCGCCAGCGGCATTCCTCGCCGCAGCATGCTGTCTGAGAGCTACCTCTCCATGCTGAGTCGGGCCGCAGGGAGCCAAGAAAGTCTGCATTGATAATCCTGAGAAACTGGAGATCATCTTTGAAGTAGGGAATACTGTAGAGGTCTCAGGTGCGCTCTCGCCCAGGGCACCACTTCCAATGTGGTGTCATCGATCCCAGCAGCTGGACAATGTCCCAAGCTCACGGGCGGGGCATCCTCAGGAGCAGACGGACCTGATTCTGAAGCTTGCACCGCCTTAGCTCGGGTAGGTATACATAGCCCGAGTCTGTGTCGAACCTGGCCCCCAAATAGTCTAGAGATTGCGAGGGGGTCAGGTGACTTTTGGCCATATTGACGACACAGCCTACAGATTGAAGTACTGAGACCACTCTGGCTGTAGCTTGATAGCTCTCTGTTACAGAGTCTGCTCTGATGAGCCAGTCGTCTAGGTACGGGTGAACCCTGAAACCTTCTCGCCTGAGCAAAGCAGCTACTACCACCATTACCTTCGAAAAGGTTCGGGGAGTTGTGGCGAGGCCAAAAGGCAAGGCCCGGAACTGGAAATGTTTTCCCAACACCGCAAACCTTAGAAACTTCTGGTGCGGGGGCCAAATTGGTATGTGCAATTAAGCTTCTTTCAGGTCGAGACGTGAGAAACTCTCCTGGCTGTACCGCAGCAATGACGGAGCGCAGGGTTTCCAAGTGGAAATGCCGCACTCTCAGGGACTTGTTTAATTCTTTTAAGTCCAGAATACGGCGAAAAGACCCACCTTTTCGCGGCACCACAAAGTAGATGGAGTATCAGCCGTAGCCGTGTTCGGCGGGAGGTACCGGGGACACGGCCCCTAACTGAATCAGACCTTGCAAAGTCTCCTCTACTGCCGCCCGTTTGGTGGCAGAACCACATCGGGACTCCACAAACACGTCTCTTACTGGGGCGTTGAATTCTATTCTGTAGCCATCTCTGATCAGGTCCAGAACCTACTGATCTGAGGAAATACTGGCCCCCTCCTCGGCAAAGAGGGAAAGACGTTCTCCGATGACAGGAAGCGAGGAGGGGTCCAGCGCACCATCATTGAGAGGGTCACCCCTGAACTCCAGGCCTAGAGCCGGTGCCTGCGGAATGCTTGTCCGAGTGAAAGGAGTTCCTCTGCTGAAAAACAGGCACGAGAAGTGAACCCAGCAGAACGCCCCAGGCGGTACCTTCTAGCTTCACGGAAGCGAGGTCTATAAGAGGAGTGGACCGCCTGGCCCTTCAAGGAAGGCCTCGGCCTATCTTCGGGCAAGCGCTGGGGTTTAGGATCTCCCAGGCCTTTAACAATTTTTTTTTCCAACTCCTCACCAAATAGAAGGCCTTGAAAGGGCAACTTCACCAACCTTTGCTTAGAGGCCATGTCCGCTGCCCAATGTCCTAGCCAAATAAGACGGCGCGCTGCCACTGCTACTGCCATTTGTTTAGCCAAAGTTCTGACAATATCATAAAGGGCATCAGTCAAAAAGGACAAGGCCGACTCCAGCCGCGGAGCCACATCCGAGAAGGGCTCCGCTCCATCTCCGGGCTGTTCCACTGCCTGTTGCAACCACGCCAGGCAGGCTCTAGCAGCATAACAACTGCATGCAGACGCCCGAACAGTAAGACCTGCAATTTCAAAAGACCGTTTAAGTGCTGCTTCCAGCCTACGGTCTTGTATATCCTTCAGGGCAACTCCTCCTTCCACAGGGAGGGTAGTTCTCTTTGTCACCGCAGTGACTAAGGCATCTACTTTAGGCATTGCAAAGCGAGCCAAATGCTCCTCACGCAGAGGGTATAATTGTCCCATAGCCCTGGAAACTTTCAAAAGTCCCTCGGGGTCAGCCCACTGAGCGGAAATAAGCTCTTGGATGGAGTCATGCAAAGGAAAGGCTCGAGCAGGCTTTTTGGTACTAGCCATCCTAGGATTCACAGAAGAGGCCGTGCCACTGTCAGGCTCTTCAATAGAAAGGACCTGAAGGGCATCTGAAATAAGCGCTGGCAGCTCATCACGGTGGAAAATCCTCACTGCGGAGGGAAATCCTGTGGTAATTCTGCACCTGACTCTGGCTCCTCATACCACGAAGGCCTGCCAGAACTCTCCGAATCCTCAGAGCCCGACCACGGGGGGGGAAAAAGGAGGTGCACCACAATCTGCAGGGGAATTAGCCCTTCTACGCTTTTCTTTATGCCAGTTATCAGGGAAAATAGCCTCAGCGGGCAGACCCAGGCCAGAATCCACCGTGGGGGGGGGGGGGGGGGGGGGGAGACAATAGAAGGGGCCTCAGACGACCCTTGAGGGAGAGCACTTTTCAACATGTATGCTTTATGCAACAACAACACAAAATCAGGGGAGAAAAACTCGCCCTTGGCACCCAGATCCCGTCCGGGGCTACCCGCTCCCTGAATAGCCTCAATTCGAGGTCCCCCCCCCCAAGGCTCTCCGTCTCTACGGAGGCCGCGCCATGCGGGGAATGTAAAATGGCGTCCGCTGCCAGCTCTGAGCAGGAAGAATCATCGCTCGCCATGCTCGGGCCGGCTCTTACACCTGTACAGAACAATTTACAGAGCCCCGCTGCTGATTTGCGCTTGCCACACCGGGAACAGCGCTTTACATTCTCTGCAGCCATCGCCAAAAACGGTGGGAAAATTCAAAATGGCGGTTTTGCGCCAACAACGCCCCGATCGCGGGCCCACCCCGGAGGAGTTAGAAAACATTCTTACCTCACTGGACCGAGTATCACAGCTCCGGTCCCATAGAAGAATCAAAGGAAAACCTCTGTTCCATTTTTTTTTTTTTTAATGCTGTGAGGAAAGCAGAGGTAATAAGAACTCCGGAGGCTCAGATGAGTGGGAAAGGCAGGGAAAGGCGAACCAATGTGCCTGCATCCACTGAGTGGGAAAGGACAGGGAAAAGCAAGCTAATATGTCCACATCCACGGGGGCATGGGTAAGGCAGGGAAAGGGCTAACCTAACCTCTCCGTGAAAAAATACTTCCTGACAAGAAAAATGTCAGGAAGTATTTTTTCACGGAGAGAGTAGTAGATGCTTGGAATGCCCTCCCGCGGGAGGTGGTGGAAATGAAAATGGTAACAGAATTCAAACACGCGTGGGATAAACATAAAGGAATCCTGTTCAGAAGGAATGGATCCTAAGGAGCTTAGCCGAGATTGGGTGGCAGAGCCAGCCGGTGGTGGGAGGCGAGGATAGTGCTGGGCAGACTTATACGGTCTGTGCCAGAGCCAGTGGTGGGAGGCGGGGCTGGTGGTTGGGAGGCGGGGATAGTGCTGGGCAGACTTATACGGTCTGTGCCCTGAAGAGGACAGGTACAAATCAAAGTAGGGTATACACAAAAAGTAGCACATATGAGTTTGTCTTGTTGGGCAGACTGGATGAACCATGCAGGTCTTTTTCTGCCGTCATTTACTATGTTACTATGTGCCTTCAAAGTGAAGCTGCTATAGCCTCTAACACCCCGGCTAACAACTGGCAAGCCAGGAGCCACCCCCAGGCAGATTTTTGATGGAGCTCGAAGAAGCTGCAGCCACCCTGCTTGGGGAGATAGAGAATACTGAAGAGGCAGTGGAGTTGGCTGGCCATGAGGTACTGTGAAAAGTTGAGTGCTCTCTATCTTCCCCTGCTGGTTGATGGACACAACCCATACGTAATGGCTTCATCTGCTTGATGACAAGGAATAGGATTTCTGAACTCATCTGATCAAAAGAAAATCAGGAAGACATAATTTTTCCTTCTTTTTTGTCAACAGAGGAGTCCATAAATTGTGGGATGTAGCAAAGCAATCCTCAATTAGTGTGGGAAACTTAAGAAGTAGCAGAAAGGACTGATGCTCCAAAGGAAGTGAACTTCCTGGCTGAGATGTCTAGGTGGCAATAATTCAAAAAGGTATGCAAAAAAAAAAAAAATCTACAGATCTCCTCTAGGGACAATTCTGCCCAAGAGGTGGAGAGGGCTCTTGTGGAATATACTTTCAGGGAAGCTGGTGGCTGTTTAACCAACAGAACATAAGCAAAAGAAATAGCTTCCACAACCCATCAAGCAATGGTAGCCCTAGATGCCAAGGCTCCCTGATTAGATCCCGTATATAAAACAAAAAGATGGTCAGACTTACAAAACTCATTGGTGACTTGCATGTACTGAAGAACACGGCGCACATCAAAAAAACCGCAAAGATCCAAATTCCTTCTTATAGGCTTGACTATGAAAAGAGGGCAAGAATACTGGTTGGTTCAAATGATGAGCCAAAATCACCTTGGGAAGGAAGGCACAATTCTGATAGTTATCCCAGGAAAGGATCTCTTCAAGAGAACCTGAAGCTCAAAAATCCTTCTAGCAGAAGAAATAGCAACAATCCCCCCCCCCCCCCCCCATATATTCAGCAGCTGCCAGCATTATTCCCAGATATTCAATGCAAAGCTTCAACATTCAATATCCGGGGTTTCTTTTTTTGAGCCAGCTAAGTCACTATTCAGCCCTTGCCCATATAAATCAAACCGCTTAAAGATAGGACTGCTATTTATGCAGCCCGATTTAAGTGGGTTACTTATGTGGTGAGGGGCTGAACATTGGCACTTAACCTGACTGCACCCTTAGAACACCCACAAGTTTTTGAGTTTGGAGCTAACCAGTCATTTTCAGCAAAGATTACCAATTAAGTGCCAATGAAAGTGACAGAATAGCCACAAACAAACAATTTAACCAGTCAGCAGCAGTTGCTGGCCCGTTAAATTGTTTTGAATATCGGTCAGACAGACTAAGGTGAGGTCTTTCAGAGTAGCTTCCTGAAGAGGCACGAAGGTTGCCTTTTAAAAAGACTTAAGCACTAACTTTAGATTCCATTCCAGCCAACTGAAGAAGAGGCTTGAGATGGTTACACCCTTTAAAAAGCAAACCATGCTCAGATAGGCCACCAGGGAGGAATAAAGGTGCAGAGAAGGGCGACGAAAATGATAAAGGGGATGGGATGGAAAGGCTAAGGCGGCTAGGGCTCTTCAGCCTGAAGAAAAGGCGGCTGAGGGGAGATATGATAGAGGTCTATGAGTGGAGTTGAACGGGTAGATGTGAAGTGTCTGTTTATGCTTTCCAAAAATACTAGGACTAGGGGGCACGAGATGAAGCTACAAAGTAGTAAATTTAAAACGAATAGGAGAAAAGTTTTACTTCACTCAACGTGTAATTAAACTCTGGAATTCGTTGCTGGAGAAAGTGGTAAAGGCAGTTAGCTTAGCGGAGTTTAACAAAGGTTTGAATGGCTTCCTAAAGGAAAAGTCCAAAGACCGTTATTAAATTAGACTTGGGGAAAATCCACTATTTCTGGGATAAGCAGTATAAAATATTTTGTACTTTTTGTGGATCTTGCCAGGTATTTCTGACCTGGATTGGCCACTGTTGGAAACAGGATGCTGGGCTTGATGGACCTTTGATCTGTCCCAGTATGGCAATGCTTTCAGGGGCATCTTCTTTACATAAGATGCCCCCGAAAGCAAGTCAATGCAGCAACTTGAAACCGTAAAGTGATGTAAGCCAGACCTTTTAAAACCTTGAATGAAAGCTAAAATTTGAGGCAAGGAAGATTGCAAGAGAGAAATAGCTCTTTCCGAACACCAAGCCTCAAAGGCTCTTCAAACTCTGCATATGCCCGAGATGCAGTATGCTTCCCAGCTTGGAGCAAAGTAAAACCACTTCCTCTCTGAATACCCTTTCTTCCTCAACTTCGACCACTCAAGATCCAAGCTGTAAGCTCAAAGGGGAACTGATCCACCATCTGAATTGGACCCTGAAAGAATAACTCTTGGAGCAGAAGAAGGCAAAAGGGCCAATCTGTGAGTTGTCGAACCAGATCTACATACCAAGGCCTTCTGAGCCAATCTGGGGCCATGAGAGTCACTCTTCCCAGATGAATCACTGGCCTGGGAAGGAACACATAATGCAAGTCTGTCCCCAGCCACAGCTGAAGCAACACATGCAGGCCCTCCAAACTATATGATCTTCTGCTGAAGAAGCACTGAACTTTTGCATCACACCTGAAGGCCATGAGATCCAGAACAGGAGTCCTCTATTTCCTTGTGATTAAGACAGAGGATTCGTTGGATAGGTCCCACTCCCCCGGATCTTGTGAGTTCATGCTCAGATAGTCTGCTTGGACATTCAATGTCCCTGCAATGTGGGTTGCCAAATTCAATGGAATGTGCTTTTCTGCCCACTGAAACAATAGGCGAGCCTCACAAGCCAGCAGAGCACTTTGAGTTCCCTGTTTATATAGGTCACTGCCATCACATCATCCAACAGGATTCTGAATGGACTGCCCCGGTTGACAGGTCTAAGATGGAATCTCTATAGCCTAAGACCTTGAGCACTGTGGTAGAGACACCGAGCTCCCCACCCACACAGTAGTAGTCAGGGAGGTCCTTTTGCGAAGGTTGCTTGATTGAAGCCACCAAGACATGCTGAGTCTCACCTGAGGGGACCAAAGAAGCCAAATGCTGTAGTTCTGAGACAATGGGAAAAGTTGGTGTTGAAAGCTGCCTGGTAACAACAGTTTCATTATGAGGGCTTTAAACTACAGATCTTCCAAGCATAAGGATATGAGGCCAATCAAGGAGCAGCTTAATCTATGCAAGGTCAAGTACTGATGAGCTTTTCTGTTTAAGTTCCAATTTGTTGCTGAAGACATAGTTTCCTTGGTAAGAGGCCTAAATTTTGGAGGAGTTGGGCTGGGCTCACGCCTGGATCCACAAGTCTTGCTGCAGTCATTGAAACTGGACTTTAATGTGGCAGCACATTCTGAAAAGAAGAAAAAAGTGTTGAGAAGTCTGCTGACCAGATACATCGGATAAATAGTACCCTCAATTGAAGAGCTGCCTAATATTCTGCTTGTGTGAAGTCTATATGCAGGACATTTTTCTACAGCTCCACACTCTTGTATTTTAACATTCTGGGCAGAGGCCAAATGGACGCTGACCCATTTCCTATTACTACCTTAGGCGAAGTTCACAATCTTGACTTGAAGCACCCTTATTGTGTTGGCATACTATGCTATGTTTCTGAAGTTAAAATGTTTTATTATAATTAGTTTGTCAACACCTCCACTGTGCTCCTCCCTTTCTTGTGGAGGCCGGGTGCCTTTGTGGGGGGCAGATCGATGATGTATGACACTTTTACCCTATGAAACGCTAGATATCCACCAAAAATAAACCATGAAATAAATTTGCATTCAGATTTCTCTCATGTATATTCATTGTGGAAAACCTGAAAATTCGACTAGATGGGGAGCCTACAGGACAGGTTTGAGAACCACTAGGTTAAGGGAAAGATTAAAGGATAGATTAGATCAGCTTCAGTCTGAGCTAATGGGATTGTGAGGGACAGTCCTCAAACCAAAGGGATAGATTAGATCAGCTTCAGCCTGAGCTAATGGGATTGTGAGGGACAGTCCTCAAACCAAAGGGCTAAATGCTATTTCACAGCACATTCTTAATGAGTATCAGCCCTCACTTAAATTGTACAAGGTGACTTGCAGCAGGAGTTTGGACAAGCATTCAGATAAAAAGGGGGACCAAATAAAGAATGGGATTGCTAAGTCTTTATTTACTGGCCACATATAGGAGGACGACTAAACTACTGCATCAATGGTATTTAACTCCGGCTTGTTAGGCACACTGCTATCCAGGCGTGGACCGACTGGTGTTGAAAATCCTGTGGAGGCTCAAGGGAGATGGCACAGATATGGTGAAGCTGTCCAAGGTCACATGCATACTGGAGGGACACTCATTTTAGAATATAAAGGCTGATTGAGAGATACCTTGGGACTCTGCAACTTTTCTGTTTCATCTGTTTGTCCCTGGTTTGTTCTCATATCAAAAGAAATGTGGTGCGACCTTGCCTGAACACTGCCAAGCTCAATTTGGTTTTACTTTGGAATGCTATTGCCCCCCCTTCCAGATAAAATCTGGCTGACTTGTATTTGGGGAAATATATAATATAGAAAAACCTTGGGTCAGCAGAATGAACAGATATGTTTGATAACGTATGAGATCCATTTCTTTGAACCTTTGGGTCTTAGGTTTTAATTATAAAAAGGGCGGCATGTAAAAGAGAGGTTCAGATGAATTTATAATAAACAAAAAATGATAAGGGATTGAAACGACTACCTTATAAGGAAAGATTACAGAGATTACTGTAGGGTTCTTGGAGAAGAGACAGCTGAGGGCAGGTATGATAAAGATCTACAAAATAATGAGTGATATGAAACAGATAGATGAGAATAATTTGTTTACTCTTTTCAAAAGTAAAAGGACTAAGGCCATGTGATGAATTTACTAAGGGCTTCTTTTACCAAACCACGTTAGTGATTCCCGCACGGCAATGCCGACGAAGCCCATTCAAAGTGAATGGGCTTTTGTCAACATTGCCACGCTGAGAAACTCTAGCATGGTTTGGTAAAAGTGACCCTAAGTTAACTGTATTTAGAACAAACCAAACAAAATATTTCTACACTCAGCATATGATTAAGCTTTGGAATTTGTTGCCAGAAAATGTAGTAAAAGCAGTTGGTGTAGCATACTTTACAAAACGTTTGGTTCAGTTCCTAAAAGAAAAATCCATAAACCATTATTAAGGTGGACTTGGGGAAATCCATTGCTTATTCTTGGGTTAAGCAGTATGAAATTTACTTACTCTTTTGGAATTGCCAGATACTTGTGATCTGGATTGGCCACAGCTGGAAACAAGATACTGGGATAGATGAACCTTTGACCTGTCCCAGCAGGATGACACTTGTTTAGCATTTAGGGTGATGATGAACAGCTGGGTGTTTAATAGATCGAGTTTTTTTTTTCCTTTTTTTTTTTGTTACATTTGTACCCCGCGCTTTCCCACTCATGGCAGGCTCAATGCTGCTTATATGGGGCAATGGAGGGTTAAGTGACTTGCCCAGAGTCACAAGGAGCTGCCTGTGCCTGAACTGGGAATCGAACTCAGTTCCTCAGTTCCCCAGGACCAAAGTCCACCACCCTAACCACTAGGCCACTCCTAGTGGTTTTTAACTTTAATGTTTAAAATTATAAAGAAGTGACATAACTCTGTATATGCAGCTACTGCTTTAGCTAATGAATACTGTATGCCTATGATATTTAAGTCTTATTCAATGATTTAGCATGTCACTAAAAGTAGAATATGGTAAAGAAAGTTCTCATGGCCGGGGTCCACATACTATGTTCCCAGCACAGAGGCAGGGAAGGAGTCTGCCACTGTGACTGCTGACTTAAGACAAAGCCCCCTTTGAGCCTTAGGCTATAGAAACCTAGCCTTATAAGAGAATTCTGGCTCCCATTCTCAGGGTAGACAAAAGGCAGAAGAGTGTCAGTCAGAAAAATGTGTCAAAGACCAAGGTGTGATTTCCCCCACATCAAAGCATTTTTATTACCTTGTGAATTCCTGCCTCCTTTTGGTTACAAGTCATAAGCCTTCATTTGCAACCAGGGCTGTGGAGTTGGTACAAAAATCCTTCGACTCCGACTCCTCAGTTTTTAATATGTATTTTTTTTGCATGTTGACTGAAAGAGTGCAGCATGCAAGGCTGCATGTTAATGTTTGGGTTTAAAATCTGTCATTGTGACTTTTTATTTTATTTATTAAAGAAACTATAAATATTCATTAATCCTAAAGTTTAAACAAAAAAACACACATAAAAAAACAAGGTTATGTTTATTGTTTTTTTATCAAGTATAAAGTCATCATAGCATTAGCAAGTATAAAAATCTGGAACAACCACATCCTTTGGAAATTCTAGAACATCATCCTTTGGAAATTAGAACAAAATCAAAGTTAACCTACATAAACCAAAAACATTTGGAAAACCTAAAACAACTTATATATTATTTAAACTTGGCATATATAGCTGTAGAATAGCTGTTAAACATAATCCAAAATTAACTAATATATTGTTCTTAGAAACAGAATTGCTTCTGCCAGATCCTCCTTCATAGAAGCCCTTAAATCTGATTTGATTATTTTCAGTGCTGAAAACAGTCTTTCAACACTGACTTGGGTGGGTGGCATTGCTGTTACGGTTCTAGCTGCATCACTGACAATCTCTGGATAAACAATGATGGCTTCTTCTATAGTCAGTTTTGATGAGCGGTCAAACTTTTCCACTTCTTTTAATCCTTTAAAAAACTCTTGCATGAATTTCTTTATATGGACATTTACAGGTTGCTTTTCCATGCTTAACCGACATCGCTTTGCTTTTGAAGCTTCCATTTTGTCCAAATAGGCTTGAAAATTCTCTTCTTCATTTGAAGAGGATGAACCTGAGTTACCATTACCACCAGTATTTATAGCTTTAGCTTCATCCAGTGGTTTATGAGTTTCAGGTAGCAACCCTTTCATGCGAACTGCTATGTCATAGAGTGCCTGTTTTCCTGTAGCAATTTGGTCACTGCTCAACAAAATTCGGCTCACTGGATCAACATAAATAACAGCTAAGAGAATTTGATTATCCAGAAAGAGCTCCTCTCTTTTCCTCATTGAAGATACAATGCCATCAGCAATTAACCCCCCACTTTTGTTAAGGTTCTATATCAAGCCCTTCTATTCCAAGAAGAATTTACCTGGTGTTAAATCTTCATATTGCAGCTTCTTGGTAACAGCAGAAGGGTAAGAAAGTAGCCTAATTCTGTAACTTGAGCCCACTGGTTTTCTTTTAATGAAACATTTACATTGTCCAGTTCTTCAAGAAAGTCTTTTAGTTCAAGCAAACGCTTTATCATCAAGTAAGTGCTTCCCCAGCGTGTTGCTTGATCCAAAATGGCTCTTCTTCCAGCACGTCTCTTCAGAATAGCATCTGTTTTAGGGATCCTGGCTGCAACAGCTACTTGCCTCAACTTGCTAATTAGTGTAGCCGCATGACGATCCTTCAATCCATCTCTTATTGCTAGTTGCAGAGTATGAACAACACAACGCATATGTTGAATGGTAATAAGCTTAGATGCTTCTTCAGCAATATCATCCAAACTTTCACAGCTTTCTTGAATTGCAGAACTGTCATCTTCTGATATTTGTATGCTGCTTTCTTCATCAACTTCCTTCATTTTTTCAATTGTGCTTAACATATTTGAAGCATTATCAGTTACACTTTTTAATTTCAAAATCTTCTAAAACACCTTCCACTAACTTCTGCAGATACTCACTGGTATGATGTGCCTGAGTTTCCTTTACTCCTAATGTCCGGGTTATTGTTTTTTTTGTTTTCATCAGCAAATCTAACATTAATTGCAAAATAATTGACTCTGTGACGTGTGCATGCATCCATTTTAATAAAGTCAAAACGTCCCTTCAGACTTTTTCTTAGTTCTTCCTTCTTACATTTGGCCTCTTCAAGTATAAGTTTCCTTATACTTTCTTGTTCCAGAGAAACTCCAAGCTTTTTAGCCATTTCTCCATTTAAGCCTAAAAAGGCTGGTTGTGAAAAAAAAAAAAAAAAGATAGTGGTATACTATTCTTTACTGCCATTTCAATGATGTGGTTTTTGAATTTTTCTGGTGTCATTGTTATAGTAACTTTGTCAGCTGTAAAAAATCTTGATAGTTGTGTCTGGCCTCCAGTAGATTTCTGATCTTTTATTGACCCTGAAGTAGATGGAATGTTTTCATTGCTACCTTTCTCATTCACAGCTTCTAACACTTTAGGATGGAAACACTGCAAGTGTCTTTTTAAATTTGATGCTCTTGTAGTTGCATTTTTTTCATAACCACTGAAACTGCTAATTTTTGCATCACATGCTTTTTCACCATCATCATCTTCTATAATACATTGACATACATAGAGGCAGATGCACCAAAGCTTAATGAGCCTTTAACGACCCTCCAACGAGGAAATTGTGAGCTGTTGCATGCATCAAAGGGCTTTTACCGAGGAAGCTAGCAGCTAACGAAAACGGAGTGCAGATGAGCAATTAGTGTAAAAACCCCATTGAAACGAGATGCACTAACCTTTTCCGATTGCCTTTACGCAGAAAAAAGGCAGGAAAACTAACGAGAGGTCTGGACAGGACAGCTCTGTGCCAGGAAAAATCGTAAATTGAAAAAACAAACAAACTTTGAGCCAATCCCAGCGCATTAGCAGAGCTAAAAGCACTGTGATTGGTCAAAAGGATGTTGCATTACATATGTCCAAAAGAGCTGTGTTTGAGCTTAAAGAAAACGTGTCATAAAACACATCAAATTAAAAAAAAAAAAAAGGATCGGGAGGGGGCAAGGGCGCTCATCAGGAGCGTCCTGTATGGACGGCCATGCCCCCCCCCCCCCCGCTGCTCCCCACTGTCCGCCACTTCCCACCCCCACACCAAAAAGCAAAATTCTAGCAGCCCCGGTCCCCCTCCCTTCCTGTTCTTCCGTTTTGCAAAAGCTAACTCCGCCTCCCGTCATTCTTCCGCCCCGTGCCCTCTTTCTGAAGCGCTGCACGGGCAGGAAGATCTGTTGTGTTGGTCGCAGAGTCTCCATGACGTCTCTTCTTCCCTGGCCTAGGCCCCGCCTCCTACGTCAGAAGGAGGCGGGCCTAGGCCAGGGAAGAAGAGATGTCATGGAGACTCTGCGACCAACACAACAGATCTTCCTGCCCGTGCAGTGCTTCAGAAAGAGGTGAGAGGCGCTGCTCGGGTCGGTAATAGGGAGGGGGGTCTCGGTGGAGGGGGGGAGCGGCGTAGTCGACCTCAGGGGGGGCAGCGGGGGCGGGGCGGAAGAATGACGGGAGGCGGAGTTAGCTTTTGCAAAACAGAAGAACAGGAAGGGAGGGGGACCGGGGCTGCTAGAATTTTGCTTTTTCGTGGGGGGGGGGGGGGGGGGGGGGGGGGGAAGCGGTGGAAAGTGGGGAGCAGCCGGGGGGGGGGGGGGGGGCAAGGCTGTCCATACAGGACGCTCCGGACGAGCGCCCTTGCCCCCTCCTGATCCTTTGTTTTTGTATTTTGCTGACCGGGTAGCCACGTGTATGTGTTGTGGCTTTTTTGTTTGTTTGTTTTGACGTTTGCAGCATGCGCAGAGCAGCCAGCAAAACGCTTGGCTGCTCTGCGCATGATTTAGGGGCCGATTACCGAAGTGTATTGTGATTCTTTGATACACTGTACGTTTCAATACCGATCTGAGCATGTCTGTGTGACTTTTTTTTTTTTTGTGCATTCTTCGTTTTTTTAAAATCGTTAGATACTTTAATGATTTAGATTTTTTAACGTTTGGTTGATGCATCTGCCTCATAATGTTTCCCATCTGCTGATATTGTAAAGTGTTCATAAACAGCAGACTTTGTCATGCTTCCTGACATTCTTTTTGCCATTGTGAATGGTGTGCCACTTCCACTAAAATAAAAAAAGCTCTTCTTGCAGAGAGAGAGGAAGTTGGATGGAGTCTCTCTGCTGCCTTATCTGTGTGTGCTGAATGATCTTCTCTTGGAGCTTAAGTTCACTGTGGGGTCAGAGAGGAGGTGCTCTACAGCAGGTCAGTAAATGCACAGGGAGACTGAGCAGAGGGAAGCTCTCCAGCAAAATAGTTCAGCTGGACTTCACACTAGTAAAACAACTAGGTACTAAGCTTTATTCACAGCAGAGAAGTACTTTATTCAAATGTATGAGGAGTCGGTACATTTTTGCCGACTCCAACTCCGACTCAATGAACCCAAAATTGCTGCCGACTCCGACTCCACGACTCAGACTCCACAGCTCTATTTGCAACTACCTTGCCCAGCACCCTCCCAATTTTATATCTTCTTACAAATTGATGGGAAGGTGATTAAAGGTAAATGTGGGCGATAGAGAACACTAGCACCACACTAGCACCCGCATTTACTTGCACAGAATGATCCGAGGGCTCTAGCACTGCAAACAATGAGCACACCAGGGAATACTGCAGAGCTCATTTAAATTATTCCCCCCTCATGATCAGATTAACTGTGCTCTGACCCTTCCACACTCCTTCTGTCTTAACCTTATGCCAGCTCAGAGCTGGCGTTAGGGTTAAGAGGATAGCCTTCCCCCTGCTCTGACAAGTCAGCCCCAGCTGTCTCGGATCCAGTGGACCCCCCTCCACCCCATTAGTAAGCTCTGGGATGCACGGGGTAGGGTTTAACTTTCATATAAGGGAGAAATTCCCTTATAAGGAAGTTTAACCCCGCCCCGTGCATTCCAGGATGTACTCGGTAGGGCGCTGTCATTTTGAGGTGGTAGCCCGCTGAGGAGGAGGGAGTGCTAGTCCGTCCTCCTCCAACTTTCAAGGTACTGGGGAGGGGGTTGGGTTGGGGGATTCCTCCACGTCTAGCCCACCAGGGAAAGCTTTCAGGGGGAGGGGAGGTCAGGCCCCCAATTGTGGATCACATTGGACCCATGATGTGGGGGGGGGGGGGGGAGTAAAGCAGGGGTCTCACTGGACCCCCAGGGTGGTTGTCTGTATTTCTGTACAGGGGCCTTACCGATGGGAGGTCCAGCGGTCAACTGGACCCCCGGGGCTGTAACAGCCCAGGCTGAGACAACAGACCAGCTGACACTGACAGCCCACATACTAGGCATGTGTTCAAAAGTTGTGATCAATGCACAACTTTTGAATGCATGCGCCAGGTGCCATCCGCTCGCTTTGCTCCCTCAAGATGGAAATAGTGTGCATATCATTTGCATACTATTAGCTTTGAATATGAGGGAGTTAAGTCAAGGCACTGCTGTGGCAGTAAACTCCGGTGCTGTTCTGTGCAGTGCTGGAGTTTTGATCATCGGGCCCTTAGTATAGCTTAACTATTGCAATGACAGACTTTGGCCAAAAGCCATGAAACATACAGCTAGTATGAACTTCAAAGCCTGGCCGCTAGATGTCACAATTGAGCAATGGCTGTGAATCCCTCTCTGCAGTGATCAATACCTTTGTAGCCAACTTGGGAACAGAAGCCTGGCAACCAATCCCAGCTCTTTTAAGCCACAGTATAGGCAACTTGCCACTCACAGTCTTGAAAAACATTTTCAACTGCATTTTTCACAGCATCAACGATGCATGTGGCTCTGTACAAAAAAATCCAGTTAGTTATAATGTCCCTTCGACACCCCGACATAATAGACCATGACAAAAAAATATCTCCCCCAAAAAAACCCAAGACAAAATAGACTCTACACAAAACAGGGCAGGGAAACCTCCTTAATCAAGCTGCATTATCTTGTCAAGCACATTTATGATTCTCACTAGATACCAAGTGTGGATAATGAAGTCAAGCCGTAGGCAGGTGCCAGGACTTTCAAGTGACAAGCCGTGGACTTTCTCAGTAAATCTATTTCATCAGGCCCTTTTGTCAGGAGTCTATTTTGTCAGGGACTTTTATGTCGGGAACTTTTTTGTCTGGTTTCTTTTGACAGGGTGCCTGTCCCTTCTCTTCAGAGATTTTAGCATCTGAATAAGAGTTCAGTTTGTGATACGGCTAAAGGTCACACAATGAGTTGTGGACAGGAAATGCCCAACTCTTTCCTATAATTACTACATTTCACTGCCAGGGATAATATTACTGATATGAGGTCTTGAAACGGATTCTACTAGTACCTGAAAAAAAAAGCCCCAAAACACAACATAATTAAACATAAGTGTTGCCATACTGGGATAGACCAAAGGTCCATGAAGCCCAGTATCCTGTTTCCAACAGTGGCCAATCCAGGTCACAAAGAGGTCAAGGTTTTTCAATTTGATCCTTAAGTAGGAAGTGACAGGAAAGCCAGAGGTCAAATAGGGTTTGTAATATCACAGGAGGAAGATAAATTTATAGTAACCGGATAAGACTGTGGGTCTTTACTTGTATTTTAACATAGAAACCTAAAATATGACAGTGAGCCATACAAAATGCTTATTTCTCAATCGGAGCAGGTTGATTTGCAATAATTCAAATATTCCAGGGTTTGTCTTCCATACTCACAGTCCACTGCACTTGTAAGTGATGAAGTAGGGGAAATAAGCCAGAGCAAAGCAGTTTCCAAAATGAAAAAGAGTCATTTTGATGCCAAGTGCAGTTCCAGGAATTGACTGCCACGGCAGGAGCAGCTACTGGTTCTCTACCACAGACAATGCTCAGGCTCAGCTCCTTCTGAAAAATAAAGCACATGGTCAGCTCCAGCACACACAATGTCTCTTGTGGACCTGGGGTCAGATATCAGGTCGCATCATAGAACAATAATAGGCAGAATGACACCCTGCTTCATAATCCAAGGGAAGCTCAAGTCATCCCTTCACAGGTAACTATGTAACCAGACTTCCTACACTGATTTATATAGTCCAGCTTGGGCTTAACTAGAAGGATGGCTGGGATGCAAGGTGGAAAGAATATGCACATTAACAAAATATGTAAAGCCTCTCCCCAATCACACATAACAAATATTCTCCACCAAAGTAGTAGTAAAGTAATTGTGGTATTTGTTATAAGTACATAAGTACATAAGTAATGCCATACTGGGAAAAGACCAAGGGTCCATCGAGCCCAGCATCCTGTCCACGACAGCGGCCAATCCAGGCCAAGGGCACCTGGCAAGCTTCCCAAACGTACAAACATTCTATACATGTTATTCCTGGAATTTTGGAGTTTTCCAAGTCCGTTTAGTAGCGGTTTATGGACTTGTCCTTTAGGAAACCGTCCAACCCCTTTTTAAACTCTGCTAAGCTAACCACCTTCACCACTTTCTCCGGCAACGAATTCCAGAGTTTAATTACACGTTGGTGAAGAAAAATTTTCTCCAATTTGTTTTAAATTTACTACACTGTAGTTTCATCGCATGCCCCCTAGTCCTAGTATTTTTGTAAAGCATGAACAGACGCTTCACATCCACCTGTTCCACTCCACTCATTATTTTATATACCTCTATCATGTCTCCCCTCAGCCGTCTCTTCTCCAAACTGTACAGCCCTAGCCTCCTTAGTCTTTCTTCATAGGGAAGTTGTCCCATCCCCGCTATCATTTTAGTCGCCCTTCGCTGCACCTTTTCCAATTCTACTATATCTTTCTTGAGATGCGGCGACCAGAATTGAACACAATACTCAAGGTGCGGTCGCACCATGGAGCGATACAACGGCATTATAACATCCTCACACTTGTTTTCCATACTTTTCCTGATAATACCCAACATTCTATTCGCTTTCTTAGCCGCAGCAGCACACTGAGCAGAAGGTTTCAGTGTGTTATCGACGACGACACCCAGATCCCTTTCTTGGTCCGTAACTCCTAACGTGGAACCTTGCATGATGTAGCTATAATTCGGGTTCTTTTTTCCCCACATGCATCACCTTGCACTTGCTCACATTAAACATCATCTGCCATTTAGCCGCCCAGTCTCCCAGTCTCGTAAGGTCCTCTTGTAATTTTTCACAATCCTGTCGCGATTTAACGACTTTGAATAACTTTGTGTCATCAGCAAATTTAATTACCTCGCTAGTTACTCCCATCTCTAAATCATTCATAAATATATTAAAAAGCAGCGGTCCTAGCACGGACCCCTGAGGAACCCCACTAACTACCCTTCTCCATTGTGAATACTGCCATTTAACCCCACTCTCTGTTTCCTATCCTTCAACCAGTTTTTAATCCACAATAGGACATTTCCTCCTATCCCATGACCCTCCAATTTCCTCTGTAGCCTTTCATGAGGTACCTTGTCAAACGCCTTTTGAAAATCCAGATACACAATATCAACCGACTCCCCTTTGTCCACATGTTTGTTCACTCCTTCAAAGAATTGAAGTAAATTGGTCAGGCAAGATTTCCCCACACAAAAGCCATGCTGACTTGGTCTCAGTAATCCATGTCCTCGGATGTGCTCTGTAATTTTGTTTTTGATAATAGCCTCTACCATTTTCCCCGGCACCGACGTCAGACTCACCGGTCTAAATTTCCCGGATCTCCCCTGGAGCCTTTTTTAAAAATGGGTGTTACATTGGCCACCCTCCAATCTTCTGGTACCACGCTCGATTTTAAGGATAAGTTGCATATCACAAGCAGTAGCTCCGCAAGCTCGTTTTTCAGTTCTATCAGTACTCTAGGATGAATACCATCCGGTCCAGGAGATTTGCTACTCTTCAGTTTGCCGAACTGCCCCATTACGTCCTCCAGGTTTACCGTGAAGTCAGTAAGTTTCTCCAACTCGTCCGCTTGAAATACCATTTCCGACACCGGTATCCCACCCAAATCTTCCTCGGTGAAGACCGAAGCAAAGAATTCATTCAGTCTCTCCGCTACGTCTTTGTCTTCCTTGATCGCCCCTTTTACCCCTCGGTCATCCAGCGGCCCAACCAATTCTTTTGCCGGCTTCCTGCTTTTAATATACTGAAAAAATTTTTTACTATGTTTTTTTGCCTCTAATGCTATCTTTTTTCATACTCCCTCTTGGCCTTCTTTATCTGCGCCTTGCATTTGCTTTGACACTCCTTATGCTGTTTCTTGTTATTTTCAGATGGTTCCTTCTTCCATTTTCTGAAGCATTCTTTTAGCCCTAATAGCTTCCTTCACCTCACTTTTCAACCAGGCCGGGTGTCTTTTGGACTTCCGTCTTCTTTTCTAATTCGCGGAATATGTATGGCCTGGGGCCTCCAGGATGGTATTTTTGAACAGCGTCCACGCCTGTTGTACAGTTTTTACTCTCTCAGTTGCCCCCCTAAGTTTTTTTTTTACCGTTCTTCTCATTTTATCATAGTCTCCTTTTTTAAAGTTAAACACTAACGTATTTGACTTTCTGTGTACAGTTACTTCAAGGTTGATGTCAAAACTGATCATATTATGGTCACTGTTATCAAGCGGCCCCAGTACCATAACGTCCCTCACCAGATCATGCGCTCCACTAAGGACCAAGTCTAGAATTTTCCTTCTCTCGTCGGCTCCTGCACCAGTTGCTCCATAAAGCTGTCCTTGATTTCATCAAGGAATTGTATCTCTGTAGCGTGTCCCGATGTTACATTTACCCAGTCTATATTTGGATAATTGAAGTCACCCATTATTATCACATTGCCCAACAACAAGAGTAGCCATTCTGGGTCAGACCAATAGTCCATCTAGCCCAGTATCCTATTTCCAAACAGTGGCCAAGCCAGGTCACGAGTACCTGGCAGAAACCCAAACCGTAGAAATATTCCATGCTGCAAATCCTAGGGCAAACAGCTGCTTCCCCATGTCTGTCTCAATAGCAGACTATGGACTTTTCCACCAGTAACTTGTCCAAACATTTTTTAAACCAGATACGCTAACTGCTGTTACTACATTGTCCAGCAAAAAGTTCCAGAGCGTAACTATTTGTTGAGTGAAAAAAATATTTCCTCCTATTTGTTTTTAAAGTATTTCCATGTAACTTCCTCGAGTGCCCTGGTCTTTGCACTTTTGGAATGAGTAAAAAATTGATTTATTTCTACTCGTTCTACACCACTCAGGATTTTGTAGACCTCAATTATATCTCCCCTCATCAGTCTCTTTCCAAGCTGAAGAGCCCTAACCTTCTTTAGTCTTTCCTCATACGAGAGGAGTTCCATCCCCTTTATCATTTTGGTCACTCTTGCAGCAACTCTGATTGTCCCTGCTTCAGTAAATTGGCCTGATATAAGAGCAATATAAACTCCAAAGAAAACAAAGATCCTGATGTAGCTGAAAGCTCTGTTGGGCCACGAGCTTGTAAAATGGCAGCTGTGCTCTGTGCGTGATCAGAGGCTGCTCCTTACTGCCAGTCGGCCCTGACAAAATGGCGCTCATTCCCATGCTCTCCTGAAATCAAACTGCACTGGTCCTGCTGGAGAGCCCGAAGACTGGCATATTTGGATGTTATTCTTTATCATATAGTTCTCCTAAATCATACCAATCAATCACTTATCATTCAGTGCTTTAATTCTAAAACAGACCATCTAACAAGGCTTACAGCTTACCCCATTTGTCTCCAGGTCTGTGGTATGGAAACAGAGTTAACTGAAAGAAAAATTAGCTACAAATAAAAAGGAATCTCCTAGACTATGCATCATCCAATGCACCACCACAAAGAATTAAAACAACCCTGGAACAGATGGGTCACAATGGGCTCTAGTAGGGTACAACTGTAACACAGATACCTATTCCACAAAGTGACATCCCTACAAACACCTTGCTGCATTGGAAAATTTATGATGTTCAATTATCAGATGTGGAATCTGATGAAGGGAGATACACAACTATGACCGAGAAAATCCCTAATCTCAGGAACTCTCATTAGAAGCATTAACCTGGAAACACAGTCAGAGACAGAGAGAGATAAATGTCTCCAAGGAAACTTGGCTAGCAGGAATACATGCCAATTACCAAGTGCAACCACAGAATAAAGTAAAGATTTTTAAATTGATCTTATAATCCATCTGGGAACAAATGACCTGACTAGAAAAGCAGCTCAGTTGAGCAGTGAGATGTCCAGAATTTGGGGAGAGAAGCCAAAGCCCATGGTTAAGACTAAAAATACTTTTTAAACTATCTGTTGTGGCGTACAGCAACAACAGAAAACCGAGGCTTCCAACGGATCCTCTCCACTAACAGCTCCTATCTGCCCTTTCCAACGGATCCTCTCTGTCTCCTACCAGCCTTTCCAACGATCCTCTCCGCCGACGGATCCTCTCTGCCTCCTACCAGCAATACGGTGATTAGTGCTACAGACTATCTGCGCCCAGGACATCATTCCCGAGTATCTAACTGTGAGTAATCTATCTATCTCCAAACTGACATCATTATGAATACAGTCAAAATACTCCTAGAATCTACTCCTTTTCACTGACTCACCTAACATTATCCATCCCACTTACAGAAAATAATATCATAAAGACTGATCAGACACTCCACACCTCACCAAACTGACAACCACCAAATTAAAGAAAGATTATCTAAATACTGTCAATACCAACAAAACAGAAAGAAAGATCACAATAAACACACACCATCCAAGGAATGACAACTAACAAAAATCCACACATCATCAAACTTAACAGCCCCATACCAAAATATCCACGTGGGCTACATTAACACTAGGTCCGCAGTTAACAAAACAACAATATCAGATTGGATCAGATCAGAAAACCTTGATCTTATCTTCATCAATGAAACATGGATCCACAATCAAAAGGACCCCATAATCCTTGAACTATGCCCCCCAGGAAACAAAATCACGCACTGGCCAGAACGGAAAAAGAGAGGTGGAGGCCTAGCACTAATCTACCGAGCCCAATTCACCACTGAAAACAATGCTGAGTCCATAACACCCCAACTTGAAATTGCCTCAATCAGAATCCATAACAAATCTCTGATCAATCATCTGAACTGCGTCCTGTTTTACAGACTGCCCGGTAACTGGAACGAAAGCCAGCCTATCTTCACGGACTTCATATCAAATATTTGCGTAAATAACTCCAATTTACTAATACTAGGCGACATAAACCTTCACTTAGAAGATCCCAACTCCACCAATGCACGTGAATGTAAAGACTTCCTGCAGTCATTGGATCTCAATGACCTCACATGCAATCTACCCACATCAAAGGACACACACTGGACCTTTTATCACACAAACTGTCCACAGATCATAACCTATTAATAACAGAAACCAAATGGTCAGAAACACCTTGGACCGATCACTACAAATTGAAATTATCCCTAAACTGGCGGAAGAAGGGATTAAACCGTACACTAGAACATACAACTTACAGTATGAGAGGGCAAATAGACCCAAAAGTATTCTGGCAACAGATATATGACAACGGATGGAAAGCATAACTGGATTCCATATATTATCTCACTTACTGGGATGATAGATGCAGAAGCGTACAAAACGAAATAGCGCCCTTAAAAACAAGAATATCAAGAAGACAACTCGATACCTTGGTTCAATGACAAATTAAAAAAACTCAAAACACAATCCAGAAAACTTGAACGAGCATGGAAAAAAACAAAAGATGCATGGAAACAAACACACAGAAAATACAAATATGCAATAAGACAGACCAAAAGGTCCTACTACAAAATTAAAATAGGACCGGATTACAAAGATCTGAAGAAACTATTTCAACTCGTAAATAAGTTACTAGACACCACCCCTATCACCACAACCAACACAGACATCCCATCCGCAGACAAACTTGCTAGTTATTTTAACGAAAAAATAAAATTACGCAACTCACTTCCTCAGCACAACACCAACGTCGAACACTTCATCAAATACTTCATCAACGACCTGGATCTAACTCCTGACGGACACCCAGCTGACCATATCTGGTCTACATTTACTCTCCTCAGTTACACAAGCGATTCATAGGTTCGCCAACACCCAGTGCAAACTGGATATCTGTCCCAGCCATCTACTTAAATCCGCCCCCGACCGCTTCATAGCAGACCTAACATCCCAACTAAACTTCATGCTACAACAAGGTCTCTTCCCTGAGGATTATGGCAACATCCTACTCACCGCAATACCTAAAGACCCCAAGAAAACACAAACGATCTCACCAATTACCGCCCAGTGGCATCTATCTCACTAGTAACCAAACTGCTGGAGTGCTTAGTGACCAAACAGCTCACTGACTACATGGACAAGTTCTCAATACTACACAACTCACAATCAGGATTCTGCCCCCACCACAGCACTGAAACTGTACTAGTCACTCTCCTGGCCAAATTCAAGCAGGAAATAGCTACTGGTAAAAGCATACTTCTCTGCATTTGACATGGTAAATCACAATATATTACTAAGATTCCTTGGCCACTTTGGGCTTGTTGGAAATATACTTAATTGGATCAAAGGTTTTCTAACCACCAGAACATACCAAGTAAAATCAAACTCAACCATATCACCACCATGGAAAGCAGCTTGTGGAGTACCTCAAGGACCACCATTATCACCAATACTCTTCAACGTAATGATGATCCCACTGGCAAAGTCCTTATCCAATCAAAGCCTCAACCCGTTCATCTATGCAGATGATGTCACAATCTATATCACCTTCAGTCACGATTTGACAGAAATAACCAATGAAATCAACGAAGGACTGAACATCATGGACTCTTGGGCAAACTCATTCCAACAAACTGAACACTGAAAAAACACACTGCCTCATCCTCTCATCTCAACATAACAAATACAAACCCACAACCATAAACACTCCAGGACACACCCTCCCCATCTCAGACAGCCTGAAAATACTCAGTGTCACAATCGACCGCAACCTTACTCTTGAGACCCAAGTAAACTCCGTAATAAAGAATATGTTCTACTCAATGGAAACTTAAACGCATAAAACCTTTCTTCCCAAGGGCAAATTTTTCAAAACCTAATACAAATCAATGGTCCCTAAGCCTGCAGACTATTGCAAACGGAATTTATGCGGGATGTAAAGAACGACTCACAAAAAAACTCATACTGCCCAAAACACAGCAGCCAGGCTGATATTCGGCAAAACACGATTCGAAAGTGTCAAACCCCTCCAAGAAAAGCTGCACTGGCTCCCAAAGAATGGATCATCTTCAAAATCTGCACCCCGATCCACAAAATTATCTACAGCGTAGTTCTAGGATACATGACCTACCTCATAGACCTACCTACCAGGAACAGAACCGGATCATCAAGAAAGGGAAATGGGACTTGACATACCGCCTTTCTGAGGTTTTTGCAACTACATTCAAAGCGGTTTATATATATTCAGGTACTTATTTTGTATCAGAACATACCTAAACCTACATTACCCAAATTGCAAAGGACTCAAATACAAAACAACTTACGCATCTAACTTCTCCTACATAAGCGCACATCTATGGAACGCACTCCCAAAAACTGTGAAAACAATCCATGAGCACCTAAACTTCAGGAAATCACTAAAAACCAACTTCTTCAAAAAGGCATACCCCACCGATCCAACCTAAACCCCCACACCAGGCAACACAGCAATACCAATGATCGTACTGGACAATCTACAATTTTCACTCCCTCCCTCCCCATTAGACCACAACATAACCTTATATTTGTTTCTCAACCGGACTTGGCGAACACCTTTACGGTACTATGTAAGCCACACTGAGCCTGCAAATAGGTGGGAAAATGTGGGGTACAAATGTAACAAATAAATAAAAATAAATAAATCTGTTCATATAAGTAAAGCCAACTTAAGCATGTGGCTCCAAATGTGGCACATAAACAAGGCATTAGATACACAGGCTGCTGGGACAACATCCAGAACACAACACTATGCTATAATGATGGATTATATGTTTCCGTGTCAGGAAAAAAGGATCCAAATCGAGAAAGTCAGACAATATGTCAGGTGTTTAAAAGATAGGGGTGCTGGCTGTATTTGGAATGTCACCCCCGGGAAAACCACAATAGAGAAGAACACACAAGAAATCTTAATTTCACTCATCAGCAGAAGGTATGAAGCTATACAGAACATAAGCAGACAAAAAATAGCTGGAAAGCAATTGCACAAATGCTTGTAGTCTAAGCCAGTGGTTCCCAAACCTGATCCTGGAGGCACCCCAGCCAATCAGGTTTTTGGGATCACAATGAATATTCATGAGAGATATTTGTATGCACTGCCTCCACTGCATGCAAATCTCTCTCATGAATATTCATTGTGGATATCCTGAAAAACTGACTGGCTGGGGTGCCTCCAGGACCAGGTTTGGGAACCACTGGTCTAAGCAACAAGGGAAAATTAGGTTCCATCTTGCTAATTTTTTTCCTTTAGTCATAGCAGATGAAGCCATTATGTATGGGTTGTGTCCATCAACCAGCAGGGGGAGATAGAAAGCACTCAACTTTTCACAGTGCCTCATGGCCAGCCAGCTCCACTGCCTCTTCAGTATTTGAAGCTTCCAAAGCAGTATGGCAAACCACAATGGGAACAACATGAACTTTCCTCACAGCGAACGATGGCCCCTTAACAAGGGCATGAACTCAAAAGGAGGGAATGAACACATCCTCCTGGAGGGAATAAACTCGTCCTCCTTATTGTATAACTGGAGGGGATACACGCAACCTCCTGGAGGGAATAAACTCATCCTCCAAAACATAAACTGGAGGGAATGGACTCATCCTCCTATAAGTGAACATGAATCCTGAAGACTGTTTTCCAACTTTCTCCCAAGGAAGGAACTTCAGGAAACAAGAACAGAACCTGAAACAGATTCACAGCATACAGACAATCATACAGGGAGGGCTCATGGCTTCATCTGCTATGACTAAAGGAAAGAAAATTACCAAGGTAAGAACCTAATTTTCCCTTCCTTGTCATCAAGCAGATGAAGCCATTACATATGGGATGTAACAAAGCAATCCCTATATAGGGTGGGAACAGGTCACACCACGCGCTAGCACTTGTGCTCCAAAACGTGCATCCCTCCTAGCAGCCACATCCAGCCTGTAATGTCGGGCAAACGAGAGCTTAGAAGCCCATGTTGTTGCCCTGCATATCTCTTGACAAGAGAGTGCTCCAGTTTCAGCCCAAGAGGAAGAAATCGCTCTGGTAGAATGCACCTTAAAGGCTACAGGCGGAGACCGGCCGGCAAGCAGATAAGCTGAAAAGATAGCTTCTTTGAGCCAGCGGACAATAGTGGCTTTAGACGCTGGAGACCCTCTGCGAGGACCTGATAGCAAAACAAACAGATGATCATAGATCCTGAAAGAGATAGTAACTCGCAGATACTGCAGCAGAGTCCTGCGCACATCCAACAGGTGCAACTGCCCAAAAGATTCTGGAAACTCCTCCTTATCAAAGGAGGGCAAGAAAATAGGCTGGTTTAGGTGAAACGCTGAAACCACCTTAGGCATGAAGGAAGGCACGGTCCGAACCGTGACCCCGGACTCTGAGAATTGCAGAAATGGGTCTCTACAGGACAGCGCCTGGAGCTCTGACACCCGTCTCGCCGAAGTAATCGCCACAAGAAAAGCGGCCTTTAGTGTCAAATTTTTCTCCGATGCTCGCCGAAGCGGCTCAAAAGGAAAAGCCTGCAGGGCCTTCAAAACTAGCCCCAGGTTAAAAACTGGACAGGGTGCTCGCACGGAAGGCCAGAGCCGAAGCACCCCACTAAGAAACCGTGCCACATCTGGGTGAGCAGCTAAAGACACGCCTTCAACCTTACCACGAAGGGAGGCCAACGCTGCCGCCTGCACCCGCAGGGAATTATAGGCCAAGCCTATTTGTACACCATCCTGCAAAAAGTCCAGAATCGGCGAGACAGGAGCCCGCATGGGTGTGATCGCTTTTGAAGCACACCAAGACTCAAACTGGCGCCAAATCCTGGCATAAGCCATGGAAGTGGAACGCTTGCGGGCCTGCAGGAGAGTGGAAATGACTGTTTGAATAACCTTTGTCCCTCAATTGCGCCCTCTCAATCTCCATGCCATAAGACCAAAGTGGCAGGCTTCCTCCACGGCTACTGGGCCCTGTGACAACAGGTTCGGTACCAGAGGTAAAGGAAGGGGAGCTTCCACTAGCATCTGTCGGAGGTCCGCATACCAAGGCCTCCTGGGTCAATCCGGGGCGATGAGGACCACTTCTCCTGGGTGGACGCGCCCTATCAAGGGCTACGGAGGGAACACATATAGTAGGCCCGGAGGCCAGGGCTGAGTCAAGGCATCCAACCCTGCCGAGCAGGGATCTCTCCGTCTGCTGAAGAAGCACGGGACTTTGGCATTTGAACTTGTCGCCATAAGATCCATCACGGGCTTGCCCCATTTGGCACATTTCTGCAGGAATACTTCGTCTGCTAGTTCCCATTCTGCTGGATCGATCTGATGCCTGCTTAGATAATCGGCTTGCACGTTGCTCTGACCTGCAATGTGAGCTGCCGACAGAAACTGAAGATGCAGCTCGGCCCAGTGGCAAATCTGTTCGGCCTCCACGGCCAGTGCTCTGCACTGAGTGCCGCCTTGTTGATTTATGTAGGCCACTGCTGTCGTGTTGTCCGACATCACTCTGACAGCCAATCCTTCCAGGGTCACTTGAAAGGCAAGAAGCGCCTGAAACACCGCTTTCAACTCCAGGCGGTTGATGGACCACTCCGACTCCTCGGGTGTCCATAGACCCTGGGCATGCTTCCCCTTGCAATGTGCGCCCCAGCCCTTCAGGCTGGCATCTGTCACTACTAGACACCAACCGGGGAGCGCCAGCGGCATTCCTCGCCGCAGCATGCTGTCTGAGAGCCACCACTCCATGCTGAATCGCGCATGGAGCCAAGAAAGTCTGCATTGATAATCCTGAGAAACTGGAAACCATTTTTGAAGTAGGGAATACTGTAGAGGTCTCAGGTGCGCTCTTGCCCAGGGCACCACTTCCAATGTGGCTGTCATCGATCCCAGCAGCTGGACAATGTCCCAAGCTCGCGGGCGGGGCATCCTCAGGAGCAGACAGACCTGATTCTGAAGCTTGCACCGCCTTAGCTCGAGTAGGTATACATAGCCCGAGTCTGTGTCGAACCTGGCCCCCAAATAGGCTAGAGATTGCGAGAGGGTCAGGTGACCTTTGGCCATATTGACGACCCAGCCTAGAGACTGAAGTACTGAAACCACTCTGGCTGTAGCTTGATAGCTCTCTATTACAGAGTCTGCTCTGATGAGCCAGTCGTCTAGGTACGGGTGAACCCTGATACCTTCTCGCCTGAGCAAAGCAGCTACTACCACCATTACCTTCGAAAAGGTTCGGGGAGCTGTGGCGAGGCCAAAAGGCAAGGCCTGGAACTGGAAATGTTTTCCCAGCACCGCAAACCTCAGAAACGTCTGGTGCGGGGGCCAAATTGGTATGTGCAAGTAAGCTTCTTTCAGGTCTAGAGACGTGAGAAACTCTCCTGGCTGTACCGCAGCAATGACGGAGCACAGGGTTTCCATGTGGAAATGCCGCACTCTCAGGGACTTGTTTAATTCTTTTAAGTCCAGAATAGGGCAAAAAGACCCACCTTTTTGCGGCACCACAAAGTAGATGGAGTATCGGCCATAGCCGTGTTCGGCGGGAGGTACCAGGGACACGGCCCCTAACTGAATCAGACTTTGCAAAGTCTCCTCTACCGCCGCCCGTTTGGCGGCAGAACCGCATCGGGACTCCACAAACACGTCTCTTACTGGGGCGTTGAATTCTATTCTGTAGCCATCTCTGATCAGGTCCAGAACCCACTGATCTGAGGAAATATTGGCCCACTCCTCGGCAAAGAGGGAAAGACGTCCTCCGATGACAGGAAGTGAGGAGGGGGCCGGCGCACCATCATTGAGAGGGTCACCCCTGAACTCCAGGCTTAAAGCCGGTGGCTGCGGAACGCTTGTCCGAGCGAAAGGAGTTCCTCTGCTGAAAAACGGGCACGAGAAGTGAACCCAGCAGAACGCCCCAGGCGGTACCTTCTAGCTTCACGGAAGCGAGGTCTATAAGAGGAATGGACTGCCTGGCCCTTCGAGGAAGGCCTCGGCCTATCTTCGGGCAAGCACTGGGGTTTAGGATCTCCCAGGCCTTTAACAATTTTTTTTTCCAACTCCTCACCAAATAGAAGGCCTTGAAAGGGCAACTTCACCAACCTTTGCTTAGAGGCCATGTCCGCTGCCCAATGTCCTAGCCAAATAAGACGGCGAGCCGCCACTGCTACTGCCATTTGTTTAGCCGAAGCTCTGACATTATCATAAAGGGCATCAGTCAAAAAGGACAAGGCCGACTCCAGCCGCGGAGCCACATCCGAGAAGGGCTCCGCTCCATCTCCGGGCTGTTCCACTGCCTGTTGCAACCACGCCAGGCAGGCTCTAGCAGCATAACAACTGCATGCAGACGCCCGAACAGTAAGACCTGCAATTTCAAAGGACCGTTTAAGTGCTGCTTCCAGCCTACGGTCTTGTATATCCTTCAGGGCAACTCCTCCTTCCACAGGGAGGGTAGTTCTCTTTGTCACCGCAGTGACTAGGGCATCTACTTTAGGCATTGCAAAGCGAGCCAAATGCTCCTCACACAGAGGGTATAATTGTCCCATAGCCCTGAAAACTTTCAAAGGTCCCTCGGGGTCAGCCCACTGAGCGGAAATAAGCTCTTGGATGGAGTCATGCAAAGGAAAGGCTCGAGCAGGCTTTTTGGTACTAGCCATCCTAGAATTCACAGAGGAGGCCGTACCACTGTCAGGCTCATCAATAGAAAGGACCTGTAGGGCATCTGAAATAAGCGCTGGCAGCTCATCACGGTGGAAAATCCTCACCTCAGAGGGATCATCCAGATCCTGTGGTAATTCTGCACCTGACTCTGGCTTCTCAGACCACGAAGGCCTGCCAAAAAAGGAGGTGCACCACAATCTGAAGGGGAATTAGCCCTTCTACGCTTTTCTTTATGCCAATTATCAGGGAAAATAGCCTCAACGGGGAGTCCCAGGCCAGAATCCACCGAAGGGGACAATAGAAGGGGCCTCAGACGACCCTTGAGGGAGAGCTCTTTTCAGCATGTATGCTTTATGCAATAACAACACAAAATCAGGGGAGAAAAACTCGCCCTGGGCACCCAGATCCCGTCCGGGGCTAGCTGCTCCCTGAATAGCCTCAATTCGAGGTACCCCCCCCCCCCCCCGGGGCTCAGGGCTCTCCGTCTCTGCGGAGAATTCAAAATGGTGTCCGCTGCCAGCTCTGAGCAGGAATAATCATCGCTCGCCATGCTCAGGCCGGCTCTTACACATGTACAGCACGATTTACAGAGCCCCGCTGCTGATTTGCGCTTGCCACACCGGGAACAGCGCTTTACATTCTCTGCAGCCATCGCCAAAAACGGCGGTTTCGCGCCAACAACGCCCCGATCGCGGGCCCACCCCGGAGGAGTTAGAAAACACTCTTACCTCACCGGACCGAGTATCACAGCTACGGTCCCATAGAAGAATCAAAGGAAAACCTCTGTTCCATTTTGGGGGTTTTTTTAACGCTGTGAGGAAAGCAGAGGTAATAAGAACTCCAGAGGCTCAGATAAGTGGGAAAGGCAGGGAAAGGCAGGGAAAGGCGAACCAATGTGCCTGCATCCACTGAGTGGGAAGGGACAGGGAAAAGCAAACTAATATGTCCACATCCACGGGGGCATGGGTAAGGCAGGGAAAGGGCTAACCTATGTGCCTTCAAAGTGAAGCTGCTATAGCCTCTAACACCCCGGCTAACAACTGGCAAGCCAGGAGCCACCCCCAGGCAGATTTTTGATGGAGCTCGAAGAAGCTGCAGCCACCCTGCTTGGGGAGATAGAGAATACTGAAGAGGCAGTGGAGCTGGCTGGCTATGAGGCACTGAGAAAAGTTGAGTGCTCTCTATCTCCCCCTGCTGGTTGATGGACACAACCCATACGTAATGGCTTCATCTGCTTGATGACAAGGAACAAGCCCTAACAGTGGAAGCAGACTTGGACATTGTTGTAATTACAGAGATGATGTTAAAGGAATCCAATAAATGGAACACAGCCATACCAAGTTATAATTTGTTTAGAATGGATAGAGACGGCAGAAAAAGGAGTAGGAATTCTTTGCGTTAAAAAAAAAAATTCAAGCAAATGCAATGAAGGCGACATGGGGAAAAAAAAAGAACTGTGGACTGTTTTGAAAAGGAGAGATTGCACTTCTGTTCACAGTGGTGTGTGATTTAGACCTCAGAAAGATGAACAGGCTGGAGATCTGAAGAAAGTCATCATAAAGGTGAGAATGAAGAGAGAAATGGTGTTGCTGGGAAACTTCAAGCTGCCAGATGGTGACTGGGATATCCTATCTGTGGCATCCATAAGAAGCAGAGAGACCATGGATGTGTTTCAAGGGCTGTGCTGAAGAGAAATGATGATGGATCCCACATGGAAAGGAGCAACATAGGATCTAGTACTCAAACAAAATCTGTGTCTAATATCCAGATTGGTACCCACTTAAGAACCAGTGATCATCAAAACTACAGCAGAGTCAAAACACACCAAAGATGCAAATTTCAAAAATGCTAACGTAGGCAAAACGCTAAGTACCTAAGGAATAGCTATCAGGTTGGAAAGAGGAAAAGTAAAAGAACACTGGACTAAACTAAAGAGCTATCGCTTAGTGCGAGCCAATGGAAATTAGTAAGTGCTAAGTGCCCACAAGGCTTACAAGTACAAAATAGGACATGCAACATTTAGTGCTAATTCCATTAGTGTACATTAAGCTTTAGTAAAAGGGTCCCTATTTTAGGAAAGCAAATGGAAAATGAAACCAATATTGGCCTCCATGGAAGTGGTTCAAAAATAAAGGTACAAAAATTACCAAAGTATAAAGAATCTCAAAAGGAGTAACATAAGGAAGAATATTTAGTAAAGATGAAAAAAGCAAGACAAGAAATCAGGAGGCCACAACTCAAATAATAGAAAAGATTGCTAATGACACAAAGCAAAGTAAGAAGACTTTTCTCAGTTGTATTGGGGAGATGAGGAAAGGCCAGACTGAAAGGTGTCGAGAACCAATGTGTGGAGGGTGGCAATGGAAAGGTGTGGAAATACCAAACAAATACTTCTGTTTGGACTTACCGATGACAACCCTGGAGAAGATAACAGATGGTGGGGGCAAGAGAACATTTATGAATGGAGAAGATACAATACTGTTCACAGAGGAGAGTGTTATGAACAACTTGAAAAATTGACCCCCCCCCCCCCCCCCACGTGAAAATGGTGCTTTAAATTGCATGCACAATTTGGGCTCATGTAATTGAATAATGAACCAACTAGCACCAGTAACTGGATGCTAATAATCAATTAGACACTAACTGGTAATTAGAATTTGTATGCATCTTGCTAACAGTATTCTATAAAGATCCACGTGTAAATTCTACTGTGTGTATCTGAAAAGAGGGCGGGCATGGGCGTTGTAAACAAACACTACACAAAAAACTGAAATAAAATTAAATCTTCCAACCACAAAGTGCCACAAAAAAACACAGATCTTTAAATCTGAGCGTTCCCAGAATTTGCGCACACTGTTACAGAATACACCTGATCTGTGCCTAATTTAGGAACAGTGATTCACACCTAGCTTCAGCTCCTGGCACTATTCTATAAACAGTGCCCAACTCGGAGCACTGTTTAAAGAATAGCATACTTAGCACCTATTTTTTTCAGCATCATATATAAAATCTAGTCCAAAATGAACAATGTTATGGGGCCAGATATTCCAGGATACTAAGAAAGCACAGACAGGTCCTGGCAGGTCCACTGAATTATATCCCCAAAGGTCTACTAAACACAAGATATAGTTCCTCTTCTTAAAAGCAGCAACAGATGGAGCTTGAAAACTACAGACAAGTACGGTTTTCCACAGTGGTATGAAAACTAACAGAAATGGATAGCTCATCATTTACAACCCAGTGAATTGCAAGTTCCAAAGCAGCATGATTTTACCAGAAGAAAGTCACATCAAATTAATCTGATTTCTTTGATGGGTGGCCAGAAAATTAGATTGAGGGCATGCAATGGATGTGGTGTCCTTAGATTTCAGCAAAGCCCTACACAGGAAGCTGATGCAAATAAACTGGAAAGCCTGGGGGTAAATCCCAAGATGTTGGTGGACCGTCTTGGAAATTTGTTGACCAACAGGAGACAAACAGCAATAGTAATGGAATTCACAATAGTAGTGGAGTGCCCACGGATCAGTCCTGGGGTTAGAGATATTCAATATCTTTGTGAGCACTATTTCCAAAGTGTTAGAAGGAAAAGTTTGGCATTTTATGGATAACATATGAAGACCTGTAATAGGGTGGACAACCCATAGAGAATAGACAAAATGAGAAGTGGTCTGAAAAAACTCATGGAGAAGCCTAATATAGTAATTCCCAAACCTGGTCCTGGAGGCACCCCAGCTAGTCAGGTCTTCACGAGACCCATGATGAATATTCATGAGAGAGATTAGTTAGAGCACTGATCTGAGAACCAAGGATCCAGGCTTCAAATCCCACCGACACTCTTTGTGATCCTAAGCAAGTCACTTAACCGTCTACTGCCTTGAGTACAAGCTTAGGGCCTCTTTTATGAAGTTGTGAAAAAATATTTTTGTAGTGCCGGATATGACACGCGCCGGGGATGGGAACTAATGCCAGGTTGCTGCGGTAGCCTGGCGGTGGTTCTTTTTTAGCGAGCATACAGTTTGGGAAACGTAGATGTAGGGTCTGCATTAAAATGAGACTCGAGGGCCTAAATAGGTATACCCTAAAAAAAAAGGAGGGACAAATATCTTTCAAGTATTTAGACATCTGTATCATATTAACAAACCTTTACCAAAGGAGAGGAAGTAGTAGGACTAGGTGACAGATTCCTTTAATCAACTCTTAGAAATGTTCCAATGTCACTTTTTCTTGCAGGAGTGCAAACTTATAATACTAAAAACCCAGCGCATACAAACTCTTAAATATATCAGTATGTGACAGAGTTACAACTGTGAATGGAGCCTCGGCAGTGACTTGTTTCACATCAGAACCACTGTCCGACGACTCATTTATCTAATCACTGGGCGCCATAGTGTTTCCAAACTCCACACTTGATTATATCTGATAGTATTTAATAGAATTTAAACCACTTATATTAATATATATTTTGACACTGTGAATCATGATATCTTGCTAGCATGACTGACAGAAACAGGTATCAATGGAACAGTACTTGCCTGGTTAAGATCTAATCAGACAGGCAACAATCCATAATATTTGGAAACAACTCATCAATACCATGGACACTGACCTGCAGGGTACCACAAGGGAAAATTAGGTTCTTACCTTGGTAATTTTCTTTCCTTTAGTCATAGCAGATGAAGCCATTACGTATGGGTTATGTCCATCAACCAGCAGGGGAGATAGAGAGCACTCCAACTTTCACAGTGCCCTCTTGGCCAGCTAGCTCCACTGCCTCTTCAGTATTTGAAGCTTCCAAAGCAGTATGGCAAACCGCAATGGGAATCACAAGAGCTTTCCTCACAGCGAACGATGGCCCATCACAAGGGCATGAACTCATAAAGGAGGGAATGCACATCCTCCTGGAGGGAATAAACTCATCCTCCTTATTGTATAAGTGGAGGGGAACACACGTGCCTCCTGGAGGGAATCACACATCCTCCCAACACACTGGAGGGAATGAACTCATCCTCCTATTTATAGAACTGTAGGGGAACACATGCGCCTCCTGGAGGGAATGAACACATCCTCCTAAATTTAAACTGAACATGAATCCTGAAGATTGTTTTCCAACTTTCTCCCAAGGAAGGAACTTCAGGAAATTAGAACAGAACCTGAAAAACAGATTCACAGCATACAGACAATCATACAGGGAGGGCTCATGGCTTCATCTGCTATGACTAAAGGAAAGAAAATTACCAAGGTAAGAACCTAATTTTCCCTTCCTTGTCATCAAGCAGATGAAGCCATTAACGTATGGGATGTAACAAAGCAATCCCTAGATAGGGTGGGAACAAGCACACCACGCGCTAGCACTGTGCCACCAAAAACGCACATTCCCTCCTGGCAGCCACATCCAGCCTGTAATGTCGGGCAAACGAGAGCTTAGAAGCCCATGTTGCTGCACTGCATATCTCTTGAAGAGAGAGTGCTCCAGTTTCAGCCCAAGAGGAAGAAATCGCTCTAGTAGAATGTGCCTTAAAGGCTACAGGCGGAAACCCTGCCGGCCAGCAGATAAGCTGAAAAGATAGTTTCTTTGAGCCACGGGCAATAGTGGCTTAGACGCTGGAGACCCTCTGCGAGACCGGATAGCAAACAAACAGATGATCAGAAGTCCTGAAAGAGTTAGTAACTCGCAGATACTGCAGCAGAGTCCTGCGCACATCCAAAGGTGCAGCTTGCCAAAAGATTCTGGAACTCTCCTCTAGAAAAGAGGGCAAGAAAATAGGCTGGTTTAAGTGAAGGCTGAACCACCTTAGGCATAAAGGAAGGCACGGTCCGAACCGTGACTCCGGACTCTGAAAATGCAGAAATGGGTCTCTACAGGACAGCGCCTGGAGCTCTGACACCAGTCTCCCGAGTAATGGCCACCAGAAAAACAGCCTCAGTGTCAAGTCTTTCTCCGATGCTTGCCGAAGCGGCTCAAAAGGAGATGCCTGCAGGGTTTTCAAAGCTAGCCCCAGGTTCCAAGCTGGACAGGGTGCTCGCACTGGAGGTTGGAGCCGAAGCACCCCTCTAAGAAACCGTGCCACATCTGGGTGAGCAGCCAAAGACACGCCTTCCACCTTACCACGAAGGGAGGCCAACGCTGCCACCTGCACCCGCAGGGAATTATAGGCCAAGCCTTTTTGTACACCTTCCTGCAAAAAGTCCAGAATCGGCGAGACAGGAGCCCGCATTGGAACAATGGCTCTGGAAGCACACCAAGACTCAAACAGGCACCAAATCCTGGCATAAGCCACGGAAGTGGACCGCTTGCGGGCTTGCAGGAGAGTGGAAATAACTTTATTGGAATAACCTTTATCCCTCAATTGCGCCCTCTCAATAGCCATGCCGTAAGACCAAAGCGGCCGGCGTCCTCCATGGCTACCGGTCCCTGAGACAAGAGGTTCAGTACCAGAGGTAACGGCAGAGGAGCCTCCAGGAGCATCTGTCGGAGGTCTGCATACCAAGGTCTCCTTGGCCAATCCGGGGCGATGAGGACCACTTCTCCTGGGTGCAGCCGAATCCGCAAGAGCAGGCGCCCTATCAAGGGCCATGGGGGAAACACATAAAGTAGACCCGGAGGCCAGGGTTGAGCCAAGGCATCCAACCCCGCCGAGCGAGGATCTCTCCGTCTGCTGAAGAAGCACGGGACTTTGGTATTGGCACTTGTCGCCATTAGATCCATCACGGGCTTGCCCCATTTGGCACAGATCTGCAGGAATACTTCGTCTGCCAGATTCCATTCTGCTGGATCGATCTGATGCCTGCTCAGATAATCGGCCTGCACATTGCTCTGACCTGCAATATGAGCTGCCTACAGACACTGAAGATGCAGCTCGGCCCAGTGGCAAATCAGTTCGGCCTGCGCGGCCAGTGCTCTGCACCTTGTTCCGCCTTGTCGATATATATAGGCCACCGTTGTCGTGTTGTCCGACATCACTCTGACAGCCAATCCTTCCAGGGTCACTTGAAAGGCCAGAAGCGCCTGAAACACCGCTTTCAACTCTAGGCGGTTGATGGACCACTCCGACTCCTCGGGTGTCCATAGACCCTGGGCATGCTTCCCCTTGCAGTGTGCGCCCCAGCCCTTCAGGCTGGCATCTGTTACCACTAGGCACCAAACGGGGAGCGTCAGCGGCATTCCTCGCCGCAGCATGCTGTCCAAGAGCCACCACTCCATGCTGAGACGGGCCGCAGGGAGCCAAGTAAGTCTGCATTGGTAATCCTGAGAAATAGGAGACCATCTCCGGAGTAGGGAATACCGTAGAGGTCTCAGGTGCGCTCTCGCCCAGGGTACCACTTCCATCGTGGCTGTCATCGATCCCAGCAGCTGGACAATGTCCCAAGCTCGCGGGCGGGGCATCCTCAGGAGCAGACGGACCTGATTCTGAAGCTTGCACCGCCTTAGCTCGGGTAGGAACACATAGCCCGAGACTATGTCGAACCTGGCCCCCAAAAACTCTAGAGATTGTGAAGGGGACAGGTGACTTTTGGCCATATTGACGACCCAGCCTAGAGATTGCAGTACTGAGACCACTCTGGCTGTAGCTTGTAAGCTCTCTGTTGCAGAGTCTGCTCTGATGAGCCAGTCGTCTAGGTACGGGTGAACCCTGATACCTTCTCGCCTGAGAAAAGCAGCTACTACCACCATTACCTTCGAAAAGGTTTGGGGAGCTGTGGCGAGGCCAAAAGGCAAGGCCCTGAACTGGAAATGTTTTCCCAACACCGCAAACCTCAGAAACTTCTGATGCGGGGGCCAAATCGGAATGTGCAAGTAAGCTTCTTTCAGGTCTAGAGACGTGAGAAACTCTCCTGGCTGAACCGCCGCAATGACGGAGCGCAGGGATTCCATGTGGAAATGCCGCACTCTCAAGGACTTGTTCACTTCTTTTAAGTCCAGAATAGGGCGAAAGGACCCACCTTTTCGCGGCACCACAAAGTAGATGGAGTATCGGCTGCAGCCTTGCTCGGCGGGAGGCACCGGGGTCACTGCCCCTAACTGAATCAGACCTTGTAAAGTCTCCTCCACCGCCGCCCGTTTGACGGCAGAACCGCATCGGGACTCCACAAACACGTCTCTTACTGGGGCGTTGAATTCTATTCTGTATCCATCTCTGATAAGGTCCAGAACCCACTGATCTGAGGAAATCTTGGCCCACTCCTCGACAAAGAGGGAAAGCCGTCCTCCGATGACAGGCATCGAGGAGAGGGCCGGCGCACCATCATTGAGAGGGTCGCCCCTGAACTCCTGGTCTTGAGCCACCGGCTGCGGAACGCTTGTCCGAGCGAAAGGAGTTCCTCTGCTGACCACGGGCACGAGAAGTGAACCCAGCAGAACGCCCCGGGCGGTACCTTCTAGCTTCACGGAAGCAAGGTCTGTACGAGGAGTGGACCGCCTGGCCCTTAGAGGAAGGCCTCTGCCTATCTTCGGGCAAGCGCTGGGGTTTTGGATCACCCAGGCCTTTCACAATTTTCTCTAACTCCTCACCAAATAGGAGAAGTCCTTGAAAAGGCAACTTCACCAACCTTTGCTTAGAGGCCATGTCCGCTGCCCAGTGTCGTAGCCACAGACGACGGCGAGCCGCCACTGCTACTGCCATTTGTTTAGCCGAAGCTCTGACAAGGTCATAAAGGGCATCAGTCAGAAAGGACAAGGCCACCTCCATCTGCGGAGCCACATCCAAGAAGGGCTCCGCTCCATCTCCGGGCTGAGCCACTGCCTGTTGCAGCCAAGCTAGGCAGGCTCTCACAGCATAACAGCTGCATGCAGAAGCCCGAACAGTGAGACCTGCAATTTCAAAGGACCGTTTCAACGCTGTTTCCGGCCTACGGTCTTGAACATCCTTCAGGGCAACACCTCCTTCAACAGGGAGGGTAGTTCTCTTTGTCACCGCAGTGACTAGGGCATCCACTGTAGGCATTTGAAAACGAGCCATATGTCCCTCACGCAGAGGGTATAACTGCCCCATAGCCCTGGAAACTCTCAAAGGTCCCTCGGGGCCAGCCCACTGAGCCAAAACAAGCTCTAGGATGGAGTCATGCAAAGGGAACGCCCGAGCAGCTTTCTTGGTACTAGCCATCCTGGGATTACCCGAGGAGGCCATGCCACTGTCAGGATCTTCAATCGAGAGGGCCTGCAGGGTATCTGAAATAAGCGCTGGCAGCTCATCACGGTGGAAAATCCTCACAGCGGAGGGATCATCCAGATCCTGTGGTAAATCCGCACCTGACTCTGATTCCTCAGACCAAGAACGTCTGTCACAGTTCTCCGAATCCTCACACCCCGACCACGGGGGGGGGGGGAAGGTGCACCACAATCTGAAGGGGAATTAACCCTTCTGCGTTTATCTTTAGGCCAGTCCCAGGCCAGAATCCATCGGGGGGGGGGGGGGGGGGGGGGGGGGGTGCAATCAGAGGAGCCTCAGGCGACCCTTGAGGAAAGGCTCTTTTCATCATGTATGCTTTATGCAGCAAAAGCACAAAATCCGGGGAGAAAATCTCACCCTGGGCACCCAAATCCTGTCCGGGGCTAGCCACTCCTGAAATAACCTCATCTCGAGGTGCCCCACCTGGCTCAGGTCTCTCCGTGTCCACGGAGGCCGCGCCATGCGGTGTAAGCAAAATGGCGCCCGCTGCCAGCTCAGAGCGGGAAGAAACATCGCTCGCCATGCTCGGGCCGGCTCCTACGCCAATACAGCACGATTTACAGAGCCCTGCTGCTGATTTGCGCTTGCCACAAGTGGAACAGCGCTTTACATTGTCCGCAGCCATCGCCGAAAAACGGCGGTAAAATCCAAAATGGCGGTTTCGCGCCAAAATCGACCCGATCGCGGGCCCACCCCGGAGGAGTTGGAAAACACTCTTACCTCAAAGGATCTAGTGTACAACTACGATCCTGCTGAAAATCAGGTCAAAAACCTCTGTTCCAGCGTCTCTGCGTTTAAAAACGCGACACAACTTTTTTTTTTTTTTTTAAGCTGTGAGGAAAGCAGAGGTATTGAAGACTCCGGAGGCTCAGATGAGTGGGAAAGGCAGGGAAAGGGCGAACCTATATGCCTGCTAACACTGTTGGTGGGTAAGGACAGGGAAAACAAGGCAATATGTCCACATCCACAGAGGTATGGGTAAGGCAGGGAAAGGGCTAACCTATGTGCCTTTAAAGTGAAGCTGCTATAGCCTCCAACACCCCGGTTAACAACTGGCAAGCCAGGAACCACCTCCCGGCAGATTTTTCTGGAGCTCGAACAAGCTGCAGCCACCCTGCTAAGGGAGATAGAGAATACTGAAGAGGCAATGGAGCTAGCTGGCCAAGAGGGCACTGTGAAAGTTTGAGTGCTCTCTATCTCCCCTGCTGGTTGATGGACATAACCCATACGTAATGGCTTCATCTGCTTGATGACAAGGAAGGATCGATACTGTCACCTATTCTGTTCAATATCTACCTCAAGCCAGTAGCTGAGCAGATTCGATCCATGGACACTCAGTTCTGCATCTATGCGGATGATGTGCAGCTACTCATACCCATTGAACCTGACTTACCTACTGCCTTGAATAAACTGATTACTTGTCTAACAACAATTCAAGAATGGGCTAAACACAACAAATTTTGCCTGAACCCAAGTAAAACTGAGCTTCTCTGTGTCCCTAACACAAGTGGATACATACCTGACATCAAAATCCCCTTTGGGAAGTATGAACTCCCCCTCAAATCACAAGTCAGGAACCTTGGAATACAGCTAGATTCAACACTTACTCTGACTCCCCAAATCAAAGCAACCTTCAGGAGCTGCTTCTACTATTTGCGACAGCTATGCTGCCTCTCTCCTTACATAGAGAAGGTAAATCTTATCCCAGTTGTGCATGCCATGGTAACATCAAGACTGGATTACTGCAATGCACTATACAATGGTCTGACTACAAAGGGCCTGCACCAGCTCCAGTTGATTCAGAATGCTGCAGCAAGACTCATAGAAGGTTGCGACGTGACCACATCACATCATTTTTGCAAAAACTTAATTGGCTACCAGTACAATACAGGGCTAAATTTAAAACTCTATGTCTGATCTTCAAGGCCCTGAAAGGAAATGGCCCCGAGTATCTGAAGAATAGGATGATCCTCCATACGCCAAGGAAACTAAGGTCCTCCCAAGGATTTTCACTAACTACTTTACCCTCTCCAAAAGACATTACACGATGTGATACCCGCAAGCGAGCCTTTTCCGGAGTAGCCCCCACACTCTGGAATGCATTGCCTGAAAGGCTCCGCTTAACACAAGACTATCTCTACTTCAGGAAGCAGGTGAAAGCTTGGATCTTCAACCAAGCCTTTAATGGAAGAAGTAACTAACTTGTTAGTCTCACTCACACACACACAAGGAGTGACTTGGGCTGCACATACTGCAGTGGGACATGTTTATCCACTCCTCCATGTGCAACTTTCTTCAAATCAGTCACCTTACTTTCTAATTCTTCCTACTTTCTTACCCATCTATAAGTTAGAACTTGCCTTACCCTTCACTACCAGTTATAATGTTCTATTACATACTGTGTTGACATTGCTAGTATACCATGCCATACTTTGTATTGTTTTCGAATATTTTTACTGCTGTCATTGCCTATTGCTCATGCTTGATCTATTCTTACTGTACACTGCCTTGACTGAACGCCTTCAAAAAGATGGTAAATAAATCCTAATAAATAAATAAAGAGTGGAAGGACGAGGTTGGGCATTACAGACCTGTCAGTCTGACCTCAGTGGTGAGTAAGCTAATGGAAACACTACTAAAGCAGAGGATTGTGAGATTTCTCAAACTGAATGGAATGCAGGACTCAAGGCAGCATGGCTTCACTAGTGGCAGGTCTTATCAGATGAATCTGACTTCTTCGACTGGGTGACCAAACAGTTGGACATGGGAGGAGCGCTTGATGTGGTATACTTGGATTTCAGCAAAGCCTTTGACATGCGACTGATAAATAGAGTGCCCTCGGTATGGGACCTAGAGTAACTGATTGGGTTAAAAATTGGCTGAATGGAAGGAGACAAGAGGGTAGTGGTAAACGGAGCTTGCTCTGAAGAAAGGGATGCTGTCAGTGCAGTACCACAGGGATCTGTCCTTGGGCTGGCTCTTTTTAACATCTTTATGAGCAATACTGTGGAAGGGCTGTCTGGTAACTCTGCAACAGGGTGGACACCCTGGAGGGTGTGAATGACATAAGGACCTAGCGAAGCTGGAGGAATGGACCGATATTTGCCAACTAAGATTTAATGCTAAAAAATGCAGGGTCATGCACTTGGGTCACAAGAATCCACGGGAACGGTAGAGTATAGGGGGTGACGTGCTTCAGTGTACAAAGGAAGAGCAGGACTTGGGGGTGATTGTGTGATGACATTAAAGCTTCCAAACAGGTTGAAAAAGGACGGTCAAAGCCAGAAGGCTGCTTGGGTGCATAAAAAGAGAGACGACCAACAGGAAAAAGGAAGTGATAGTGCCATTGCATACGTTTCTGGTGAGGCCCCATTTAGAGTACTGTGTGCAGTTCTGGAGACTGCACCTACAGAAAGATATAAACAGGATGGAGTCAGTCCAGAGGGCAGCTACAAAATTAGTAAGCGGTCTTGAACACAAAATATATAGGGACAGGCTTATGAACCTCAACATGTATACACAGGGAGAGAGGAGATATGATAAGAGATGTTTAAATATCTCAATGTACAGGAAGCAAGCCTTTTTCAACTGAAGGAAAGCTCTGGAACGAGGGGGAATACAATGAAGTTAAGAGGGAGTAGGCTTAGGAGTAATCTAAGAAAGTATTATTTCACAGAAAGGGTTAGTGGAAGCGTGGAATGGCCTCCCAGTGGAGGTTGTGGAATCGAGGACTATATCAGAATTTAAAAAGGCATGTGATAAGCACATGGGATTGCGTAGGAAAAGGAAGGGTTAGGTGTTACAAGAGGATGGGCAGACTGGCATGGGCCATTTGGCCTTTATCTACCATCATGTTTATATTCTAGGAAGAAAATTTTATTACCATTTAGATCTTTTAAGCTTTTTCCCCAAATGCTTTATGATTAAGTTAGATGACTAGTTTAGTAGCTGCCCTCTGGACAGACTCCACTGGGCTCCAGAACTGCGCAGTATTCCCAAATCGGTCTCACCAGAGACTTATATACCGGCAAGATTACCTCCTTTTTCCTGTTGGTCATTCCTCTCCCTATGCATCCCTCTGGCTCTTTTCTATTCTTTGACAACCTTAAGATCATCTATGTTTTCTCTCTTTCCTCTATTACACATAGGCTCTGCTGGAATGTTAGTAGTCACGATAATATAATTGATGTAAAGCACACTGAACCCTAGAAAGAGGATTTTATGAGATGGTATACAAGACCTATTTTGAATTGAAGTTTCATCACCGCCCAGTCTCTGCGCTTCTGTGCATACGTCACTGCCAATTTTTTCTTGAAACTCCACGGCTGTTTGATAACAGGGACCGCCTTGCTGTCTGAAGGCTGAAGCCGGTCTCCCCCCCCCCCCCCCCCCCCCCCCCCCCCCCCCCCCCCCCCCCCCCAGGAGGTTTTAATGATCCCCCAATGCAGCTACCCCATCTTGGTAACAGCAAAAACAATGGAATTGATAGGGCAAAATAAGTACATAAGTAATGCCACACTGGGAAAAGACCAAGGGTTCCATCGAGCCCAGCATCCTGTCCACGGACAGCGGCCAATCCAGGCCAAGGGCACCTGGCGAGCTTCCCAAACGTACATTCTATACATGTTATTCCTGAAATTGTGGATTTTTCCCAAGTCCATTTAGTAGCGGTTTATGGACTTGTCCTTTAGGAAACCGTCAACCCCCTTTTTAAACTCTGCCAAGCTAACCGCCTTCACCACGTTCTCCGGCAACGAATTCCAGAGTTTAACTATGCATTGGGTGAAGAAAAATTTTCTCCAGTTTGTTTTAAATTTACTACACTGTAGTTTCATTGCATGCCCCCTAGGCCTAGTATTTTTGGAAAGCGTGAACAGACGCTTCACATCCAACAATAAACAAGTTCTGCCTTCTGGCTTCAGCTCACATAATGGGCCAGATAGTATCATGCCGTCTCCTGTTATCAAACCTCCTTGTTAAACTCTGCCCAAAAGAATTACTAATTTTAGCACTGTTGCCAAACTCTAGCTATTCTTACGATTTGCTAGAGCCTTCCTCATGTTTTCCAGCTACTGGTCGTTAATAAAAGGACCTCACTGTGAACACTAAAAATAATAAAATAAAATTTAATGCGCTTTCAATTGAGACGGAAAAGCAGGCGAGGAGGAAGGGTGAATCGATAAAGAGAGGGCGACAGGGAACAGAATCAGAAAAGCTTGCTAAACCCTTATTTACACTTGCACTAGCACACTTTATAAACTCCAAAGATGCCAAGTGAAGTCACAAGCATTCGGATGCCCTCACACTCGCACACGCCAAGCACCTTTCCTCTTGCGCATTCGGGGACCAGTCTCCCTCTTCCCGTGGCCTGTCATCTCTCCCTATCTTCCGCTCTCCTCCCTGTCCGTAATCTGGCACCTCGCCGTCAAGCTCATACCAATAGGTTGCCCACCAGAAATCTCGCAGCTTTCCTTCGCTGGTGCCTGTCCCCTATGACACACAACTTCTCTCTCCCAAGGAGTCCCCAACGTGCCGCCTTGCCGGAAACTGGAAGTCACATCAGGAGAGCAGGAGTCGGGTCACCGGAAAAAGAAATTTGTGGGGCCTGGCCAAGGAGGTTTGATAGACAGGAGGTGAAGTGACGTCATAACGCTGAACCCAATTAGTTCAGTCTACGTTTCTCTTCCCAGCGCAGCTGTCATCCCCGTTCACTCAAAACAAAGCAACCAAATTTATAAGCTGCTGCATCCACCTTGTCGTTCTTTATTGTTGGTAGCATTTTTATTTAATCTCACTTATATTTCCCAACATGCCATCTTGTGCAGCATAGGGATGTACACAGTGGAAGTATAATAACTGTTTTCCTAGCAATTGTTTTATCCACCCCTCTCTAGACCTCCGTGGAACCCCTTTCCACGGTGAGGTGAACAGGGGACCAAAGGACTGCCTTCGGACACGGAGGTGTAGAGGGGGTGACAGAAGGCGCAGTTCAAATCTAACTCCCAGGACCTCGGTTTTCTGGTTTCTGGGATCTAGGTGAATCTTCAGCCATCTATTCTCCCTCATGATGTACCGGAGTTTAAAGGATAATCTACTTATGTGATCACCACTTGTATATGAGTGTTAGAGGAAACAGAAAAGTAGACTAGAGAATGTTGTGATAGAAATAGTCTTTATTCTCACCAATTGAAACTTCAAGCTGGTACACACATCAGTCAGATTCTGGGTTCAACCGACAGTAGCTTCGCCGTTTGACTAGCGTTGGGGAAGGACTCCGACTTCAGCCCAGATTTACATTTCTTATATAGTTTTTGCAGCCCATACAATTAAATGGAGAGAGACTTTTTTTTTCTCTTTTTTTTTTCATCTGTGAATCATACTTAACCGCAGGTCAGGTGCCCACCTACCCCTCCTTTCTGATATTTCTTAATAACGTCAATTTCCGGACTTGTAAACATCTTTCGTAATATAGAGAGATCAGTTTTATATCTTGTGATTCTGGGAGCCATCTTTACAAAGACAGACTCCATCTTATGAACCAAACTTTTTAGGATTTTAGCCATTAATTCCTTGATCTTGGCTTTTGCACTGCTTTTGAATGTCACACTAAATTCTATTAAGGCTTATCAAGCAGCCCTGCTTCTGCAGGTGCTCAGCAACAAGGCCATCATCAGATTTTCAGGCCTAGTCAGTGCTTTTCAGCAGTTTAAGCTTTGTAACTCGGCCCACCACTATTCCAGTGGATGGGTCTCAAGCTGGGACACATTGAGGCATATTTTCAAAGCACTTAGCCTTCCAAAGTTCCATAGAAACCTATGGAACTTTGGAAGGCTAAGTGCTTTGAAAATATGCCTCATATTAACATAACGGAATAACTTTTCATAGGTAGAGTAGTCATTTGTTATAAATCTTAATCAGTGGTCAGTTCATGTGGCAGAGCCACATTAGGGAATCAGAGAACGGAAGAGTTGTGTTATGTCCATTACGTGCTTTAGTTTGGTTGTGTTGCAGAGATTAGGCATTTAAGTTGGATTGGTAAGGTATGCCTTTTTAAACAGGTTGGTTTTTAGTGATTTCTGGAAGTTTAGGTGGTCGTATTTAGGTGGTTATATTTAGACCGCTTTCTATCTTTTGACTTTTTTGGACTCCTGTCTCTCTGTCTATCCTGCTCCCCCTCTCATGGGGCTCCTCTCTGTATCTTTAGAAGGTAAAGTTTGCCTTTTTGCGGATGATACTAAGATTTGTAACGGAGTGGACACCCAGGAGGGAGTGGAAAACATGAAAAAGGATCTGCAGAAGCTAGAAGAATGGTCTAAGGTTCGGCAATTAAAATTCAATGCGAAGAAATGTAAAGTGATGCACTAGGGAGTAGAAATCCACGGGAGACGTATGTGTTAGGTGGTGGGAGTCTGATATGTACAAATGGGGAGAGGGATCTTGGGGTGATAGTATCTGAGGATCTGAAGGCGACAAAACAGTGTGACAAGGCCTTGGCCGTAGCTAGAAGGTTGCTAGGCTGTATAGAGAGAGATGTGACCAGCAGAAGAAAGGAGGTGTTGATGCCCCTGTATAAGTCATTGGTGAGGCACCATCTGGAGTATTGTGTTCACTTTTGGAGGTTGTATCTTGCTAAGGATGTAAAAAGAATTGAAGCGGTGCAAAGAAAAGCTACAAAAATGGTATGGGATTTGCGTTACAAGATGTATGAGGAGAGACTTGCTGACCTGAACATGTATACCCTGGAGGAAAGGAGAAACAGGGGTGATATGATACAGATGTGCAAATATTTGAAAGGTATTAGTCTGCAAATTAACCTTTTTCATAGATGGGAAGGCGGTAGAACTAGAGGACATGAAATGAGATTGAAGGGGGGCAGACTCAAGAAAAATGTCAGGAAGTATTTTTTCACGGAGAGAGTGGTGGATACTTGGAATGCCCTCCCATGGGAGGTGGTGGAGATGAAAACGGTAACGGAATTCAAAAAATGCGTGGGATAAACATAAAGGAATCCTGTTCAGAAGGAATGGATCCTCAGAAGCTTAGCGGAGCCATTGGTGGGAGGCGAGGCTAGTGGTTGTGATGTGGGGCTAGTGCTGAGCAGACTTCTACGGTCTGTGCCCTGAAAATGGCAGATACAAATCAAGGAGAAGTATACACATAAAGTAGCACATATGAGTTTATCTTGTGGGCAGACTGGATGGACCGTACAGGTCTTTCTATGCCGTCATCTACTATGTTACTATGTTGATGGGGCTGGTTACAAGGACACCCTAGCACGTGTTATATTCGTGCAGAGATTTTTTTTCTCCTGGTAATGGGCCACTAAAACAGACATCATGTTATGAGAATCAGGTGCTCAACATTCAGAGTTTCTATCTATTTATTTATGACATTCATATCCCACATTTAACATGTATTAGGTTGAAATCAGGGAGTATTTGAAAGTTTTCTTTTCCTGTGCCTAGATCAAAAGAGAAAGATGGCTTGTGGGACTTGTTCCTTCTATTTTGAAGAACACAGTGATATATTATAAAAATGCACTTAATATTGTTTATTACTATTATTTACTACTAGTTGATATACAGCAGAGGTTAACCAAGTCAACTTCATGCTTTGTAATATTTTAATAGCATTTTCTCTGTTACCCAAATAAAAATAAAATGATAATGCTAATTATATGACTGTGTCTGCCTTTTACGGTAGTTAGGATAACCTGGTCCTGGAGTTACCCAAGGCAGTCGGGTTTATCAGGATACTGACAATGAATATTTATGAGAGAGATTTGCATACAGTAGAGGCAGTGCTTCTTATGAAATGCTTTGAGTCCTACTGATCTGTACATCTGTTGTGTTATTTTGGGTGGAAACAGGTGGGCTTATAGGGAGGGAGGGGAGTACAGGAGGGGAAGGGTTCTTGGGGTATGTTCTCTGTAAAAGATTTTATTGTGCCATGTTGGATGGTTTATTGTTTTGTTTTGTTTTTTTGTTCTGTATGAAGCTTATCAACCAACATGTTTTGCTTTAATAAAGATAATTAAAACATAAAAAATAAGTTTTGGATGTTACTGAATTCTGTTATTCTGTCTCACTGTATTTCCAGTTTTGGCACAGTATAAGCCATCAGAAGAACAAATATAAGAAAACCAATGGACTGCATTTAGTTATGTTTCAAGAAATGAGAGATCTGTTTTGACAGAAAATATTTTTATTATTTTGACTTATAAACCACTTGTCCCTGAAACATGCGCAAACAACAGAATAATCCATGTGTGTATCTAAAAGGTAAACTTCTACAAAACAGATGAAGATGTGATTCCATGAGCCCCAGTGAAAGGAGAGTTTAATTCTACTTCCATTTAATTTCAACATATTCCATAATCTTTATAACCCCAGGCTTCCCAAGGCAGATGACCCCAAGCTTGTAACCTTGGGGTCATCTTCAACTCCTCTCTCTCCTTCTCTGCTCACATTCAGCAGATTGCCAAAACCTGTCGTTTCTTTCTCTATAACATCAGCAAAATCCGTCCCTTCATCTCTGAGTACTCTACCAGAACCCTTGTCCACACTCTCATCACCTCTCGCCCAGATTATTGCAACCTACTTCTCACCGGCCTCCCACTTAGCCATCTCTCTCCTCTTCAATCAGTCCAAAACTCTGCTGCGTGACTCATTTTCCACCAATGTCGCTATGCTCACATTAGCCCTCTCCTCAAGTCACTTCACTGGCTCCCTATCCGTTTCGGCATTCAATTCAAACTTCTCTTACTGACCTATAAGTGCATTCACTTTGCTGCTCCCCAGTACTTCTCCACTCTTGTCTCTCCCTACGCCCACCCTCGGGCACTCCGCTCTGCAGATAGATCTCTCTTGTCTGTCCCCTTCTCCTCTACTGCTAATTCCAGACTCCGTTCCTTTTATCTCGCTGCACCTCATGCCTGGAATAGACTTCCTGAGCCTGTACGTATACTCACGTCTTTGGCCGTTTTCAAGTCCAGGCTAAAAGCCCACCTCTTTGACACTACTTTTGACTCCTAGCCAGTACTTACTTGCCCTGTACCCCACCTCTTTAATTCCCTTACCTCTTAATTGTTCTGTCTGTTTACCTGTCTTATTTAGATTGTAAGCTCTTTGAGCAGGGACTGTCTTTTCAAGTATGGTGTACAGCGCTGTGTATGCCTTGTAGCGCTATTGAAGTGATAAGTAGTAGTAGTAGTAGATTACAACAACAGTTAAGATGAACCCATCAGGAAACAGGATATCCTCACTGAAATTTGGTCATCTGCATTGTATAGAACAGTGTAGAAAAATGAGCAGAAAATACAGAGTTTATAAGTGCTGTTTCTACCAGCTACAATAATTTTTTAAGCTGAAGAGGCGGGACAGACCGTATTATCGAAAAAGATGGACGTCCATCTTTTGTTTTGAAAATATGGTTTGGACGGACCAAATGCCATGGATTTGGTCCCTTCTGAGATGGGCGTGTTTTTTGGGGTTTTTTTTTTTTGCGATAATGGAAACTAAAAACGCCCAGCTCAGAAACGTCCCAATCCAAGCCATTTGGTTGTGGGAGGGGCAAATGTACAACACTACCATAGCTCTTAGGGGTGAAGGGGGCAACTACATGTGGGTACAGTGGGTTTTAGAGGCCTCCCATTTACCACAAGTGTTACGGGTGGGGGGGATGGGCCTGGGTCTGCCTGCCTGAAGTGCACTGCAGTACCCACTAAAAGTGCTCCAGGGACAGGACTTGTTGCTGGTGTATAACCTTGGCACAGCAGTTGACACCTGAAGACTAATCTCGCTGAAAACACCCTTTATTTGAATAAGCACCTTTACTCACAGTTAACTGCAGATCAGAGGTTGTGCCCACTGGCAATGGGCAGGGCCGTGCCTAGGGTCTCTGGTGCCCCTCTGCAGACTATCAGTTGGCACCCCCCCCCCCCCCTCCGTCTAGCAGAGCAGGAACAGAAGGGAGCAGGCAAGTAAGCCGGACCTCAGGAAAAAATAGCACTGTATGTATCCCTCATTGATAAGTCTCTGACTCTAAAGTTTAGCAATTTCATTAAAGCAAAATGTATTTTCATAACACTTCAAAGATTTCCAACTCAAAATAGGAATGCTAATTCAAAATGTGAGCAAAGTCCTCTAAGTTTCCGAAGATTCTTTTTCTAATCTCCTTTGCACCAAAGGATATAATTCAGATCAAACATTTGTCTCTGATCAACTATCTCAGATCAAATATTTATTTCAGATCAAATATTAAGGTTTCCTTGCTTACAGTCACTTAAATCTACCTAGCCTTTATATAGCTTATAAGATTTAAACACTCTTAAACTGAAATTCACCCTTTTCTATTCTTCATAAACTTCTAGTAATCCTGAAATATTCAGATCCTTTTTCACTAGAGAAACCTCAAACTTCAATCTCCACCAACCTCTTTTCATTCATATTTTCTCATTTACCATATAATCTGGCAGTCTTTTATAATTTCAGTCAACACACACAGGAACTCACAGCTGCATGTCTCTCTTGGCCAAACCGGTGGTCAGTTGCTGTCTCATTCTGTTCCCTTCCCCAGCAGATTTCTAACAGAAGCTGATCATCCAATCAGAGAGCTCTATTTGAATGCAGATTAACATACAGACACTAATGGGAATTTTTAGTGAAAAACACTAGATAAACCCTTCGTTTTTGGACCAAACTTCATACTTTTGATCAGAGCCATGCCCTAACATTAAGGCTGTAAACACTTCCATCATTTTTTATTCATAAATATGCAAATGAGAACCTCCCAAAAACGGACTAATTTGCATATGATTTAAACAAATCTGAGCATATGACAACCAAGTACAGACTCCCAGCACCTGAATTATGCAATTAGATTTAATACAAATACTTTTAAAACTTATTTTTAGCACTTTTAAAATTTCAGGTTCTCTTCAATTTGAATGCTGTTCAAGCTCTGAAGCTCACCCTGAGTGAGGAGTTAGCCCCAAACCACAGCATATATAGCAATTTGGTTGCATTCTCTCAAATAACTTGAAGAGCCTGCCTGCCTCAGTGAACACTGCTGTGTTGCGTTGCCATGAAAAGGAGAGCAGGGGAGATTGCAACTTCAGGTATGAGATTTTGCAAGTGAGTGGAAGGCAGGGACCACAGGGCAGCAGCGCCCCTCAAAGGCAGGCGCCCCCTGCCTTGCTTACCACATTGGCACGGCCCTGGCAACGGGTCTCGCTGGTACTGAGATTAGCAGTAGGTCCGAGCTGGCAGAATGGTGTACAATGTCCTCTTTCAGCAACATTCAAGGTAAGAACTAAGTGCTGTAACATGGCTAACACATGAAAGGGATCTAAAAGTGTCTTACACAAATGGCCACTCCTCATGGACTACTGGAAACAAAACAGGGCACACTCTGACCTAGTAAGCAGAGGGAAAAGCACCATGGGAGTAGAGCCTACCAACTACCAACATCGTGAGCATTTAACACAAGCTAGTGGAATCACGGAGCCCAATACCCTACACCCACCACAATGCATTGCTGATGTGACTCTGCAGTGCCCTTAACAGAAAAGGTGTCACACTCACCTGAGATCCACATCAGAACCAGGGAAAGGCTGTCAGAGGATAGAACACATTCTGCTGTCATGGAGGTGGGTATGGCATTTGAGGCTGGCATACAGGCTGGGAAAAAAAGTTTGTAAAGTGGGTTTTTGTTGGTGGGAGGGGGTTAGTGACCACTGGGGGAGTCAGGGGAGGTCATCCCCAAGTCCCTCCGGTGGTCATCTGGTCAGTTGGGGCACTTTTTTGGGACTTGGACCTGAAAAAAAAAGGGTCCAAATAAAGCGGACCAAATTCTCGTCAAAAACGCCCTTCTTGTTTTGATTATCAGCTAAAGACGCCCATCTCTCCTCGGGCGATAACCACGCCCTAGTCCCGCCTTCGACACGTCTCCGTGACGGACTGCAGTTGAGGACGCCAAAAATTGGGTTTCGATTATACCGATTTGGGCGCCCATGGGAAACGGACGCCCATCTCCTGATTTGGGTCGAAATATGGGCGTCTTTCTCTTTCGAAAATAAGCTGGATAGTATATTGTCACAAGGCTACAGCCCAGAGGTACAAAATGAAACAACATCCTGAACTACGTCTCCCAGAATGCATTGCCCGTCCCAGAAAAGGGAGCCCCAGGGATAGACAAGATGGGTATATACCAACTCTGACCACAAGAGGGAGGGAGAAGGAAGAAGCCCAGTTCCCTGGCTCCATAATCAATACATGATGCCTCCCACCTGTAGAGGGAAGGGTGGGGTAAGAAGCAGGTGGAGGAGGGGGTTAAGGCTGCTGAGCAAGAAGCAGAAGGAGAATGGAATGGGAGCTGGAGAGCCCTGAGGAAGGTAGCACCTAAAGGGGGAAAGCTATGTGTTTAAAAGTTTTGATTTAAAACCTGTTGTAAGGAAGAAGCCTGTTTTGATTTGAACTGTTTGCTGTGGGGGAAGGGCAGAGGACTGGAAGAGTTATAAGCCTGGTTCCCTAGCTGCTCCTGTTTGTTGTGTAAGAACTATGGGAGCTGGAAACCCTGGTTGGACAGGAGGGAACAATTTTGCTGGAAGGCCAGCACTGCTTGGGATATGTACTTTGGGCCAGCACTGCTTGTGATACTTACGGTGAAAAGGAAGTATTTCCAAAGGGGACTATTGCAGCCCTCAAGAAAGGTCAGAGACTTTGGATTGCTGGGTGAGGGGCAGCACCACCCTGCCTGGGGCAGCCCTAACCCAGGTATGGACTGAAGCTTTTATTTGTAACTTGGAAACAAAAATAAAAAGAAAAGAATATTTGAAAGTATCTGCTGGTGGCAATTTGTGGGGCTTGGATTAATCCAGGGGAGGAGACTTCCTTCCTCCCCCTACTGGCGCAGCGGTCCCGTTTACAATATACAGGTACTTATTTGTACCTGGGGCAATGGAGGGTTAAGTGACTTGCCCAGAGTCACAAGGAGCTGCAGTGGGAATTGAACCCAGTTCCGCAGGATCAGAGTCCACTGCACTAACCACTAGGCTACTCCTCCACTAATTATACGATAGTCACTGATTGAGTGCAGAACATGAGGCAACAAGTCCAGGATAGTTAGTGAGGAAAGATATATAGGGGTACAGTACCCTAGCGAAATGCAGCAATGGTTTGTAATGAACATGGTAAGGGACTGGCAGCCAGTGATGGTCATGTAAAGCGAGTGAAAAACGATTGAATTTCTGTAGGTGACAAAGAAGGCATATGGCCATGTTCTGTAATGTTTGAAATCATTTAAGAAATGAATTAGAAATACCCAAATAAATGTTACAGTAATCCAAGCGCATCATGAAAAGAGCGAGAATTAAAGAATGAAAGTAATCATGATCAAAGAAAGATCAAATTGACCTCAGCTGTCATAGTAGAAAGAATTGTGATTTACAGAGTGCAGAAACTTGAGGTTCAAAAGAAAGGTTAGAGTCAAGAAGTACTCCTAAATATAAAAAATTAGATCAAAGTATCAAACAGTAAGAGAGGACCAGGCAGGATTGAAAGATGACCAGCTAACCAACAGGCCATGGCCTTCATTAAGGTTCAGCACAAGACAGTGATCTGTGAGCCACTGGGCAATTGCACATAAGCAGCGTTGGAGAGGTAGGAGATCTTGATTGAGAGGGTGAACCTAAATCTGGGAGAGAACTCCTGGCTCCTCCTCAGCCACAGGCCTTGTGTGTGTCTAGCAAAAGGTGTCTCCTAGATGTCTGTATTGCACTTGTTTATACATGCATGCATGGACTTGCACATACACTGTACATTCTCACCCTTACTGCCTTGGAATATGTAAATGCAAGATCTTTCTATGCACTGTAGCTTTAGTCTACTGTTACTGCAATTTTTGAAAAAGATTTTTCCCTTTTAGCCATGTTAAATGCAATTTCTTGAAGTATTTTCTGTATGTCATATTCTACACGTGGAAATGGCTTTTATAAAAAAATGTGGACATATATGTGTAAGTACACATCAATGCTCCTCCAAGCTGCACGGCCACGCACCTTCACTGCAGAAAACTGCATACCAGTCCTGGTCCTCTGCACAGCAGTTGCACCGGAACCTGCCCCACCTCCTTCCTACCGCCACTCTGGCTGCTGCTACAGAACAAACACAGTGCAGACTCACGGCTGCCAGATCCTGCCTCTCTGATGTCACTTCCTGCTCCAGGGCAGAGCCAGCAGCCTCAAATCTGCACAGTGCACCCCTACAGTGACAGAGTTTGTTTTACCACTGCTGGTCTGGAGCAGTAGTAGTGGCAGGGATGAAGCTCAGATGCTGGAAGGGGGGAGAGAAGGAACAGGTGTTAGAAGGAAGGGGGAAGAAGAGAAGGGACGGACTGCTGGAAGGAGGGAGGGGGAGATATGGGGCAGGAGCTGGAAGGAAGGGGCAGGAGCTGGAAGGAAGGGGCAGACGCTAGCTAGGGGCGGAGAAGAAAGAGGAAAGTATTTTTATAAATAGCCGCCCAGATAACCTGAGAACTTATACAAAAAGAACTTATGAAACCAGATTTGGTGAAACAAGTCTTAATTTATTATTTCCAAAATACACCTTTGCAAAGATGGCTGCCTCTAGAAGCAAGAGGCACACCCCTCCTTAATGTGTATAGGTTTTGTACCCTTTCTTTTTGGTTACATGAAGTATCTGCCCCTAAGTTTCTCACTGGATATTGATCACTTCTACCAACCCTTTAATACATCATTGTTAATTTATCATATGACAGTCCTCTAAAAATTTTCCATCACCCTAGCAGCTGAGCCCCTATCCATTGTTAGTTCTGCTTGGTCTGCATTTTTGTATCTTTAAACCTTTATGTGAGAGCTTTGCATAGTTCAGCACATGGCATATTCCATCTTTCCCTTTGTCCATAGTCTTCCAGCTTCACGGTCTCATGCTTGGATACATTGTTGTTTCAGCTCTGTCTCAGCACTTTTATCAGTTTGCACACATTACTTTTTTTTGTTAATGATTTTAAAAGCTATAATGTGGTGGTTTCTGTTAGGGAGGGCCTATAGAAGTATAGTCCATCCCTAAAGAGCTCCTTTCTACCAGGGCATAAGTTATTTTGCAATTATGTTAAATGAAAAAGCAATATATTTACATATTTCCAGTGCATTTTTTCTAGCGAAAAAGGTGCCGGTACTCAAATGCCAGGCCACCCTTCAGGGGTGGGGGGATCACTGAGGGACCCACCCCACAATAGCCAGGCCCCCTGCAATCAGTCACAGAATCTAAGACAAGGCAGAATTGGTGTGTAGAGCAGAGCTCTTTCATTAAAACTTGGGGACCATGGGCCAATTTTAGCAGACAATAGAAAAGGTGCCGGTACTCAGTACCCCCTCAAAAAAATCCCTGCATATTTCTCACAGTATTAGTGAGAGACGGGAATAAGAGGAGGAGAAATAGAAGAGCTAGGGTGAGGGAAAGATATAACAAGCTGTACTGCCCTCCAATGGCAAAAGGAAGCAAGTGGCAAAACTAATATTTTGATAAAATTTATTAAGGATCAATACACATGAAACCCACACTCACTGCTTCAGAAATACACCAATACACTCTCTTCTGAACACCCATCCCCCGTAATCTTATCACATTTATACCTTTACGCACAGAAAATGTTATACGGAACGTTCTTTTGCTAATGTTCTATTACCCTATCAATTTCCCGTTGTCTCTTTCCACTGTTCCATTGTTCTTTTCCTTGTCCTATTCCCCAACGATACTTTGACTTTGTCTTCGCTTAACTTTTCACAATGTAATCCATAACTGATTTGTAACAAATTGTATTTCCATTATTCACAATGTATTGTAAGCCACACTGAGCCCGCAAATAGGTGGGAAAATGTGGGATACAAATGCAATAAAATAAATAAAACATATTTTGAACTATATCAGTTTATACTGCCCGGTAACCTTTCACAAGAAGGAACCTCTACAGCATTTAGTTGAAGCAGGATTACATGTATGGCATATCTGACTTTGGGGAAGCAAGTGCTATACTTTAACCCAATTTCAATAAAAATGTGATAAAAAATACCATACTGTGTCAGACCACATGGTCCATCTAGCCCAGTATTCTGCTTCCAAGAGAGGTCAATCTAGTTGAGAAGTACCTGTCAGAAACCCAACTAGTAGCAACATTCCAGGATACCAATCCCAGGGCAAGCAGTGGCTTCCCCCATGTCTATCTCAATAACAGACTATGGACTTTTCCTTCAGGAACTTTCCCAAACCTTGTTGAAACCCATATACGCTAAATGCTGTTACCTTATCCTCCAGCAACGATTTCTAGAGCTTAACTATTGAGTGAAAAAATATTTCCTCCTATTTATTTTAAAAGTATTTCCATGTAATTTCATTGAGTGTCCCCAGTCTCTGTACTATTTAAAGAGTGAACAATTGATTCACTTTTACCCATTCTACACCACTCAGCATTTTGTAGACCTCAATCATACCCCCCCAGCTGTCTCTTTTCCAAGGTTAAAGTCTTAAACCTCTTTAGCTTTTCCTCATATGAGAGGAGTTCCATCACTGTTATCAAGTGGCCCCATCACCATTACCTCCTCCTCCACCAGAGCATGCGCCCAGGACTAGGGCCCAGGTGCACAAAGGTCCCTGTAAAGAATCCATCTGTATTTCCAAAGGGTAAAAATTACCGATTTGGAAATAGCGGCAATTCCCAAAGTGAATCACATGCAAATGAGCTGGTCGCTGCTTTTGTGATCAGCTCATTTCTATGCGATAGGGGGTTTGAAATCAGTGTGGCAAGCTGAGCATGCCACAGAACAGCCAATCACTAAGCATGGCTGCTCTGCACATCTTCAGCCGTCTTTCATACAAGCAGACAATTTGCGAGTATGAAAATCAGCAGGGAGAAGTTTATTTTTTTATCCAAATGCTGAAGAATGAAGAAATAGTTTATTTACAGGTCAGAAGAGCTGGTGCCTGCTGCTGGCCCGTACCCCATTGGGAGACACTGCTGCGCAGCAGAGAAAAGGGGGAGCAAGAGAGAAGAAATTTATAGCAACCCCCCCCCCCCCCCCACCTATCAATATTAAAGTCTATTGGAACATGCACCTTCTTTGCAGTGAGTGAGCTGCGGTTTCTTTTACTCAAGAGGTGGTCAAAGTTGCAGCTTTTAAAGAAATGTGTATGCTTATCAGTGTTTTGCTATAAGTTACCTTTTAGACATTTTTTCATTTTTATAACTGCGGATTCATGAAAAAGTGCCTGGTGTAGAGAAGCCATTGTATCCTTCCATGAAGCAATCAGAATATTATCTAACATTGTGTTTCAACAATGTTTAAATGTGCTTGGAATGTGTACAGTTTGGTTACAGGAGCTCTAACAGGTCCAATCCACCCTTTCCCGCTACTGTTTCACCTATCAGATGCAGTACCGACAGCTCCTGACCAACCTGTAACTTTCCACGGTAAAGGTAGGGACATGACTTCTAAGCATCAGGTCAGAAAACAGCTCTACATCAATTTACACACACATTTGTTATAGTAACTAGCTCATTTACACTAACTATCCATTCCATTTTTGTTTGCTGTTACCACGACAAGAAAAGAGCTCAGCGAACCCTTTTGTGCATGGCTCACTCTGCTCCTTGCATAAAGTTTATTGGCTCATTAGGTTTTGTGCATCTGGGCCTAGGTCTAGAATTGTTCCCCCCCCTGTTGGTTTCTGAACCAGCTGCTCAGTAAAGCAGTCCTTGATTTCATCAAGGAATTTTTCCTTAGCATGCCTTGATGTCACATTTACCTAATAATATTGGGTGTAGGTAAATCACCCATTATTGTGTTCCCCGAGCACTGTAATATTTTAGTTACTGAACTTTAAAGACAGTCTTAATACTAATTTCTTTAAATATATTCTTAAAAACCTGATAGTATGTCATGGCAATTTTAGCACCTTGTCAGTGTGCTGTGAGATTATAAAGGTTGAAAATTGCTGCTGTAGAGCAATAGTTTAAGGATGCCTTGCCATAGATTGTGTCTTGCATTTCCCTTCACTCTCCCCATAGTCCAGTATCTCACTCTCTGCTTCCCTCTGGCCCCAGGTCCAACATCCCACCCTGTCCCTTCCTTCAAACTAGAATTTCCTTAGCATCTGGGCTGTATTATCCTTAACAAGCAAGTGCTATCCTTTCCAGTGGCAGTAGAGAAACTGATATTTTCTAATGACATCCTGCTGTGTTCCATAGAAAGCTGAGTATTCTACTTAACTGTTGCTCATAGGCCCAGGCCTTTGCCTCACAGCTTGGTGGAGCTTAATGGCTGGCTCCCAGGTTCCTGGATCCATGGACTGTACTGGATTTGGTCAAGCACAGAGTGCTGCTCCTTCTACCCCCCCCCCCCCCCCCAAGGATTGCTTAATAGTGGCCACTAGATAAGGCAGGGCCCCCATAAGGGTGGGCCCTGCGGGTCACCATCTTCCCACCCCTTGCACCTGCTTGGTGCTTCCCCTGGGCTTTCCTGCAGCACCCTGCAAAGTGGACAGAGTTTGCCTGATTCAGCTTTCCCCTGTATAGGAAGTTAAATTGCTCTAAAAGAAAAAAGCCCAGAAAACTGAAGTAGCTTTTGCAGCCTTTAAAGGAACATATCTGGAGGAGCAAGCAGAGGTCAGCAGGTGCCAGAGTCCTGGGGCTATAGTTAGCCCATGTGGACAGGCACAGTACACTGGGCATCAGGCTGACATGCCAGCTAGCCAGTGCTCTGGGAGCTGGTAGCTCAAGACAGCTGCCCATTCCCCATGCCACTCCTGTGACACAAAATTTCGGGCTTTGGTAAAGTTCATGCGTCATTGGTGGTGGAGGGGCACTCACATGGCTCTGGAGCCTCCTTCAGAGACAGTGGGGGCCATGCTGTGTTGTTTTTTTTTAGTGCAATTTCTCATAGTGCAGCAGGAGTCTGCATAATCACAATGGGCTTGGATCAGGGCCAGTTTCTACTGCCTTACTCCTGGGTCCATCTCTTTTGGGGGGGGGGGGGGGGGGTTCTGTTGGACACTACACCCAGGTAATGGTCACAACAGATGCCCACCTGAGTAGCTGGCGAGTAAAGCACAAGTGGTCTTTCACGGAGGTAGTTTGGAATGTCAGTCACCTGGAGATTCAAGACTCGCAGGAAAGGGTGTCTAGGTGACCTTACACCACACCACCATGATGGCTTCTCTCAACAAGCAGAGATGAGTGCAGTAGTGGCTCTAGAGAAGTGTAGCTGTGGAAGTTGGGCAGAGGGTGGAGAACAAGTTGTTAGCCCTTTCAGCAGCTGGGCAAGAAGGGTTCAGGCTCATTGCGGATCCCTGAGGGTTTCTATTGTTGCCATTGAGCTGGAATGCCAAAATGAGCTGGTTTTATAGGCATAGAAGGAACGGCACAACTAATACAACAGTGGCCCTACAAGGAGCCCATTTACATGTTTCAGTCCTGGGCCTCAAGTGGCAGAGTGCTGTAGCCAGCAGCAAGGAATCGCCTGCTAGTGATTTTAGTGGCACACCATGGCCATGAATGCCTGTGGTACACAGCGCTCCAGTTGCTTCTGGAAGACCCTTTTCTTCCTTAGCAAGGGTTTTGGCGATCCTTCAGTAGGGTCCCATTGTCATGGAAGTTCCAGCTGCACTCTCACTTACAACTTGAGAGGTATCGGAAGAATAAAGGCTACTTGGTATGGGTTTGTTGAGACCTTATTATAGTCCCTATGGCACTCCATCCCTATGGCAGATGTGGACAGTTTGAAAGCAGCAGCTCAGAGATATGCTGCATTGTAGAATGTACCATTCTGCTATATATATATATATTTTTTTTTTTAAATAGCAGAATTAGTACATTCTACAATGCAGCATATCTCTGAGCATATATATGGACAAGGCAGGCAGGGAAAGGGCAATACCTAAATCACAACCTGTATAGGAAATGCTCCCTTATTTCCTCCACACGCAGAAGGGGTGACATTTAGGGCCCACTTCAGTGATCTGAAATCACCTGCTTCCTGTAAGCTTGGGCTAGGGAAACAAACAAAAAACTGTACTGGATGTTAATTCAGCAATGGGTAAAACTGTATAAAGAAACACTTCCCAATTTCATACATTTTGCACACCCATTTCACCATCCCTTCTACGTTGTTGTCTTTCCTGCAGTGGCTAGGATAAACATGGAAAGTGTTAACAAGGTGAGTTACATTCAGGTACACTAGGTATTTCCCTGTCCCCAAAGGAGAGTCTAATTTTGTATCCAAGGCAATAGAGCGCTACGTGTTGGTAGTGGAGCTTTACTGCATCAGCCCCTCAGATGTTCATATGCAAGGGTCTACTTGATTAAAATTAAACAATTAATTCAAACTCGTATTTATATTTATTAATTTATCTTGCAAGGAGAAATACTTCACAGTCAAAAAAGAGCCAGAATCTGGCAGCATAGTACATGCACTGAATCTGTGAATGGGTCTCATTTCCATTAAAGTTGACATTTGGATAAACACTTGCAGTATTTGTCCTTCCTTGGATGTTACTGCCGTTTGGTTGTCTGTTCTGCTTCTGAGTAGACAGTCTCCTGTTTGTTTCTGCAAACTTTTAAAACCCAGATATGCTGTCATTACCACCTCTGGCAAAGAATTCCAGAGAGTAACTATTCGTTGACAGAGAAGAAAAACAAAACATCCCTCCTATATGGTTTTTAAAAGTATTTCCATGTAACTGAGTGTCCTAGTCTTTGGGATGAGTAAAAGTGAAAATCTATTTTACACCCACTCGGAATTTTGTAGCCCTCAATCATATCTCACCTCATCTGTCATTTCCAAGATACAGCCCTAACCTCTTTAGCCTTCCTCCTATGAGAGGAGTTCCAGCCCCTTTATCATTGTGGTCGTTCTTCTTTGAATCTTTTCTTCTTATTCCGCTATATATTTTGAGATATGGTGACCAGAACTGAATGCAATACTCAAGGTGCAGTCGCACCATGGAGAAATACAGAGGCACTGCAAGTCTTAGCATCCTGTTTGCTTTTTTTGGCCACACCCTTGAGATTTCAGCATATTATCTACAATGACACCTAGATCTGTTTTCTTGAGTGCTAACCGCCCAAGGGGACCTTAGCATCAGGTAACTGATTTGGATTATTCTTGCCAATATGCTTCACCTTGCATTTGTCCACAGTAAATTCCATCTGCCATTTGGATGCCCAGTCTTCCAATTTCCTAAAGTCTTCCTGCATATTTAACAGTCTGCATGTGTTTTAGGAACCTTGTATAGTTTTGTCTCATCTGCAAATTTAATCTCCTCACTCATTCCATATCTCTTTATATAAAAGGCAACACCAACGTTCTATGAAGCCTCCAGCCGGAAGTGTGAAGGGGGCGAGATATCCGGTTTCCCTATGAGTGTCTGCCCCGCCCTCTCTGTAACACAGTCAGTGAAGGAAAAACAGCAGAGCATGAAATCAAATCGCTGGCTCTGTAACAGTGAAGGACTCAGAGGGGGGAGGGGAGAGAGGCCAGAGACACACACACTCCCACACGCACACAGAAGAAAACATTGCTAGCCCCCGTTTCATTTGCATCAGAAACGGGGCTTTTTTTACTAGTCATTTAATAAATGTTAAATAGCACTGATCCCAATTCAGATCCCTGTGGCACTCCACTGATCACCCTCCTCCATTGAGAGAAATGACCATTTAAACCCTACCCTCTTTTTCTGTCCAATAACCACATTCCTAATCAACTCAGAACCTTGCCTCCTATCCCATGCTAATTTTATCAGGAGTTTCATGAGGAACTTTATTAAAAGCTTTCTGAAATCTAGATACACTACATCAACTGGCTCACCTTTATCTGCAAGTTTATTCACGCCTTCAAGAATGAAGCAAATTGGTGAGGCAAGACTTCCTTAGCTGAATCAATACTGACTCTGATCCGATCTCAGGATGGAATTTGGACTATCATTCCGGCAGCTAAAGGAAGGAAATGACTAGTCAGATCCTGAGCTAGCCTTGTTGTACACCCATGTTGTGAGCTCCCCTCCACACCTTCCTTAGTTCAGATCAGCATCAGGTCTCTCTCCGCACCCAGGACTGGGGGTGGGAAGGGCTGAAGTTCACCTGCTCTCTTTCCTATATAGAAAAGATCAGAATGTACTGGTTCCGTGATGTTTAAAGCTGTACAGAGCAGACAAACAGCAGATTTTTGTGTGTGTGTTGGGGGGGGGGGGGGGGGGGGAGAAGGGGTTAAAACCCTCCTATATAGTCTAACCAGCAAAGCCTCTGCTTGGAAACAGCTGCAAGAGTAGAGTACCTTGCAGATAATGTGCTCAGACATGCTTATCATTGGGTTTTGCATACAACAAACTTCTGGAAAAGGCTGCCAATGGCCAGTTAGGTGTTTTTAAAACTGGTGATAAAACCGTATGATGTAGTTTCATAAGGATGTGACAGACTAAGCTCCACTGTCATCCTCCAGTATTGTAAGCAGTATCTGAATGGTTTATCTGGACGATGTAGAAGAATTCTGGTAAAATTTTTTGAAAGAGGGAAAAACAAAAACCCCAAAACAGAAACATTCTGGTCTTTCAACTATTTATTTGAACACCAACAATGAAACGCCACAGCCACACAACTTTTACACCCTGTTAAAGCTTATGATTTCCTTCTGTTCTATGGCTATATGTAAACAGTTGTTGAACACAAATGGACTTAACGACAGAGAAGTGCTATGCTTGATGCTCTTGTCAGAAGAGAGACTGGCCAAAAGGATCATCCTATGAATGATGGCTAGACAGGAAAGCAGCAACTCTCAATTCACTCCTTACTGAACATGTGAAGCAATAGATCTGCCCACACGGTTGCTGTACCCATGTTCATTATCATACCTAGAGCAAACAAAACAAGTTCAGTTCAGTGGTCTTGTGGGTCTGTGTTTTTACATTCCACCCCAGCAAGGTTTTTTTGCACTTTAAAAAAAAGGAGGGTAAATCCAACTTTTTATCTACTGGCAGGAAAGACAGCCACTCATAGGACAGTAATCCCAAGATGACAACCCCATGGCTAAAGCAAAATTTATAAGAACCTGTAAAATAGGCTACCTGCAGAACAAGACCAAGGTAGGGTATGCTGAACCCACACAGTCTCTTACCAGGAGATCAGCTTCACAAAGTTATCATTTAGAGAAATGCCAGCACCAGCATCAAAGATGGAAGATGACTATCTCCAATGAAGTCAGAGGACACCACCTACAACATGAACGAACACTTTTTGTTACATTTGTACCCCGCGCTTTCCCACTCATGGTAGGCTCAATGCAGCTTACATGGGGCAATGGAGGGTTAAGTGACTTGCCCAGAGTCACAAGGAGCTGCCTGTGCCTGATGTACAAGCTTAAGCTTTCATATTCTTGGTCCGACTTTACACAATTCATCTATGAAGGAAGCAGTACTTGGCATTTTGATATTTGTTCTGACAGCTGGGCTGTGTTACATGGTCTATGTTTCTATGGATACTATAGATCACTCCGCCAGCAGGTCATTATTCCAATACCGATGGAGTTCAACTTTTCTGCACCTAGACAATTAAAAAGCACTATTTATGACATCTTACTTCATCTTCAGTATATCCTAGAATTCCCTTCATTGGTCCTTCTGAAGCTGCCTTTACAGCTTCCTTGATCTGTGCATAAGTGGCTGGTTTGGCCAGGCGACAGGTGAGATCCACAACAGACACATCTGCAACTGGCACACGGAATGCCATGCCAGTCAGTTTTCCTGCCAGAAAAAAGTTACTATCAGAATGAAAGGAAACTTACAATGTGTTGGAAGTTTTTTTTCTTCTTCCTGTTCTGCTACTCCTGTCTCACTCAAGGACTGTAAGGCCTAAGACCCAGTAGCAGCCCCTTGTCTTTTTCCAATATCTCCCCCCCCCCCTTCTTATCAAATTCTAAGTTCTTTGGAGGCCTGTATTTATCAGCATCCTGCACAGCTGTTGTGTTTTCTACAGACCTTGGGCAATTCTCAGTGAATTTCAGCAACACAGTGCCGGAACTGCTATAGTAGTCAGATTATCTTGAGAAATTAGTGCAGGACTTAATTGGAAGGGTGGGGGAGAAGATGCTCCAGAACTTAAGTCTCCAGAGAAGGCGATAAGATGGTGGGAAGCAGAGACTGGCTGGGCGTAGGGACACAGAGGGAGCAAAGTTAGCTCCACACACATTGATAACAAAGGACCTTGCTCTTCCCAGGGTGCACAGTTTCCCCTACCTCAAAAATGGCCCCAGCTTTGGGGGGGGGGGGGGGGGGAGGAGATGAATACTGCCCTAGAAAAAAATGCAAGGGTAAGTGGCTGGTGATGGCAGCATGAAACCATTAATACAGTGAAGAACCTGTAGCTGGTATTCTCCGAGAGCAGCAGGCCATTAAATTCTTACATGAGGGCAATTGTCATCTATGGCGCCTAGTGTGAAACGCTTTTTAGCACATCATGTCTAAGAGCTTGCAGCAGCGCTCCCACCACCCTGCCTGCCACGCAGTGCAGGACTATAAGTACAGTAATATAGCTATACAGAACTTTGAGAGGAGGGAGGGTATGTAAGAATTAATGGCTTGCTGTCCTTTGAGTATACCTGCTACAGGTAGTATCTTCACTTTCTCTGAGGACAAGTAGGCAAGTTGCTTCTCACATGTGGGAATAACTAAAGAAATTTGAATTACCCCTGAAACTATATACAACTAGCGAGTGAGCCTGAACAAAACAAACAAAAAAAAAAAAAAACAGGCCTAGGAGGGTGGAGGTGGATTCTAGACCCCTAACAAATTCGCAGAACTGTATCAAAAACAGACCTATTGTGTCAGGTTATCTTGCTCAGGCAACAGCGAGACGTGAATGCGTGTGACCTGAAGACCACATTGCAGCCTTGCAAATTCCTCTATAGTAGGTTGATCTCAAGTGGGCTACCGACACTGCCATGGCCAACATAAGCCTCAACAGACCCTCAAGAGTCTGCCAGCTTGGGTGTAAGTGAAAGAAATGCAAGCTACCAGCCAACTGGAGACTGGGGGCAGACATCAGGATAAGCACAATCTGTTGGGATCAAAGAAAGAAAAGCTGGTGGACTTTGTAGGGCTAGTCGTTCCAGGTAGAAGGCCAATGGTCACTTGCAGTCCAAGGTGTGCAATGAGGTTTGTGAAGAATGTTGAAGAATGATAAACTTATTCAGATGGCACTCCAACACAACCTTAGGTGCATGTGGAGAACTACTGAAGATGAAAATTTTGTGTAAGGTAGATCTGCTACTGAGGTCTGAAGCTCACTGACACTGAGCTGATCAGCCACCAAAAATAAGATCTTCCAGGCCAAGTACTTCAAATGAGTAGAATACAGCGCTCAAAAGCTTTCATCACCTGGGTGAAGATGTTGGAGGTCCCATGAGATGGAGATTTGACAGGGTTTTTTTGTTTAAACCCCCCCCCCCCCCCCCCCAAAAAAAAAAACAAAAAAACAAAAAAACCTCTACACGGTGATGTAAATTGCAAGATCAGACTCAGATATAAAGGTATTCAAGCAGAGCCTGTGTAGGGCAAGTATAAGGATCTAGGGCCTTGCCCTCACACCAGACAGCAAACCTCCTCCACTTGAAAGAGTAACATCTCTTAGTGGAATCTTCCTGAAGCCAGCAAGACCCTGGAGACACCCTCTGGAAAATGTAAGGAAGAAAATTCTAAGCTCTCAACATCCAGGCTGTGAGAACCAGAGACTAGTCTGGGATGTAGAAGATCCCTCATTCTGTATTATGAGTGTCAGAAAACACCAAGGTTCTTCAGAGGATAACTCCAGAAGAGGGGACCAGATCCTGCCTGGACCAACATGGTGCTAATCGGGATCACAGTTCTGATGCTAGTCTGTTGTGGTGCCCATATGATTGCCACTCAAAGATCCACCGAGGTGGGTGCCTCACATTTGGCAAATCTCACGGCCAACAACCATGCTGAGTGACCACTCCATGCAGTTGCATGACCCTGCTCAGTCAGTCAAGTTGTTGGATTTGCCTGCCAGGTATGTGGCTCTGAGAACTATCCTGTTCTGAACAGCCCACTGCCACATCTGGACAGCCTCCTGAGAGAGATTATGATCCGATACCCCCCCCCCCCCCTTTTGTCGAAACCTGATTGTCTGAATGAGTACAATTTGTTTGAACATTCGATCTCTGAAGGCCTTTAGTGTTCGATTGCCTGGAGCTCCAGAATGTTGTGAATGTGTCTCCTGAGCTGATCGTGCACCTCGAGTGTGAGCTCCTGACCCCAGGTGGGAAGCATCCATTGTCAGCACCTTCTAGGCCTGAGGAATTTGGAATGGAAGTCCCATGGTTAAATTGGATCCTGTCCACCGAAGTAGAGAGTGAACCAACTCTCTAATGTCACCTGGAAGACATCTGCTAGGCTTTCTGATGCTTCACACAACTGAGATACTAGGTCTAGGGTCCACTGGGTGGCTCTCATGTGGAGATTGCTTAGTCACATGTGCCAAGGGAGTGATATGCAACAGAGGCAACCTCAACATCTGCTGAGCTGCATGAGCTGTGTGACCTGCTGGCTGGCTTGAACGAGTGGCAAGTACAACTACAGCATCCACCCTCAGCACAGGGAGAAAGACATGCAGCAGAATATGTCTAGCAGGGCTCCAATGAACTCCCCAGTTGCTGAACTGAGAGCAGATGGAACAACTTGGGGTAGTTTAAACAAACCCTAGCAGCTCTAGCACCAAATAGGTTCCACATGGACTCCTGAGCAATGTCCTTCACTTTGCTTCTTCAGCCAATTATCCAGATAGGGAAACACATGAACTCCGTTGTCTGCGTAGTGATGCTGCGACTACGCTAAACATTTGGCGGAAAGCCATGGGAACTGACAAGGCCAAAAGGCAACATGCAGTACTAAGTGTTGTATCTCAGATTTCAGTCAGTAACCACTTCCTATGACCTGAAGTACTAGAGTTTAAGTATCTTTAAATCCAGAGAGAATAGCCAGTCTTGAGCATGGATCATTGGGAGAAGGGTGCCCAGGGAAACCATCCTGAAACTTTGACCAGGAATTTGTTCATCTTAGACCTAAGGGCCCTGGATGCATCCCCCTGTTCTTTGGTATATAAAGTGTACCTGGAATACAATCCCTTCCACTGGTGGAATGGGTTTAAACACATGGGCTTTTAAGAAGGGCAGAGAGTTTCTCTACAAAAGTACCTTCTTGTGAAGAAAGCGGACGTTGCTCTTGAAGGGCAATTTGGTGGTCTTTGATGCCAGGCATAACAAAGATGAACTACTTGAAGAACCTACCAGTTGGAGGTTATATGGGGCCACCTTTCTTGGAAAAAAAACTCCAAGCTTCCCTCCCCAATGGTAGATCATTCAGAATGGGTCATGTATTGCAGCTATGCTCTGCTGGAGCCAAACTCGCACCGTTTGACTGGGGAGCCAGCTGGGTCTTAAGCAAACACCACCGATGTTAACGAGAGCACTGATCTGAGCTTGCTGAGGAGGGGGAGGGGGTGAAAAACCCCCACAAGAAGTAATGCATCTACGCCTACGATTAATAGGGACCCCCTCTTCAACTTGCCAAAAAAGCCCCGAACAGAGCAAAACGAGAACTGGAGCAGTAATTCCTTCAAAGAAGGAAGGAGCAAGCTTGTGTGCTGCTATTCAGAAAGTGCTGAACTCATCTTGGACGCTCAGTTTTACTAACAGGGCTAAGCATAATGTGTCCTTGTCTAGCTGCTTTAGTTTTGTACCCGATGCAGCCTATCCGGTGAAACGTGGCCATGTTGGGTCTGTTCAAATAAAGTCTTTGGATCTGATAGTGTCTGCTCAAACAGCAGATGAGCCATAAATTCCTGACTGGGACAATTATGATACTTTGCACATTTCTATATTTTGGTGTTGCATCTAGGATTTCTGCCCAGATTTCTCTCTTTGATTTGACATCTGCTGCTTGACCAGCAGGGAAAATGTTTGGCCTGCTCTGGTGGGAGAAAATCCGTTCAAGTCAGTCATACTGCGCGCCAGGTTCTGCAAGTAGAGGCTTGTGTAGAGCCAGTATAACCGTATATGGGATATGAGCATTGAGGCCAATACATTTTCCGCCCAAAGGAAACCAGAGTTTGACCTTCTCTGCCTGGGGTATTGAAACAAGTCTCTGGAACATCCGTCCCATTTTAAGCGCAGATTTTGCCACCAGGGAATGAGGCAACTGCAGCTTAATCAAACCCAGGGGGGACTGCAGATACAATACATGGTGTCGTTCTTCTTGGGAAGGACAGGGACAGAGAGGGACTCCCAGTTCACCTGACCATTATGCAAGATCTTGTGAAGTGGGACAGTCAGCCTCTCTAGGAGGAGAGTCAGTCCAGTACCTTGAACATCTCAGCCATGGGCTCATCTTCCATCTCCAAATGAATGTGGATGGCAGCCACTATCTCCTTCACAAAGCAGGGAAAGACTCACTCTGGTGGAGACTTTTGCCTCTCCTTTGGTGGGGGAGGGGTCTGATGGATTGCCATAGGATTTCCTCCTCCAAGAAGTACATTGATCGTCAGACTCCCATGAGCGGTCCATATCAGTGTTGGCCAAGAACTCCTCATGGGAGGGCCGAGACTGAGCCCTGCCTTAGTTAAATCCAACCAAAAACAGAAGAACAGCAATCCTGGTAGCTGTACAACCAAAAAACAGTCACAAGGGCGACGAGGGGGAAAAAAAAAAAGGTGGGGGGGGGGGGGGGGAAGACAGCAGATATAACCCTTCACTTTATTGAACATCCAGGACTCGACACGAGCTGTGTTTCGGCCCACAGGGGCCTTCTTCAGGAGTCACTAAAAACATATATATGAATAAAAAATTACAAACATATCATCAACATATCACACTGACACAATACAAAAAATGTAAAAATATGAAAAAGTTAAATTGCCAAAAAAAACCACAATTACATGCATAAAATGTAATTTGTAACAGAAATACAATCTGATCTAAATGTTAACATGGTCCAAAGATCATACATAAAAACTTGATAATGTATAGGCCAATAATGAGCATGAAAGATATAAATATATACTACCATACCTTTAAGTTGGATGTGTATTGATGAAACTAGACATGTGATGGTGTATTCAATGACTGAATCAAGGGTTAGTTCTGTATTTTATAACAAATGATTATGATGTAAAATATATGCTGTTAGATGAATAGTTTGTTCACATCATATCAAGATTAAAACACACTACTATCAAAGTCTAAACTGGGTCACAAAACAGTAAAATAGATAATACATACTGTCAACTAAATTAATTTGATAGTAATGTTTGATCTTGATAGTATAGACAAGGGGTAAACGGTCACAAAAACACAGTGAAATAGATAAAATCTAAACTATTGTCTGTTTGAAAATGAGGGAGGGGCTAATGGAAACAATGTATACAAGGAATCTATATACACAACTATGGGAAAAAATAGAAGGTGAAAGAACCTCTAAGAAATATATATAATACTAGTAAAAAAGGCCCATTTCTGTTAGAAATGCAATGGGCGCTAGCAAGGTTTTCTTCAGAGTGTATGTTTGAGAAAGAGTGTGTGCGTGAAAGAGAGAGTGTGTGTGTGTGAGAGAGAGAATGAGTGTGTGCGCCAGGGTGCCCCCCTTCCCTCCATGGTCCCTGTCTGCCAGATGCAAGTGTGTGTTTGTGACAGAGAAAGTTAGTGTGTGCAGTGTGTTTGTGAGAGAGAGAGTGGGTGTGTGTGTGCTTTCATCCCTCTGCCTCTCTCCCCACCTCCTACTCCTCCTGCAGCTTTTCGTGGCTGCTAGCCCTGATGTGTGCTCCTACTCCTCCTGCAGCTTTTCGTGGCTGTTAGCCCTGATGTGTGCTCCTTCTGCAGCTTTCCGTGGCTGCTATCAGTGATGTTTCCCCGACGCACCTCCCCCCCTCCGAGATCGATGCAGGCATCGTTTTCAACTGATTCACCTGACTGAAGTACTCCTGATTGTAAAAGATGCACACAAGAGCAGAGGGCAGGCTGGTCTTGAGCCTTCCCCTGCTCTCTCAGCGCCCCGCCCTCATTTCCTGTTGGCCAGGACGCAGAGAGAGCAGGGGAAGGCTCAAGACCAGCCTGCCCTCTGCTCTTCTGTGCATCTTTTACAATCAGGAGGACACTTCAGTCAGGTGAATTAGTTGAAAGCGATGCATGCGTCGACCTCAGGGGGTGGGGTGGGGAGGAGGTGCGTCGATTTTTTTTTTGGGGGGGGGGGGGGGGGGGAGTGCGGTGGTAAGTGCGAGCTGTGCACCCGCTCCTCCTGTCGCAGCGGTGGGGCGCTTCCTTTTGAACACAGCTGACATCGGACGGAGGAAGGGGGGGGCGATGTGTGCATCTGCTGCTGCTGTCGGTGCGGTGGATGACTTCCTTTTTAATAGAGCTGACGATGGGGGGGGGGGGGGGGGGGTGCAGCGGCGATGTGTGAGGTGGGCATCGGTGCTGCTGTTGCTGTGGTGGGCCGGTTCATTGTGTAGACAGCTGACGTGGAGGGTGTGCGTCGGTCGCTGTTTGTTGTTGCAGGGGGGGTGGAGCGTCAGAGGGTGGTGGAACTGGGGATTGGTTGAGTGTCATAGCCCTGCCCTCGACATCATAATGTTAGGACGCGAGGGCGGGGCAGTCATGGGGAAAAATTTTGGTCTCTGCCACCTCAAAAACGGAAGTGGCAGCTTCATTTAGAACGTTGGGGTTGCGAATTATGTGCGGAAGGGGCGTGGCTGAGGGCGGGTGTATGAGTGAAAGTGAGTGGTGCATGAGTGACAGTGAGTGTCCCTGCCACAGAGTGAGCTTCAAAGCTTCAGAATGTTTCAGGTGAGATTTATTTATATAGATACCGTGGACTATAAAATACTCCAGTATCCTCCGGATAAATTGAACTAATAAACACAGAATAATATTTGTTAAGACAATATACCACTGAGTTGTGTATATAGACCCCTTGGTGTCAACAAGAATGTTGAATGCTCACACCTCCTCGGTGTCTGGTCCAATGTTCATCAGTCCCACCCACTCCTAGTGTCAGTGCAAGCATAATGCTGATATCACAGACGTCAACGATTCAGACTGGGTTCCAAAAATTTGAGCCTCTGGACTTTTACATATTAAAAAAAAACCTCCCCCAAAAAACAAAACACAAACTCCAAAACAACCCGTTATGGTCTGGCCTCAAAGCATTGGATAAACCAGGAATGGGTGTCTGCCCTGGAGATGGTCCGATTGCACTGAGCACAGCGCTCAAATCCACTGAACCTTAAATGACAGTGAAAAAACAGCTATGGCCAAAAAAACAACTGGTCATACAAAAAGGGGTAAAAATTAAAAAAGCAAAACGCCTGCACGACGCTCAAGCCTAAGAGGGCCTTGTGAGACTAAGAAATATAAAGGAAAAAAAAACCCAAACTAAAAACATTAAGGGAAGGAAGGAAAAAAAAAAAAAAACCTTACAGAATGATTAAGACAATTTAGGACAAAAAAAAAAAAAAAAAACCAGGAGTGAAGGCACAAAAGCTCAAAAAGACAAAAAAAAAAAAAACCACACCAGACACCAAAGAGCTCCTCACTGGGGATGGAGACCATGGTCCCGAACTCACACCACAAGCTCTTTAAGAGATACTATGCTATAAACGCATTCCGCACTAGGTGCCATGGATGTCAACACCCACATGTGAGAATCAACCGCTTTGCTTTATCCTCTGAGATTATATTGAATTTCAGTGCTGTTAAATGTGTATACTTTTGATCCTGTTCTATGGTAGTCTTATTAGGTTTCAATTAGCTTGCTTTCCAAGTTCTCTTTCATTGTATTTATTATATTACATTTTACTATTGTTATGCTGTTAACAGAATTGTAACTACCTACTGCATACAGCCTTGGGTGAATCTTCATAAGGAGGTTAATAAATCCCAATATTCTATACAGTGGTACCAGGTGTACATGGAGCTTACAGTGGACCTGTAGAGTGCCAAGGTAAAATTATGTATCATACCTGATAATTTTCTTTCCATTAATCATAGCAGATCAATCCATAGACTGGTGGGTTGTGTCCATCTACCAGCAGGTGGAGATAGAGAGCAATCTTTTGCCTCCCTATATGTGGTCATGTGCTGCCGGAAACTCCTCAGTATGTTGATATCAAAGCTCCATCCGCAGGACTCAGCACTTAGAGAATTACACCCACAAAGGGACACTCTGCCCAGCTCGCCACCGCTGAAGCGGGGGGAGGGACACCACACCTGCCGAAGCGGGGGGATCTGGCTTATCCTGCTACAGTAACTTGCGGGAGGAGCTGGCTTACCCCAAACACCGCCAAAGCGGAGGGATACAAAGCTACCCTACTGCCGCACGAAGCGGGAGGGAGCGCCGGCATAATTTAGTTACCAATCCAGCCACTGCCGAAACGGGGGAAGAGGAATGCAGCAGCTCACTGTAACACAGAATAGTTTCACTCGAGGAAAATCTAAATTGGAAGAACTTGAACACGAAGTTCTCCTGAACAGGAACTGAGAATACACTGGAACCTGAAATATAACCAGAACAACAAATACAGATATCTGGGGGAGACTATGGATTGATCTGCTATGATTAATGGAAAGAAAATTATCAGGTATGATACATAATTTTACCTTCCATTTCATCAAGCAGATCAATCCATAGACTGGTGGGATGTACCGAAGCAGTACTCACCCAGGGCGGGACATGGAAATCCCTGAACGCAACACGGAAGCTCCAAGCCGGGCCTCGGCCCGAGCAGCCAAATCCAAGCGGTAATGCTGTGAGAAGATATGAGCCGACGTCCCAAGTTGCCACTTTACAAATCTCTTCCAAGGAGACTGATCTGGACTCAGCCATCGATGCCGCTTGTGCTCTAGTAGAGTGGGCCTTCAGCTGAATAGGCGGAATCTTCCCCGCAGCCACATAAGCTGCTGCAATCGTCTCCTTGACCCACCATGCCACGGTAGGTTTAGATGCCTGCAGACCCTTACGAGGGCCTGCGAACAGCACGAACAGGTGATCCGACTTCCAGAAGTCATTGGTCACTTCCAAGTATCTGATGATGACTCGTCTCACATCCAGACATCTGAGAGCAGGGTACTCCTCTGGGTAATCCTCCCTGCGAAAGGAGGGTAGACAGAGCTGCTGACTCACATGGAAGCGAGAAACAATCTTGGGAAGAAAGGCAGGCACTGGGCGAATCGACACTCCTGCCTCAGTGAACCGCAGGAACGGCTCTCGACACGAGAGTGCCTGGATCTCAGAGACTCTTCTGGCTGACGTGATGGCTACCAAAAAGACCGCTTTCAACGTCAGGTCCTTCAGCGATGCCCTTGACAAGGGCTCAAAGGACGGCTTCTGCAAGGCCCGAAGCACCAGATTGAGTTTCCACGTAGGCAATATCGAGTGCAGAGGAGGGCGCAGGTGATTAACTCCTTTGAGAAAGCGCACCACATCTGGCTGTGACGCCAGGGAAGCACCCTTCAGGCGGCTCCTGAAGCAAGCTAAAGCCGCCACTTGGACTTTCAGGGAACTGAGTGACAGGCCCTTCTCCAGACCCTCTTGCAGGAACGCCAACACTGCCGATATTGGAGCCGTGGAGGGCGATAGAGAGCCTGCCTTGCACCACGATGTAAAGGTACGCCAAATCCTGGCTTAAGTAGTAGAAGTAGAGCGCTTCCTCGCTCTCAGCATAGTGGTGATGACCTTGTCTGAGAAGCCCTTCTTCCTCAGCTGCTTCCGCTCAAGAACCAGGCCGTAAGACCAAAGGGGGAGGGATCCTCCATCACCACGGGACCCTGATGCAATAGGCCCCGCTCCGCTGGCAGCCTCAGAGGGCCATCCACTGCGAGCCTGGCGATTGACATAGGCCACTGCCGTGGCATTGTCGGACAGGACCCGTACTGGCCTCAGCACCAGGACCGGGAGAAACTCCCGAAGCGCCAACCGAATGGCTCGGAGTTCCAGGAGGTTGATAGTCTGTTTCGCCTCTGCAGGCGACCAGAGGCCCTGTGCTGTCCTCCCCAGGCAGTGTGCTCCCCAGCCCGTCAAGCAGGCGTCCGTCGCGACGACCACCCACTCCGGGATTGAGGGGCATTCCTGTGGACAGCTTGTCTGGCCTCAGCCACCAATCCAGCGCCTTGCGCACCGTTGGATCCAAAGGAAGGCGTACAGCATAATCCTCCGATACTGGAGTCCACCGCCACAGCAGGGAGTGCTGTAGGGGTCTCATATGGGCCCTGGCCCAGGGCACTACTTCCATCATGGCCATCATGGAGCCCAGGAGCTGCACGTAGTCCCAAGCTCAAAGAGTGGAGGCTGATAGGAACTGGTCCACCTGGGCCCGAAGCTTGCCGCTCCGGTTGTCCGGCAGGAACACACTGCCCGCTAGGGTGTCAAATCGGACTCCCAAGTACTCCAGGGACTGAGTCGGGTGCAGCTGACTTTTCTCCCAGTTGATGACCCATCCCAGGGAGCTCAGCAGGGCAATCACCCTGTCCGTAGCCTTCCCACACTCTGCATAAGAGGGAGCCTGAATCAACCAGTCATCCAGATAGGGATGGACTTGTACTCTTTCCTTGCGGAGGTAAGCTGCGATGACCACCATCACTTTGGAGAAGGTCCGCGGGGCAGTGACCAAGCCGAAAGGGAGGGCTCTGAACTGGAAGTGTCGGCCCAGGACTGTGAAGCACAGGAAGCACTGATGAGGAGGCCAGATGGGAATATGTAAGTAAGCTTCCTTGATGTCCAAGGATGCCAGGAATTCCCCTTTCACCACCGCAGCTATTACGGAGTGGATAGTCTCCATCCGGAAGTGCCGGACCTTCAAGGCCCGATTGACTCCTTTGAGGTCGAGAATAGGTTGAACAGAACCTTCTTTCTTTGGCACCACAAAGTAAATGGAGTAACGCCCCTTGCCAAGTTGATCTACTGGCACCGGGACCACCGTGCCCAGGCAGATCAGGTTGTTCAAAGTCTGCTGTACGGCAGCTGCTTTGACCTGGGACTTGCAGGGAGAGTTTACAAACCCGTCTCTCAAGGGCCAGCAGAACTCCAGCTTGTAGCCGTCTCTGATGAATTCCAGAACCCAAGCGTCTGAAGTTATCCTGGTCCACTCGCCCAGGAATGAGGACAACCTTCCTCCTATCTGCACTGGGCCATGGACCAGGTACCCGTCATTGGGTACGCGACCCTGGGGGAGGGCCGGAGGACGAGCCTCCGGGTCGGCGGTCCCTGCGAAAGGAATGCTGCTTGGGGAAGAAGTTCCGTTTGAAGGAAGCGGAGGCAGAGGAGCCCGACTTGCCCGGGCAGTACCGACGGGCTTCCTGGAACCGGCCCTTGGAGGAACCAGGGCAAGCACTGCTGGCCCGAGCCCTGACCTCCGGTAACCTCTTGCCCTTGGACGTGCCGAGCTCCGTCGCGATCTTGTCCAGCTCGTCCCCAAAGAGCAGCTTGCCTTTAAAACGCAAATTGGCTAGGCGAGATTTAGAGGCATGGTCAGCCGACCAATGCTTAAGCCAGAGCCACCGCCGCTCAGAGACCGTCTGGGCCATACCTTTGGCCGAGGCTCTCAAAACATCATACAGTAAGTCTGCCAAGTAGGCCAAGCCCGACTCCAGGGTCGTCCATTCCGCCCTCCAGGAAGGATCAGAGGGGGAAGCCCGCTGCAAAACCATCAGGCACGCCCTGGCCACATAGGAGCCGCAAACCGAGGCTTGCAGACTCAGGGTGGCCGCCTCAAAGGACGACTCTACCGTGGGCCAGATAAAGGCTTCCCGTTCCCCCTCTGGCAGAGGGTACAGGCGGGACATAGCCCTGGCTACTTTCAGACTTGCTTCCGGGGCATCCCATTGCACCGAAATTAAGGCCTGCATGGCTTCATGCACGAGGAAGGTTCTAGGCGGGCGCTTCGTTCCCAGCATAATGGCGGAGCCAGCCGAGGCTGAGAGCGGGCCTTCCTCCGGAGAGACAATTTTCAAAATGCTCAAGGCCTGCCCTAGCAGGTTAGACAAATCCTCCGAGCGAAAAAGGCGCGCTGCGGAGGGGTCATCCGCTCCATCTGAGCGAGGATCAGTCTCTTCCATAGAGTCCGCAAAGGATCTCTGGGAGAGCTCAGACACGCTGCCGTCATCCACATCCAAGGAGACCGAGTCCCCTAGTGGCAGAAAATCTGCCCGAGGGCGTTTGGGCACAGAGGCCTCCTCACTCTTATCAGACAAGGGAGCAGGGGCAGCGTTCTGCATAAGAAAGGCCTGATGCAGCAGCAAAATGAACTCAGGGGAAAAACCCCCTAGCCTGTGCATTTCTGCAGCTTGTGCCGCGGCCCTAGAGGCGCTCTCAACCTGCGATCCCAAGATCGGAGAGGCGCGATGCGCGTCCAAAATGGCATTTGGTGCGAAACTCCGAGAAAGAGCCGCACGGGAAGAAGGGCGTTTTAATTTCGCCGACTTCTTACTGTCGCCCGATTCAAGGGCGACCAAACTGTTAACGTCTCCCATCTCGAAGGCGGCCCAAGAAGCCGCCAACCGAGCCACATGGCCGGTCACGACCAGGAGGGCGGCCAGCGGGGGATGGGCGCCTAAGGCGGGAAAAGCCACCACGGCGGAGGAAAAACCGGTGAACTCTCCCGACTCTGAAAGGGTGCCCAAAAAAGGCGACTCTCCCTTCGAGCCCCCCGCTTCCCCGCTAGGCGCGCGAATGCGTTCCGGGGAGCACCTTTTCGCGCCCTTGCCATCCGAGGCCATAGCCACGTGGGGACCGTTCGGGGAACCCCCTGCCCGCTAGTAAAAGGTATAAATTACCTACTTCTTGTGCCGAGCTGCGACGACTTGTTCCAGTGAGCAGCTGCAAATGGACGTCCTTTTTGAACGTTTAAAAAGAATTTTTTTTTTTTTTTTTTTTTAAATGGAGCCAGCGGGAGGGGGGAGACAAGGAGGGACCTGGCACCACCAGGTTTGCACTTGCTCACGAAAAGCCCTCAACCCCAGGTACTCAACAATACCTAAACAATTAGGCTTGGAGACCTAGCCAGAGCTGCTGCTGTGCGACCACACACCTGCTGAGATAGAGAAAGCGAATGATACATACCTGTAGCAGGTGTTCTCCGAGGACAGCAGGCTGATTGTTCTCACGACTGGGTTGACGTCCACGGCAGCCCCCACCAACCGGAAGAAAAAACTTTGCGGGCGGTCCCGCACGCAGGGCATGCCCACCGCGCATGCGCGGCCGCCTTCCCACCCGTGCGCGACCGTTCCCGCTCAGTTGAATGACAAGCAAAAAACATAAAACGCAACTCCAAAGGGGAGGAGGGAGGGTAGGTGAGAACAATCAGCCTGCTGTCCTCGGAGAACACCTGCTACAGGTATGTATCATTCGCTTTCTCCGAGGACAAGCAGGCTGCTTGTTCTCACGACTGGGGTATCCCTAGCTCTCAGGCTCACTCAAAACAAGAACCCAGGTCAATTGAACCTCGCAACGGCGAGGGTATAACAGAAATTGACCTACGAAGAACAACTAACAGAGTGCAGCCTGACCAGAATAAATTCGGGTCCTGGAGGGTGGAGTTGGATTTAAACCCCAAACAGATTCTGCAGCACCGAATGCCCGAACCGACTGTCGCGTCGGGTATCCTGCTGGAGGCAGTAATGTGATGTGAATGTGTGGACGGATGACCACGTCGCAGCCTTGCAAATCTCTTCAATAGTGGCTGACTTCAAGTGAGCCACCAACGCTGCCATGGCTCTGACACTATGAGCCATGACATGATCCTCAAGAGTCAGCCCAGCCTGGGCGTAAGTGAAGGAAATGCAATCTGCTAGCCAATTGGAGATGGTGCGTTTCCCGACAGCGACCCCTTTCCTGTTGGGGTCGAAAGAAACAAACAATTGGGTGGACTGTCTGTGGGGCTGTGTCCACTCCAAATAGAAGGCCAACGCTCGCTTGCAGTCCAATGTGTGCAACTGACGTTCAGCAGGGCGGGTATGCGGTCTGGGAAAGAATGTTGGCAAGACAATTGACTGGTTAAGATGAAACTCCGACACCACCTTTGGCAGGAACATAGGGTGAGTACGGAGCACTACTCTGTTATGATGAAATTTTGTATATGGAGCATGAGCTACCAGGGCTTGAAGCTCACTGACCCTACGAGCTGAAGTAACTGCCACCAAGAAAATGACCTTCCAGGTCAAGTACTTCAGATGGCAGGAATTCAGTGGCTCAAAAGGAGGTTTCATCAGCTGGGTGAGGACGACGTTGAGATCCCATGACACTGCAGGAGGCTTGACAAAAGCAAGCCTCTCATGAATCGAACGACTAAAGGCTCTCCAGAGATGGCTTTACCCTCCACACGATAATGAAAAGCACTAATCGCACTAAGGTGATTCCTTACGGAGTTGGTCTTGAGGCCAGACTCTGACAAGTGCAGAAGGTATTCAAGCAGGTTCTGTGCAGGGCAAGAACGAGGTTCTAGGGCCTTGCTCTCACACCAAACGACAAACCTCCTCCACTTGAAAAAGTAACTCTTTTTAGTGGAATCCTTCCTAGAGGCAAGCAAGACACGGGAGACACCCTCAGACAGACCCAACGAAGCGAAGTCTACGCCCTCAACATCCAGGCCGTGAGAGCCAGAGACTGAAGGTTGGGGTGCAGCAACGCTCCGTCGTTCTGCGAAATGAGAGTCGGAAAACACTCCAATCTCCACGGTTCTTCAGAGGACAACTCCAAAAGAAGAGGGAACCAGATCTGGCGGGGCCAAGAAGGCGCTATCAGAATCATGGTGCCGTGGTCTTGCTTGAGCTTCAGTAAGGTCTTCCCCACCAAAGGTATGGGAGGATAAGCATACAGGAGGCCGGTCCCCCAATGGAGGAGAAAGGCATCCGACGCTAGTCTGCCGTGTGCCTATAGTCTGGAACAGAACAGAGGCAGCTTGTGGTTGGTCTGAGAGGCGAAAAGGTCCACCGAGGGAGTGCCCCACTCTCGGAAGATCTTGCGTACCACTCTGGAATAGAGCGACCACTCGTGCGGTTGCATGACTCTGCTCAGTCTGTCGGCCAGACTGTTATTTACTCCTGCCAGGTATGTGGCTTGGAGGAGCATGCCGAACTGGCAAGCCCAACGCCACATCCCGACGGCTTCCTGACACAGGGGGCGAGATCCGGTGCCCCCCTGCTTGTTGATGTAATACATTGCAACCTGATTGTCTGTCCGAATTTGGATAATTTGACAGGACAGCCGATCTCTGAAAGCCTTCAGTGCGTTCCAGACCGCTCGGAGCTCCAGGAGGTTGATCTGAAGATCTTTTTCCTGGAGGGACCACAGTCCCTGGGTGTGAAGCCCATCGACATGAGCTCCCCACCCCAGGCGAGATGCATCCGTCGTTAGCACTTTCGTGGGCTGTGGAATTTGAAATGGACGTCCCAGAGTCAAATTGGTCCGAATGGCCCACCAGTGCAGTGAAGTGCGGCAACTGGTGGAGAGGCGGATGACATCTTCTAGATTCCCGGTGGCTTGAAACCACTGGGAAGCTAGGGTCCATTGAGCAGATCTCATGTGAAGACGAGCCATGGGAGTCACATGAACTGTGGAGGCCATATGACCCAGAAGTCTCAACATCTGCCGAGCTGTGATCTGCTGAGAAGCTCTGGTCCGGGAAGCCAGGGACAGGAGGTTGTTGGCCCTCGCTTCGGGGAGGAAGGCCTGAGCCGTCTGGGTATTCAGCAGAGCTCCTATGAATTTCAGAGACTGGGCTGGCTGGAGATGGGACTTTGGGTAATTTATCACAAACCCCAGCAGCTCCAGAAGGTGAATAGTGCACTGCATGGACCGGAGAGCTCCTGCCTCCGACGTGTTCTTGACCAGCCAATCGTCGAGATATGGGAACACGTGCACTCCCAGCTTGCGTAGATACGCCGCAACCACCACGAGGCACTTGGTGAACACCCGTGGGGCAGAGGCAAGCCCAAAGGGCAGCACACAATACTGAAAATGCCGTGTGCCCAGACGGAATCTGAGATACTGTCTGTGAGCTGGCAGTATCGGGATGTGGGTGTATGCATCCTTTAAATCCAGCGAACATAGCCAATCGTTTTTCTGAATCATTGGCAGAAGGGTGCCCAAGGAAAGCATCCTGAACTTTTTTTTCACCAGGTATTTGTTCAGGCCTCTCAGGTCTAGGATGGGGCGCATCCCCCCTGTTTTCTTTTCCACAAGGAAGTACCTGGAATAGAATCCCTGCCCTTCCTGCCCGGGTGGCACGGGCTCGACCGCATTGGCGCTGAGAAGGGCGGAGAGTTCCTCTGCAAGTACTCGCTTGTGCTGGGAGCTGAAGGACTGAGCTCCCGGAGGACAATTTGGTGGAGGGGAGACCAAATTCAGGGCGTATCCGCACCGCACTATTTGGAGAACCCACTGGTCGGAGGTTATGAGAGGCCACCTTTGGTGAAAAAGTTTTAACCTCCCTCCGACTGGCAGATCGTCCGGTACGGACACTTTGATGGCGGCTATGTTCCCATAGATCCAGTCAAAAGCCCGTCCCCGGCTTTTGCTGTGGAGGCGCAGGGGGCTGCTTAGGCGCACGCTGTTGACGGGAACGAGCGCGCTGGGACTGTCCCTGTGCCTGATGAGGCCTTCGGGCCAGCTGGGTGTACCTACGCTTGTTATAGGCGTAGGGCGCAGCCTGCCTGGTCCGGGAAAAACGTCCACCTGCTGAGGTGGATGCTGAAGGCGCCCGGTGGGAGAGCTTGTCGAGGGCGGTTTCCCGCTGATGTAGTTGGTAAACCAACTGCTCGACCTTCTCACCAAAAATATTATCCCCCCGGCAAGGGACGTTGGCCAGTCTCTGCTGGGTGCGGTTGTCCAGGTCAGAGGCACGCAGCCATGAGAGCCTGCGCATCACTATACCTTGGGCCGCAGCACGAGATGCCACGTCACAGGTGTCATATATACCCCTGGACAGGAACTTTCTGCACACCTTCAGCTGCCTGACCACCTCCTGAAAGGGCCTGGACTGCTCCGGGGGGAGCTTGTCGACCAGGTCCGCCAGTTGCTTCACATTATTCCGGATGTGGATGCTCGTGTAGAGCTGGTAAGACTGGATGCGGGTCACGAGCATGGAAGATTGGTAGGCCTTCCTCCCAAACGAGTCCAGAGTGCGAGACTCCCGCCCCGGGGGCGCCGAGGCGGTATCCCTCGAACTCCGTGCCCTCTTGAGAGCAGAGTCCACGACCGCCGAGTCATGAGGCAATTGGGGCCGCATTAACTCTGGGTCCGAGTGGATCCTGTATTGGGACTCCGCTTTCTTGGGGATGGTGAGGTTAGATAACGGTCTCAACCAGTTCCGAAGCAGTGTCTCCTTGAGGACATTGTGCAACGGCACCATGGAGGACTCTCTAGGTGGTGATGGATAGTCGAGGACCTCGAGCATCTCAGCCCTCGGCTCATCCACAGAGACCACGGGGAAGGGAATGCAAATAGACATATCCCTAACGAAGGAGGCAAAGGAGAGGCTCTCAGGTGGCGAGAGCTTTCTCTCTGGTGAAGGAGTGGGGTCGGAGGGAAGGCCCACAGACTCCTCTGAGGAGAAATATCTGGGGTCCTCCTCCTCCCCCCACAAGGCCTCCTCCTCGGTGTCGGACATGAGCTCCTGTAGCTCAGTCCTTAACTGGGCCCAGCTCGACGTCGAGGCACCGAGACCTCGGTGGCGTCGTCGAGCGGTGGACTCCCTCCATCGACGTTGACGGGGATTCCACCTGCGTGGCGGTCGAGACCGGCGCCGGCGTCCTCGGCACCGGGTTAGAGCCCGCTGGCGCCTCCATCAACGGCACTGTTTGGCGCATCAGCCCTTCCAGAATCCCCGGAAGGATGGCTCGGAGGCACTCGTCCAGGCCCGCTGTCGGGAAAGACGAGGAGGCCAGTAGAGGTGTCTGTGCCGGAAGCTGCTCGGATCCAGGAGACTGCACCGAAGTGCTGGCACCCTGACGTGCTGATACCTCCACGACAGAGGGGGACCTCTCCTCTCGACGCTGCCGCTTCCTCGGCGTCGACTCATCCCTGGCGCCGGGAGCTGGATGCGTCGTGGGCGACCGATGACGGTGCTTCTTCGCCTTTTTACGGTGCCCGTCATCAGCGCTCGGTGGAACAGAAGAGGAGGAGGTGGATCCCCCTCGGCCTCGAGTCCGACAGGGTTCGGTCCCGAGGGCCCTGGGTAGAGGGAGTGACTGGGGCCGATTGCCCACGCGGCCTCTCACCCCTGCCGTCTCTGGAGAGCCGGTGGGCCGACGGGACCTGTGCTCCTGGGGTCGATGCCGTCGGTGCCGATTTCGTGGACATCGATACCGGTACCGAAGATCCAGCCGTCGATACCGATGCCGTCGAAGTCGATGTCGAGGGGCCGGCGCAAGTTCCACAAAGACGGTACCGAAGAACTTGCCTCGCTACTTGTGTCCGTTTCCGGAGACCAAGACACAAAGTGCACGTCTTGGTATCGTGCTCCGGCCCGAGGCACTGGAGGCACCAAGCGTGGGTGTCGGTCTGCGAGATATGCCAGCCGCACCGACCACACTTTTTAAATCCAATCGGGACCTTCGAGGACATCGACGGAAAAATCGCGTCGGCGAAGTCAAAGTCGTCGATGGTGGTGGTAAAAATCACACCTCGAAAAATAAATCGACCGCGCGGCCACAAGGCCGCAACGAGACGCCCCCGCTAAAAGACAAGGGAAAAACAAAGTAAGCGGTTTTTTTTTTTTTTTTTTAACTCAAATGAAAAAAAGAGAAAACAGAGAACGCGAAGAGAAAAAAAGTTCGCGGCGAAAGCGCGATCCGGTTTCCGGGGCTGAGAGAGAGACAAACGCGGCTCTCTCCAGCGCGGAAAAGAAAAGACTGAGCGGGAACGGTCGTGCACGAGTGGGAAGGTGGCCGCGCATGCGCGGTGGGCGTGCCCTGCGTGCGGGACCGCCCACGAAGTTTTCTTCCGGTTGGTGGGGGCTGCCGTGGACGTCAACCCAGTCGTGAGAACAAGCAGCCTGCTTGTCCTCGGAGAACATACTGAGGAGTTTCCGGCAGCACACGACCACATATAGGGAGGCAAAAGATTGCTCTCTATCTCCACCTGCTGGTAGATGGACACAACCCACCAGTCTATGGATTGATCTGCTTGATGAAATGGAAGTAGGAACTGCCTGTCTAGTCAAATAACAGACAAAACGTGTGAAGTGTGAGAACATGACCAGCTGCAAGGAGTGAGGTCTGGAAAGTCTCAGAACTAGAACAGTGGATAGAAGTGACAAGAAATTCCTTGCCCAAGAATAATCTTTATAGAAGCAAGACCAGCTGTTTTGCATGCTTGTGAGACTTGAGCTGCTGTGATTTCTATTCATTTAAAAATACAGACGTATCAAGCATAGCAATAGTCAGACAGAAGCTATAGACAAGTCTTGCTATCATTAAACCTTCCCATATTACATACCCATTTAGTTTAGGAATGACTTTCCCCACAGCTTTGGCAGCACCAGTAGCTGCCGGAATGATGTTCTGATTGGCACCTCTACCATCACGCCAGGCCTTGCCTGAAGGCCCATCCACAGTCTTCTGCGTGGCAGTATAAGCATGCACTGTAGTCTATAAGAGACCCCATACAACACATGAGATGGCAAATACTTTGATAAATACACTGGACAGCACGAGATCTCTATACCCATGTGGAATCCACGTACATGCTGCAGATTGACTCACCACCACATAGACTGCTTGCTACTCAGCCCAAGTCAATTACAAGCATAGTCCTGTTTGCTCCCATTTTGTCTATTAGGTGCCCTAAGCATGCAGTCTTACTCAAAAAAAAAAAAAAAAATTGTTCTTGTTCCTCTGTGCATTATAGTTATCTACTTTTTTAAAATGGACAGGTAAAATGAGATACTACAAAGGGTGCACTTGGTATGTATTATTCAGTCCTGCCTAAGGCAGCACTGACATGCATGCAGATCTCCATGCCTAGCTGAAGCAGCAAAGATTTACCATGAGGCCCTCCACAATTCCAAAGTTGTCACTGATGACCTTAGCCAAAGGTGCCAGGCAGTTTGTTGTGCAAGAAGCGTTGCTGAGGAGAAAGACAAATGGATGTAATTCAGGAGGAAGTTTGTTCCTACACTAGTTCTACCACTTTAGCTAGCTTTTATTTCAAAAAAAGGGAAATGCTTCTAGTTATGCCTTTCTGATATTCTTGCTTTACACCCTTTGGAGTAAGGTCAGCAACTTTTAAAAGGAGGCCTATCTTGTTATTCACAGCCTCAACTCTTCTCTTCAGTAGTCCAAGCTGCATTAGTGGGATGTTTGAATGTATGCAGCTATTTGTGCCGTACTCCTACTTTGTGTGGATCTGAGTAAGATCTGCAAGGGGCTCCCCCTCCCTAGTTACTAAGAACACTCCTAATTACTTGTTGACTGAAAAGTCAACATCTTATTAGTACATAAAAAAATTAACGCATTAATGTGCTATCAATTACTAACCTAAGTCAGGTGTAACTGTTTGAACACGTTTTGCTTTGTTAATCTATGATGCATTATGTTACAATGAACAAACCAGAGACCATAGTTTGCTTTCAAACCCCAGTTTACAAAAGGCACATTAGGGGCTGCAGTGCAGCAATGCCAACAGCCCATTCAAATTGAATGGGCTAGGTCAGCCTTACCATACCAGCAGCTGCGGGGGGGGGGGGGGGGGGGGGGGGGGGGGTTAATATTAATATATAATTCTTAGAAGGCTTTTTTTTCAATAAATTCCTTCACTAGATGTTGAAATCAGTTATAGAGAAGATCTTTCTCTGTGCCGCTACTTTTTCCTTTAACTTACAGTTTTCATAACCTATTATACATTAACTTGTACTGTTCATGACTTATACAATTCAGCTCTGGTGGCTTATATTCAGATAATGTGGCATACAAGTATCAAATAAAACTAAATGAATTTCCTTCTAATGTCTGTCACTGATTACCTTCAATACATGAATGCAAATTGGACTGGAAAAAGAAATCAGTTCAACACAAAAGATTAGCATAAATGTGTAATTCAGAAATTTTTACCTGACTATGGTCATGCTAGAAGGGTCGTATTTTTCCTCATTCACCCCCATAACGAACATGGGGGCATCAGGGGAAGGGGCACTGACTACCACTCGCTTTGCTCCACCTTGCAAGTGAGACTGTGTGGGAAGGAAGGAGGGTTGTGAAAAAAAAAGAAGCAGTACATCAAGAATATCAGGTTAGCCCCTGTGATGCTTTTACTATACATATCCACAGAAATGGGTTTTCAGAGAGCGTGGGCAAAAAGTGTCGCAGTGATCTGCAGCTGTTTGGCCATCTCCACTCAAAACACAAAGTCTTTAACTATGAGTCATAACTGATACAGCAGTCAAGCTCAGTCCATGTCTGTTTGATGGGACCCAACAGAAGTAAAACAAACCCCACACTGAAATTCCATGCACTGTGGAAAGAACATCCTTTCCAGAGAGCCTTTAAACAGCGACACTTAGAAGCAACTATGGTCTATGGCAGCAATAACAGAGCTCAATGAGAAGGTAAGTCTCTGGATAGACTTAAGCTGTAGCCTAATACAAGCCAAATGCAATAGGTTGTATTAGGGCTGAACAAGATGAGGAGAAAAAAAAACCAAAACACCCAAGAACTTTTCTTATTAGATGTGATTATACTCACAGATGCCTGGTTAATGCTGAGGAAGACACCAGTGGATTCAACTACATAGAGAGCTCCAGCATCAGCCCAAGGAATCTCACTGGGATTCTTGCTGTTAGGATAATTAGAAAGTTAACTAAACTATGCAACAGTTAAAGAAAGCCCTTCATCCCCCCCAGCCTCGGATTATAGCACACTACTTACTTACCACTGATACACAGAGATCTCATTGTTATCCACCATCAGCTTTCCATCCTCTGCCTTCACCTCCCCAGAGAAACGGCCATGTGTTGAGTCATATTTAAACATATAAACCTGACAGACAGAAAACCTATTCAGAAACAGCTTTAAAAAAAACCCTAATACACATTGCAACAAGGTTCTCACAGGAAACAAGGTGGTACCACCTTAAGAGCTTACATGTTAATATTAACCTGTACTAGAAGTTTTAGAATGGTTTGGTAACTACCTGGGAAATTGTTATTGTCCAACCTGGACACATTACCTGCCAGTAAGCCTTCTCTGAAGAAACACCCTGACTCTTGAATGCACTCCTTTAAAGGCTACTTAGCACAAGACTACTTCAGGATTGGCTCTTCAACCAGGCCTTTAATGGAGGACATAACTTGCTAGTCACATACAAGAAGTGACACCAGTTGCATATAGCAGGACATGTTTATCCACTCCTACCTACCCAATATTCAAGCATCTTTCTGATCTAAGGGGCACATTTCTTTTAAAATTAGTCCCCTTATTTTCTCTTATCTGTGCTTACACTATGCTTTCTATTAAAAAGTGTTCTATTGCATAGTGTGTTGACATTGTAATGTAGAATATTATGCCATACTTTATATTTGAATATTGTTACTACTATAAGTTGTCTACTGCTTATGTTTGACCTATTCTTGTACACTGGCTCCAGTGAAATCCTTCAAAGAAGGCAGTAAATAAATCAATACCATAAAAAGTGATTCAGATAAGTAATGCACTACCACTCCATTTCCCAAGCTGGAAATGAACTTTCTATATTTGGACTGTCTAACTCACTTTACCCTATCTTCTATTAGCTTCAATGCAATACCACTTTGTAATCTACTTTATCATTCATGAATTTTACTGCAATACCACTTTGTATTTCTCAGTTCCAGAAATGGTGATTGCAATTATGGCATAATGTAAGCCACATTGAGCCTGCAAATAGGTGGGAAAATGTGGGATACAAATGCAACAAATAATTCCAGTCATCTAGTATTTCCCCCTTCTCCCATTCTGGCCCTCAAACTAGTTCAGGGCACACCCATCTAGTTGTGTTTTCAGGGTTTCCCCAATAAAATGTGCAAGAAATTCAATACATGAAAACTGGACTGGCTGTACATTGAGGACTAGGGTGAAAAACTCATTTGGACTTCCATCACCAAGCCTTCACTCCCCACTGGAGCTGTTGTGGAGGTAGCTCCCTTGCACTGATAGTTTCCCAATTAAGCTCAGATGATTCATAGGGATATTACCATATAATTCAGATCAATGAAAGGGTCATTAACAGCTGCAACCCTGATTCCTTTCTCCAAACAGGCTCTGAGGACTAAGCGCCCAATCCTTCCAAACCTGCAATAGATTAACAGACTGTATATTCATATCATACTTCATTGTACAGACAGTAAGCACCTTTCATCTTAATAGGATTTCCCAGAAAAACTGATACTACCACGGCTCTGGGGTCTAGTTCCAGCTTTGATCTATGCAACAGTTTTAAAAAGCCTGAATTCCTCCTCTCCATACACAGATGCAAAATTAGGTGAATTTATTACATGCCCCCTAGTCCTAGTATTTTTAGAAAAGAGTAAACAAGCAATTCACGTCTACCCGTCCCACTCCCATTTTATAGAGCTCTATCATTATCTTCTTTCAGCTGTCTTTTCTCCAAGCTGAAGATTTAACAATTTTGAATAACTTTATGTCATCAGCAAATTTAATTATCTCACTAGTTACTCCCATCTCAATCTCATTTATAAATATGTTAAGCAGCGGTTCCAGCACAGACCCCTGGGGAACCCCACTATCTACCCTTCTCCATTGAGAATACTGACCATTTAATCCTACTCTCTGGTTAAAACCAGGTTTAACCCTTCTGTGCCTTCTACAGTGTTAATGCTGTGGCAGAAAATCGAAGATACTTACCTGTAGCATGTACTCTCTGAGGACAGCAGGCTGATTATTCTTACAACTGGGTCGACGTCCGTGTTGGCCCAGGAATAGTCATTTTCAATAGCAAAAAGAATAGACTTTTTGCCAGAGCCTTCTGGCAAGCGTGCTATGGCACACCACACATGCATGGACCGACTTCCTGCCCGCTGCACGACCATGCTCCTCAGTTAAGGTCTAAAGCAAAAAGAAACCAAACAACTCCAAGGGGAGGTGGGCGGGTTTGTGAAAATAATCAGCCTGCTGTCCTCAGAGAATACCGGCTACACGTAAATATCTTCGCTTTCTCTGAGAACAAGCAGGCTGAATTGTTCTCACAACTGGGTTATCCCTAGCATCCAGGCTCATGCAAAACAATAAACTGATCTGCTGAGATGTTTGAACCATGGACACTAGGGACAGAAGTTTGCCCATGCTGGAAGCTGTATGAATGAGCTCCCGGTGGGCAATTTGGAGGTGTATCCTAACCAGACAATTTGAAGAACCCACCGGTCAGATACGAGAGGCCAACTTTGGTGAAAAAACATTAACCCCCCCCCCCCCCCCCCCAACTGGCAAGTTGTCCGGGACACTTTTACTGAGGCTATGCTTCCCTGGATCCAGTCAAAAGCCCATCCCCTGCTTTTGCTAGGGAGCAGCAGGGGCCTTTGACGCATGCTGTTGACGAGAACGAGCACGATGGGGCTCAGCCCGAGTAGGCTGGTGGAACGCCAGAGTGTACCTATGCCTAGCATAGGAATAGGGAGCACCCCATGACACCCCCCCCCCAAAAAAAAAACCCCCTCCTAGATGAGGAGGATGTAGCAAAAGGCACCCGGTGGGAGTGAGAAGCCATAGCGTCCATGTGCTTCTTGATCTGGTCAACCATGTCTTCCACCTTCTCTCCAAAAAAGGTTATCCCCCCAGCAAGGTACATTCGCCATCCTCTGCTAGCCTGAATGGTCTAGGTCAGAGACGCACAGCCATGAGAGTCTGCGCATCGCTATACGTTGAGCAGACATTCTGGATGCCACATCAAAATGTCATATGCACCCCTGGCCAGGAATTTACGAAACACCTTCTGCTGCCTGACCACCTGGCGAAAAGGCTCAGCCTGCTCTAGAGGGAGGGCATTGACCAAGGTAGACAGCTGCCTCACTGAGTTCTGCAAGTGGATGCTCATGAAGAGCTGGCAAGACTGGATACGGGCAGCGAACATAGTGGCCTGATACGTCTTCCTTCTAAAAGAATCCAAGGTCCTAGCTTCGCTGCCTGGGGGCACCGAGGCATAGTCTCTAGTACTCTTGGCTCTCTTGAGGGCAGAGTCCATCACCATGGAGTTATGGGGTAACCGAGACCTCATCAACCCAGGTTCACCATGGATCTGATACTGGGACTCAGTCTTCATAGGGATCACGGGGCCAGAGGGAACGACCAGTTTTGCATAAGGACTTCCTGGAGTACCTTATGCAAAGAAGCTGTTACTGCCTCTTTAAGTAGAGAGATGTAGTCCAGGACCTCGAGCATCTCAGCCCTGGGCTCATCCTCCACTTCAGCAGGGAATGGGAATGACCTCTGCCATTTCTCATACAAACGAGGAAAAGGAGAGGCTCTCAGGAGGTGATCTCCTTTCAGGTGGTGGGGAAGGATCAGAAGGAATTCCAAAGGACTCATCAGAGGAGAAGTACTTGGGATCTTCCTCAGTATCAGAAAGCACTTCCCTTAGGGATGCCCGAGACTGAGCCTGCCTTGATACCAAAGACAGACGTCTTCGATGGTGTTGAGGGGCTGACGCCCGCATGGACTGCGGTGAAGCTTCCTCCACCGACATTGATGGGGATTCAACCTGGATGGCAGCAGACACCGGAGCTGCAAGCAGAACCAAGATTGGGGACCTCACTGCAGGGGAAGGGCCATAAGGCAGCTGCAGCAGATGGCATGACAAGTGCAAGCACCCCCAATGCTGAAGTAGACTGGTGCAGCAGTCCTTCCTGAAGCTCTGGAAGTAAGGCCCGGATGCGCTCGTTGAGAGCTACCATCTGAGAAGGCTGCGGGGCCGGTGGAGCAGTCTGTGGCCGAATTGGTTGAGGCTCGAGAGCAGGAACTGAACTGCTGGGAGGCCGATGCATCGGCACCTCCTGTATGGAGGGGAAGTGATCCTCCTGGCAGATGCGCCTCGGGTGCTGAATCCTTTGACGCCCCAGAGCTCCCAGCACCATGTGTCGAGGGGGAATGGTGACTGTGCTTCTCAGCCTTCGCTCAATGCACACCGCCGAGGACGTCAAATCCAATGATGGACGGTCCGGGGGGGGGGGGGGGGCTGCACAGCAGGAGGCCTCGAGAGAGGTGGAGACCCACTCGATGCCTCACTGCTGCCAGCGTGCCATACTCCCGACGTTTATGGGTCCCTCAATGTTTGAAGCTGCTGGGAATCTTCAATATGGAAGGGAAAACCGCACTGGCAAAATCAAATGACTTGATTTTTATTTTCTTGGCACAAAGGCACAAAAAGGAAAACCCAACCGCGCAGCCCGCCCCCTCCCCCTAAAAAAATAAAAAATAAAAAATAAAAAAACACACACAAAGGAAACTTCAAACTGGGGCAAAATTAAACTCAGTTTAAAAAAAAACAATAAAAAGCATTCCTTTAAACAAAATGAAAACAAATGATTCCAAACACTTCAGAACTGTTAAGGCTCTTCCCTGGGCACTAAAAGGAGCCACAGAAAACGCGCTCTCTCTCAAGCGGAAGAAAGAAAACTTGAGCGCGATCGCACAGCAAGTCAGTCCACACACGTCAGAAGGCTCTGGCAAAAGATTTTTTTCTTTTTGCTATTGCAAATGCCGGTTCCTGGGCAAACGCAGACATCAACCCAGTTGTGAGAACTCAGCCTGCTTGTCCTCAGAGAAAGTCTATACCACCTATTTCTCATATTTATTATGCGCCAACTGGGAAGAAAGGCATTTTAAAGAACGAATTGCTCCAGAACAAAAGACCAATGTGTTAAATGTTTCCGACAGACTGATTCAGTGTTGCAAGCTACTTTGATTACTTTGGCTTGGATCAGGACAGAAAAAAAAAAAAAAAAGATGTACCTTTTTGGTATGTCAGGTCAGGGTATTTGCCGACCTGACTAGAGACCCAAAAAGAATTTTTTTTTTTGTTTTTTTTTTTTTAATTACTCCATCCTGCTGTTCTCTAATGAGGTGCATTATTCTTTTTATATCATCCTTGCAAATGTATAATAAAATGGAAGTCAGTAAAATAGGTTCTATGAGCCATGAGCCATCACAATTATTTGCCTTTATCAGTGGCAAGAGCCCGGTTTCTAGTTCCCTGGTCAGGGCTAAGTCTTGAGTATCGCAACATTATGATTCAAAGGACACCTATAATTGCTTCTCTGCTTTTATGATATATGGGGTAATTTACTTTTTATCGCCTCACAATGTCATGGACTATGAGCAATTTTGATTACTTTTGTTTTCTCACCTCAATGTTGTGGACCATGGATTGTTAGATTTCCTATTTGACAGATGTATCTTTGATTAACACTAATATTACTTGAAGGGAGGGAGGTTCTGAAAGCCAAATATAGGCTCTTACATAGAAAACTAGAGTCCAGATCCTCCAGGGTAGCATTTTGCTCCCCGTTCTATACACAGGACCCAAGAGGCAGGCAGAGCTCTGAAGTCTCAATCTGTGTTGAGATGGTGCAGGGATGAGGGATTTAGATTTGTTAGGAACTGTGCAATGTTCTGGTCCAAAAAGGATGGACGCCACTTTAACTGGGATGGAACCAGGCTGCTGGCACTAATGTTTAAAAAGGAGAGCAGCTTTTAAGTAAAATTGGGGGGGGGGGGGGGGAGGAGGAGGAGGAGAGGACGCTGTCACCCAGGAGTATCCTTGAAGGATACTATTAAAAATCTTTAGGGAATCCAAAATCGAGATGTTTCATTAATGGCGAAACAAAGTTAGGAGCGTCTTATGGGAGAAGAGCAGTGGTGTGCTGGAGCCGGCTCGCACGAGCCGGTTGTTAAATTAAAGCTCTTGCGAGCCGGTTGTTCCGGCAGGCGAGCTGGCTCCCAGGGGCAGCGCAACACGGCGGTAATGCGTTACTCTCCCTGTCCTAGTACTGTGTTGCAGTGGCGTAGGAAGGGGGGGCGGTCCGCCCTGGGTGCCGTCTCTGTTGGTTCCTTGCTCTCTCTGCCCTGGAACAGGTTACTTCCTGTTCCAGGGCAGAGAGAGCAAGGAACCAATGGATCTGACGCCGCTCCCAGCGACGTGGACTCGGGGGCGGATCGGCCCTCCCCTCGCTTCTAGTAGTAACAATGCGCTCCGGGGCGGGGGGGAGGGAGCGCAGTGGCGACCCGCCCAGGGTGTCAGCCGCCCTCGCTACGGCACTGCTGTGTCGTTACTCCCAGCGGGGGGCTCTGTCTGCTGGATGCACCCTCCCTGTGCCAAGAAGGGGGCGGTTCTTCTAACTTGGAGTGGAGGAGTGGCCTAGTGGTTAGAGTGGTGGACTTTGGACCTGGGGAACTGAGTTCGATTCCCGGCACAGGCAGCTCCTTGTGACTCTGGGCAAGTCACTTAACCCTCCATTGCCTGCCGCATTGAGCCTGCCATGAGTGGGAAAGCGCAGGGTACAAATGTAACAAAAATAAATAAAACAAACTTCCGGCTGCATTCACAACAGCACGAGGCTCCGCACCCGTCGTTTGTACTGGGAAAGATCCACGAGACTAGCGTTTGAGGTGAGGGAGAGGGGGGAAGAGTGCATGAAGGGACAAAGCAGAACGGGGGAGGGGAGAAGAGGAGAGACTGATCCTGCAACACGTTGGGCAGGGGCAGTCCAGCAATGGGATGAGAACAGGCAATGCTGGATGGGGAAGGAGGAGAGAAAGAGACAGAGAAGGGAAATGTAGGAATACATGGGAAAGGGGAGGGAGAAGAAAAATGACAGACCTTCTTGGCTTGGGAAAGGGGATATTTTGGACTCTGGGGGTAAAAGAATAGGAAAACTGGGCTTAGAGGGCTCAAGTGTAGGGGGCACCTAAAGCTTGCTGCACTGGATTGCCCCTTCACAGCTGCCACCATGTCCACCCCACCCTAGCATGTAGGATACAAGCACCTAACACCTCCTTCCCTCCCCTATTCCACCCTCTACCCAAACGGGATATCAGGTGGAAGGAAACATTGGGGAAATGCTGGAGAGGAGGCGGGTAGACACTAGAGAGGTGGATGGAAGGAGAGATTGGCAGAAGATGCTGGAGAGGAGGCCAAGTGGAAGGGGAGACCAGGGGGAGACACTGGATATGGTGGAAAAGTAGATGGAGGACATACTGGCCACAGAAAAAGGTGGAAGGGGAGATCCTGGAACAGTAAAGTAAAGAAATAAATGGAAAGGAAGCCCTGGAAACGGAGTTAAGAGGACAGATAGCAGCAGAATCAGATACTGGGCCAGCATGATCAGAAAAACAAAGTCACCAGACAACAAAAGGTAGAAAAAAAATCATTTTATTTTCATTATAGTGTTTAGAATATGTCCACTTTGAGAATCAGGTACTCAACATTAAAAGTTTATATTTATTTACGGCATTTTATCCCACATTAAACATGAATTAGATTGGAACCTGGGATAATTTAATTTTTTTTCCTGGAGTAATGCATTGCCCCCCCCACCCAGGCTCTCTACCCAGCTATAGCCAGCTCTGCAATTTGGGGGCACAGAGGTGGACCGGGGAGAGAGCCTGTTAAACATTTACCAGCACACCACTGGAGAAGAGAGTAAAGGATGCAAAATTATCCCAGTCAACTTCAAAGCAGCTTGTAGATGCAAGGAAAGAAAAAAAAAAAAAAAACACCCCCACAATGTGAAGTGCCTATATACAAAATTCCAAACGCCTAAATAAGATGGGAGAGGGAGTATATAGCACTAAATGAGGTAGATATAAAATAGGCATCTCAGAGACTTGATGGAAAGAGGACAATCAATGGGACAAACAGGGTACAAATTATATCAATGATAAAGGTATCAAATTGGGGGGGGGGGGGTCAAGCTACATATTAAAGAGGGAATAGAGTTAAACAATATAAAACATTCTACATGAAACAGTGTGGAATCACTATGGATAGAAAGGGAAGGAATACTCTTGTAGGGCTTAACTATCGTCTGCCAGGACAGAACAGACAGATGAAGAAATGTTCACAGAAATTACACTGGCAATTGGGCAACAGTATAATGTGTTATTTTGATTACCCCAATATTGACTGGATAATGCAACATCAAGGAGACATTCTTAGCTATAATAAAGTGACTGCTTCTTGGAGCAACTGGTCCCGGAATCAACAAGAGGGGGAGCCATTTTAGATCTAGTCCTTGGTTGCGTGCAGGGCACAGTAGAAGAGGTAATGGTGGTGGGTCCATTGGAAAACTGAACTTACTATCTAGAATGAAGCCAAAGGAAATCTACTGTAGCAGCATTTAATCTTTGAAAGGGTGACAAAAATGAGGAAAACTGTTAAAAAGCTAAAAAGGATCAGCTGCAAAGGTTAAGACATTAAACCAGGCATGGATGTTGGATGCCCAGACCAAATGCATTGCATTCCATAAAGCTAAACAGAATGAAAGAATGGAAGAACCCAAATGAAGGAAATAAGAAACGTACTGTGTCAAGCTAGATACAAAGCATTGATAAAGAAGGCTAAAAACATGGAGACGCTTGCTACAGAGGCAAAAACGTTTCACTTACATCAGAGAGAGAAACTCTGCAAGGGAATCTGTGGGGCCCTTTGAAGGAGCAAAAGAGGCTCTCAGGGAGGACAAGATCATAGCGGAGAAACTGAATGAATTCTTTGTTTCGGTCTTTATGGAAGAAGATGTGAGATCTACCTTTTCTAGAAATGGTTTTCAAGGGCGATTATGTTGAGGAACTGAAAGAAATCTCAGTGAACCTGGAAGACATACAGAGCCAAAAATCGACAATTTAAAGAAAAATCACCTAGACCAGAGAGAAGGCATCCAAGGGTATGAACTCACTCACTTGAAGGCTCCTGAGAACATTAAGAGAGTGTGTCATGGGATAGGAGGCAGTGTTGTGGATTAGGAATCATTATTGGACAGAAGACTGACAGTACGGTTAAATGGCCATTTCCCTCAATGGAGGAGGGTGAACAGTGGAGTGCTGCAGGATCTGTACTGGGACCGGTGCCATTTAACATTTATAATGGATCTGGAAATCAGAAAAACGAGCAAGATGATTTAGAGACAACAAAACTATTCAAGGTTGGACAAAAGCTTGCAAGAAGATCTAGTGCATCTTAAGAAAAGAAAGGCGACAAAAAGGGTCAAAGAAAGGCAACAAAAAGGGTCAAAGAAAGGCAACCAAAAGATGAACGCCTCCCATGAGGAAAGGATAAAAGGGTTAGGGCTCTTCAGCTTGGAAAAATGATGGCCAAAGGGAAATATGATCGAGAAGAAGTGAATCTATTTTTTTTTACTCTTTCAAAAAGTACAAAGACTAGGGGACACTCAAGGAAGTTATGGAAATAAACAGGAGGAAAGTTTTCACTCAACCAAAAACTCCGGAACTCTTTGCCGGAGGATGTGGTAACACCAGTTCGCTATCTGGGTTAAAAAAAAAAAAAAAAAAAAAAAAAAAAAAAAAGTTTGGACAAGTTCCTGGAGGAAAAAGTCCATAGTCTGCTACTGCGAGACATGGGGAAGTCACTGCTTGCCCTGGGTTTGGGTAGCATGAAATGTTACTATCTGGGTTTTTGCCAGGTACTTGTGACCTGGATTGGTCACTGTTGGAAACAGGATACTGGGCTAGATGGACCATTTGTCTGACCTAGTATGGCTATTCTTATGAGTCAATATATTGACTTAAAAGCAGAGAATAAGCACTGTAGATCACCAAATAAATTTAGATTTTGCTCACACCTCTCTCATTAGTAGCTCAAGGTGAGTTATATTCAGGTACACTGGCTGTTTCTTTGTCCCAGGAGGGCTCACAATCAGTTTGTACCTGAGGCAATGGAGGGTTAAGTGACTTGCCCAAGATCACAAGGAGCAGCAGTCCAGCATTTCTCCTGCCCTCCCCTCCATAGCAACTCTCCTCTACCTACCCATCCATGTCCAGCAATTCTCCTCTGCCCTCCCCACCCATCTATGTCCAGTGATTCTCCTTTGCCCCACCCCCCCGGTCCTCCCCTCTCATTTACATCCAGTGATTTTCCTCTGTCCCCTGCTCTCTCCTCTCCATCCATGTGCATCTCCTTCTTGTCTTCCCTCACCTCCATCCATGTCCAGCAACTCTCCTCTCTCCCCACCCATCCATGCCCAGCAACTCTCCTCTCTCCCCACCCATCCATGCCCAGCAATTCTCCTTTGCCCCGTCCTCCCCTCTTATCCACATCCAGTGATTCTCCTCTGTCCCCTGCCCTCCTATCCATGTCCAGCGATTCTCCTCTGCCCTCCCCTCCATGTCCGGTGACTTGCCCGCCCTAGCCCCCAACTTAACCCCCTTTTTCAGTCCTCGAGTTTCAGGTCCCAACCCGTTTTACTCCAACCCCATCTGTGCCCTCAGTTTTCTTCAGCTGCTTTCCTTCCAGCCGCCCTGCATCTAAAAAGTTGCAGTGGCGGCAGCGAAAAAGCAGGCTCACCTCCAGTCTCCCCCTCTCTCTCAGTGCACACACTGTGCTGCCTTCATGGAAACTGGAAATTTGCATCAGTGCACACTGAGAGAAAAGGGGAAGGCCCAAAGGCGAGCCTGCTCCCCCGCCGCAACCCCCCAAACGCAGGGCAGCTGGAAGGAAAGCAGCTGAGCGATATGGCAGGGAGCAACAGAAAGCGCCGCGGGGCTGCAAACTGTTAAGTCAGGGATGCTTATTACCCCGAAGTCCCTCTTGGGAAACAGCCTCAGCTGTTGAACGGAAGGGGGGGGGGCGTGTGAGGGAACAATTCCTTTGCGCTAATACCCAGATTCCATCCAAAAAATAAATAAAATGAAGTGAAGTGGAGCTCAAGATTTAAAAGGCACCCCAGATCAGTTTGCCCCCCACCAACTGGCTCATCAAAATGTCTATAATGAGCAATGTATTACCAACTAGATAAATGGGACTCTAGAGTAAGATGGCCAATGACTTGGTACGAGTTGAATCCACATCCAAGAGCTTCTCCCAATTTGTATTTTAATTAGGGTTATACAACTTATTGCTATAGACAGGACATAGCATCTAGTGCAACTTTACGTGTTCTAGAAAGAACGTTACTAGTTAGATCAACCCCCTGTTGCTCACTCCCACAATAAGCAACATCTTCCTCACCCTACTGTAGCTCCTTGTGACCCTGGGCAAAAGTCACTTTACAAAGCTTAGATTGTGAGCCCCTTAGGGACAGAGAAAGTGCCTGAATATAATATACAAGTGTCATAGCAGTTTATACTGCTTTTCTGTGGTACAATAGTTCATGGGCTTTCCTCCAGAAAGTTTAAATCCCTTTACAACCAACCCTGCTATGCATACTAGATGTTTACTATATCCTCCAACAAAATTCCCCACCTTAACTTGTTTGAGGTAGATAATTTTGAAGGGGGGGGGGGGGAGAGAGAGGATGAAACATCCCATTTTAGACCAGGCACAATTAGTCTCCAACTTAATTAGCTAGCACATATTTTGCTAGTTTCAGAAGAGATTTAAAAAGAAGATGTGTATTTCATGCATTAAACAGGTTAAAAAAAATAGTGTGGGGCCCTTATTTTAGGCCTACTTTGATTACTAGACAGCATCTCAGAAATAACCAAAGTTAACACATTCATTCCTCATCTGTTCCAGTACTAAAAAGGATATATTGTGTGTTTATAAATCTCATCTCCAAGCTACAGCTGTAGTATGGTTTAGCCTTTCATGATTACTCACCCATTGATTCCAACTGCGAGATCAGACATGGCTGCTTTGAATGTGGAAAGTTGCACCTAAGACACACACACAAAAAAAAAGATAACCCATTATATAAATATCAGTGCTAGCTCTGGACAAACTACAGGAGGCCCATCAGCCTACAGGAAAACTATTGGGGGCAGTGCTCCATCATTTTAAAATACACCCACAGGATGGCTATTAGTCTACAGTAGGGTTGAAACCGGTTAAGCTCAAGACATACCTGCCTTTTCAAAGAACTATACATTACACCAGCCTCTATGAGAAGGCCGTGTGGGAACTGGGAAGAATTTAGCTAGCCCCCCCCCCCAAAAGACCTGAAATCTCCAGATGTTAAATAACTTGGAGACATAGGAGCCAACTTTTTTATACAGGTGGCACATTTCTCCCCCCTCCCTCAGACTCAAATTCCAGCCCGACCTCTTTTTCCACTCCCACAACAGTCCTTCGCCCGCCCCTCGCCTTCCTGAATGCCGCCCATAACTTAAAAGTCATCTTACTGGGGTCCTGGCGGCAGCAGTAGTGAAAGGTGACCACGAGCAGTCAAGCGCTCACTAGTGCAGTGAGCAGTGCCCATGCAGTCTGGATCAGAGTTTGAAGGTCCACTGGTTAGACAAACTGGTTTAGGGCAGGGGTTCTCAACTCCACCCTAAATCAAATCAGACTGGCTTGATGTGTTCCAAGGACTGGGTTGAGAACTCTGCTCCAGAGGGAGGGAAACTTTGCCAAAATGATAGGACCCATGGATTTGGGTGTTTACAGTGCAATACTGCTCTACTTTTGACAACCTAGAACTGGTCCTAATAAAACCCTAAAAAAAGTTACTTTAAAATGACTTCTGGAGTCTGGTATTCAAGATATCGTCTATAACATTTAAGTTTTACAAGTGGACAGAGTTTCGATTCAGGGTTCGAGTATCTGGTAATCTGGAGTCTCTGATCCATTCTGTGGAAGAAAAGCCTGAGCTTGCAATGCATCTAGCAGGGCTCCTATGTATTCCAACTGCTGTACTGGAAGAAGGTGAGACTTGGGGTAGCTAATGATAAACCCTAGTAATTCAACACCCAGATAGCTAGGTGCATCGACTCTTAAGCCCCCTCCTGTGACATTTCCCAGTCTGGATGATTGGCTGGTCAAGAGCACATGTACACTCCCAGCCTGCATAGATACACCACAACTACCGCTAGACATTTAGTGAATACCCTAGGGGCCGATTGTAAGGCCAAATGGCAGTATATGATACTGGAAATAGTGTTTCATTTGAAAAGTGATATTTCCTATGACTGGGAAGTATTGATGGGTATAAGGCACCCTTTAAGACCCGAGAGCAAAGCCAATTGGTTTTCCTGAATCATGGGGAGAAGTGCACCCACGGAAATCCTGAACTTTTGGCCAGGAATTTTTTCAGGGTCCTTAGGTCTAGAATGAGATGAAATCCTCCCGATTTCTTGGGCACAAGAAGTACCTTGAATAGAATCCCTTCCTTTCATCCCCTGATGGCACGTTTGACTACATTATGGAGAAGAGTGGAGATTTCCTCTAACAGTACCTACTTGAGCTGAGAGAATTGCTCTTGGTGGGCAATTTGGTGGTTTTTGATGCCAATGCAGGGTGTAACCGAGAGACTATTTAAAGAACCCACCTCCGATTTTTTTTTTTTTTTGGGGGGGGGGGGGGGGGGGGGGGAAGAGAGTAATCCAGCCTTCACCCTGCCTGTCCAGGATGGTTATTTTGAGTGTGGCTATGCTCTCTGAGCCAGTCAAAAGCTCATCTCTTGCTCTGACTGGGGCTTCCAGATAGGGTTGATGAGGCTGAGAAAACTGGGCCTGGGCAGAGTGGGAAGGTGGTGGGAACCTGCACCTGATAATAGTAGGTTTGTTGTAAGAAGATGCAGCTAGAGGGTGTCAAGACAGTGTCTGAGGTTATGCCAAACAAGTTGTCACCCCAGCAACAAACATCAGCCAATCTCTCCTGAGCTGCCGGTTCAAGGTCAGAGACACAGCCATGAAAAAAGTCTATGCATCCCCACACACATAGCGGAAAGTCTGGATGCTATATAATTTAACGATTTGTATGCATCCCTGGTCAGATATTTTCTACACTCCAGCTGCTTGCTGCTAATTGGTGAAGCTGTGAGGTAGAGAGCTGCACGGGAACGGGGTTCGCGGGAATCCCATGGAACCTGCGGGATTCCCGCAGGGACGGACGCAGGTCCTGCGGGGTTCCCACGGGGACGGAAGGTCTTCCGTTAAGGAGACACAAATGATGATGGAATTCAAAAAGGCTTGGGATGAACACAGAGGATCTCTAATTAGAAAATGGAAGTTATAAAAATCCTAACCTTAAATGGCTGCATGCGTGTGGATGTGTCAAGTGACGCTTAGATGGCGACTCTGGCTGTGATTAACTAGGGCCGATACCAGGCAGACTTGTATGGTCCGTGTCTAATATATGGCAGTCTGGTTTAGGATGGGCTAGAAAGGGCTTAGAAAGCAACTTCAGTGGCTGGAACATAAGGACAGTGCTGGACAGATTTTTATGGTCTGTATCCCACAAATGAAGACGAATAGACTGGAGTGGGCTTCAGCGAGAACTCCAGCAGCTGGAACATAAGTATAGGGCCAGATAGACTTCTATGGTCTATGTTCCAGAAACACGAAAAAAAAAGTATATATCACACTCATTGATTTAATCATGAATTGATAATGAGTGTGACTATTGGGCAGACTGGATGGACTGTTCAGGTCTTTATTTGCTGTCACTTAGTATGTTACAATTAATCCTCTTTGCTCCCGGGCTGATGCGCAGACCTCAGCTCTGACATGGCAAGAGCATCGGATGTCACCTGACCTACTGGCGCGTGCATGTGTTGACCTCAGCACACAGTGGCAGAAAGAGACAAATCTTACATGTGCACACCAGAGTGTTCTTTTTCAGCTTCCATTCCTTCCTTGCCTACAGTGATGTGGCTCAAATCTAGAGAGAGACTGAGGGAGATGACCAGAATTTTCTTTTATGTACCATTAAATTCTTGCGGGGATGGGTTAAATTTTTGCGGGGATGGATGAGATTTCTGTCCCTGTGCAACTCTCAACTCGGAGGTCTGCTCCTGTGGGAATCTGTCAGACTTGGTGTACTGCAGACCAAAAACCACAAGTAAAAAAACTCTTGTAGAGCTGGTAGGACTGGATATGAACAAGCATCAAGGCCCGAAATGTCTTCCTCCTGAACAAGTCTAGTGTCCTGGCCTCTCCACCTGGAGGTGCTGAAGCATGAGTCCAGGAGCTCCTAACTTGTTCAAGAGCAGATTCAGCCACCACATAATGGTGTGGCAGTGAGCCCTCAAAGCTGGGAGCCTTCGGTATACGGTACTGTGTATCCTCCTTAGGTGCAACCTGCACTGAGGGGAAATTCCCAGTTCATCAGTGGATAAGGATAGGGTGCAATGGTACAGTGGCCCCTTCCTTAGGAAACAGTCCAGGACAGTCAACATCTCCATCCTGGGTTCTTCTTCCGTTCCCCAACTTAAAATGGGATGGCAGAAGCCATTTCCCTGATGAAAAGCAGCGAGTCTCATATGGGAGATTGTCTCTCGAGGTGGCAAGAGATCAGAAGATATCAAAACACTGCTCAGAGAAGTAATATGGGTTCTCTGAATCCCATGAACACTCCCATTCAGCCTTCACCATACTCCGGTTGTAATAAGTCTGTGCCTGTCTCGGACTCAGTGGATCTATGTCAGCATCCCAAACAGCACCAAGGTACAGCCCTACTGACGGGGAAACTTCCTCCCCCGACATAGAGAGCAATACTGCATGCATTAAGGTCGATGTCGACACCCTTTGAGGTACCGGCCTTGAGGATTTCTGCACTGGTAGAGAAGGAGCCTCAAGCCTCATGAGGAATCCATCTAGGATTATCTGCAGTTGGCGCAAGCACCCTTGATGCCCAAGTAGAGCAATTGCAGCATCTGTGCCAGCTCCTCCTCGAGTATGGCTTGGAACCGCTCAAAGGAAGGCAATAGCAAAGGCGCGGGAGCCGAAAGAGGCAGCCCGAGGTGTCTGTTGGACCAATAACAGGGACCTGGCTGCTGCGAGACTTGTGTACTGGCACCTCTTCCAAGCAAAGGGAGTGCTCCTCAGGTACCAGTGATGCTGATGCCCTGGTACTGTGCACAGAGGACTGAAGCTTATGCTTCTTGGGATTCCCCTGATGCACAGCATCAAGGTCCTTTGGTGCTGAAAAGGATGGTGAACCTGTATGAATCCTTGGTGTCAGGTCCAATTCTGAGCGGGTGCTGAGTGTTGGCCCCGGGACCTATGTTGAAGGAAGTGGAGACCTCCTCAATGCTAGTACTTCCAAGGAATTCTGAAGTCTCGGTTGCCATCAAAGGTCAATGCTTCCAGTGCTGATGTGATGTCAATGTTAACCTTCAAGGAGTCGAAAGCTTCTCCTGTTGAGCCTGCTGCACCCTCTGTCCCCTCAGCTGCATTTATAAACAGAAAACAAGAGTTTGGCTCATGGTCAGGTCGAAAGGCACCTAATGCATCAAGTTGTTCAGGTCCGTCACAGAAGTCACCTAATTACATTGGGTGCACCTGTTTGAAGCCACTGGGGATAGTCTTGGGCAATTTTGAACCGGAAAAAGGGGCAGTGTTCAAATCGAGGTTGGATCTCCAGCCTAAAGAGGGCCTAGTAATATGCAAAAAAAAAAAAAAAACTTCAAGGGCTGAAAAACAATTTAAAAAGGAAACAAACAGAGTAAAAAGGAAAAATATCTCCCAAAGAAATTTAAAACCCACAAGAAAATAAGCACAAGTTGCACTCAGAGAACACAAAGACACATCCTCCCTGCTCTGTGGGAAGACTGAGGGACTGCATCAGGCAGGAAGGCAACAGTGCATGATAAAATGAAGACATCCTCCTTGCTCTGTGGTAAAAGACCGAGGGAATGCATCAGGCAGGAAGGCAACAGTGCATGCACTGTGCAATGCTGCTAGAAACTTATCTTGCTAGTCAGTCTCCACACCGGGCTCTGGCAGATGTCACCCAGCTGTGAGAATATGAAGGCCTGCTTGTCCTCAAAGAATGCTCTATTTCATGTATAAATGATTATATTAGCATAGATTTCCTTGCAAGTTTAAAATTCTCCAGAAAATAACTGTTAAAACTGTGCCATACCCATTACAAGAGAAGTGATTTGTCCTCAGAGTCATGGGATATTATATATGCAGTGATGTGAAAAGTTTGTTCCCTCCTCCTCATTTTCTTCCTACATGTTCCACTGAATGATCTTTAACAAAATAGTACAAAAGGAACCTGAGTAACACCAGTTTTTACATTATGTCATTTAAAGTAAGTTATCCAACACCCATATCAGTCATGTGAAAAACTGCCCCCTACTAACTTAATTGAGCAAATTAGATTTAGCCAATTAAAAACAAAGGACACACACCACAGCCATACTGAACCTATGAGAGTGAAGTAGTTACCATAAAGTTTCTACAAGAAGTCTATGCCACAATCAAAGGGAATTCCAGAAGAGATGGAAGTTATGAAATGTGACTCTGAAATGGTTATAAGACTATTTCTAGAGCTCTGAGACTCAACTGAACCACAGATCCCTTCGCATGCTATCCAAGCCCTCCAGGGTATCTACCCCATTACAAAGTTTGGTATCATCTGCAGAGAGACAAAAACTTTACTAGACAGTCTTTCTGCAATATCACTCAAAGATGTTAGACAACTGGCCCGAGGACTGATCCTGTTGTACACCACCACCAACATACTTTTCCTCTCAGTGAAACTCCATTTACAACTGCCCTCTGTCTCCTTCTACTTAACTCAGTCAATTTTGTGCCCATACCAAGGGCACTCCGTTTAGTCAGTTGCCTATGTGGAACAGTGTCAAAGGCTTTGTAAAATCCAAGTACACCACATCTAGTGGCCCTCCCATGTCACCCAGTCAAAGAAATCAGATTTATTTAACAAGACCTGCCTCTAGTGAAAGCATGCTGTCTCAGGTCCTGCAGGCCATTTGATACTAGAAACCTCACAATCCTCCACTTTAGAAGCTTTCCATTAGTTTACTCACCAATGAGGTCAGACTACAGGTCTAATTCCCAGCCTCCTCCTTACTTCCATTCCTGTGCAGAGGAATCACATCTGCCCTTCTCCAGTCCTCCGGGACCACTCCAGACTATAAGGAAGCATTGAAGAGATCTGACAAGGCCGCCAAAGCTTCAGAGAAGTGGCGTTCCTATGCTGGCTGCACCCTCATCCCCCAGCATATCACCTTATGGGGGTGCAGGGAGCAGTCGTGTGGCTGTCAACGCCACCAGTTCCCTGCCCCAAAACAGATCATCAGAGGGAGCTGGGCATTGGCGGAGCTGACGGCTGCTCAACTGCTCCCTGAACCCCCTTGCAGCACGCACCTGGAGCGGACTGCCACCACTGCCCCCGCCCTTGGTACACCAGAGTTCTTTGAACAACCTCGGATGTATCCCATCAGGCCCCATTGTCTTCTGAGAATCAGTCCTGGACTACCAAACATCCATTCCCATTGCTTTCTGTGGTCTTACCCCTGGCCTTTCATCTGTGAACACAGATCAGAAATAATTTGTTAAGCAGTTCAGCTTTATCCTTATCAGCTTCTACATATTCCTCCTTCATCCTTAAGCTTCTCTAGGTATTTTTGCCTATCTTCCTCTTTCTGCGCCATCTTGTAATTATGACTAACCTTTTACCTTTTCAGCTACTACGTTTAAGAACAAAGTGACCATCTTTTCCTCTTAGTTTTACATACTTTAACATGAATTTATTTATTGCATATGTATCCCACATTTTCCCACCTCTTTGCAGGCTCAATGTGGCTGACAATGTGTTATTAGTAGATAGAAGAATAGGAGATAACTGTTAGTGTTCAATGGAAAGCAGTATCATCGAAGATTAAGCAAATGAGAATAAGTAGAAAACATATTGTTAATAGGTCTAGATCGAGGCAAGCAAGTAGGAATGGGCAGGGGCATTGTCGATGACAGGCAAGGTTGCTTTGTGTTACATTTCTAGTTGTTGATCTTGTTGAATAGGTGGGTCTTCAGGGATTTCTGAAAGCTAGTTTGTTCGTAAGTAGCTTTTAAGCTGCGCGGTAGTGTGTTCCACAACTGTGTACTCAGGTAGGAAAAATTTGACGCATGCGTTAGTTTGTATTTTAGGCCTTTACAACTGGGGAAGTGCAGATTAAGGAATGTTCGAGATGACCTTTTAGCGTTTCTGGGCGGCAGGTCTACAAGATCTGTCATGTAGGCTGGGGCATTTCAGTGAATGATTTTATGAATTAGACAGCATATCTTGAACGTGATGCGTTCTTTAAGTGGGAGCCAGCGTAGCTTCTCCCTTAGGGAGGGTCCTTGCACTTTCATATTTTGTTTTTCCACATACGAGTCTGGCTGCGGTATTCTGGGCGGTTTGCAGTTTGATGATTTGCTCTTTACATCCTGCGTAGAGTGCATTGCAGTAGTCTAAGTGACTAAGCACTAGTGATTGTACCAGGTTGCGAAAATCCTTGGGAAGAATGGTCTTATCCTTTTTAGTTTCCACGTGGAATAAAACATCTTTTTAGTTGTGTTTTTCACATGATTATCAAGTGTAAGATGTCAATCGAGGGTCACTCCAAGAATTTTCAGTGTGTCCGATACAGGAAGGGATAGTTTTGGCGCATTTATGGTGGTGAATTTGTTCTTATGTTGTGAGGTGAGTATGAGGCATTGCGGTTTTATCTGCATTTAGTTTCAGCTGAAATGTATCCGCCCATGAGTGCATGATATGGAAACCTTGGTTGATGGCGTTTCTAATTTCCAATAAGTCTTGTTTAAACGGTATGTAGATTGTTACATCATCTGCGTATATGTATGGATTGAGGTTTTGATTGGATAGTAGTTTGGCCAAGGGTGTCATCATTAGGTTGAAGAGAGTCGGCGAGAGGGGACTCCACATTCAAGTGTCCATGTGTCTGAGGTGGTAGAGTTGGTTATCACTTGGTAAGATCGTGTGGTTAAGAAGCCTTTGAACCACTTGAGGACGTTGCCTCCTTCCAAAGTATTCAAGGATGTGTAGTAATATTCCTTAGTCAACCATATCAAAAGCGCTGGACATATCGAATTGTAGTAGAAGAATGTTATAACCAGTTGTGATCAATTGTTTAAATTGAGCCATAAGAGTGACTAGCACTGTTTCTGTGCTGTGATTAACTCGGAATCCTGATTGGGATGTGTAGTATGGAGAATTTAGGTGCGTTGATTGGGTAGTTGGTTAAGTCGCTTGTGCTTTTTTTTTTTTGCACCTTTGGGTATAGGGGTGAGTAAAATATTTCCTTGGTCTTTTTGAAAGAGTCCGCTTCGTAGCTTGTAGTTTAGGTGCTCTGTGAGATCTTTTATGAATTGTTGAGGGGCTAACTTTGTGAGGTTGTTTGGGCAGATGTCTAGTTTGCAGTGGGATTTGGCAAACCTTTTGAGTTTTTGGGATACGATGTCCTCTGATAGCGTTTCAAAATTGGTCCAGTATCTGTCCGCTCGGTATTCACCAGGGTTTGGGTCTAGGCAGTCAAGAAGCTCTGTGTAGTTAGTGGTATTGACAGGTATTTGGAGGCGTAGTTTTGTGATTCTCACTGAAGTATTTTGCCAGATTGTTTGCTGCTGGTTTGTCTGTGTTAGAAGTTACCGGCGTGGTGTCTAGTAATTTGTTCACAAGCTGGAAGAGTTTGTGTGTGTCCTTGAATTCTGGTCCAATTATAGGCTTAGTTTGTCTTATGGTGTGTATTTCCTTTGTAATTGCTTCCAGGTGATAAGGGAAAATTAGGTTCTTACCTTGGTAATTTTCTTTCCTTTAGTCATAGCAGATGAAGCCATTACGTATGGGTTATGTCCATCAACCAGCAGGGGAGATAGAGAGCACTCAAACTTTCACAGTACCCTCTTGGCCAGCTAGCTCCACTGCCTCTTCAGTATTTGAAGCTTCCAAAGCAGTATGGCAAACCGCAATGGGAATCACAAGAGCTTTCCTCACAGCTAACGATGGCCCATCACAAGGGCATGAACTCATAAAGGAGGGAATGCACATCCTCCTGGAGGGAATAAACTCATCCTCCTTATTGTATAAGTGGAGGGGAACACACGCGCCTCCTGGAGGGAATCACACATCCTCCAAAAAAAAACATGCTGGAGGGAATGAACACATCCTCCTAAATTTAAACTGAACATGAATCCTGAAGATTGTTTTCCAACTTTCTCCCAAGGAAGGAACTTCAGGAAATTAGAAGAGAAACTGAAAAACAGATTCACAGCATACAGACAATCATACAGGGAGGGCTCATGGCTTCATCTGCTATGACTAAAGGAAAGAAAATTACCAAGGTAAGAACCTAATTTTCCCTTCCTTGTCATCAAGCAGATGAAGCCATTACGTATGGGATGTAACAAAGCAATCCCTAGATAGGGTGGGAACAAGCCACACCACGTGCTAGCACTTGTGCACCAAAACGCGCATCCCTCCTGGCAGCCACATCCAGCCTGTAATGTTGGGCAAAGGAGAGCTTAGAAGCCCATGTTGCTGCACTGCATATCTCTTGAAGAGAGAGTGCTCCAGTTTCAGCCCAAGAGGAAGAAATCGCTCTAGTAGAATGTGCCTTAAAGGCTACAGGCGGAACCCTGCCGGCCAGCAGATAAGCTGAAAAGATAGTTTCTTTGAGCCAGCGGACAATAGTGGCTTTAGACCCTCTGCGAGAACCGGATAGCAAAACAAACAGATGATCAGAAGTCCTGAAAGAGTTAGTAACTCGCAGATACTGCAGCAGAGTCCTGCACACATCCAAAAGGTGCAGCTGCCCAAAAGATTCTGGAAACTCTTCCTCTGAAAAAAAGAGGGCAAGAAAATAGGCTGGTTTAGGTGAAAGGCTGAAACCACCTTAGGCATAAAGGAAGGCACAGTCCGAACCGTGACTCCGGACTCTGAAAATTGCAGAAATGGGTCTCTACAGGACAGCGCCTGGAGCTCTGACACCCGTCTCGCCGAGGTAATGGCGACCAGAAAAACAGCCTTCAGTGTCAAATCTTTCTCCGATGCTCGCCGAAGCGGCTCAAAAGGAGATGCCTGCAGGGTTTTCAAAACTAGCCCCAGGTTCCAAGCTGGACAGGGTGCTCGCACTGGAGGTCGGAGCCGAAGCACCCCTCTAAGAAACCAGGACACATCTGGGTGAGCAGCCAAAGACACGCCTTCCACCTTACCACGAAGGGAGGCCAATGCTGCCACCTGCACCCCCAGGGAATTATAGGCCAAGCCTTTTTGTACACCTTCCTGCAAAAAGTCCAGAATCGGCGAGACAGGAGCCCGCATTGGAGCAATGGCTCTGGAAGCACACCAAGACTCAAACAGGCACCAAATCCTGGCATAAGCCACGGAAGTGGACCACTTGCGGGCTTGCAGGAGAGTGGAAATAATTTTATTGGAAAAACCTTTATCCCTCAATTGCGCCCTCTCAATAGCCATGCCGTAAGACCAAAGTGGCCGGCGTCCTCCATGGCTACCGGTCCCTGAGTCAACAGGTTCAGTACCAGAGGTAACGGCAGAGGAGCCTCCAGGAGCATCTGTCGGAGGTCTGCATACCAAGGTCTCCTTGGCCAATCCGGGGCGATGAGGACCACTTCTCCTGGGTGCAGCCGAATCCGCAAGAGCACGCGCCCTATCAAGGGCCATGGGGGAAACACAAAGTAGACCCGGAGGCCAGGGTTGAGCCAAGGCATCCAACCCCGCCGAGCGAGGATCTCTCCGTCTGCTGAAGAAGCACGGCACTTTGGTATTGGCACTTGTCGCCATTAGATCCATCACGGGCTTGCCCCATTTGGCACAGATCTGCAGGAAAACTTCGTCTGCCAGATTCCATTCTGCTGGATCGATCTGATGCCTGCTCAGATAATCGGTCTGCACATTGCTCTGACCTGCAATATGAGCTGCCGACAGACACTGGAGATGCAGCTCGGCCCAGTGGCAAATCAGTTCGGCCTGCGCAGCTAGTGCTCTGCACCTTGTTCCGCCTTGTCGATTTATATAGGCCACCGTTGTCGTGTTGTCCGACATCACTCTGACAGCCAATCCTTCCAGGGTCACTTGAAAGGCCAGAAGTGCCTGAAACACCGCTTTCAACTCTAGGCGGTTGATGACCACTCTGACTCCTCCGGTGTCCATAGACCCTGGGCATGCTTCCCCTTGCAGTGTGCGCCCCAGCCCTTCAGGCTGGCATCTGTTACCACTAGGCACCAAACGTGGAGCGTCAGCGGCATTCCTCGCCGCAGCATGCTGTCCGAGAGCCACCACTCCATGCTGAGTCGGGCCGCAGGGAGCCAAGTCTGCATTGGTAATCCTGAGAAATAGGAGACCATCTCCGGAGTAGGGAATACTGTAGAGGTCTCAGGTGCGCTCTCGCCAGGGTACCACTTCCATCGTGGCTGTCATCCATCCCAGCAGCTGGACAATGTCCCAAGCTCGCGGGCGGGGCATCCTCAGGAGCAGACGGACCTGATTCTGAAGCTTGCACCGCCTTAGCTCGGGTAGGAAAACATAGCCCGAGACTGTGTCGAACCTGGCCCCCAAAAACTCTAGAGATTGTGAAGGGGACAGGTGACTTTTGGCCATATTGACCACCCAGCCTAGAGATTGCAGTACTGAGACCACTCTGGCTGTAGCTTGTAAGCTCTCTGTTGCAGAGTCTGCTCTGATGAGCCAGTCGTCTAGGTACGGGTGAACCCTGATACCTTCTCGCCTGAGAAAAGCAGCTACTACCACCATTACCTTCGAAAAGGTTCGGGGAGCTGTGGCGAGGCCAAAAGGCAAGGCCCTGAACTGGAAATGTTTTCCCAACACCGCAAACCTCAGAAACTTCTGGTGCGGGGGCCAAATCGGTATGTGCAAGTAAGCTTCTTTCAGGTCTAGAGAAGTGAGAAACTCTCCTGGCTGTACCGCCGCAATGATGGAGCGCAGGGATTCCATGTGGAAATGCCGCACTCTCAGGGACTTGTTCACTTCTTTTAAGTCCAGAATAGGGCGAAAGGACCCACCTTTTCGCGGCACCACAAAGTAGATGGAGTATCGGCCGCAGCCTTGCTCGGCGGGAGGCACCGGGGTCACTGCCCCTAACTGAATCAGACCTTGTAAAGTCTCCTCCACCGCCGCCCGTTTGGTGGCAGAACCGCATCGGGATTCCACAAACACGTCTCTTACTGAGGCGTTGAATTCTATTCTGTATCCATCCCTGATCAGGTCCAGAACCCACTGATCTGAGGAAATCTTGGCCCACTCCTCGACAAAGAGGGAAAGCCGTCCTCCGATGACCGGTATCGAGGAGAGGGCCGGCGCACCATCGAGAGGGTCCCCCCTGAACTCCTGGTCTTGAGCCACCGGCTGCGGAACGCTTGTCCAAGCGAAAGGGGTTCCTCTGCTGACCACGGGCACGTGAAGTGAACCCAGCAGAACGCCCCGGGCGGTACCTTCTAGCTTCACGGAAGCAAGGTCTGTACAAGGAGTGGACCGCCTGGCCCTTAGAGGAAGGCCTCTGCCTATCTTCGGGCAAGCACTGGGGTTTTGGATCACCCAGGCCTTTCACAATTTTCTCCAACTCCTCACCAAATAGAAGTCCTTGAAAAGGCAACTTCACCACCCTTTGCTTAGAGGCCATGTCCGCTGCCCAGTGTCGTAGCCACAGACGACGGCGAGCCGCCACTGCTACTGCCATTTGTTTAGCCGAAGCTCTGACAAGGTCATAAAGGGCAGCCAGAAAGGACAAGGCCACCTCCATCCGCGGAGCCACATCCAAGAAGGGCTCCGCTCCATCTCCGGGCTGAGCCACTGCCTGTTGCAGCCAAGCTAGGCAGGCTCTCAGCATAACAGCTGCATGCAGACGCCCGAACAGTGAGACCTGCAATTTCAAAGGACCGTTTCAATGCTGTTTCCAGCCTACGGTCTTGAACATCCTTCAGGGCAACACCTCCTTCAACAGGGAGGGTAGTTCTCTTTGTCACCGCAGTGACTAGGGCATCCACTGTAGGCATTTGAAAACGAGCCATATGTCCCTCACGCAGAGGGTATAACTGCCCCATAGCCCTGGAAACTCTCAAAGGTCCCTTGGGGTCAGCCCACTGAGCCGAAACAAGCTCTAGGATGGAGTCATGCAAAGGGAACGCCCGAGCAGCTTTCTTGGTACTAGCCATCATGGGATTACCCGAGGAGGCCATGCCACTGTCAGGATCTTCAATCGAGAGGGCCTGCAGGGTATCTGAAATAAGCGCTGGCAGCTCATCACGGTGGAAAATCCTCACCGCGGAGGGATCATCCAGATCCTGTGGTAAATCCGCACCCGACTCTGGTTCCTCAGACCAAGAACGTCTGTCAGAGTTCTCCGAATCCTCACACCCCGACCATGGGGGGGAAAAAGGTGCACCACAATCTGAAGGGGAATTAACCCTTCTGCGCTTATCTTTAGGCCAAGCATCCGGGAAAAAAGCCTCACTGGGCAGTCCCAGGCCAGAATCCATCGGGGGGGCAATCAGAGGAGCCTCAGGCGACCCTTGAGGAAGGGCTCTTTTCATCATGTATGCTTTATGCAGCAAAAGCACAAAATCCGGGGAGAAAATCTCACCCTGGGCACCCAAATCCTGTCCGGTGCTAGCCACTCCTGAAATAACCATCTCGAGGTGCCCCACCCGGCTCAGGTCTCTCCATGTCCACGGAGGCCGCGCCATGTGGTGTAAGCAAAATGGCGCCCGCTGCCAGCTCAGAGCGGGAAGAAACATCGCTCGCCATGCTCGGGCCGGCTCCTACGCCAGTACAGCACGATTTACAGAGCCCTGCTGCTGATTTGCGCTTGCCACAAGTGGAACAGCGCTTTACATTGTCCGCAGCCATCGCCGAAAAACGGCGGTAAAATCCAAGATGGCGGTTTCGCGCCAAAATCGCCCCGATCGCGGGCCCACCCCGGAGGAGTTGGAAAACACTCTTACCTCAAAGGATCTAGTGTACAACTACGATCCTGCTGAAAATCAGGTCAAAAACCCTCTGTTCCAGCGTCTCTGCGTTTAAAAACGCGACGCGACTTTTTTTTTTTTTTTTTTTAAAGCTGAGAGGAAAGCAGAGGTATTGAAGACTCCGGAGGCTCAGATGAGTGGGAAAGGCAGGGAAAGGGCGAACCTATATGCCTGCATCCACTGTTGGTGGGTAAGGACAGGGAAAGCAAGGCAATATGTCCACATCCACAGAGGTATGGGTAAGGCAGGGAAAGGGCTAACCTATGTGCCTTTAAAGTGAGGCTGCTATAGCCTCCAACACCCCGGTTAACAACTGGCAAGCCAGGAACCACCTCCCGGCCGATTTTTCTGGAGCTCGAACAAGCTGCAGCCACCCTGCTAGGGGAGATAGAGAATACTGAAGAGGCAGTGGAGCTAGCTGGCCAAGAGGGCACTGTGAAAGTTTGAGTGCTCTCTATCTCCCCTGCTGGTTGATGGACATAACCCATACGTAATGGCTTCATCTGCTTGATGACAAGGAAATGCTCAATATGAAGTCCATGAAGTTAGTTTGGGATTCTTGCCAGTTAACTGATGGTCTGTAGAGCAGGATTAAGTTGAGATGTTCCATTAGGTTTGGGTGGCTAATCCTAACTGAGGCAATTTCAAGATGGGGCTGGATGTATTCGGCTACGGTTGTAGTGGTGAACTGGGATCTATAGATTATGGCTATTCCTCCTCCTCTTGCCATTCCTTGTCCAGTGGGTGATTTTGTAGCCTGGGGGGCAAAGATCTAAGATTATGGGGTCTTTAAGGTCATGGATCCAGGTTTCAGTAATAATTAAGAGATCAAGTTTGTCTGTTGTGATCCAGTCTGTGATAGTTGTTTTAACTGCTGATCTAGCGTTTACATAGCCTAGTCAAATTGTTTTGTGGGAATCGGTTTGGGATGTGGAGGTGTTGATTTTTATTAGTTGTTTGTTTTCTTGGTATCTGGTTTTGTTGTGTCCTTTCTTCCCCTTCTGTTGGTAGTTTCCGTGCGTAGTTGCTTTTCCTTTTGGTTGATTGACTACAAAATAACAGAACAAAGTAGTAACAGACTGTCTATAGGGTTTGTGTGACGCGAGTATGTTGTTTGTACAGCGGGTTGTCCATGCATAGTAAATTAGGGGGAGAAGATAGATTAAAAGCAGTTTGTTCATATTCATATTGCCTTTGATAGTTGTAGCTCCTTTTGTTTTGCCCACTGCTGTTCTACTTCCTTCAGCTGTTCCCATCCAACTCTTCCCTGAGATATTAACCCCATCTTAGCAAAGTCAGTTCTTTTGAAGTCTAGCTTCCTCAACAGCAATATGAGTAAGTGTTTGATTATTGCTGTTAAAAGTGGTGCAACCAGTTTAAGTTTAGGGGCAGTTATTTTCTCCACGAGTGATATAGGTGTTTGTTCCTTAAAAAGGATGATAATGTAAAGAAATCAAAGTTGAATATGCATTTATTCAGGTTTCCCTTGTCTAATGTTACATTTTGTTTAAATATTGGAAACCATTCAGTGCAACATATGCAGTAATAGGGGTTATCAGGAGAAGGGACTCATTTCACTGTATTTTGTTTTGGCTTATTGCAAAAATTCTGAATAGAATGAAATTTGGTGTGGGGTGGTGGGAACCAGCACAAAGACCCATTTCAATATGGGCCAGATTGAACCACACTGCTTCATGCACCCACCAGGTGGTGATGTGCTGAGAGGGGGTGGAGTGCACCTGGGTGGCAGACAACTTCTCCAAGATTTTTCTTTCTATATTAAAAAAAACAAAACCAACCAACCTTAGATATCACTACAAAAAAAAAAAGAAGCAAACTTTCATACTGCATAACTCAAACAGATGTTTAGAGCATTTCAGCCACAGCATCCTTAATTCTTAGCACAAATCCATTTAAAAATTAGAAATGGTTCCTTGATATCGAGCTTTGCTAAAATATCACAAGCTCCAAAACTTTGTATGAGAAAAAGCAGTTTGTGTGTACAACTATACACAAGAAGTTTCTGATCACAAGAACAGATGTTGGCTCTCCCTAGTCCCAACAATTGCTGGAATACAATAACCCACCCAAGAGAAAACCTTGCGTGTTGAGAGCATAAACACATTTCTGCATTACAGTTCAGAAGGGGAGAGGTTACTTCTCTGATAAGGTGAAGTACCTTGGCAGCTCCCTCACTAGGTAATCTTCCCGAGCTCAAGAACTGGGATAGAAACCCTCCCAACTGTGACTATTTCCTTTACAGACATTACAAGACTTATTTTCTGCATTTACCTACCGAGTTCTATGCAGATCACAGAACAAACAAAAAACAGGCTATTATAAAAGATCTTTCACAGCTAAGTTGTTGAAATAAATGTTTTCAAACCTGTTTTCAAAGCCTTTCTAAATAAGTATGGTTTGTAAAGAATTAGCAATACATTCCAAATAGGAGCTTGGTATGAAAATGACAAAGTTAAAAAAGCCACTACTACATTCATAGGTAGAAAACTGAGATGCATTTGATTTTTTAAAGTACAAGATTGTACACCCATTGACCATACCAAGATACCAGATAAAATGGAAGTTGACCATACAAGATAAATTTAACCCTTGTATCCAATCAATTGAGCTTCAGAAGTAAAAGGAGAACTCTATCAACTAGCTCCTAAAATGAGTAATGCTGCAGTATTCCGTATCATCTGCAACCTTTGAAAGAGTAAATGACATTGCAATAGACATGAGTAAGCGTCTGAACAACCTAAACTGTTTCCTTAAAAATTCTTCCTAATAACCCTGTTTCCTAAGCATGCTAAATGAATTTTCCACCAGCTTATTTATCTTATGTTCCATAGTAAGCTATCAAGCAGAACACCCAATACTCAAGTTACCATCTCAAATATTTCCCCTATAGAAAATAGTCCAATATAGCTCAAGCAAAAGGAGGGTGATGTGGCTACGTTCCCCTCTTGCCCATGCAGAGCACCCTATGAACATTAGGAGAGGGGAAAAAAAAAGCTGCAGTTGTGGAGTTACTCTATGTCTAGAATGTGGGGCAACCCACAAATGTAGCTCCCTAGTTTAGATCTGATCAAGCAAAGGTTGCCAAAATGCACCATCTAAGCACACGTTGTCCATTGCTTAAAGCATTACTACCTGGACAGAACACAAGGTGCTGTTTTCATGCAGTTGGTATATTCCATGCAATCTGGTGAAGGCAGGCTAGCTGACCATATCATAAAAACTGATACTTCTCCAACTGGAAATGAAGACTATGCACCCATGGGTGGTTTGGATTAAAGGAAGCCTACATAGTTGAAAGCAGCTTCAGGATAGCCTTGGAACCCTACTGAAGAGCTTGTATCTGTAGTTCAAGTGCAGGATTCTCTTGGTTGAGGAATGGTGCTTAGCAAGCCACTGGTAGGACAATACTTTGGTACAGGCAATTTAAGCAAATTCATATAATTACCCTGGTATGGTGGAGCACCAGAGTTTATGGTTCACTAACTTGCTAGACAGAAATATACATAATCTGTAAGCTCAGACATCTGCATACATTGCATTCACTTTCCTGTTCTCTTCCAAATATATTTATATATAATAAAAGTTTCTTGCATCTGGTAAAAACAGCCTTTAGTTATTTTCCATCTTATTTACTATACTAACATTTAACCTCTAATATTCCTCGCTATGATTGTGTGTGTGTTGGAGGGGGGGGGGAGAACGGGACCATTATTTTCAAATATAACCTTATATCAACAGCAGCAAAGGGATGGAGGGATTCCAGCTGATGTCAAAAAGCATTACAAGCCAAACCTGCCTTCTGCACAACAGAACAGCCATTATTTGTGCTTCTGTGGAAAGACACACAGGTCTACTCAGTATACCCATAGCACACAAATAGTGTCCTGTACAATCTTCTCATTCAGGGACCATCTGAGGTTCTAGTCTCCTGCTCAAATCATCCACTAGTTGGGTCATTAGGGAAAATCTCCTCAGCAAACTCAATTCTTGTGACATAGAAAAAAAGTAGATAAAGACCATACGGACTATCCAGTCTGCCCAACCATACCATCTATCCCTTTCTCTGAAGGCCAAGCTGTAAGGCTGCTTTAAGTTTCAGCTGAAGGGCCCATTTTGTTGTTTGTCAATAAATATTAATGGACTGGAGATCTGAAATGTACATATTCTGCAAGCCATTTCAGTAGTGGTTGAAAAGGTGCACCCTGCTTAAGATCGGAGAGAATCTGTCACCAAGTGCTTGTTTCATGGTTGATGCTACTTGAATCTGTCTAAGGCTGGCACAGCTAATCCTGAGTGCCAAAGGACCATACATGAGAAGCCATCTGCATCATGAACAATTTGTCTGCTGCTTTGTGGGGGGGGGGGGGGGGGGCAGGGTGTCAGAAGACTACTACATTTATGAGGGACCCCCAAACACTGAAGGAAAATTGTCACAAGGAGCTCTAAACCCAGAGGTGACCAGAAAACAAAAAGGGTCTGAACTTGCAAAGTGAGCCACTGGTAGCACCAGGCATGTCACCAGGGTGTAGAGGCAGCATGCAGTATTTGTAATGCTGGCTAAGAACCATGAAGCAGATATTAATTTTGATTTTGCTCACAACGTTTTCAATAGTAGTTCAAGGTGAGTTACATTCAGGTACACTGGATATTTCTCTGTCCCAGGAGGGCTCAATCTAAGTTTGTACCTGAGGCAATGGAGGGTTAAGCGACTTGCCCAAGATCACAAGGAGCAGCAGTGGGATTTGGACCGGCCACCTCTAGATTGCAAGACCGGTGCTCTAACCACTAGGCCAGGGGTAGGCAACTCAGTCCTCGAGAGCCGCAGGCAGGTCGGGTTTTTAGGATATCCACAATGATTTGCATAAACTGCCTCCATGGTATGCAAATCTCTCCCCTGCATATTCATTGTGGATATCCTGAAAACCTGACCTGCCTGCGGCTCTCGAGGACCACAGTTGCCTACCCCTGCACTAGGCCACTCCTCCACTATTGCCAATGCTTGGGAAGAATCAGCAAATGGACATACTTATCTCCATTTGAGTTATTATGGACTGATGGGGCAGCATGTGAAGGGGGGGGGGGGAGGAAGAGAGAATAGGACAGAACGATGATTTGTAGTAGTAGAAGAACAAGACTTCACTGTATCTAAGTTTGTATGAAGCAAAAGCTGAACCTGCTTCTCCCACTGAAATGCAGGGGACCATTTTTTGGCATGTGGGCATTATTTCTCTGGAACCTCTGGTTCAATCTGGCCCATTGAAATGGGTATTTGTGCTGGTTCCCACCACCCCACACCAAAATTTCATTCTATTTTATTATTCAGAATTTTTGCCCCCAGATGCTCAACCTGTTGGAATGTATTGTATTTTGCATGCATTGCCTGTCACCTATTATTTCTCTGTGATTACTCTGTGACCTCTGATGTGAATTACTTAGAGAGGTCACATAGCTATGTAACTTCCTGTGGGGGTTAGACACAGCAGATGCAGCACATGGAGCACATGGAGCTCATGATCTCTCCTAACCTGAGAGGATCTATGGTGGTGTGAGCATCCATTACCATCTAAGCACATGGAAGGAGCTGATAATACAAATGTATAGTAATATGTATATAAAAGCCTGTCTGATTATAATCTAACTACAAACTGTGAGTAAACAGATGTTTTGTTACTTCAACTTTAAAGTGACTCAGCAGTGAATTATTCAGGGGTGAATGAGAGAGAGATGAAGAAAGAAATTAACATTTCTAAAGCTGAAGCTGTGTGTACTAAAATCTGCTAATTATTTACTACAAATAATCCAACAAAAGGGTTATGGGCCCAGGGTCCAGGAATTGAAAAAGAAGAGAAATATTACCAGGCAGAAAAAAAAGGCCACATTTTTCTCTTAAGTTTTAAAGGAAAGATTCAGTCTGTCTCTCTCTCCCCCCACACAGCAGACAGAAGGCTAAGAAAATGGCTGAGGGAAGAAATTCACCATTTTTCTATTCTCTCAAGGTGCCTAAATTAACTGAGTTTAATTATCGGCAGTGGGAACTAAGATTCATATGTCTCCTTCGAGCAAAAGGATTACATATATGCTTAGACCAAGACAGAACAGCTGAAAATATGGCTGAATGGGACAATGCAAACTATTATGTGAAGTGCATGCTTTTGGAAGCTCTCTCAGAGAAACAAGCCATATTAGTGGAGGGAAAAGATACACCAAAGGACATTTTATATAAACTGAGAACTATGTATGCAACTACATATGCAAAGCAGCAACCAATTTGGTTGGCAGAGTTGAATGAAACCAAATTAAGGGATAAAAGTAAATGTAATGATCACATTATGCATCTTATGTCTTCATTTCAAAAGCTAGAACTTTCTGGAATTCCCATGTGTGATGCATTGAAAAGAGCATTTCTTTTTACCTCACTATCAAAGAAGTTTGATGTTTTTAGGTCTGTAAATGAGGCCATTGAAGGGCAATCTTTTGAACAGACAACATCAAAACTAAGGCAGGAATGCATAATAAATGATTCTGAGGAGATGTGTTCTCAAAGCAAGTCAGAGAGAAATGAAACAAATTTCTTGGCAAAGAACAGAGGAAGGCGGAGCTATGGGAAAACTCCACCCAAGGGCAAGCTGATTTGCTACTCATGTGGAAAGGAGGGACATGTATCTAAATGGTGTAAGGAAACACAAAACACTCCCTCTAGCTCACCTAAGCCAATGGAACTAAAGAATTTTCAAACCAGGAAATGTATGAAGGACAAAGATAAACACAAAGGCTTTCTAATGGCAGAAAAATCTTTGACTATGGTAAATAATAATTCAAATGAAAGTACTTGGATTTTGGATTCAGGGAGCACATGCCATTTAACCAATTGTAAGGATTTCTTTCAGGAAATGTGTCCAGAAGAAGGTATTCTTAAAACTGCAAACGCAGGGACTGCTAAGATCCAAGCAAAAGGTATTGGATTCTTAAAATGCAAAGTGTCTAATGAAGTTAAAGAAATTCCTGTAAGTGATGTCTTGTATATTCCCCAAGCAGTTTGTAATATGCTTAGTGTATCTACATTAGATAAGAAGGGATTTGTGATTCATTTTGAAAACAGTAAGTGCACAATCTCTAAAAATGATGAAGTGTATGCTGAAGCTTTTATGCATAATGATGTTTATAAGCTGAACATTTCAGGTGAAGCCTCACATATGGCGCAAGTAAGGAAGAATGATGGAAAATGTAGTCTGGAAATCTGGCACCGCCGCCTGGGACATCGTGATTCTAAGGTGATCCAGGATCTTTACAGTAAGCAACTGGCCACCGGCATTCAGATAAGTGCAGATGCTGGTAAAATTGAGAAATGCATAGACTGTGTTACTCAAAAAGGTGTGAGACCCTCATTTCCTGCATACACAGGAAATAGGAGTAATAAAGTGCTGGACTTAATACACAGTGACTTATGTGGACCGTTTAATATCCCATCATTGGGAAATAACAGATTTGTGCTAATATTCTTGGATGATTTCTCTAGATATTGTGTGGCCTATTTGCTGAAAGAAAAAAGTCAAGTCACAGACATGCTGAAGAAATACGTAGCCATGGTGAGCAACAAATTTGAAAGAAAACCAAAGGTTCTTCAGACCGACAATGGTGGTGAGTTCACTTCACAAAGCATGCGCACATTTCTAGAACAAGAAGGCATTCAACATATCACAACAGTAGCTTATACACCAGAGCAAAATTCTGTTGCAGAGAGAAAATTTAGGTCACTTGTGGAAATGACCAGATGTATGCTGTCAGATAGCAATCTCCCAAAAAGACTATGGGGGGAAGCCATTCTCACAGCAGTGTACCTACAAAACAGAATGCCAACTAAAGGCGCTGAGCGCACACCACATGAGACATGGCATGGTAGGAAGCCAAACCTGTCACACATAAGAACATTTGGAAGTACAGCATATGCTCATGAACCAAAGCAAAGAAGGCATAAGCTGGATTCCACAACAGAAAGGGGCATTTTAGTTGGCTATGCTCCAGGACACAAAGGATATAGAATTTTGAATCTGAAAACTGGCATTGTTGGCATAAGACATGTTACATATTTTGATGAAAAAAAAAAGGGTTGATAAAGGCTGGATTATCCCAGATGAGCCTTATCATCCAGAATATGAAACTAGAACCATAATAGACATGCCAGTGTATATAAATGCCATACCAAGGCAGATGTCTGAAAGCAACTCATCTGTATCTAACGAGGAACAGGCAGAGGAAACAGACACAGAAAGGATCATTGAAGAAGACAGTATAGTTGGAGAAGGGGAATCAATTGGAGAAGGACTCTCAGATTTAAAGGATGCGGAAAGGTCAGACCAACCTGTTGTCAGACGCTCATCCAGGGAAAACAAAGGTGTTCCACCCCCAAGACTGTCTTACCTAACAAAGTCAGCAGAAGCTCAAGAGCCCTTAACATGGGATGAGATTGAGAAAATGCCAGCAGAAGAAGCTGCTGAATGGCGTAAAGCTGCACAAGAAGAAATTGATGCATTGGATAAAAATAATACTTGGATTCTTACAAAATTACCTCCTGGCAAGAAAGCTATAGGATGCAAATGGGTATTCAAGTTAAAAAGGAATGCACAAGGAAAAGTGGAAAGGTATAAAGCCAGATTAGTGGCAAAGGGATATCTTCAAAAATATGGAGAAGATTTTGATGAAGTGTTTGCACCTGTAGTGAAACACACGACAATCAGAACACTTCTGAGCATTGCAGTCTCAAAAGGCATGCAAGTCAAACACATTGATGTGAAAACAGCGTTTCTTCATGGAGAAATAACTGAAGACTTGTACATGGAACAACCAACAGGTTTCATAAATACAAAACAAAGACAGCTAGTGTGTAAATTAAACAAAGGTCTTTATGGATTAAAGCAAAGTGCAAAATGTTGGAATGATAAATTGCATGAAATATTGACAAATTTAGGATTTAAGCAAGGTGAAGCAGATAAATGCTTGTACACTAGGTGCACAAATGGACAATATGCATACATTTTAGCTTTTGTTGATGATCTGCTCATTGCAAGCAAAAGTGAGCAAGAGTACAAGGACATTGTAAAATGTTTAAACCACAATGTTGAGATAAAAGAACTTGGTAATGTGTCATACTATCTTGGTATAGAAATTGAGAAACAAAATGATGGTTCTTATCTTCTAAGCCAGAAGCAGAAAATAAATGAGCTTATTGAAAGTTTAGGTATGCAAGATGCCCAAGTTGTAAGCACTCCCATGATCACTGATTTTCTGAAGGATGAAACAGTAAGAGAACCTTTACCAGATAACATCCAATATAGATCAGCCATAGGTAAGCTTTTATATCTAGCTACCACATACAGGGCTGATATAGCAAATGCAGTAGGAATTTTGAGCAGAAGGGTCAGCTCACCTACCAAATCAGATTGGACTGCAGTTAAAAGGATGGTAAGGTATTTAAAGGGTACCATTGATTGTAAATTAAAGATTTCAGCCAATAGTAATCCAAAACTAATATGTTACTGTGATTCAGATTGGGCAGGGGATCATTCTGATTATAAATCCACAAGTGGATATGTGTTTATGTATGGAAATGTACAAATTTCATGGGCCAGTCATAAACAAAGTATTGTGAGTTTGTCTTCTACAGAAGCTGAATACGTGGCCGTATCGGAAGCGTGCAGAGAACTGATGTGGATTGAAAAACTTATGCTGGATTTTGGTATAGCTGAACAGAGACCAATCCAGATAATGGAAGATAATCAGAGCTGCATCCGACTGTCACAGAATGACAAGGTTCAGTCACGCACCAAGCACATCGCAACGAAATACCACAACGTGCGAGAGTTGGCGAAAGAAGGGGTCATCAGTCTACACTATTGTCACACCAGTGAGATGACAGCTGACATCATGACCAAACCGTTACCCAGAGAACATTTTGTGAATCTGCGTATAAAGCTTGGACTTTGTATGAATAAATAATTGCATGACAGTTATGCATGAGAAGGGGTTTGTTGGAATGTATTGTATTTTGCATGCATTGCCTGTCACCTATTATTTCTCTGTGATTACTCTGTGACCTCTGATGTGAATTACTTAGAGAGGTCACATAGCTATGTAACTTCCTGTGGGGGTTAGACACAGCAGATGCAGCACATGGAGCACATGGAGCTCATGATCTCTCCTAACCTGAGAGGATCTATGGTGGTGTGAGCATCCATTACCATCTAAGCACATGGAAGGAGCTGATAATACAAATGTATAGTAATATGTATATAAAAGCCTGTCTGATTATAATCTAACTACAAACTGTGAGTAAACAGATGTTTTGTTACTTCAACTTTAAAGTGACTCAGCAGTGAATTATTCAGGGGTGAATGAGAGAGAGATGAAGAAAGAAATTAACATTTCTAAAGCTGAAGCTGTGTGTACTAAAATCTGCTAATTATTTACTACAAATAATCCAACACAACCTACTTCCCCCTAACCCCAACACAAGATTATTAAAACAGAATGGATATTGCTATTTTTCATTTGTTTTAGTAGAGATTTTTTTACGTCATATGCAAAACAGAATTATTTCATGTGAGATGGCACATGAACTGCAGTAAAATCTAAACCTTTTAGAATGCAGTTTCACTGCACGAGACTAAGTAACAAATTCTGTGCTTTTCTTCAGCATGCAGGATACACTTACAAGCATGAAAAACATCTTATAAAATTACTTCACATATAAGTCCAAACAGTGTAGGCAAGGACATGTAGATGTAGATTAGTTGTCAGGGACGGAGTTGCAGTGAAGTTGAGGTGGACCATGGGTGGAGTTGCAGTTTACAAACTGCCTGCTCTTGGGCAATGTAGAAGTATTACAGAAAGGGGATGATTTGATATACCACCTTTCTGTGGGTACAACAAAGCATCTTACACATTATATACAAGTACTTTTGTAACTGGGGCAATGAAGGGTTAAGTGACTTGCCCGGAATCACAAGCTGCTGCAGTGGGAACGAAACCCAGTTCCCAAGGTTCTCCTAACACTTCCACTAACTACTAGGCTACTCCCAGAGTTGTGCTAGTACTGTACTACAAAGGCATAGGCTTTTTTTTTTTTTTTTATATAAAAACTATGCAAATTTACTTTAGACAACCCATTATAAAGTTACTTTCACAAAACGCCACGAGTTTGTTCCAATTGAAAATGTAGAATTCGGAGGGGGGGAGAGAGATTCAAGATGGCTGCCGCGCAGGTTGATTGTTGAAACGCTCTCGTGCCTATGAGCGAACAATTTTTGTTTTCTAAATAGAAAATGCCCCATTCTAAAAGAAAAGGAATTGTGAGATTGGTACCTCCACCCACCGCAACTTCTTCACCAGCTCAGACGTCCCTTGAGCGTTTCTTTCCCAGCGCTACCAGACTACAGCGAGGAGCGGATCCCATAGCGGGGAAAACCGGAGGAGCGGAATCCCCGCCGGGAGAGGAAGTCTCCTTATCACCACTGTCCACCTCGCTTATTCCTCCTAGCCCGGCGTCGAGAGCGTCCCTGGCGGGAAACCCCATCGGCTCCGATGATGCGTCGATAGGGGCGACAGTGGAGGACCCAGGCATGCAAATGGCGTTCCAGGGCTCTGTGGGTAGTTTGACTACCACGGAGCAGACCTCGGAGGTAACTCTACAGACCTTGAAGGTGATGTTGGACCAGATTTCCACCACGCTACAGAAAACGTCAGGTGATGTGGTCAATTTAAATACTAAATTTGAAGAATTACAAAGTACTGTAGATTCTGTTAAGAATGATTTATCGACGCAAGTTCAAGCCATAAAGAAAGAAGTTGAAACTTTAACCTCCTTTAAAAATGTGATAATAAAAGACTCTTCGGACATTAGAAATAAAATCGAACAACTTGAAAACTTTAACAGGCGCCTAAACCTCCGATTACTTAATTTTCCAATAATAGCAGGGGAAACTCTAATTAACATTTTTCAGAAATATTTGATGGAAGTTCTGAATATTCCTTTAGAGGCTATACCTCCGCTAAACAAGATTTATTATATTCCTGTTAGAAATGAGGGTCAAGGTCCTGCTAAAGACAATCTTGATTTGCAAATATTTCTGATATCTTAGAACAATCCTCAGAAATAATAGTGAACTACAGTCATTGTATCTTTCGTCTTTGAGCAAGATTACAACACAATCTTAAGACTTTATTTTAAAAACCTTAAGTCCCAATTCTATGGTGCTAAGGTTTGGTAAACCCTGACGTTACTAAGTCAACTCAGCAAAAAAGGAAGCAATTTCTTTCTTTAAAAGAAAACACAATTGACATTGGAGCTTCCTTTTTTCTTGCATATCCGTGCAAATGCATGGTCAAGCTGGCTCAAACAAAATATACATTCTTTTCACTGGAACAGCTAAAAGTGTTTATAGAGATGAAGAAAGTGAAGTGAAAAGTAATGAAGAACTGGTTAATAACAGCCTATACCTATGAGATTATTCTTTTTTTCTTTTTGATCTTCTCCAACTCTTCTCTCTCTCACATTACTACTGAGGTCTAAGAAAGGCTGTAAAATATTATTTTGTATAAATGCACCAATAGATATTTTTCTTTAAAGCATTAATACCTTGTTACTATGAATGGAACATTATTCTTTTATATTAATTTTTGCCTGTATTTCTCTTACAAGGTTTATCCTTGTTAAAAATGTATTAAAATTATAAATAAATAAATTAAAAAAAAAATGTAGAATTCAAATAACCTAACCAACCATTCTTGTAAGTCATAATGGATTACATTTTACAATGACTTGTCTTTGCTTGTTATAAACTATTGTAATCCACACTGAACTTGATTAAGTACATAAGTAATTCCACACTGGGAAAAGACCAAGGGTCCATCGAGCCCAGCATCCCGTCCACGACAGCGACCAATCCAGGCCAAGGGCACCTGGCAAGCTTCCCAAACGTACAAACATTCTATACAGGTTATTCCTGGAATTGTGGATTTTTCCCAAGTCCATTTAGTAGCGGTTTATGGACCTGTCCTTTAGGAAACCATCCAACCCCTTTTTAAACTCTGCCAAGCTAACCGCCTTCACCACGTTCTCCGGCAACGAATTCCAGAGTTTAATCATGCGTTGGGTGAAGAAAACTTTTCTCCGATTTGTTTTAAATTTACTACACTGTAGTTTCATCGCATGCCCCCTATTCCTAGTATTTTTAGAAAGCGTGAACAGATGCTTCACATCCACCTGTTCCACTCCACTCATTATTTTATATACCTCTATCATGTCTCCCCTCAGCTGTCTCTTCTCCAAGCTGAAAAGCCCTAGCATCCTTAATCTTTCTTCATAGGGAAGTTGTCCCATCCCCGCTATCATTTTAGTCGCCCTTCGCTGCACCTTTTCCAATTCCACTATATCTTTCTTGAGATGCGGTGACCAGAATTGAACACAATACAAGGTGTGGTCGCACCATGGAGCGATATAATGGCATTATAACATCCTCACACCTGTTTTCCATACCTTTCCTAATAATACCCAACATTCTATTCGCTTTCCGAGCCACAGCAGCACACTGAGCAGAAGGTTTCAGTGTATTATCGACAATGACACCCAGATCCCTTTCTTGGTCCGTAACTCCTAATGTGGAACCTTGCATGATGTAGCTATAATTCGGGTTCTTTTTCCCCCAAATGCATCACCTTGCACTTGCTCACATTAAACGTCATCTGCCACCTAGCCGCCCAGTCTCCCAAGGTCCTTCTGTAATTTTTCACAATCCTGTCACGAGTTAACGACTTTGAATAACTTTGTGTCATCAGCAAATTTAATTACCTCGCTAGTTACTCCCATCTCATATCATTTATAAATATATTAAAAAGCAGCGGTCCTAGCACAGACCCCTGAGGAACCCCACTAACTACGCTTCTCCATTGTGAATACTGCCCATTTAACCCCACTCTGTTTCCTATCCTTCAACCAGTTGTTAATCCACAATAGGACTTTTCCTCTATCCCATGACCCTCCAATTTCCTCTGTAGCCTTTCATGAGGTACCTTGTCAAACGCCTTTTGACAATCCAGATATACAATATCAACTGGTTCCCCTTTGTCCACATGTTTTGTTTACTCCTTCAAAGAATTGAAGTAAATTGGTCAGACAAGATTTCCCCACACAAAAGCCGTGCTGACTCGGTCTCAGTAATCCGTGTCCTTGGATGTGCTCTGTAATTTTGTTTTTACTAATAGCCTCTACCATTTTCCCCAGCACCGACGTCAGACTCACTGGTCTATAATTTTCCGGATCTCCCCTGGAACCTTTTTAAAAAATGGGCATTACATTGGCCACCCTCCAATCTTCCAGTACCACGCTCGATTTTAAGGATAAATTACATATCACTAGCAGTAGCTCCGCAAGCTCATTTTCAGTTCTATCAGTACTCTAGGATGAATACCATCCGGTTCAGGAGATTTGCTACTCTCCAGTTTGCTGAACTGTCCCATTACGTCCTCCAGGTTTACCGTGAAGTCAGTAAGTTTCTCCGACTCGTCCGCTTGAAATATTTCCGATTTGTTACTTTTATTTTGCATTTATACTCCACTTTCAGACAACTCTAAAAAAAAAATCAGGTCCAAATTCACATCCACTCACCATCCATACAGGTAAGCACTATAGTTTGATACTATGATACCCATCTTAAAAATTCAAGATATGCAAAACTAATAAAAAGCAATCTTAAAAGATACAGCAGAACTCTACTGTAAGAACTTAAGAGCATACTGGCGACTCATTTGGGCTAAGTTGCGCCTTATTTTTCAGTTGCCTGCATTAACCGTGATCTCTTATGATATTGTGCTTTTAAGGGCCTCTTCTCCTAACCTCTCTCTTTTAGAATCCAATAAATTGTTTAATATTTTGTTAGCGGTTGCTTTACATTTAATTGTTTTAAACTGGAAAAATAATGTACATCTCAATTATAATGAATGGTGGAGTAACATGTGTGTGATTAGGAAATATGAAACTATTCTAGCCCATAAGCACCGTTGTGTTCAATCTGTCTTGAAGACCTGGGCTCGTTTAGATTCATTTTGTCAGACTCCTAATAGCACTACCTGATAATTGTATAATTGCTGATTTGCTATGGGTATTGTCATGGTATGTTCTGCCTTTTTATTTTTGTTATTAACTTTGCCATGGATTATTGTTACTTTTTCTTTTTGGTTGTGTTATACTTATAAAACCTTAATAAAAATATGAAAAAAAAAAAAAAAAAAAAGAACTCTACTTGAGACAGTCATAAGGTTATGTAAGAATGAAGGGAACAAGTTTTATACAGAAGGGCAACAAAATCTATTTACGGAATGTCAACGCATCACACACAAAGTGAACAAACTTATGGGCTGATAATCAAAAGTCAACACGAGCACAAAAGGCCATTAGCGCCGTTTTTGCGCATGCACCCACCAATGTGGGATGATCAGTGTGGTTACCGCCATAAACTGAGCGCGCCAGGCACTTAAGCAGATTGACTACATTTACATGCTCTCATGTAAATGAGGTCATTTCCTATTCCTCATTGATGATCGAAAACTAGCGCCTCATGAACAGAGGTGTTGAATGGCGTTAGGCAAAAAAACACCACCAAATAACACCAGGTCCTGGCTGGTGTTACTGTCAAGCAGGTCCCATCAGAGCAAAAAAAAAAAAAAAAAAGTGAATTACCTCCTCCTTCCCACACATGAGCCGAAGTCAATTTCTTGCCCGTTTCTTCTTCCAGGTGTGGAAGAGTTTTTCGTCAGTTGAGTGCTTTTGTTGACTTTTCTTTAGAGATGTGCGATTGTGGTCTCTCAATAGTGCTTGCCTGCTATTGCGCAGCTAGGAGTACAGGACGGAGACCCGCTGGGGGGGGGGGGGGGGGTAAGCGATGAACCCCAGCAGGCCTTCAGGCCCCTACCTCAGCAGCGTGTATACCACACAAGGGTTTCGTTGGAGGGAATGCGTGATACGGAGGTCGTCGACATGTACCGTTTGAATAGGGAGGCTATTTTCGAACTTTATGAGAAAATAAAATGTGATATTGAGTCCCGCACCGCACGATCAAATACTGACCCTGGACTGGTTAAACTACTGTGCACATTGCAGTTCCTGGCTACGGGTTTGAGCAATCAACATTTTCAAAGCATCTAAAAGGTGGTTTTGAATGCCTTAACTAGACGTTACAAGGACTATACCCGCTTCCTGCGGTGCGAGACAGACTTGCAGGAGTTAAAGGTGCAATTCTTCAGTATAGGTGGCTTTTCCAATATTTTGGGTGCCATTGATTGCACCCATGTCCCATAGGTCCCGCCATCACGATCAGAAGCAGCATACCACAAAAGGAAGTCAGGCTACTCCTTCAACGTACAGGCTATTTGTGACGTTGGCCTGAGGATCATGGATGCTGTTGTGAGGTTCCCAGGGAGCTGCCGCGATTCATATATTTTGCCCAACTCAAGAGACAGGTCACAATTTCTCCAATGGCACATATGGTGATGACTGGTTTTGGGCAAGTACCTTGACCGTTTGCACCAATGTGCGACGTCCACAAAAACAGGGGTGTAGGGACATTGTTGAGGTGGATGGGTGCAAGGTTGTGAAGGCCAGGATTTCATGGTATAAAAAAAAAGTAAAGACTCTCTCCATTCCTGTAGTTTTGGAAGTCAGAGGGTTGTAGCAGTGGGCAGGCTATACCAGCAATAGGGCACATTGATAATGAACATGTGCGCGTCTCTTTTGTTCTGTTTTTTTTTAGCTGCGGCTTTTGACACCAGTGGCAGTGCCACATTCCCCTGACGAACGTTATAATGCCTTGCACATCAGAAATAGGAACGTCATTGAGCGTACCTTTGATGTGCTGAACAGCAGGTTCTGCTGCCTACATCTTTCTGGTGGGGCACTACAATACTCCCCTCAAAAAGTTATGAAGATTGTGGCATGCTGTATTCTGCACAATATTGCGCAACGCCATGGGATTCAGATGAACATAGATCCAGAATTACCTGAAGGAATACCACCTCCTGCTGGTGGCATTGGGACAGAGGCAAATCTGCCACATGCAAATCTACCTCATTAACAAATCACTTCAGTGATAAAAATTCATTTTTGTAATAAACATACTTAAGTCAACCTCCAGAGTCCCATGCTATTTTCTGCAAACTTGATGCATATCTGTTAAGGTAAGTGTGCAGTTAAAAAAAAAAAAATCCTGATTGTTGCTGTATATGCTCCTTGAAAACTGGAATGCTGACTCATTCACACAATCTCAGCCTATTGAAAACTTGAGGCTGCTGTACCACTGTTTAGATTTGTAACAGCCACTCCATATGACTTTTTGGAGGCCTAATAGCATCATACTATTGCTTTTTAAGTACTCACTGTTACCCTTTGCATTTTGGCTGTGCACTCCTCTAAGGGAGAGATATGCAAGATACCCAAACACCTGCTTACAAACAAGAGAGTTATTCTTCCATTGGTGGTAGAATTGGTGGCCAATAAAAAGCAACTAAACAAGTTGGATGTGCATTTAATACTAGCACAGGGATAAAAACACATGGTAAAACATGTCAATGTAACTGTTTATCATCATCTTTGAACTTTTTGTAAGATGGTTATTTAGGTAACTTCTGCACTGGAAATGGTGGTTCTCTTAATTGAAGTACTGCACTAAAGTATATTCAACTTGACTTCAGTATTCCAATATCAGGAAACGGATAAGAAATTAATATCGCTACAATAGCATTCTCACCTTGTGACTTCTAGCTAGTAGTTCAGTACTTGCCACTGCTGCTCAAAGTCTAGGTGTGCTGATAAATTACTATTAAAGTAAAACACAAAAACCAAGAACCTTTAAAGGGTTCTAAAGGAGATTTCAGCCTTATATCTGGAATTACATGCATCAGAAATTATTTATTGTACTGTTATGGCAACCACCTTTTTGAAGGAATTCATTCAAAGCTATGCACAGTAAGAATAAATCTTACAGTATACCCATCATCTCCTGGCTCAGTTTTGCTTCATCCATATAGCAGAACTTAAATTTTGTTATATCCTTACCATTACTTGTTGCTTCCTTCTATTGCCAGTATAGATGGAAAGCCTTAAAACTTATATGACCATAAACAAAGAAAGGTCTTTTCAGAAGACCTTTTATTAGGTTCTTCTACTTTTCATACATACACTTACTTGAATACCCTTATTATTTTTGGAACAGTAGCCAAGGGCAAGCTTTCAAGACAGCAACAATTTTACTTCTCGCCCTTTCGTGACGAAAGAATAACCAGTTACGTAGAGTGATAATAAATAACCTTGTCCTGTTTTAAGAGCATTTGACCAAGTAGATTAGTGCCCCACTCAAGTATCAGATTTATACATACCTCCCATTTACAACCTCTTTGTTAAGCCTCCCCATCCCCCACTCCAAGCTGCAAACTGTGAGGGGCGGGGGGAGGAGGAGAATGAAACATACTAGAAATACGGGGAGCCTAACACCACGAGCATTTCCTTTCCCTCCTCTACGTCATTAATTCAAACAGCTATACTTTCCCTTCCTAGAACTAAAACGAAAGCTAAATAACAACCCCGAAGCCTGCCTTTAGCTTCCTTAGAAATGCTTACACATCACTTCTCCAACAACCAAAACCCAACAAGAAAAAATTTTAATGCAATAGACACACGCGGAAAATTATAATCACTACTCCACTCAAAATAATAAATAATGGGATAGAAAAAAATAACGCGCTACGTCTGATATTAAAGGCTCCCTCGCCCACCCGCAGCTCACCTTAAGGCTTCCAGGGCTCACTGACGAATCCGCAATGACGGGAGGAGGAGGGGCGACTCCGCATCTTATACTTGGCTCGTGACGTCAACACTCCCGCCTTTCTCCCCAACAGAGCTAGAAGTGCCGCAATGAAGCGCAAGAGCGGGCGCGCGCAGTCCTGGTAACCAGAGCATCCTTGGGTACTCAGCAAGGACAAGGCGGCTGAGTAGGTGAAGCGACTTTCGCGAGGTCTTCTGGGAGATGGAGTACTCTGTGGTCCTGGGTTAGAACGATGACGCTCGAAAAGCAGAGCAGCTTTCTTCTGCTTAGGTCTGGTCGGCATTATATTCGATGTATTGACTCAATTAAACACAAGATTGATGAATACAAATAAACCTTAATACACGGTTATTACAAAAAATTCCTTAAAATTAGATCCAGGGCAGGTTTTCTGGGTCAGCAATGAGACTGTATCACCTGTTTTCATAGACTAGTCAGTACTGAGTCAGTGATGACTGGTGCTACTGCTCACCTGTTTCTAACTTGTGCTAATTTCAGCTGGTAGGGTTTTCTAACACAGATTTATCTAATTCGTATTCTTTGTGGCAAGTTGGAAAGCCAAACTGGCTGAGTCACCACGGCAAGTTTCAGCATACTGATGCTCACATCACATTTTTCAGCAGATGGAGAATAGGAGGGCATAACAAAACTGAGAGTTACAAACCAAAATCATAAATTGTAAAAAAGCAATTAGTCACTAAAATCAGAGGAATTGATTGGAATTGCCCCCCCCCCCCCCCTTTCCCACAGGCACCTATGTTTAACATCACTGAATTGCATTCATCTGTCCTGAAAACTGTGACAGAATTTATTTGGAAAAGCTAAATATAAAAGGTCATGTGCTGAAAATGGTGCAGATGCCACATTAGAATGCAGAGCACAGGGATGGAAAAGGTTGCAGACACTCTAGCAAACTGCACAAATGAATGGTTGAAAAGCTGAAGGAGATTCATAGTAACATAGTAGATGACTGCAGAAAAAGACCTGCATGGTCCATCCAGTCTGCCCAACCAGATAAACTCATATGTGTATACCTTACCTTGATTTGTACCTGCCGTTTTCAGGACACAGACCGTACAAGTCTGCACAGCAGTATTTCCCGCCTCCCAACCACCAGTCCCGCCTCCCATCACCGGCTCTGGCACAGACCGTATAAGTCTGCCCTCCACTATCCTCGCCTCCCAACCACCAACCTCTTCCCCCACCTGCTCTGCCACCCAATTTTGGCTAAGCTTCTGAGGATCCCCCTGATAAGTCCCTTTCATCCTTTCATCTTTTCTCAGTGACTTTGACGCCTGGCTTGCCTTCTTCCATGATCCTTCCTCCCCCTCTCTCATCTTTGGTGACTTTTTTTTTTTTTTTTTAATATTTTTATTGAAGGAAATGTTACATCACATGCCAACACAGTGAGCCAACTGACTCGTACCTTTCATATTCCTGCTAATGATCCTTCCAACTCTTATATTTCCAAGTTACTCGCTTTAACGTCCTCCTTTAATCTCCAACTATGCTCCACCTCCCCCACTCATCAAAATGGTCACTGTCTTGATCTCATCTTCTCCTCCAACTGTTCACCTTCTAGTTTCCTTGCCTCTGATCTTCCCTCCTCTGATCACCATCTTATAACTTTCACACTTAAATCTCCTCCCTCCCAGTCCCGTCCTATCTTATCTAATTTATCTAGGAATCTTCACAATATTGACCCTTCATCTCTATCCTCCCATGTTTCAAACCTCCTCTCTACTGTGGCACCATCCACGTCTGTCAACGAGGCTGTTTCTTCTTACAACAATACTCTATCCTCTGCTTTAGACACTCTTGCACCTTTGATGACCCGCCCTGTAAGGCGTACAAAACCCCAACCTTGGCTGACTTCTAATATCCGCTACCTACGTTCCTGTACCCGCTCCGCCGAACGCCTCTGGCGGAAATCTCGGTCCTTTGCTGATTTCTTACACTTTAAGTTCATGCTGACCTCCTTCCAATCTGCTCTTTTACATGCCAAACAGGACTATTATATCCAACTGACCAACTCTCTTGGCTCTAATCCTCGACTTCTCTTCACCACATTGAACTCTCTCCTCAAGGTACCCCCAACTCCCCCTTCATTATCTCCTCAGACCCTTGCTGAATTCTTTCACAACAAGGTTCAAAAGATAAACCTTGCTTTCTCTACCTCACCACCTCTCCCTCCACTAGTCCGTTCCCCTCTCTCTCCTTCCCCTCATTCCCTTTCCTCCTTTCCTGAAGTTACTATTGAGGAAACTACACTTCTCCTTTCTTCCTCAAAATGTACCACCTGTTCCTCTGATCCCATTCCCACCCACCTTCTTAATGCCATTTCTCCTGCTCTTATTCCTTTTATCTGTCACATTCTCAACCTCTCACTTTCCACTGCGACTGTCCCTGCTGCCTTTAAACATGCTGTGGTCACACCTCTCCTTAAGAAGCCTTCACTCGACCCTACTTGTCCCTCTAATTACCTACCCATCTCCCTCCTTCCTTTCCTCTCCAAATTACTTGAGCGTGCTGTTCACCGCCGCTGCCTTGATTTTCTCTCCTCACATGCTATTCTTGACCCACTACAAACTGGTTTTCGCCCTCTCCACTCAACCGAAACTGCGCTTACTAAAGTCTCCAATGACCTATTACTGGCTAAATCCAGAGGTCAATATTCCATCCTCATTCTTCTTGATCTTTCCGCTGCTTTTGACACTGTCGATCACAGCATACTTCTCGATACCCTGTCCTCACTTGGATTCCAGGGCTCTGTCCTTTCCTGGTTCTCTTCCTACCTCTCCCTCCGCACCTTTAGTGTTCACTCTGGTGGCTCCTACTTCTATCCCTCTGCCTGTCGGCGTACCTCAGGGTTCTGTTCTTGGTCCCCTCCTCTTTTCTATCTACACTTCTTCCCTTGGTTCATTAATCTCATCCCATGGCTTTTCCTACCATCTCTATGCTGATGACTCCCAAATCTACCTTTCTACCCCTGATATCTCACCTTGCATCCAAACCAAAGTTTCAGCGTGCTTGTCTGACATTGCTGTCTGGTTGTCTCAACTCCACCTGAAATTAAATATGACCAAAACCGAGCTTCTCATTTTCCCCCCCAAACCCACCTCCCCGCTCCCCCCGTTTTCTATTTCTGTTGATGGCTCTCTCATTCTCCCTGTCTCCTCAGCTCGAAACCTTGGGGTCATCTTTGACTCTTCTCTCTCCTTCTCTGCTCATATCCAGCAGATTGCCAAGACCTGTCGTTTCTTTCTTTACAACATCCGTAAAATCCGCCCCTTTCTTTCCGAGCACTCTACCAAAACCCTCATCCACACCCTTGTCACCTCTCGTTTAGACTACTGCAATCTGCTTCTTGCTGGCCTCCCACTTAGTCACCTCTCCCCTCTCCAGTTGGTTCAAAACTCTGCTGCCCGTCTCGTCTTCCGCCAGGGTCGCTTTACTCATACTACCCCTCTCCTCAAGACCCTTCACTGGCTCCCTATCCATTTTCGCATCATGTTCAAACTTCTTCTACTAACCTATAAATGTACTCACTCTGCTGCTCCCCAGTATCTCTCCACACTCGTCCTTCCCTATACCCCTTCCCGTGCACTCCACTCCATGGATAAATCCTTCTTATCTGTTCCCTTCTCCACTACTGCCAACTCCAGACTCCGCGCCTTCTGTCTCGCTGCACCCTACACCTGGAATAAGCTTCCTGAGCCCCTACGTCTTGCCCCATCCTTGGCCACCTTTAAATCTAGACTGAAAGCCCACCTCTTTAACATTGCTTTTGACTCGTAACCACTCGCCTCCACCTACCCTCCTCTCTTCCTTCCCGTTCACATTAATTGATTTGATTTGCTTACTTTATTTTTTGTCTATTAGATTGTAAGCTCTTTGAGCAGGGACTGTCTTTCTTCTATGTTTGTGCAGCGCTGCGTATGCCTTGTAGCGCTATAGAAATGCTAAATAGTAGTAGTAGTAGTAGTAGTAGGATCCATTCCTGCTGCACAGGATTCCTTTATGCATATCCCACGCATGTTTGAATTCCGTTACCATTTTCATCTCCACCACCTCCCGCGGGAGGGCATTCCAAGCATCCACCACCCTCTCCGTGAAAAAATACTTCCTGACATCTTTTTTGAGTCTGCCCCCCTTCAATCTCATTTCATGTCCTCTCGTTCTACCGCCTTCCCATCTCCGGAAAAGATTGTTTTGCGGATTAATACCTTTCAAGTATTTGAACGTCTGTATCATATCACCCCTGTTCCTCCTTTCCTCCAGGGTATACATGTTCAGGTCAGCAAGTCTTTGCTCATACGTCTTGGAACGCAAATCCCATACCATTCTCGTAGCTTTTCTTTGCACCGCTTCCATTTTTTTAACATCCTTCACAAGGTACGGCCTCCAAAACTGAACACAATACTCCAGGTGGGGCCTCACCAACGACTTGTACAGGGGCATCAACACTTCCTTTCTTCTGCTGATCACACCTCTCTCTATACAGCCTAGCAACCTTCTCGCTACGGCCACCGCCTTGTCACACTGTTTCGTCGCCTTCAGATCCTCAGATACTATTACCCCAAGATCCCTCTCCCCCTCAGTACCTATCAGACTCTCACCGCCTAACACATAAGTCTCTCGTGGGTTTCTACTCCCTAAACGCATCACTTTGCATTTCTTCGCATTGAATTTTAATTGCCAAACCTTAGACCATTCTTCTAGCTTCCTCAGATCCCTTTTCATGCTTTCCACTCCCTCCCGGGTGTCCACTCTGTTGCAAATCTTAGTATCATCCGCAAATAGGCAAACTTTACCTTCTAACCCTTCGGCAATGTCACTCACAAATATATTGAACAGAATCGGCCCCAGCACCGATCCCTGAGGCACTCCACTACTCACCTTTCCCTCCTCCGAGCGAACTCCATTCACCACCACCCTCTGTCGTCTGTCCGTCAACCAGTTCCTAATCCAGTTCACCACTTCGGGACCTATCTTCAGCCCATCTAGTTTATTTAAGAGCCTCCTGTGGGGAACCGTGTCAAAAGCTTTGCTAAAATCTAAGTAGATTATGTCTATAGCACGTTGATGATTCAGTTCTCCAGTTACCCAATCAAAGAATTCAATGAGATTCGTTTGGCACGATTTCCCTCTGGTAAAACCATGTTGTCTCGGATCTTGCAACTTATTGGCTTCTAGGAAATTCACTATCCTTTCCTTCAGCATGGCTTCCATTACTTTTCCAATAACCGAAGTGAGGCTTACCGGCCTGTAGTTTCCAGCTTCTTCCCTATCACCACTTTTGTGAAGAGGGACCACCTCCGCCGTTCTCCAGTCCCTCGGAACCTCTCCCGTCTCCAAGGATTTATTAAACAAATCTTTAAGAGGACCCTCTAGAACCTCTCTGAGCTCCCTCAATATTCTGCGGTGGATCCCGTCCGGTCCCATGGCTTTGTCCACCTTTAGCTTTCCAAGTTGTTGATTCCAGCAAAAACATAGAAGGAAGGAGCAGCAAATGCAGGTGATTCATAAAGGGTTGTCAACATTACTTCATTTTGATTTAAAAAAATGCCTACTTAGTTTCATTATTAATAATCTGTCATGGATATGATTGAATACTGTCATATAATTTATGGTGTTCTTTTCCTTTGGTTTATGATACATGTAAACCACTTTGACCTATCTACCAGAACAGGCAGTATAGCAAATACAAACAATAACCATTAGTAAAATACAATCATAGCACTTATATTCTGCTACAAATCCAGTTTTCTGTGATTACATAGATTTAGACATTTTTGCAGTCTTATTGGTTTTGCAGCTTTTCACACTCTCATACAAACATTTTTAATATCTCAGATTACTATAACATTATTTATGCTGGTATATCTTCCCAACAAGAAAAGTGTTTACAAACCCTCCAAAACACAGCAGCAAGGCTCCTCTCCCAGGGTCAGAAATTTGATCAGATTGCTCTTTTCATTCATTTACATTGGCTTCCAGTTCACTACAGGGTATTTTTCAAAATTCTCTGCCTTTCCCACAAAGCTTATTATATAGGCTACCTTCTTACCATGCATCCCTAACAATTCCTTATACTCTCTCTAGGGCTTTAAGATTTTGGAATCCTTATCGATTATTTATTGGGATTTATTAACCACCTTTTTGAAGAGATTCACCCAAAGCAATGCACAGTAGGTACAGTTTACAATTGTGACAGCATAACAATACAAGTGTAAACATAAATACGATGATAGAGGAAAACAGCAAATTGAAACCTAATAATGAGACTACCATGAAACTGGATAAAAAATACACACATTTAACAGCACTGAAATTCAAATAACAGAGACATGATATGATGCAAGCATAATAGTGATGGAATATCTAATAAGCACACAAGTGTGGAGGAGTCGCCTAGTGGTTAGGGTGGGGAACTGAGGAACTGAGTTTGATTCCCACTTCAGGCACAGGCAGCTCCTTGTGACTCTGGGCAAGTCACTTAACCCTCCATTGCCCCATGTAAGCTGCATTGAGCCTGCCATGAGTGGGAAAGTGCGGGGTACAAATGTAACAAAAATAAAATAAATTAAAAACATTCAAATAAAATTGCTATGATACTAATGCTATTCTACAGTACAGCTTACCATATAGTTGAGGGGCCAAATGCAGATATACAAATGGGGACCAGATGTGTGTAGCAGTACTAGTAGGTCCAAAGCTTGCTCATTAGTAATCAACAAGCTATTCAGTTTTGTACTACTTAGCCCCTAAACTCTGGCATGATCTGCCTTCCCCTATCCATATAGACCAGTCATTCCAGCGATATAAAACTACCTTAAAAACTCACTTTTTCTGTTTGGTATTCAGCAATACAGTGTTCAAGACTGGCGGTTTTGCCTGTACTTGCACTCAGGTGGTTTGTGCCTTCTGGTGTGAATGAAATTTGCTCTCCTATCTGAAATGTTGGCGTTCTTTTCTATATGTTTTAAACTTATAAACCGCCTTGACCTGTTCATTGGAATTAGGCTGTATATTAAGTCTGCATCAGTGGCGTTTCTAGCATCGACGACACCCGGGGCGGATCGCCGATGCGCCCCCCCCCCGGGTGCACGCCGCTGGGGGGGGGGGGTGCCGCGGTGCGTGCCTGTCGGCTGCGAGTTGGAATCTCTACGCTAAATTCTCTCGTTCGCTGCAGCTCCCTCCCTCTGCCCCGGAACAGGAAGTAACCTGTTCCGGGGCAGAGGGAACAGGAAGTAACCTGTTCCGGGGCAGAGGGAGGGAGCTGCAGTGAACGAGAGAATTTAGCGTAGCGATTCCAACTCGCAGCCGACAGGCGCGCGCCGCGACACCCCCCAGCAGCGTGCACCCAGGGCGGACCGCCCCCACCGCCCCCCCCTTGGTACGCCACTGGTCTGCATCCAAATGGCAGATGAAATTTAATGTGGGCAAATGCAAAGTGATGTACATTGGAAAGAATAACCCGAATCATAGTTACTTGATTCTAGGGTCCACCTTAAGAATCAACACCCAAGAAAAAGATCTAGGTGTTATTGTTAACAATACACTGAAATCTTCTGTCCAGTATGCAGTGGTGGCCAAAAAAGCAAACAGGATGCTAGGAATTATTAGGAAAGGGATGGTAAATAAGACTTATAATGCCTCTGTGTCGCTCCATGGTGCAACGTTACCTTGAGTATTGTGTTCAATTCTGGTCACCATGTCTCAAAAAAGATATAGTGGAATTAAAAAATATTTGAAGAAGAGTAACCAAAATGGTAAAGAGGATGGAAAGGCTAAGGAGGTTAGGGCTGTTCAGTTTGGAAAAGAGATGGCTGAGGGAAGATATGATTGAGGTCTACAAAATCCTGAGTGGTGTAGAATGGGTAAAAGAGAACAGATTACAGGGCCGCCGAGAGGCTGAGCCGGGCCTGGGGCCGGGACGCTGCCAGGCCCGGGGCAGAATTATCATTGCCACAGCCCAACCCCCCCAAATTGTCATCATCACCGCCCGCCCAAATGTACGTTGGCTGGCCCTTCCAGCTGCAGGCAGCATGGCTCCTTCCTCTGCCCAGCATTGCCTGCCCCTGTGGCTGCTTTCCTAAGGTCGCACATGCTCAGTCTCAAAACTGAGCATGCGCAGTCTGAGGGCCCAGCAGCTGCTAGGCAGGCAATGCAAGGGGGGCCGGTGCCAGAGTTTTCTCTCGCCTGCTCCTGTTGGGACGTGATCACCCGGGTCCCGTCAGGAGCAGGAGAGAGAGAGAGAGAGAGAGAGACCCCTGCATCAGGCCCCCCCCCCCCCTCTCGGCGGCTATGCTCTTTCAAAAAGTACAAAGACCAGGGGACACTCATTGAAATTATATAGCAATACTTTTAAAACAAATAAGGGGAAATATTCTTTCATCAAAGAATATTTAAGCTCTGGAACTTGTTGCAAGAGGATGTGATAGCAGCAGTTAGCATATCTGGGTTTAAAAAAAGTTTGGCCAAGTTCCTGGAGGAAAAGTCCATAGTCTGCTATTATGATAGACATAGGGGAAGCCACTACTTGCCCTGGAATCAGTAACGTGGAATGTTGCTACTATTTGGGTTTCTTCCAGGTACTTGTGACCTGGACTGGCCAGTGCTAGAAGCAGGATAGTGGGCTAGATAGACCATTGGTCTGACCCAGTATGGCTATTTTTATATTCTTAAACAAACATACGTACATACCTTTCAGTTCACTGCTGATCACATTAAGAAAAACTAGTCATCACTAGGAATTACAGTAATACAATCGTGGAATTTATGCTAATTATGGGAAGACCTGCCATGACCACCCAGAAATAGTGATAACAGTTAAAGCATGTAGGCGGGCTAACATGCAGGCATCAGCACTACTGCAGAGTTTGGCATGTGCCCAATCCCATAGCAGAAAATAATTTCCTATTTTCTACCATGGGGCATTCCCGGCGGTAATAAGTTGGCATGCGAGTCCTTACTGCTAAGTCAGTGGGTGGCAGTAAGGGTTCAGGCAGTAAATAAGTGCGTGCTAATTTTAATTTCAGTGCACACCCATTTCCCGGCCCATTAAAAGAAAGGTCCTTTTTCCCAGCTGCAGTAAAAAATGGCCCAATGTGCACCCAAAACACGCACCCACATTACCACAGGCCACTTTTTACTGTGGCTTAGTAAAAGGACCCCATAGGTTGGTGACTGAGCATGTAAAACATTTAAAAATTGAAATGCATAGTTTAAAAATCACACATTTCCGCATTACGAGCCAATGGGGCTCATTTTTGAAAGAGAAAAACATCCAAAAAGTGTCATAAAACACCATTTGGACAGATTTCTTCTCAAAACGTCCAACTCAGTATTTTCAAAATCTGTTTTGCAGACGTCTATCTATACATCTCATCTGCAGTGCATCCAAATCACAAGAGAACATGTCGGGGGTATTTCAAAGATGGGATTAGGGCAGGCTTAAGGCGTGCCTATCACGTGGATGTTTTACAGTCATAATGCAACAAAATCAAAACGTCCAAGGTAAAAGCGTCAATGTTTTGGTCTAGACCATTTTTTAGAATGAATAAGACACAAAAAGGTGTCCTAAATGACTGGATGACCACTGGAGAGATTCAGGGATGATCCCCCAGTGGTCATTGACCCCCTCCCACCCCACAAAAATGTGAATAAAAATAGTACTTACCAGCCTCTATGATAGCCTCAGGTATTATAGCCAGGTCCATTAGATCAGCTCCCAGGTCCCTGGAGTAGTGTAGTCTGGTTGTATTAATAATATTGCTTGAACCAATATTCAGAAATGTTAAAACAAAAGCAAATGACTAAACCTCCAGATCTTTCTTAACATTAAGAAGAAATTCTTTATCACACCATTCAGATTAGTATGGAAACTGTCCATTATTTTTCAGACATGTCTTGATAATCCTAATTCCAGCATAACACAAAAGGCATAAATGGTAGGAGAGACTCCAGAAAAATGTACAACACAAAAAATACTGTAGGCACTCCAGTAAGTCACTAAAGTCCCTTTCTGTTTCTACTCACCCACAAGTGCCCTCATTCTACTAGCCCCGATTTCCTTCTTCAGTGTGAGCCTGGGGGCCAAAGGTGGCCTCTGGAGATCTCTGGGGTGGCTGTCATCATTATTCTGGTTTATTTTTCCTGCTACTCCCTGCCTTTTTACTCAAGCTCATGACAAAGAGGGAAGTAGATAGGAGGAAGCCACACATGCTTGAAGGACATAGCATTTCTCGAAAGATGAAGAGAATGTATTTAGAAATGCCCATTTCCTTGAGGTTACACCCAATAAAAAATTTGAAGGCAGGATAATGGAATGCATGCCAGTAGTGTTGTGGTCTCACATGAGAAGATATTTGGTGGTTCTCTGTCAGCTCATTTGGATTAAAAGTGGCCCCAACTTAAAAATTAGTGAAGACCACTGCTCTACAAACTTCTCAAGACCCCCTTTTAATAGATAAGCTACTTTTAGCTGTGCCCTTCTCAACTACCAAATCTATGCTTCCAAGTTACCCACTTCCAGGAGGGAGATTTTAGGCCCATCCTGGATTTCAACCAACCTCAACATGATGAATTATGGGACCTGCAGCACTGATTTCAATGGGTAGAATCAGGGACAACAGATACCACACTGCTTTGGGATGTACGCAGGGCTGCTGAGAGGGGAGGCCAGGGGGGACAAAATTCCCAGGGCCCGGGCCTCCAAGGGGGGCCCGGCGCTGGGGTCAGGCCGCCGACGCTGCAGTCCTTGGTCTCACCTGCCTGCCTCCATGGAACCGGGCCCCCTTCATTCGAAGTGGCAGTCGCAGGTCTCCTCTCTTCTGGCCTTCCCTCCCTGTGTCCCGCCCTTGCAGAAACCGGAAGTTACATCAGATAAGGGCGGGACACAGGGAGGGAAGGCCAGAAGAGAGGAGATCTGCGACTGCCACTTCGAATGCAGGGGGCCCGGAGCCGTGGAGGCAGGCAGGTGAGACCGGGGACTGGAGCGGCGGGGGAGCGACAGGGGGCGGCAGCAGGGTGCCCTTGCCCCGGGCCTGGCCTAGTCTCTCAGCGGCCCTGGATGTACATTTAAAACCAGTACTGGCCAAAAAGTCTCCTTCCTGGAACTGGGTGATTTGGTGGGACTGCTAGAATAACCCTTCTAAGTTGGTATCTAATTTTCTTTATTTATTTGTTACATTTGTATCCCACATTTTCCCACCCATTTGTAGGCTCAATGTGGCTTACATAGTACCGGAGAGGTGTTTGAGACTCTGGTGAGAACAAATACAAAGTGATGTTATGGTAAGATAAAGTTCATGTGGCATGGCCACATTGCTTTCTGTGGCTATCTTCAAATCCTGTCCAAATACTCAACTTTTTGAGGCTGCTTTAAATCCTAAATCTGACCATAGCCTTGCTGGGTTTAACCATAAGTTCTATAATTGCTCTTATTTATCTTGCTCCATGAAGAACATAAGAATAGACATATTGGGTCAGACCAATGGTCCATCTAGCCCAGTATCCTGTTTCCAACAGTGGCCAATCCAGGTCTCAAGTACCTGGTAGATACCCAAATAGTAGCAACATTCCATGCTACCAATCCCAGGGCAAGTGGTGGCTTTCCTATGCTTATCTCAATAGCAGACTATAGACTTTTCCTCCAGGAACTTGTTTAAATCTTTTTTTTTAAAGCCCATATATGCTAACTGCTGTTACTACCTCATCTGACAACGAGTTCCAGAGACTATTTCTTATACATGGCAGTGTGTACATCTAGTAATGCTATAGAAAAAAGTAATACAGAGTTTGGGCTGTAAATATTGAACAAGCGGATAAAATAGCCCAGCTGTCCATTCAACTTAGCAAAAAACATGTGGAGAGGCTCATTTTCAAAGCACATAAACTTACAAAGTTACATAGAAGTATATTTTCAAAGCACTTAGATTTATTGCACTGCTTTGAAAATGAGCATCATAGTTAATCTTTCTACACTCCAATCCAATATTAAGTTAAAATCATGATGCTACCAAGTCATAACATGTTCATCCCTCATTATATACAGTGGAGTGGAGGAGTGGCCTAGTGGTTAGAGTGGTGGACTTTGGTCCTGGGGAACTGGGTTCAATTCCCACTGCAGGCACAGGCAGCTCCTTGTGACTCTGGGCAAGTCACTTAACCCTCCATTACCCCAGGTACAACTAAGTACCTGTATATAATATGTAAGCCCCATTGAGCCTGCTATCTGTGGGAAAGTGCAGGGTACAAATGTGAATAAAATAAATTCATGGATGATATACATTTCTTTTAGAGTATATTTCTGAAATCAGTTGGTAATTAAAGAATAATTCTTTCTTTCTAACCAAATACATGGCAAAAAGATGTCATCCTTAGTTCCCTCTAAGCAGAGTGCATGAGCAATTGCTTATACATTTTAGGAGCGTCGCTCACAAAGTTCTTTTTTTTTTTTGTGCTATATACACAAATGCATTGCTACTGGTGCTCCAAAATTGTTCGTTTTTAAAACTTGCTGCTCACACACAAAATTTTCACGTACCAGGCCATTCCTTAGAGGAAACATTGATCCCTACTGTAACTAATTAATAGGTCTTGTTGCAATAGAATACTCTTAACAGAAAACTAGCCAAAGGTAGAGCAGGAACTACTATCATCTGTGTGGCTTTGCAACATGGTGCATTCAACACTGTTCCATGCTTGCCCGTTGTAAACCACAATCTTATATGATACCTATGTCCTCTGAGCAGATAAAGATGCGATTCTGATGCAGCTTTCCAAATAAGACTAGGTGAGAGAGATGAGTTGAAGAAAGCAGTACTTGCTGGGATTTCTGACATCAAACATAAACACAAGAGGTACATCACCAAGGGCATGAGCCAGCAGTTTTAAGCTGTTAATTAGGGGGGAGGGGAGCTGGATGCCACTGAAAGAAGATATATGGTTGTCCTTTGAAAACCAATTTTGCGGAGAATCCAGTTGCCATAGAAATAGGCCGAGATTTTTATTAATGTTCAGCTACTACTGAGACTTTCATTCATTCCATGATTTCAGGCAATTCACTGTTTTCTTTACAGTGCATGAAAGGAAGCAGGAAAGCCCTCATCACCTTTTCAAGGCAGCATTAAAAGCCTGCTGTTATTCTATTGCATTTCTTTCATGATGGACCCTCGGGCCCTGATCTCAGGGTAACTACCGATGGCAGCTAACCCCTGTCTTCACTGTGTCATGCAATATCACTGCCTTCCCTCCTTCTGGTCCTAAGAATGTACTGTAATTCTATTATAGGAATAATGTTTTGGTTTGATGAATTCATTCCATGTAAGTGAAATATGTTGCCAACAGATATTGTTATATATTGGCTTTGTATTGTAAAGGATACCCTCTTGTTTGATCCTTTGTGTCACCACTTAAATATTTTATGATTGGTTGTATATCAAAGTTGAACTATGAACTAGAACAGGAATAATTCCTTTTCCAGTATTAATTTAAGATTTCCTGATACTTAAACAGATGGGAAAGATGCTCTAAATAAAGGGACGTGAATTCATGTTCCAGGAAGTGATGTCTGTTGACAAGTAACAGTGTCTGCATGAACAACCCAACAAGGAGCAGGGATGGATTGCTGGGGGTGCTGCAAGAGTTGTACAGGTATTTGCTAGTGTACTATATATTATTTAATGCGGAAAATTAAGGAGGAGGCTGCACTGATGAAATAGGCCTGATGAAGTTGTTCAAGCCTCTCATAGACTTGTTACTGCAAAGTCTATGATATCTTGGAGTATAACCTTGGCACACCAATCACACCTGAAGTCTCTTTTATTGAATAAATCGCAGATAATTTACTCACAGTCAGATGTTCAGAAGTGCTGTCCCAGGGTACAAAGAGCCAGATGCACTAAGCTTTAACGAGCCAGAAATGAGCCTTTAACGAAGAATTTTCAAATCGTTGCATGCACTAAAGCCCTTTTTCCGACGTTGGTAGCAGCTACCGAAAACGGAATGCAGATGAGCAATTAGTGTAGAAACCCTATTGAAATGACATGCACTAAGCTTTTCTGATTTGTTTAACAACGGAAAACCAAACGAAACGCCGAGAAATCTAACGAGAGGTCTGTACCTCTCGTTAGGGCTGTCCGGCTAAAAACTAATGTAAAAAAAAATGCAGCAATACAAAAAAAAAAGTGGGGGCTCATCAAGAGCGTCCTGTATGGATGGCATTGCCCCCCCCCCCCCCGCCCGAGGTCGCCGCTGCTCCCAATTCCCCCTGCATTATAAATTAAAAAGCAAAACAAAAATCAGCAGCCCCGGCCGGACCCCCTCCCTTCCTCTCTACTCTTTCGCCCCACAGCTCCGCCTCCCGACATCGTCCGCCCTGTACCCCGCCCCCTCTGCCCCCTCCAGGGGTCGTTGCCACCATTCCCCCCTCCACCGGGCCCCCCTCCCTCTTACTGGCCCGTGCAGCGCTGTGTGAAGGCTGAAGAACAGATGATGCCTCTGTCTGCGTGCCCAGTCTTCTTCCTTCGCGTCTCTCTCCTCTTGGGCCCGCCTCCGTCTGATTTTTTGTTTTGCTTTTTAATTTATAATGCAGGGGGAATCGGGGAGCAGCAGCGACCTCGGGCGGGGCGGGGGGGGGGGGCAAGGCCATTCATACAGGATGCTCTTGACGAGTGCCTTTGCCCCCTCCCGATCCTTTGATTTTTTTGTTTTTATTTTAGGAGCCACGTGTTTTTTTTGTTTTGACTGTTTGTGGCATGCGCAGAGCAGCCAGCATAACGCTTGGCTGCTCTGCGCATGCTTAAGGAGTGGGGATTACGAACGTATGATACATTGTACTTTTCAATACCACACCGAACATTTCTGAGCTGTTTTTTTGGTGCATTCTTCATTGTTTCAAATTCGTTAAGCAGTTTTACGATTTAGATTTTTTAACGTTTGGTTGATGCATCTCCCCCTAAGACTCCGTAATTCTGAGAGCTGTTTCAGTGGTTAGAGGTGAGAAACAGTTGAGCAGATAGAAGTATTTCAGAGCTGGGTAACTGGAATGTGCGATATCTCATTATGGAGGAGATATTTTCAAGTTAAAAAAACCCAAGTTCATTGCAGGGAGTTTCAGTAGGACAGTGCTGCCTGAAACAAGATGGTGAATGCCTCACGTTTGTAGCAAGATGGTGAATGCCTCATGGCTGAAGGGACAAAGAGGTCAGGAAGCCTTACACAGGCTCAGGAAAGAGCAGGTAAAGACCAATGGGGACAGAGCCTGCCATCGGGTAGTAAGGGGTGGTCCTACTACTACTACTACTATTTAGCATTTCAATAGCACTACAAGGCGTATGCAGCGCTGCACAAACATAGAAGAAAGACAGTCCCTGCTCAAAGAGCTTACAATCTAATAGACAAAAAATAAAGTAAGCAAATCAAATCAATTAATGTGTACAGGAAGGAGGAGAGGAGGGTAGGTGGAGGCGAGTGGTTACAAGTGGTTACGAGTCAAAAGCAATGTTAAAGAGGTGGGCTTTCAGTCTAGATTTAAAGGTGGCCAAGGATGGGGCAAGACGTAGGGGCTCAGGAAGTTTATTCCAGGTGTAGGGTGCAGCGAGACAGAAGGCGTGAAGTCTGGAGTTGGCAGTAGTGGAGAAGGGAACAGATAAGAAGGATTTATCCATGGAGCGGAGTGCACGGGAAGGGGTGTAGGGAAGGATGAGTGTGGAGAGATACTGGGGAGCAGCAGAGTGAGTACATTTATAGGTTAGTAGAAGAAGTTTGAACAGGATGCGAAAATGGATAGGGAGCCAGTGAAGCGACTTGAGGAGAGGGGTAGTATGAGTAAAGCGACCCTGGCAGAAGACGAGACGGGCAGCAGAGTTTTGAACCGACTGAAGAGGGGAGAGGTGACTAAGTGGGAGGCCAGCAAGAAGCAGATTGCAGTAGTCTAAACGAGAGGTGACAAGGGTGTGGATGAGGGTTTTGGTAGAGTGCTCGGAAAGAAAGGGGCGGATTTTACAACAAAACTTTTTTTTTTTTAAACAGACAACAAAACAGTGACCAGTTCACTTATCCGAGAATGCAGATAGAGCATTGTAGAGACTTGAACAACACACCGACAGACCCTCACCAAATAAAGATCACAAATTAAAAATAAAAATATTTAGAGAAAAATTGAGCTGGGAAACTTAGCATGTAAACTTAGCATGTATTACATCAATGGAGAAAGAAAAACAGAAATGCATTTACTTTTCTAATGAACACAATACAAAGACATTTATTATGCACATTTCCCAAAGCTAACATATTCAATTTAAAGCATTTAAAATAAAATTATTTTTTCTACCTTTATGTTCTGGACATTTTATTTTTCCATCATGGTAGTTCTGGTTTCTCTTTTCTGCTTTCATGTCTGTTGTCTGCTAATTCTCCTTCAAGTGGCTGTTGTCCATTTGTCTTTTCTCCTCTCTCCTGTCTATTCCCTCACTACACCTGCCTCTGATATATTGATTGTTCCTTTTAGCTCTTTCCTCTTTTTTTTTTCTTTTCTGCTCTCTGTCAGCTCAAATTTAACCCTCTATCACCCTTCTCCTTTTTACTTTTCAGCCATCTATCAAATTTCCATCTTCTCTCACAAATAGCCCCGACAAAACAGCCTTGTAACAAAATAGCCCTTGACAAAATGGCCCAGAACAAAATAGCCTCTCCAACAAAATAACCCTTGACAATCTAGCCCCTAGACAAAATAACCCCCCTAGAAAAAAATAACATCACAAAAAAAGATGATAAACTACAAGTGAAATCTTCACTCATAAAGGCTCCTACCAGGATTGCACTGTATAAAGCATATATAAATAAACAAAATTCCATAGCTACCAACTGGTATTCATGATCTGTTTTGCTGTTTAAGGAAACTTTTCTTCCATCAACATGCTAATTAAAAAAACAACAACAATATTGTCATTATTTTCATAGTCTTACCAACCTTATCTTGTTTGGCAAGGTAAGATTATTAGGAAAAAATGTTTTTATTTTGGGGTTGTTGGAATTGAATTATTATGATTGAGTTAAAATACAATTGTTTTAAATTGTTTATCATTATAGTACTGTTTTTAATAGCAATATATATTTTATAGTACGTCACTTTGAGAACTGATAGTGGAATGGTAGGCAATCAGATTAGGTTCACAGATTGGGGTGTACCAGAGATGTGTATTTATTAGTGTGCATTCAGTTTTTTTTATGCTCCTTAAATGTAATGCATGTTCAATCAACCTAACATGTGTTAACCTACAAATTATCATCTTATCTCTACTGGCTTTTCAGCTTGGAGAAGAGACGGCTGAGGGGAGACATGATAGAGGTATATAAAATAATGAGTGGAGTGGAACAGGTGGATGTGAAGCGTCTGTTCACGCTTTCCAAAAATATTAGGACTAGGGGGCATGCGATAAAACTACAGTGTAGTAAATTTAAAAACAAATAGGAGAAACTGTTTCTTCACCCAACGCATAATTAAACTCTGGAATTCGTTGCCAGAGAACGTGGTGAAGGCGGTTAGCTTGGCAGAGTTTTAAAAAGGGGTTGGACGGTTTCCTAAAGGACAAGTCCACAAACCACTACTAAATGGACTTGGGAAAAATCTACAATTTTGGGAATAACATGTATGTTTGTACGTTTGGGTAGCTTGCCAGGTGCCCTTGACCTGGATTGGCCGCTGTCAGGGACAGGATTCTGGGCTTGATGGACCTGGTCTTTTCCCAGTATGGCATTACTTATGTACTTGGGAAAAGACCAGGTCCATCAAGCCCAGAATCCTGTCCCTGACAGCGGCCAATCCAGGTCAAGGGCACCTGGCAAGCTACCCAAACGTACAAACATACATGTTATTCCCAAAATTGTAGATTTTTCCCAAGTCCTAGAGGATGGCTCTCGATTGGAGGGAAAGGTCATACCTGGCTGACCTCTCAGGACAGAAAAAGACTGACCAGGAAACGATAACAAGGAGACACAGGAACCAAGCTTGGCTGAGAGAGAAAAGAGGTTTGGGCAGCCTCACAACCAGTGATAATAAAAGTCACACAAAAGATGGATAGCAAGCAAGCAAGGCAACATCTCTGTAAGGGAATATTTTTCAGGACCAGACTGCTGCATCAATGACATATGATCAGGGTAATAAAATAAAGATTCAATATTATCCAAGAACATAAGAGACTAGGAATTAAAATTACCAGGCTCTTCAAAATAAACATAAAAGCCATTAACAGCAACATGGGCTTTTTTTCAACTAGAAAGTGGGGAGTAACAAATGGAAGCAGGTAAGTTCAGGAAGTCACCCCCACCAAAAGCAAAAGAGTGACAGCAGTGAGCAAAGTAATAACAACTCACTTGTCAGCAACAAAACAGAAGGAAAGATTAGGCAAAAGATAAAGAGCAGGGCCAGTCTTAGGCAGAGGCAACCAAGGCGGCCACATAGGGCCCCGCGCTTAAGGGGACCCCGCGCAGCGTGCCTCAACTCTGCCTCTCCCTCCGACCCCCACTCGCTCGGACCGCATCATCATCATGATCCCGCTTGCTCCGGACCGCATCATGATCGCTCCGCTCCCACCACCGGTGCTCCCCCCCCCCCCCCCCCCCCGCTGAGCCCGCCGTCAGCTCCCGGCGCCTCCCAGTCCCAGGACAACGACAGTTGCAGCAACGGCCCGGCCCCGACAGACAGTTGCAGGCACGATGGCTCACCCCAGCTTTTCCCTTACGCCTTCCCGCTCAATGCCCACCTCTTTCTGATAAGGTATTTCCTGTTTCCGCAAGGACGGGTGGGAGTCATTGAGCGGGAAGGAAAAAGGAGCTGGAGCATGGTCGGAGGTGAGCCATCGATGTGCCACTGCCAGTGCCATTCAAAGGCAAGGTATGAATGATGATAGCTTTTCTTATAAAGGAACCAAAGTGCTCTTGTTGATTTGCAAATGGAACTCAACCATTAAAGTGATGATCTGGTGGTTCATTTGTGCAGGTGAGCCATCACTGGTGCAAGTGCTGTGCGACTTAAAATAAAGTCAAGTGGAGGAGCTGGAGCAAGTTTGTGCCCAGGGCCGGTCTTAGATGCAACAGGCTATCATTCTTCCTAAAACCGGTCTGGTAGGGGTGTAAAACAAAGGTCTTGTCCAAGAAGTCACAAAGTTGGTAGTGAACAATTTTGGCAATGAATGGAAGGTTTGAGATGGGTCAGAAATTTGCAGGGTCAGAGGAGTCAAGGGTGGGTTTCAACTTAGACTAGAGCATGCTTCCAGGGACTTGGAACACTGCTGTTGGTTAAAGAGATTTGAAGGATGGGTAAAAATAAGGGGAACACATGAGGTGCTAGATGCTTGAATAAGTGAGTGTGCCAGGGATCAAGAGGAGAGTCAAAGGGGTTCATGTCCTGGAGTAGAGTTTTGAGGGAGAAGAGGACGATAGCACTGAAAGAGCACCAGGAAGACTGAAGTTGGGCAGCGCTCTCTGGAGGGGGAGAGAGGGGGATGAATGAAGGAGTTGAGTGGGGGGATGAGAAAGGGGAGAAGAGCTAATTAAGGAGAACTGCAGTGTATTCACCTTGTTCTGCTAAAAAGTGGTAAGAGTACCAACAGGTAGCATAGAGGGGTCAAAAGTAGGGGGCTCTGAGGTCAGGGGGGCTAGGGACCTAATGATATTAATATACAGTTATATAGCCCGCTGCTTTCAGTTTAATAATCCAAAATATGGGCAAACCAACTTAGAAGTGAGAGAAAAAGTGCATAAAAGAGGTTTGTGGAGGAAACACTAATATTCCCAGACCAGGATCAATAGCACTAGACTATTGCAACCTGCTGTTCACAGCTCTCCTACTGAACCATCTCTCTCTACTTCCATCTATTCAAAATTCAGTTGTGCAACTCATCTTCCACTAGTCTCCCTATATTAGCATAGCATAATTCTCCTTCTCAAGTCACTTCAGTGGCTTGTTCACATTTCTGGATACACTTCAAACTTTTCTTACTCACCTACAACATCTTTAAGTCTGTGACTCATTACCTCTCCTCTCCTCTCTTCTCTCTCCCTATATCCCTCTTTGGGACAGGGCTGGTCTTAGACATTCTGGGACCCAGGGCACTTACCTTGCTAATTCAGGCAAATTTGGGGTCCCCTGTGGCATGAGGAGTCCATCAGTTTTTTTGTACAAGTTTAGCTTCATTTGTCTTTATTTGAAGTTTCATAAATAAAAATTTTCTAAAAATGGAATAATCTTTTCAGTGGGGGCGGAGCTAGGGTGGGGTGGGGCTAGGGCAGGGCTAGGATGGGGCCCCACCAAACTGGTCTGCATAGGGCCCCGCACTTGCTAAGACCGGCCCTGGATGAGAGTGTCAAAATGTAGTTGGAAAGCAATGAGCACAGATACTCATAGTCTAGGTAACACAGGCAGACTTGAACTGTCTCTCTATGATAGACACAATATGCAATGACTCCCATTAATGGGACCAGGGGCGTAGCTATGTGGGGGCATGGTCCCCGCAGATTTAGCACTGGCCCTCCTGCTTTTGACCCCCCTCCTGCCGCCGCCAACCCTCCCCCGCCGCCGTCGTCAGGTACCTTCAGCACCGGTCTCCGGCGCGTTGCTGATCTGGATTCTATTTCTGTGAGTCCTGACGTCCTGCACGTAGGAACGTGCAGGATGTCAGGACTCACAGAAACAGAATCCAGATCAGCAAACGCATCGGACTCTGAGACAGGCGTTGAAGGGGACTTCGGCTGGCGGAGGTTGGGGACCTCCACCAGCAAAGGTACCTGATGGCAGTGGCGGGGGAGGGGGGTCGAATGTGGCGGGGGAGGGTCGGCGGGGGGGGGGGGGTAGAAAGCAGAGGGCCAGGGCTAAATCTGTGGGGGCCCATGCCCCCTCCCGCCGAACTCTGGCTATGCCCCTGAATGGGACACAACCATACTGGGCTATCTATTTAGGAAGCAGGACAGAGATGGCCCAAAACGTGGAGGAGTAGCCCTGTATGTGAAAAACAATATTAAAATAGCTGAAATGCAGGGAGCCTGGGGCAAGGAGAAGCAATATTGATTACTTTGTAAAGAGAAGATGGAACCTCTATCCACTTGGATGTCATCTGCAAATCTCCAGCCCAAACAGAGAAGCTGGACAAAAATTACGGTTCTAGGCGCCCCATATAAGAGGCTTGGGGAGGCTAAGCCTCCTCAGCCCAGCTGTGACCTTCCTCGCCTGCTTTCTCCTCCAATGTGGCCAAGAACAAATTGTATCTTCCGCTTCCGCCCCCTGGCTGAGCCCGCCCTCAACTCCCCGACATACCTTCCATTCCGTTCCCGATGCAGCCGCCCTAGGTTTAAACCTGTTATTTTAAGTCACAGTGGCAGCTCGAGTCCAGTCTTTCCCTTCCCGCTCAGTGCCCCGCCTTCCTCTGAGGTATTTCCTGTTTCCGCGAGGGCGGGACATTGAGCAGGAATGGAAAAGCTGGAGGCAAGCCGCTGCTGCGACTTAAAGTAACAGGTTTTAAACACAGGGCTGCTGTGGCAGGAACGGAATGGTGGGCTGTCGGAGAGCTGAGGACAGGCAGGTGGGGCTGGGTTACATCTCGAACTGGGGGGCTGAAAAGGGGGGCTGGGGCAAGTCACCGGACATGGATGGGAGGGAAGGACAGGGCAGGGGCAAAGAAGAATCGTTGGACATGGAGGGAAGGAGAGGGGAGGTCAGAGGAGAATCATTGGACATGGATGGGAGGGAAGGGGAGGGGAGGTCAGAGGAGAATCGCTGGACATGGATGGGAGGAAAAATCACTGGACATGGAGGGGAGAGAGGAGAATTGCTAGATATGGATGGATGGAGGGGCCAGGGGAGAGAGGAGATTTGCTAGATATGGATGGATGAATGGAGGGGAGGGGAGGGCAGGGCAGGGGAGAGAGGAGAGTTGCTGGGCATGGATGGAGGGATGGTGTAGCGTGCACGAGGACCTTGGCACACAGTCAGGCTTCTTCCCCGGGAGCACTGGTTTCATGAGTCCTTGGGCCACTACCGTGGAGCGGCAGTGGCAGGCAAGATCACCTACAAGGTAGAGATGAGACAAGACTGGACTGGAACCCCGGACTGGAGTTCTACATAGGAATACTCAGAACTGGAATGCACCGGACGGGTGCGCACTGGAGTGGGGCCCGCTGGACTGGACACACTGGAGTGGCCCCACCGGACTGGAACATACAGGAGAGAAACCCGCTGGACTGGAACCTGGACTGGACCTAGGCTTCACCTACACTTGACTGCCTTCCCCCTTGGGTTGAGCCCTCAGGTTCTGGCAGCCGGTAGGACTTACAGGAACCGCAGGAATGAAGGTCCAGGAGTGCCCCCTGGCCCCTAGGCGATGGCAAGGCAGACAGGCAGGGAATGTCCGGGTTCTGGCAGTAGGCAGGTTCAAAGCAATGGTCACAGAAGGGCAGAAAACCCACAGAGCAATAACACAGAAGGGCTGGAAACCCACAGAGCAATAACACAGAAGGTCTGGAAACCCACAAAGCAATAAACACAGAAGGGCTGGAAACCCACAAAGCAATAAACCCAGAAGGGCAGAAAACCCACAGAGCAATAAACCCAGAAGGGCTAGAAACCCACAAAGCAATAAACCCAGAAGGGCTGGAAACCCACAAAGCAATAAACACAGAAGGGCAGAAAACCCACAGAGCAATAAACCCAGAAGGGCTGGAAACCCACAAAGCAATAAACCCAGAAGGGCTGGAAACCCACAAAGCAATAAACACAGAAGGGCAGAAAACCCACAGAGCAAAAAACACAGAAGGGCAGAAAACCCACAGAGCAAAAAACACAGAAGGGCTGAAAACCCACAGAGCAATAACACAGAAGGGCTGGAAACCCACAAAGCAATAAACACAGAAGGGCTGAAAACCCACAGAGCAATAAACACAGAAGGGCAGGAAGCCCACAGAGCAATAAACACAGAAGGGCTGAAAACCCACAGAGCAATAACACAGAAGGGCTGGAAACCCACAGAGCAATAAACACAGAAGGGTAGGAAGCCCACAGAGCAATAAACACAGAAGGGCTGAAAACCCACAGAGCAATAACACAGAAGGGCTGGAAACCCACAAAGCAAAAGACAAGGAAAGCAAACGGTGCTAACAGCACACTAACCTCGGGACCTAAGGCACTGCGGAGGAAATGGCAATGCAAAAGCCAGGACTGTAGTTTCCAAGTCACTAATAAAGCCCTTCAACACCAGAGCCACAGGTGCAGCAATCACCTTGCAACCAAACAGAGGCTTGACACACAAAGCAGTCATCCCATAGGAAGGAACAGCGGGAGCCATCTTGGATACTGGCAAGGAGGAGGAAGCGGCAGCCATCTTGGAAGAGGCAAAGCCCACACAGGTGAGATTCAGTAGGGCAATCAGCACACAGAGCCAGAGAGAAACTAAGACAGAGACAGACACAGAGACAAGCAGAAGCCAGCACAGCCACTGACTCCCAGAAACAGGGTAAGTATGAGGGTGGTCACGGCCACAGACGTGACAGATGGGGAGGGAAGACAGGAAGGAGATGCACATGGAACATGGATGGAGGGGAGAGAAGAGAGGAGAAATCTGGACATGGATGGAGTGGGGGGCAGGGAAGAAAGGAGAAATGCTGGACATGGATGGAGAGGAGGGAAGAGAGGAGAAATCTGGACATGGATGGAGTGGGGGGGCAGGGAAGAGAGGAGATATGCTGGACATGGATGGAGGGGAGGGAAGAAATAGGAAGTAAATGCACATGAATGGAGGGGAGGGGAGTGAGGAGAAATACTAAATATGGATGGAGGGGAAACTGCTGAATTTAAGGGCTGGATCGGAATGCCTTGAGGGCAGATGCTGCAACTGGAGGAAGGATAGGGACAGGGCTGCAGATGGTAGACAGAACACATAAGGACACAGGAGGATGGTGGACATGGTGAGCGAAAAAATATCAAATGGAAAGAAGACACCATAAAACAGAAGGCACTGGGACCAAAGTGAATAGAAAAACTAAATGCTCACACAACAAAGGTAGAAAAAAGTATTTTATTCAGAATTAATTGGAATATGTCAGCTTTTGGAAATGTGCATCTTTGATATTTTGCATGTAAGTTTCAATTTCTCTAGTATTGCTGCATGCCGAGTCTGACTTCTCGAGGTAACTTTCCAGTTCAGTATTTTGCCTTCATATCTTTGGATTTCTAGTTCCTTGTGTCATATCTGTTGTCATGTGTTTTTCATGTATGATCAAGGTGCAGTGTTCTGCTAGCGTATACTATTTGCAACCCTTTTGGTTTTGTTTTTTTCACTAGGTAGTGTATTAGTGTTTTAGAGCCTGGTGTAATTACAGTGCTGCCTTTCCACGCATAAGGTTGTAGTTCGTCCTGTCCTTGGAATTAGTGCTGTTATGGTTTGGTAAGGTTCTGAGTGTGTTTTTGCACAAGTTTGTGTCTAGTGTTTTGCAGTAGAGAGATTGTGTGTTGGCCGTAGTAAGGTGACATCAACACTTTAAATTAATTTGTTTGTTTGTCATAACATCAGACATGGTTTTATAATATTTTGGAGGATCTGATGTTGAATTGTTAAAGGTATTAATTGTGACTTATTTTATTTTATTTTTTTCTGTGTGTCAGACAATTATGGATGTAAGCCCCACCCCTGGTACCACCCCTAACCCTGCCCCTTTAGCCTCCCCAAATAGTTGGGCCACCGACCGCCTATGATTACGGTCTTAGATATCCAAAGGTTGGGACTGAAAGGGGGAGATGCTGTTGCTGGGAAATTTCAACTTGTCATATGTGGATTGGAATGTCCCATCTGCAGAATCAGAAAGAAGTAGAGAGTTTGCAGATGCCTTTCAAAGTGCTGTGCTGAGACAAATAACGAATTCCAGAGTTTAATTACATAAGTATTGCCATACTGGGACAGACCAAAGCTCCATCAAGCCCAGCATCCTGTTTCCAACAGTGGACAATCCAGATCACAAATACCTGGCAAGATCCCCAAAAAGTACAAAACATTTTATGCTGCTTATTCCAGAAATAGTGGATTTTCCCCAAGTCCAATTTAATAATAGTAACATAGTAACATAGTAGATGACGGCAGAAAAAGACCTGCATGGTCCATCCAGTCTGCCCAATAAGATAAACACATATGTGTATACCTTACCTTGATTTGTACCTGCCTTTTTCAGGGCACAGACCGTACAAGTCTGCCCAGCAGTATTTCCCGCCTCCCAACCACCAGTCCTGCCTCCCATTACCGGCTCTGGTACAGACTGTATAAGTCTGCCCTCCACTATCCTCGCCTCCCAACCACCAACCTCTCTTCCCCCACCTGCTTCGCCACCCAATTTTGGCTAAGCTTCTGAGGATCCATTCCTACTGCACAGGATTCCTTTATGCATATCCCACGCATGTTTGAATTCCGTTACCGTTTTCATCTCCACCACCTCCTGCGGGAGGGCATTCCAAGCATCCACCACCTTCTCTGTGAAAAAATACTTCCTGACATCTTTTTTGAGTCTGCCCCCCTTCAATCTCATTTCATGTCCTCTCGTTCTACCACCTTCCCATCTCCGGAAAAGATTGTTTTGCGGATTAATACCTTTCAAGTATTTGAACGTCTGTATCATATCACCCCTGTTCCTCCTTTCCTCCAGGGTATACATGTTCAGGTCAGCAAGTCTTTGCTCATACGTCTTGGAACGCAAATCGCATACCATTCTCGTAGCTTTTCTTTGCACCGCTTCCATTTTTTAACATCCTTCGCAAGGTACGGCCTCCAAAACTGAACACAATACTCCAGGTGGGGCCTCACCAACGACTTGTACAGGGACATCAACACTTCCTTTCTTCTGCTGATCACACCTCTCTCTATACAGCCTAGCAACCTTCTCGCTACGGTCACCGCCTTGTCACACTGTTTTGTTGCCTTCAGATCCTCGGATACTATCACCCCAAGATCCCTCTCCCCCTCAGTACCTATCAGACTCTCACTGCCTAACACATAAGTCTCTCGTGGGTTTCTACTCCCTAAACGCATCACTTTGCATTTCTTCGCATTGAATTTTAATTGCCAAACCTTAGACCATTCTTCTAGCTTCCTCAGATCCCTTTTCATGCTTTCCACTCCCTCCCGGGTGTCCACTCTGTTGCAAATCTTAGTATCATCCGCAAATAGGCAAACTTTACCTTCTAACCCTTCGGCAATGTCACTCACAAATATATTGAACAGAATCGGCCCCAGCACCGATCCCTGAGGCACTCCACTACTCACCTTTCCCTCCTCCGAGCGAACTCCATTCACCACGACCCTCTGTCGTCTGTCCGTCAACCAGTTCCTAATCCAGTTCACCACTTCGGGACCTATCTTCAGCCCATCTAGTTTATTTAAGAGCCTCCTGTGGGGAACCGTGTCAAAAGCTTTGCTAAAATCTAAGTAGATTACGTCTATAGCACGTCGATGATTCAATTCTCCAGTTACCCAATCAAAGAATTCAATGAGATTCGTTTGGCACAATTTCCCTCTGGTAAAACCATGTTGTCTCGGATCTTGCAACTTATTGGCTTCTAGGAAATTCACTATCCTTTCCTTCAGCATGGCTTCCATTACTTTTCCAATAACCGAAGTGAGGCTTACCGGCCTGTAGTTTCCAGCTTCTTCCCTATCACCACTTTTGTGAAGAGGGACCACCTCCGCCGTTCTCCAGTCCCTCGGAACCTCTCCCGTCTCCAAGGATTTATTAAACAACTCTTTAAGAGGACCCGCCAGAACCTCTCTGAGCTCCCTCAATATTCTGGGGTGGATCCCGTCTGGTCCCATGGCTTTGTCCACCTTTAGCTTTCCAAGTTGTTGATACACACTCTCTTCCGTGAACGGTGCTATATCCATTCCATTCTCAGGTGTACTTTTGCCAGTCCCTCGTGGTCCTTCTCCAGGATTTTCTTCAGTGAAAACAGAACAAAAGTATCTATTTAGCAAATTGGCTTTTTCTTCATCATTATCTACATAGCGGTTCGCTGTATCTTTTAGTCTCACAATTCCCTTTTTAGTCATTCTTCCTTCACTAATATACCTGAAGAAATTTTTGTCGCCCCTCCTTACATTTCTAGCCATTTGTTCTTCCGCTTGCGCCTTCGCCAGACAGGTCTATGGACCCTTCCTTTAGAAAGTCATCCAAACCTTTTAAAAACTCTGCTAAGCTAACCGCCTTTACCACATTCTCTGGCAACGAATTCCAGAGTTTAATTACACGTTGAGTGAAGAAAGATTTTCTGATTCATTTTAAATTTACTACTTTGTAGCTTTGTTTCGTGCTTCTTAGTCCTAGTATTTGTGGAAAGAGTAAACAAGTGATTCACGTCTACTCATTCCACTCCACTCATTATAGACCTCTATCATATGTCCCCTCAGCCATCTTTCCTCCAAGCCACTTTAGCTTTTCCTCATAGGGAAGTTATCCCATCCCCTTTATCATTTTTGTCACCCTTGTCTGCACCTTTTCTAATTCCACTATATCTTTTTTTGAGATGCGGCGACCAGAATTGAACATAATATTTGAGGTGCGGTCGCACCATGGAGCAATACAAAGGCATTATAACGTCCTCATTTTTGTTTTCCATTCCTTTCCTAATAATACCTAACATTCTATTTGCTTTCTTAGCCGCAGCATCACACCGAGCAGAAGGTTTCAACGTATCATCAATGACGACACCTAGATCCCTTTCCCGGTCGGTGACTCCTAATGTGGAATCTTGCATTACGTAGCTATAGTTCGGGTTCCTCTTTGCCACTTGCAAAGTTCACATTAAATGTCATCTGCCATTAGATGCCCAGTCTCCCAGTCTCATAAGGTCCTCTTATAATTTTTCACAATCCTCTTGCCAATAAGTTGCAAGATCCGAGACAACATGGTTTTACCAAAGGGAAATCGTGCCAAACGAATCTCATTGAGTTCTTTGATTGGGTGACAGGAGAATTGAATCAGGGACGCGCTATGGACATAATCTACTTAGATTTCAGCAAAGCTTTTGACACGGTTCCCCACAGGAGGCTCTTAAATAAACTGGATGGGCTGAAGATAGGACCCGAAGTGGTGAACTGGATTAGGAACTGGTTGACAGACAGAAGCCAGAGGGTGGTGGTGAATGGAATTTGCTCGGAGGAGGGAAAGGTGAGTAGTGGTGTGCCTCAAGGATCGGTGCTGGGACCGATTCTGTTCAATATATTTGTGAGTGACATTGCCGAAGGGTTAGAAGGTAAAGTTTGCCTATTTGCGGATGATACTAAGTTCTGTAACAGAGTGGACACCCGGGAGGGAGTGGAAAACATGAAAAAGGATCTGAGGAAACTAGAAGAATGGTCTAAGGTTTGGCAATTAAAATTCAATGCGAAGAAATGCAAAGTGATGCACTTAGGGAATAGAAATCCTCGGGAGACGTATGTGTTAGGCGGGGAGAATCTGATAGGTACAGACGGGGAGAGGGATCTTGAGGTGATAGTATCTGAGGATCTGAAGGCGACGAAACAGTGTGACAAGGCGGTGGCCGTAGCGAGAAGGTTGTTAGGCTGTATAGAGAGAGGTGTGACCAGCAGAAGAAAGGAGGTGTTGATGCCCCTGTATAAGTCGTTGGTGAGGCCCCACCTGGAGTATTGTGTTCAGTTTTGTAGGCCGTACCTTGCGAAGGATGTAAAAAGAATTGAAGCGGTGCAAAGAAAAGCTATGAGAATGGTAAGGGATTTGCGTTACAAGACGTATGAGCAGAGACTTGATGACCTGAACATGTATACTCTGGAAGAAAGGAGAAACAGGGGTGATATGATACAGATGTTCAAATATTTGAAAAGTATTAATCTGCAAACGAACCTTTTCCGGAGGTTTGAAGGCGGTAGAACGAGAGAACATGAAATGAGATTGAAGGGGGGCAGACTCAAGAAAAATGTCAGGAAGTATTTTTTCACGGAGAGAGTAGTGGATGCTTGGAATGCCCTCCCGCAGGAGGTGGTGGAAATTCAAACACACGTGGGATAAACATAAAGGAATCCTGTTCAGAAGGAATGGATCCTAAGGAGCTTAGCCGAGAGTGTGTGGCAGAGCTGGTGGCGGGAGGCGGGGATAGTGCTGGGCAGACTTACATGGTCTGTGCCCTGAAAAGGACAGGTACAAATCAAGGTAAGGTATACACAAAAAGTAACACATATGAGTTTATCTTGTTGGGCAGACTGGATGGACCATGCAGGTCTTTTTCTGCTGTCATTTACTATGTTACTATGTTTGAATAACTTTGTGTCATCAGCAAATTTAATTACCTCACTAGTTACTCCCATCTCTAGATCATTCATAAATATGTTAAAAAGCAGCAGTCCCAGCACAGACCCCTGAGGAACGCCACTATCTACCCTTCTCCACTGAGAATACTGACCATTTAACCCTACTCTCTGTTTTCTAGCTTTTAACAAGTTTTAATCCACAATAGAACAGTACCTCCTGTCCCATGACTTTCCAATTTCCTCTGGAAATCCAGATACACAATATCGACCGACTCACCTTTATCCACATGTTTGTTCACCCCTTCAAAGAAGTGTAATAGATTGGTGAGTCAAGATTTCCCTTCACTAAATCCATGTTGGCTTTGTCTCATTAATCCATGCTTGTGTATATGCGCTGTAATTTTGTTCTTTATAATAGTCTCTACCATTTGATAAGTTTTGTAATGTTTTATTTTTCACTTTTTATGTTATACTGTATCTAATGTTTATTCATTGGTTGTAAAGTGCTTTTACACTGGTAAAAGGTGGTATATTAAATTAATAAATCAAATCAAATTCTGTGTAACTTCACTGGGCAGTGCTGCTAAATATCGGCTCTGACCAGCTCAAAATAAGTGGGCAGGTCAGGATTGGTACTGGGGGTGGCATTGGGGAAGAGCTGTCAAGTATGTGGGTTGTCCTTAATTCACCTGCTTAGCTATGCAGACCCCAGCACTAATTATCAACCAAGACCTGCATAACTTTTAGAACCCATTTTTATGGCCTCCTGAGCCCACTCTGGCCCACAACTTAAGTACCTCTATCTTGGTAGTTCCCCCTAGGACTACATTCTGTCCCTGGTTTTTGTGTGGGGGCAATGGGAACAGGAACCCCCTTGCTCCTGTCCCTAGCGGTGGAATCCTGAATATGGCTGCAGCAGCCTCGCTGTACTACTGCAGTACTGCAAAAAGTCATGGCAGCCATGTTGAGGAAGCTGCTTCTAGGGGCAGGAGCAAAGGTGTTTCACTTCTGCGCCCATTGCCCCACCAGGGATTGAAGGTAAGCCTGGGGGAGAGGGGGGAGGGGTTGTTGCAAGGATTAGGAGTGTTAGTCAGACCCTGTAAAACACTGCTTAGATGTGAGAGTGGCTAAGTGTGCACCTGTGTTACAAGCTTCAGCAATGTATATTAGTGGTCTGTAAGCATAGTCAAAAGCCTCTACTTAGGGTTGCAGGCCAGGCGGAGTGGGAAGGAAGGAGGGAGGCCTTAAGGGGGGTTTAAAAGTTATGCTGGTCCTAACTGAAATTCAAACAGGGCCTGCATAACTGTCTTAAGCGGGCCTCAAATGAATAGCAATAGGGGCCTGCATAATCTCCAGCAGCTAGGACAGCAAAAATTAGCCCTGGATATTCAGTGCCAGTGCCCACATATGGCCAGGCACTGAATATCTAGGATAATTTGGCCGGTGATGGTCAGTGCCACTGGCTGAATATCGGCTGGGTAGATCCTAAAGAAGAAAAGAAGGGCACAATTACATGAAAGATATAAATAATACACACAAAGCAAATTTTTATTAATGGCAAATAAGTATTGAAACGAGGATCAGAAGGATTCGTAGATACATAAAATAGATTCCCAGAGGAGGTGCTAGAGACAAAGACTGGGATAAGCACAGAGAATCCCCAGCTGCTTTTAAGTGACTCAAAGTCAGAGTTTAACTGGAAAGAACTACATTTGGTACACTGAATTGAAAATTGCACTGTGTTTTGGTGTTATCTGCCATCATGATATACATTTCGATGAGAGGACTTTTTATTTGGCTTTGGGAGGGCACTGGCTTGGAGGGATGCAATTCCCATTCGAATCTCGGACATAGCTTTGATCGCATGCACAAAAGTCCCCCTTAGTGCACATTTTTGTACAAGGTCTTGGCTGACTGGAAAGAGTAGCACAGGTTACTTCACAGTTACTGGGATTGCATGGAGTGTAATGACTATTATTTGGGCAGGAAATCCCTGTGGGAAAAAAGAAAAGAAATGTCTCAGCCATCTTCATCACAATCTAAGAATTAAACCAACAGATTAGGCGGTTAGCTTAGCGGAGTTTAAAAAAGGTTTGGACGGCTTCCTAAAGGAAAAGTCCATAGACCATTATTAAATGGACTTGCGGAAAATCCACTATTTCTGGGATAAGTATAAAATGTTTTGTACTTTTTTGGGATCTTGCCAGGTATTTGTGACCTGGATTGGCCACTGTTGGAAACAGGATGCTGGGCTTCATGGACTTTTTGTCCTTCCCAGTGTTATGATTCTGTTAGAATTCTGCTAGTTAGACAGGGGAATGCTTGGAACCACTGCTGACTGGTCCGTCAGGGGCTTAACTGATGTCATTCTGATCTACTTAAGCTCACCTCTCCCGTCTACTCCTGCTTTGGCGTTTTCTCCAATTCTGCTGAAGCCTTACCTTTGCTCTGTGCTTGTGTAGAGTTGTTACTCCTTTCCTGGCTTGCAGCTTTCTATTGCTCTGTCTCTGTCTGCCGGCTGCTGCCTGCTTGTGTCTAATTACCTCTCTCACTACACCTGGGTTTCTCTGTTGGCTCTGGTGCTGTGCGGTGAGTTCCTCCTCGTTCTGTTCCAGTTCATTTGTTTGCTTCCCTTCCTTCAGAGTTCCCTTCCTGTAGTGTTTATTTTCTGCTTGGCAGGTCCTGCCCTTTGTTTCTCTCTGTGGGGATTGTTTGTTTTTCATTGTACTCTCAATTAACCCTTTGTCTGCTGTGTTCCCTGCTCTGGTTGCTGTCTGTGTGCTGAGCTTGGTTTAACCCTTTGTCTGCAGAGCTTTTCTGCTTCTGGCAGTTATCTGTTTACTGCAGTCTTCCCTTTGTGACTGTTTCAGTCCTTTCTTTGCTGTACCACCTCCTGTATTACAGAGCACTGTCCCTTTCTGTGCTGATGTGTGTGTTAGGTTCAGCACTCCATTTTGCGGACTTTTCCCTTCCCTGTTTGCTGAGGGTCTCTGCCTACAGTATCTTATATTACAGTCCCTCACTTTCTTTGTGTGTAGTGGGCTACGGCTTGACGTATTTCTGTGTATGCTTCCCTTTCTCCTTGATTACCTGCACCGAGGGTGTTGCTGCTGCTCCGATCCCCGTGGGGGGACCCATCATTTAGTCTCTCTCCCCTCCCTAAGTATGAGTCGGTTCCAGTTAGGCTGTGAGGCCCGCATGCTTGAATTCTGAGTGAATCGGTTCCAGATAGAGCAATCAGATGGCCTCACGGCCTATCTTCCCTTTTCTGAGGTGCAAGTTGGTTGTTGCGTGTGTGTGTACAGGGCTTGGTAGCTGGGGTAGTGTGTAGTGCCTGCTCGGCCCACCCTCGGCCTTGGCCTAACCCCTATACTAAGTCTCGGCCGGGGCCCAAGGGCTCACAACCAGACAGAACGCCAAAATCATGAGCTTGACCGAGCCCACTGCTATGCAGTTACTCCAGCAACTGCATGCGCAGTTACAACAAGTAATGGGAGCTGTTGATGCGCAGAATCAATGGGTGGACACTCTTACTACTACTGGGACTAGTGGAGCTCCGCCAACTCCTAGGTCATCGGGACCCATGATGAGTGGCCTAGGTATTCGGGTAGCTCAGCCTCCTAGTTATGATGGTGATAGCAGAACTTGTCGGAGCTTCTTAAATCAATGCCAAATTGTCTTTGAGCTGCAGGCCTGGGACTTTTCCTCAGATCGGGCAAAGGTGGCATACATCATCGCCCTGCTTTCGGGATCCGCCCTAGCCTGGGCCTCCCTGCTATGGGAAAAGAGAGACCCTATACTGGAAAATTTGACAGAGTTCCTGAAACAATTTCGGCTCATCTTTGAAGAACCCGGGAAGGCCTCCTCGGCGGCAACTCAACTTCTGAATCTGCATCAGGGTCGGCTTTCCCTGGGCGAGTATGCCATTCAATTCCAGACCCTGGCAGTGGAACTGGGTTGGGACAATCAGTGCCTTGCTGCTGTATTCTGGCATGGGGTATCTTCCACTATCATAGACGAACTTACGGGTCGGGAGCTGCCCTCCAACCTGGATGACCTCATTCGTCTCTGCACCCAGGTGGACATTCGTTTCAGGGAGCGTGCCTGTGAGCGTCGCGCCAGTCAGCGGTTTGGAGGGGCTGACTCAAAGATACCACAAAAGGACCCTTCAGCCCAGTCTCTGCCGTTGCAAGATGGGCCAGAACCGATGCAGATTGATCGTGTCTTTACTTCAGCTCAGGAGAAGCAATGAAGACGCTCCAAGGGGCTTTGCCTTTATTGTGGAGTCAAGGGACACTTTGTCCGTGGTTACCTGAACAGGAGGAAATTGAGGAAACCAGCAGCCCTGATCCCAGCCAGGGAGATGGTATCGGGGCCGAAGTCTTTTTCACCCTGGACACATGTCTTGCTTCCAGTTTTGTTGTCTGTCAAGGATAACCCTTGCCTGGAAGCTCTAGTCAACTCTGGTGCGGGGGGGGGGGGGGGGTAACTTTATCAGCGAGGATTTGGTGCGGAGTCATCAAATTCGTACCGAAGGATTGCCTCACCCCATCTCCATCTCAATCTCCTTGTACGTACTCCCGTCAGCCAGTGATTCCATCATTCTAGGATTACCCTGGCTTTGCTTGAATAACCCCCGCATCGACTTGGACCAGGGTCAGTTGGCAGCGTGGGGCCCAGCCTGCCGTAAAGCCTGTCTGGACAAAGTCTCTCTTGTACCAACGCTGCTTCCTCTGGCCCAAGTCAATTTAGTGTTACCAGACAGGTATAAGTCCTTCAAAGATGTTTTTTCTAAACAATGAGCAGAGGCTTTACCTCCTCATCAACCCTATGATTGTGCCATTGACCTACTACCAGGAGCTGAACCCCCTCGTGGCTGAGTGTATCCTCTCTCCCATCCAGAAACTGAAGCCATGACCCAGTATATACAGGTCAACCTTGCTCGAGGGTTCATTCGTCCTTCAAAGTTGCCAGCGGGCGCAGGGTTTTTCTTCGTGAAGAAGAAAGATGGAGGGTTGTGCCCATGTATTGATTATAGAGGGCTCAATGCTATTACGCGAAAGAACAAGTATCCTTTACCCATGATTGCTGAGATGTTTGATTGTCTTCAGGGAGTCCGGATATTCTCCAAACTGGATCTCAGAGGGGCCTATAACCTCGTTCGGATCCGAGGTTTAACCGCATTTAACACCCGCAACGGGCACTGTGAGTACCTGGTGATGCCCTTTGGCCTGGCTAATGCCCCAGCGGTCTTCCAGTTCTTCATGAACGACATTTTCAGAGACCTCCTATACAAATTCGTAATGGTCTATCTAGATGATATCCTAATGTTTTCTAGATCAGCGGAGGATCATTATGAACATGTGAAGATCGTATTACAACGGTTAAGAGAGAACTAATTATACGTGAAACTAGAGAAATGTGAGTTTCATCGATCTGAGCTGCCTTTTCTTGGATATATCATTTCGAAACAAGGACTATGGATGGATCCCAGCAAGCTGACAGCGATTTTGCATCGACAACAGCCCACTGGGCGTAAGGCGCTGCAGCGCTTCCTGGGATTTGCAAATTATTATAGGCAGTTCATCCACAATTATTCGTCACTGATTGCTCCCCTTACTGCTCTGACCAGAAAGAATGCTGATGCCCGGAATTGGTCACCAGAGGCTTATGAGGCCTTTGAAAATCTTAAACGGGCTTTTGTCGTGGCGCCAGTGTTACGACATCCTGATCTGGCCAGGAAAGTTTTGGTGGAAGTGGATGCGTCGTCAGTTGGCACAGGGGCAATTCTGTCACAGGTCCACTCTAGTGGGAAGCTTCTCCCCTGTGCCTTTTTCTCAAAAAAATATACTCCAGCAGAGAAGAATTATGCCATCAGTGACCAGGAACTATTGGCTATTAAGCTGGCCTTAGAGGAGTGGCGACATCTTTTGGAAGGGGCCCAAGAACCTTTCACCGTATTCACTGACCACAAGAACTTGGTTTACCTGCGTGAGGCGAAGAGATTGAATCCCTGACAAGCCCGGTGGGCATTATTTTTCTCTCGCTTCCACTTCACATTAACCTACCATCCGGCGGAGAAAAATACCAAGGCAGATGCGCTCTCTAGATCTTTAGAACCAGACCTAGAAGATGAACCTCTGCAACATGTAATTGAACCGGCTGCCATTATTCCAGCTATGATGCTTGCGGTACCCGTAGGTATGACATTTGTACCACCTCGGTTGAGAGAAAGAGTACTTCGGTGGGGTCATGCCTCCCGACTTGCTGGACATCCTGTTATACTGGGGACTAAAAGATTCTTTTCGCAGAGGTATTGGTGGCCTACACTTGACCATGATGTGCAAGAATTTGTCGCCGCTTGTCCGGAGTGTGCTCAGCATAAGTCTGATCGGCAAAGACCCCAGGGCCTCCTCATGCCGTTACCAGTGCCTGAGAGACCATGGACCCATATAGCCATGGACTTCATTACTGACCTGCCTACATCTGAAGGATATACAGCCATTTGGGTTGTGATAGACCGTTTTTCTAAAATGGCTCACTTTTTACCCTTGTCTAGCCTCCCATCAGCTGTGAATGTCACGCTTCTTGCAGAATCTCTGGGTTAGTGAGCCCTTGGACCACTGCCAAAGGGCGGCAGCGGCAGGAGGAATCACCCAAACACAGCCAAGGCGGAACAGACATACAGCAACTTCAGGACAGGAACTCCCAGGCAAGGGCTGCAGCTGAGGCAATGCAAACTGGAGCAAGCAGAACAGGAATTCAGTCCAAACTTCACCTGTACTTAGCCGCTGTTCCTCAGGAGTTGAGCCCCTGAGTGCAGGTGGCCGACAGGACTTACAGGGCAGGAATGCAGAACTGCAGGAACAGCAGGTACTCCCAGGAAACACACCGGGCTTCCAGGCAGGCAGCAAGCAACAGACTAAACCAGAAAACAAGCCGGGTCTGGGCAGGCAGCAGACAGAAGAATAAACCAGGAGACAAGTAGGGTCAAAGCCACAATCAGGAAAAAGCACAGCAGCACTGCAACAAACTCTCAGCAAAGGAAACTCCTCTGAAGACCTCTGTTGCAAGGCAAACTAGAGACTTCCCCAGGTGGTTAATAAAGGCAGCATACAAGGGAGTTCACCAGGTACGGGTACTGCTTAGTTCCAAAAAACTCCCAAAACAATCTGGAAGGCTGGAAGATCTGGACCGGACCAGCATATCTTCTGGAACATGGGAAAGGGTAAGCCATCAGTTCCCAGCACCCACCAGGTCTAACCACCGGGGGCAGAGGTGTCTGCAAGCAAGGAACCTGGGCACCACCATGACAGTGAAGCTTGCTCAGTATTTCATCATGTTTATTTTTCATCTCCACGGCCTACCAGAATTAATTACATCTGACCGTGGAGTGCAAGTTTTGGTGAGCCTTGAATCAGGCCCTTGGGGTAAAACTAAATTTCTCCTCAGGATATCACCCTCAGTCCAATGGTCAAACGGAACGCATCAATCAAAACTTGAAGCAATTCCTTAGAATGTATGTCACCCACCATTATGATGATTGGAGTCAGTTGCTTCCTTGGGCAGAGTTTGCCCATAACTATAGAGAGAGCGCGGCGACAGGGGCTTCTCCATTTTTCATAGTGTATGGAAGACATCCTCGCGTACCGTTTCCATTGAGGAATAGCTCCAATGTCCCAGCAGCTGCCAAAGCAGTAACCTCTTTCCAGTCTATTTGGTCTTCTGTCCAGAAGACACTGCAATTAACCTCTGCTTGCATGAAGTGTCAAGCGGATAAGCATCGGAGATTGGAACCCCGGTTCCAGCCGGGTGATTTTGAATGGTTGTCTACTCGCAACCTTCTTCTCGGTTTGTGCCACGATTTGTGGGTCCATACCGCATTTTAAGACAATTCAATCCAGTATGCTACCAGCTGAAGTTACCACCCACTCTCCAAGTACATAACACCTTTCATGTCTCCTTGCTTAAGCCTGTGATTCTTACAAAAGGATCCCTGCCCGCTCTGCCACCTTGTCCCATGGTATCTGCCTCCCAGGAGGAATATGAAGTCCGGAAGATCCTTGATGCTCGGCGCCTCAGGGGACTCCTTCAGTACCTGATTTCTTGGAAACGCTATGGACCAGCGGAGAATTCCTGGGAGGACGCTGCTGATGTACATGCCCCAGTACTGGTCAAACGTTTTCACCACTTCTTCCCACACAAGCCAAAACCCTGGTCCCGATGTGTGTGTGTGTGTGGGGGGGGGGGGGGGGGCTTGAAGGTTGGGGGGGGGGGGGGTGATGTTATGATTCTGTTAGAATTCTGCTAGTCAGACAGGGGAATGCTTGGAACCACTCCTGATTGGTCCGTCAGGGGCTGAGCTGATGTCAGTCTGTTCTACTTAAGCTCACTTCTCCCGTCAACCCCTGCTTTGGTGTTCTCTCCAATTCTGCTGAAGCCTTACCTTTGCTCTGTCTGAGCTATTAGCAATGCTTGTGTGGAGTTGTTACTCCTTTCCTGACTTGCAGCTTTCTATTGCTCTGTCTCTGTCTGCCGGCTGCTGCCTGCGTGTGTTTAATTACCTCTCTCACTGCACCTGGGTTTCTCTGTTTGCTCTGGTGCTGTGTGGTGAGTTCGGGCTACAGCTTGACGTGTTTCTGTGTATGCTTCCCTTTCTCCTTGATTACCTGCACCGAGGGTGTTGCTGGTGCTCCTACCCCCGTGGGGGGGACCCCCTCATTTAGTCTCTTTCTCCCCTCCCTAAGTATGAGTCGGTTCCAGTTAGGCCGTGAGGCCCGCATGCTTGAATTCTGAGTGAATCGGTTCCAGATAGGCCGTGAGGCCCGTCTGATTGCCTTTTCTGAGGTGCAAGTTGGTTGTTGCGTGTGTGTGTACAGGGCTTGGTAGCTGGAGTAGTGTGTAGTGCCTGCTCAGCCCACCCTCGGCCTTGACCTAACCCCTATACTAGGCCTCGGCCGAGGCCCAAGGGTTCACAGCCAGACTAACACCCAGTATGGCAATACTTATGTACCTATGTAGATGATTGCATCTGGTCTGAGGTTCAGAAGCAGAGATGAAGAAATATATCTGTGGCAAATGTAGAATACTCATCATTTTTACCAGTATATCCATAAATGTTTCTTCCGTATATTTAATATAATCACAGAAGATTCATACCTCAATCTCCACTACCCTGCTCCCCGTGGCCTCAAATATAAGACCATCTATGGTTCCTCTTTCCCTTATCTCAGCACTCAATTGTGGAACGGGTTGCCTCAAGAGGTCAAATTCACTTCAGATCACCCGACCTTCAAGAAGCGATTCAAGACCTTCCTTTTTGGCAGTGCATATGCCACGAGTCCTACAGGTGCACCCCCTTTTAGCCCATGGCTCACTCTGTGATAATTTATCACCTCCCCTCTCTTCCTCTTCCTCCTCAGTTATTTCTTTCTCCCACTTGTGACCTTGTCTACTGTACTTTGTACTATTGTACTATTGTTTGCTTATTAACTATTGAGCCTGCCCATAGGCGGGAATATTGTGGGATATAAATGTCATAAATAATAATTAATGTTTTCAATATTATAAAATACAGTGCACTCCATTTAAGTGCACGTCGGATAAGCGCATGCTCTGTTTAACTGCATTAACAAAATTGAGGGTAATACAGCATACAAATATACAGCACAGACAAAAAAGCACCACTGGGCCTTCAAGAAACAGATAATAGCCGTCCTTTTATTGTGGAAAAGACCCGACAAGCCGTGTTTCGGTGCACAAGTGCCTGCCTCAGGGGTCTAACATAAAAACACACAGACATAAAAACACACAGAAATACAGTTATAAATGCAATTATGGATTCAGATCGCACATAAATAAACATTCATACCATAAAATAATTAATGATTAAATTATAAAAACAATATAAAATATAGTAAAATAAAATAAATGAGGTAATGCAATAAATGATTGAGTTATAATATTAAAATTAAATACAGAATAAAATGAATGAGGAGCAGAATTAAGTCAGTGATAATCAGAAAAAAATATATTAAAAATAATATGTGCAATCATGTGCACTTAAAAAACTTTGTGTGCAAAAGCATCAAATCAGTTATGCATAATATGGTGACCTATTGTAATCTGTAACCTAATGAGCAAAAATGTCAATTAAATGACATGTGGTAATATAATGGTCATGGTAACATGAGTGTTAAGAAACCATCATGTATTGAAATGCAAGAGAAAGAATGACTTACCAAGGTGTATATGTATAAGCAGAAATCCTAAGTGGATTGCCTAATTTGGAACATGATTGTACATATTATCTCTCTATATAAAAGGCACCACCAACGTTCTATGAAGCCTCCAGCCGGAAGTGTGAAGGGGGAGAGATATCCGGTTTCCCCATGAGTGTCTGCCCCGCCCTCGCTCTCTCTGTAACACAAACAGTGAAGGAAAACACAGCAAAGCACGAAATCAAATCGCTCTCTCTGTAACAGTGAAGGACTCAGAGGGGGGAGGGGAGAGAGGGCAGAGGGCAGGGACACACACCCTCCCACATGCACACAGAAGAAAACCTTGCTAGCCCCCCGTTTCATTTGCATCAGAAACGGGGCTTTTTTACTAGTTTTTATCTGATTATCACTGACTTAATTCTGCTCCTCATTCATTTTATTCTGTATTTCATTTTAATATTATAACTGAATCATTTATTGCATTACCTCATTTATTTCATTTTACTATATTTTATATTGTTTTTATAATTTAATCATTAATTATTTATGGTATGAATGTTTATTTATGTGCGATCTGAATCCATAATTGCATTTATAACTGTATTTTTGTGTGTTTTTATGTTAGACCCCTGAGGCAGGCGCTTGTGCGCCGAAACACGGCCCATGTCGGGTCTTTTTCACAATAAAAGGATGGCTGTTTAACTGCATGCCATACTTCGGTCCTGTTTTTGGCGCCATCAATTTCTTTGGGGACAAATTTCGGTTTAGCACACCACTGATAAGTACAAGATTCACTTATATGCATGGTTTAAGACCACTCCTCTGCAGGAAAGACTCCGCATAAGTGCACGCACGGAATATGGAAGCCGATTGGCACGTGAGAAAGGAGTGGTAAATTTGAAATCTCGTTGGTTAACTGCCACAGGCAGAATAAGCGAAAGAATGTTGTTATAGTGTACACTGGAGTCGTCGTCATTGCATAACTGTAAGACTTTAACACTGGCTGAATGAATAGAAGTTCTTAAAAAATTAGAAAACAAACAAAGTCAAGCATCTATTGCTAAAGAATATGGTGTCAATCCCAGTCAAATTTCACATATCTTGAAGCAGAAAGATCAGCTTCTGGAAGACTGGTAAAACAATACAAATCCACACGGGAAACGAAAAGAGGTGGGAAAAGCTGAGGATGTATAAAATGCTCTTCTTTGGTGGTTTTCTCAAGTCAGGAGCAGGCAGTTTCCTGTCAGTGGTCCACTGCTTATGGAGAAAGCTAACCAGCTAGCTGAAAGTCTTGGACTAACTGAATTCAAAGCCACTGTTGGATGGTTGGAAAGATGGAAGGTGAGGAACAACATAAAATTCAAGAAACAGCATGGTGAAAAACAAGACGATAACTTTGATGCTGAAAATTGGGTTGTTTCAGTTCTTCCTACCATCTTGAGCGAGTTTGCACCTCGTGACATTTTTATTGCTGACGAAAACTGTCTCTACTGGCGACTGATTACTGATGGAACACTTGCATTCAAACAAGCCGAAACTGCAGAAAGTAAAACATCAAAGGACCAACTGACGATACTCCTTTGCTGCAATATGGATGGGAGTGAGAAGTTGGAACCACTCATCATTGGAAACAGCAAACAGCCCCATTGCTTCAAGAATGTTAAGTGACTTCCTAACGCAAATTCATGGATGACTGGAGAAATTTGGAAGCAGTGGCTAAAGAAGTTAGACACTAGAATACGGGCACAAAAGTGTCAGATTTTGTTGCTTTGTGATAATTGTGCTGCACACAGTGATGATGTCAGGTTGTCTAACGTCAAGATGGTCTTCCTGCCACCAAACACTACCTCTCTGATCCAACCTTTGGATCAGGGCATAATAGCCAATTTCAAACAACATTATCGGGCTCTTGTGCTACGTCGTCTGATGAGCGTTATGGATGATCAGACTGGCAAGGATAAACGTGCTGTTTAACTGGCTCGTAATCTATCACTGTTGGATTCCCTACATATGCAGAAAGAAGCCTGCAATCATGTTGCACAGGCAACCATTGTGAACTGCTACAAGTGGGCAAGCTTTAAGGATGTGGAGAGGGACGAAACAGATGCAGCTGTTGCAAACGTGTCAGATGAACAGGCTATTGACATCCCAGCCAGTGTTACTGAAGAGGAGTTGATTACGATCTACAAACAGCTAACGGCAGCACTGATGTCGAGATATGCGCCTACACGCAGGCAACAGCTGATAATGAAACAGATGATGAAATGAGCAGCGAGGCACATGCTGACAAAATTCAACAACCTCCTGTCACTTTTGCAATAGCGTTGGAGAGTCTCAACACTGTGCGGGCCTATCTGGAGGCCACTGGATGTCAGTGCTATGACAGTTTTTACCATCTGGCAGACATAGTCTATGGAACTCGCAGACACAAGAGTGTACAGAGGACTATGACTGATTACTTCAAGTAAACCTAACGTCAGTTAACGGAGACTGTATAACGTCAGTTAATGGAGACTGTATATTGTACATATAATAAACAGTACTGTACATATGTTTTTCAGATGTCAAACTTCTTTGGGTCACAACGGTTAAGTGCATGCTCCGGTTAACTGCATGTATTTCTTTGGTCCCAGAACCTTGCACTTAAGCGGATTGCACTGTATTATGCAAATGACAAATTTTATTACTTTGTTTTCCAGCTCTGGCACGCTTGTAAATGAAGTTGTATAAACCTGGTAAAGGGATTGAAAGTGTGTTCACATAAGAACATAACATAAGAGTAGCCATACTGGGTCAGACCAATGGTCCATCTAGTCCAGTATCCTGTTTCCAACAGTGGCCAAGTCAGGTCACAAGTACCTAGCAGAAACCCAAATCATGGCAACATTCCATTCTACCAATCCCAGGGCAAGCAGTGGCTTGCACATGACTGTCTCAATAGCTGACTATGGACTTTTTGTCCAGGAACTTGTCTAGACCTTTTTTTAACCCAGATACGCTAACCACTGTTACTACATCCTCCGACAAAGAGTTCCAGAGCTTAACTATTCATTGAGTGAGTGAAAAAGAAAATATTTCCTCTTATTTGTTTTAAAAGTATTTCCATGTAACTTGAATATTCATTAGTCTTTGTACTTTTTGAAAGAGTAAAAAATCAATTCACTTCTACTCTTTCTGCACCACTCAGGATTTTGTACACCAAGCTGAAGAGTTTTAACCTCTTTAGCCTTTCTTCATATGAGAGGAGTTCCATCCCCTTTATCATTTTGATCGCTTTTCTTTGAACCTTTTCTAATTCTGCTATATCTTTTTTGAGATACGGCGACCAGAACTGAACACAGTACTTGAGGTGAGGACACACCATGGAGCGATACAGAGGCATTATAGTATTTTCAGTCTAATTCACCATCCCTTTCCTAATAATTCCTAGCATCCTATTTGCTTTTTTGGCTGCTGCTGCTGCACATTGAGCAGAAGATTTCAGCATATTATCTATGACACCTAGATCTTTTTCTTGAGTGCTGACCTCCAAGGTGAACCCTAGCATCAGGTAACTATGATTTGGATTATTCTTTCCAATGTGCATCACCTTGCATTTGTCCACATTAAATTTCATCTGCCACTTGGATGTCCAGTCTTCCAATTTCCTAAGGTCTTCCTGCAATATTTCACAATCTGCACGTGTTTTAACAACCTCAAATAGTTTTGTATCATCTGCAAATTTAATCACCTCATTTGTGATTGCCAAAGGCAATCTGGGCATCATTAGCTAGAGATAACTATATGTAGGATCCTCTTCTAGACAGTTATCTCCCACTGACTGGTTGATACCCAGGTATTCAGTAAACATGTAACTGGATAGTGCATATACATATTCTGGACATTCACATATAGGACTAGATTCTTTATATGGTGTCTGAAAAATCAGTGCCGAAAAAAATATGGCTAGGCGTATTCTATAAAGTAAACCTAAATTTAGGTGTACTCTTTAGAATAAGCCTAAATTTGCACACAGATTGTAGAATACACTATGCGCCCCTCCACACAACCAAATTAGGCGTAGGCTGGGCGTATTCTATAATAATGCGCGCAGATTTTAGAAATGCCCACAACCCTCCCATTCCATGCCCATGGCCACTCCTCCTTTTTCAACTATGAGACTTGTAATTTACGAGATCATATTACAGAATACACTTGGACAATTGTGGGCGTAATTTCTAGTTAATGCCAATTAGTGTCCATTGTTAAGTGGCAATTGCTGCCAATTAGCTTTTTAACTAATTAAGTTGTGTATACAAATCCGGAATACAACCGAATTTGCTTGCGAAACTTTAAGTCACGCTAAATAGAATGTGGGAGATTAGTGCTTTTTAAATAGAATTTATCCCTTAATTCACATAGGACCCCTTTTTGAAGCTTCAGTGGTGGCATTGGCACATGGATTTGCCGCGCACCGAGGCCCCTTTATACCGCAGCATGTAAAAGATTGTTTCAGCCCCCAAAAAAGAAATGGTCCTGCGCTAATCATACTACTCATTAATTTCCCAACTATCTCTCTGGTAGAGATTATACAATAAAATTTAAACCAGAGTACTAATTTAAAGAGAAATATGAGAAAAATATGAACAAAATGTTTGAGTAAAGGACAAGTTCTCAGAGTGTTAACTCACCCAAGCGAAGCAATACTCAAAGGTAAAATCTGCTTCTAAGGGTGGACAAGTTTCTCATTCATTGAACGTCTCCAAAATTTAACCTGATTCGTATTCATCGTGGAGATGAATTGAAGACGGCATTCAATACCCACAAGGGACACTTTGAATACCGGGTCATGCCCTTCGGGTCTTTGTAATGCTCCCACTGTGTTTCAAGATTTCATCAATTATACCTTCAGAGATCTTCTGTATTCATCTGTCAGCCAGGTAGATAATGACATACTTTTCTACTTCACTTCAAGAACATCCTCATCATGTGCGAACGGTCCTTCAATGATTTGCAAAACTGGAAAAATGTGCTTTCCATCAACGCTCTATTCCCTTCTTGGGATACATCATTTCACCCCACAGCTTACAAATGGATCCTGATAAACGCTGGGTTATCCAAGACTGGCCCCAACCTCAAGATCTACGACCTCTGCAACGCTTTCTGGGATTTGGAAGTTATTACAGACAATTTATAGTTCATTATTCTATTATCACTGCATCTTTGACTGCACTCACTAAAAAGGGTGCTGATGTCAAACACTGGTCCCCAGAAGCCTGGCAGGCTTTTAACAAACTGAAGGAAGCCTTATCTGCACCAGTTCTATGGAGCCTGGACATAAGTAAACATTCGTTCTGGAGGTAGATGCATCTTTCCTCAGAGCTGGAGCCATCCTATCTCAAGCCTCTGATACAGGCAAACTCCATCCTTGCCTCTTTTTCTCCAAAATGTTTACTCCCTCGGAACACAACTATACTATCAGAGACTGGGAGTTACTTGCTCTTAAGTTCTTAAGTTAGCCTTGCAAGAGTGGCGATACCTACTGGAGGGAGCCATTCACCCAACTGTTATAACTGATCACAAGAATCTCCTGTATCTGCAAACTGCCAAGCGCCTAAACCCTCATCAGGTGCATTGGTCCCTGTTCTTTGCCCGCTTTAAATTCTGACTGACCTTTAGACTGGCAGAAAAGAACGTTCAGACTGATGCAGAAAAGAATGTTCAGACTGATGCTTTATCCAGAGCATTTGAATCCCTTGTGGAACCTGATGAACCCTGTCCCATGCTGAATCCTGCTTGTACTGTCACTGCTACTGGTATTTATCCACCTCTAGCCATGTCTTCAGTGCCACCCTGATACAGAAAAGCTGTTCTCAGATGGGGACATGCCTCTCCTTTAGCTGGACACCCAGGGTTTCGTAAAATTCTATATCTAATATCGCAACACTATTGGTGGCCATGTATGGATATACGACATTTTGTCTCTACATGTCCTACCTGTGCCCAGAACAAGTCCTCTCACACCAAATCTTGGGGCTTCCTTCAACCCCTGCTGGTTCCTCAAAGTCCCTGGCAGGTACTTTCAATGGATTTTATTACGGACCTCCCTCCTTCTCAAGGCAAAACTGTGATCTGGGTGATTATTGATCGTCTCTCTGATGGCTCATTTTATACCAATGCCATCTCTACCTTCAGTGCGACTTTGGCCAAAGCCTTTATTCAACATATATTTCGCCTTCATGGGCTTCCTCTGCGGATCAAGTGACCGTGGTCCTCAGTTCACTTCATGGTTCTGGAGATCTATCTGTTCAACATTGAATATTGCCACCCACTTCTCTTCTGCCTATCATCCCCAAACTAATGGGTTGGTGGAATGGGTCAACCAAACTCTCAAGAACTTCCTTTGAATGTACGTTAATAGTCGACAAGATGACTGGGTTTCTCTACTCCCTTGGGCAGAGTTTGCTTATAATAATAACCTCCATAAGTCCTCTCGTATGTCTGCTTTCTACCTTGTTTGTGAACAACATCTTCGGTTACCTCTACCGATCCCTCAGACTCTGGAACCCCCTGCTGTTCATCGTACCCTCTAAGACATCCGAAATAGCTGGAATAAGGTCCAACTTCATCTCCAGCAGGCTTTGACACAATACAAGTACTTTGTGGACATAAAGAGGTGAACAGCGCCTCTTCTCCAGCTGTGACAAAAGGTGTGGCTCAGCACCAAGTATCTACAATTACGTCTACCTTCCCTTAAGTTTGCTCCTAGATTTATTGGACCATTTGCTATACGGGCCCGAGTGGGAGTAGTCACCTATCGTTTATGTATGCCTTTCAACCTGAAGATACATAATGCCTTCCATGTTTCTCTTCTGAAACCATTTCTGCCCTCCAAGTGGCATCCTGAGCCTAAGAAGCCCGTCATTCCTGATGCTACGCCAGATCCGGTAGCAGAAATTCTGGATTCTAAGCGCTGCAGGGGAAAACTTTATTATTTACTGTCTTAGAAAAATTTCAGCCCTGAAGATAACTCCTGGGAACCAGCCACTAATATTCACGCTCCAGATTTAATCCAAGAATTTCACACTCACTACCCCTCTAAACTGGGACTGGGAAATTTTTCTTAGTTTACAATGAGCAAAGAACCTCCAATGGGTAACTGCATCACCCCCTATAGGTCTTCAAAGCATGCATGTGCTTTGTAAACATGTTTTTCATGTTGTCCCTGACTGCAGGCCTCTCTCTTACCTCTTACGCTTTCCAAAAACAGCAAAGGCAAAGCTGGAAAGAAAGCAGAAGAAAACTAGTTAGTAATGCCGGGTTGCTCTGGACAATATCAGAATTAATAACTCCAAGAAACATCAGAGCCAATATTCAACAGGATCGTATCTAGTTACAGTTAACAGGATAACTAAACAAGGATAGCTCTCATTGAATGGGAATGTACCTCTGATAAGTAACTCTTTTTATAGTAGCCCTTAACAATACCAATCACTAGGACTTGTCAACCACTAATCAGCACTGGAGAAGAAGGAAGAATCTGTCATGAAGAGTCAGGGGCGTAGCCACGGGCGGGCCTGGGCCCACCCAATTTGGGGTCAGGCCCGCCCAGCAGCACAGCGATTCCGGAGGCTCCGGTCCCCATCATCGTCCCTTCCCCCATGGCGTGCCACAACTTTCACCCCCATCTTCCATCACCCTCACCCTCGCAGGCCCGCCCAGCAGCGATTCTGATCGCAGGCAGCTCCTTCGGCTCGCACACGCTGCCTGCCGGCTGCCGCTCAAATCTACTTGCAGCTACTAAGCAGCAGCGCTAACCCGGAAGCTCAGAGGAGCTGCACAGGGTGGGGAGGGAAGAAGATGGAAGGAAAGATGCTGCACAGGGAAGATGGAATGATGAGGCATGGTGGGTGGGGGAGAAGCTGCATGGGGAAGAAGGGAGACATCCAGTAAAGGGGTGGAGGGGTCAGGAAGGGAGAAGTCTTGGCTGCATATGAGGTGAAGGAGAGGGAGACATGCTGCATAGAGAGGGGATAGGTGGTGAGAGGGGGAGAAATGTTAAACATAGGGGTGGAGAGGAGGGCAAAATGGTGGGCATAGGGGTGGAAGGAAGGGAGAAATGTTAGACATGCTGGTAGAGGGGAGGAAGGTAGATATGCTGTATGGGAAGGGGAGAGAGACGTTGGACAGTGGGAATGAGAGGGGGAGACAGACATGGGGGTGGATGAGAGGTACACAGTAGGTGGTGAGGGGGGAAATGCTGGGCCATGGGGGAGAGGACTACTACTATTACTATTTAACAGGAATGAAGAGAGAAGGGGCAGGAAAATATAAGGCTACCATGGTGGGGTGGGGAGGGGATCAGATGCTGGTTAGAAGGGTGGAGGGAGAAGATGATGGGAATGGTGGAACCCTGTGGGAGAGGGCAAGGAAATGAATGAAAGATAGTGATTACAGAGAGTAGAAATATGGTAATGGGAAGTAGATTAAAGATAAAAAGAGAAAGTAGAGATGGGGAGGAGTAAGATGGGGAATGGGAGAGCAAGAAAGTAGAGATGGGGAATGGGAGAGCTAGTGGGTGAAAGAAGAAGATGGAAATTTGATAGGTAGTTGAAAAGTAAAAAGGAGACAAAGAAGGGTAAGAGAGAGACAGAAAAGAGCTACAAAGGAATGACCAACATGTCAGAGGCAGAATAGTGAGGGAACAGACAGGAGAGAGGAGAAAAGACAAATGGACTACAGTCGCTTGAAGAAGAATTAGCAAACGGCAGAGAGGAAAGCAGAAAAGAGAAATTGGAACCAGCAAGATGGAAAAATAAAATGTCCAGACAACAAAGGTAGAAACAAAGCATTTTATTTTGAATGTTTTAAATGGAATATGTTAGCTTTTGAAAATGTGCATAGGAAATGTCTTTGTATTGTGTTCTGTAGAAAAGGAAATGCATGTTTTGTGTCTCCAGTGTTGCAGTAATGCTATGTTTAACTTCTTGGGGTTCCTTTTCAATTTTTGTCTAAATATTTTTATATCTAATCTGTGATCCCTTGTTCTATATTTGGTGAGGTTCTGTTGGTGTGATAGTAATGGCAGGTAGGAAATTGGAAGGGAGGCAAAGAGGAGAGGGAATCGGGGAGGGGAGCCCTCCTTTATTTTCTGACCTGGGCCCAAGCAGGTCTAACACCAGTCCTAACCCTTGGTGTATAGCTGGTGAGGATTCCCAGACATCCCCAGCTAAGGACCTCCTCCAAAGGCGGCCAGAATTCCCTTCTACCAAGCTCTGGCAACAGCATCCTTGAGCCATCGACAGCTAAGCATGTGTGGGGTACTGGCATCAGTGGCTTAGGGTCATTGCTGCTGCCTGCCAAGCTTGGTAAAAGAGAGTTCTGGCCACCTTCAGAGAAAGTCTTCAGCTGACTGAGCTTGAGGATCCTCATTAGCTAAAGTATTTATATTTTGAGGTGGAGGTAGGGCGGAGCAGAGAAAATTTTGTGCCCACCCACTTTGGGCTCAGGCCCACCCAAAACTGGCTGTCTGGCTACGCCACTGTGAAGAGTTATGCTTTGGCACAGCAGAAGTTGTATACAGGAGGAAAAGGAAACTGCACTGAGGTAGGTTGGCCTTTAGAGGAACCCAAGTGTTGTTTCTTGCCTGGAGGCAAGACTGTACTAATGCACTTTTGCTCTAAGCACAATAATGGAGCAGGTCCAACCATGTTCCCTTCTAGCTTTGACATCTGCTCTTTTGGTGGCAACTCTAGTGATTAGGAAGTAGGACCAGTGATGGGCAGACTTCTACAGTCTGTGACCTCAGAATAGCAGGGGCAAGTACAAGTGTGCATTTTTTGTGTTGCATTCATAACACGTACTGTGAGTATATCTCAGAGGGGAAGGTAGATACCTTAAGGTTGATAGTGAGTAAAATGTTATCAGTTTGCAACATTGTTGGATTGCTGCTTTAATCAATATAAATCAAACAAAATAAAACATGGAAAAGAAAATAAGATGATACCTTTTTTATTGAACATAACTTAATACATTTCTTGATTAGCTTTCGAAGGTTGCCCTTCTTCGTCAGCTACCACACTCCTCTGCTTTAATCAATAAATGTGATTAGGCTACATCAAAATGATAAAACCACTCTTCCATGATTATGCTACTGCCCTATTTGTTATACTAGTATTTAATTATGACAGAGTGTATTCTGCACAGAGTGGCAGGTGTGGCTCTGTCTGACTTATTGGGCCAAGTAGATGGACCATGTGTGTCTTTATCTGCTGTTATATACTATTATAACTTAGGGCCCTGTTTACTAAGCAGCATTGTAGGGGCGTTAACCATGTACATGCCTACAATATCCCTATAGGTGCCTACATGGTTAGTGTGCGCGCTAAGTGTAGGCTCGCTAAAAACACGCACCTTAGTAAACAGGGCCCTAGTTTTGTTAAGTCAGTTGAATGTCAGTTGAATATCTAGTAAAGGTTATTTGGTTAAATCAGACTAACTAGATATGCAGTGCTAAACTTAGTTAAATAAATTAGCAGGTTAGAGATAGGACAACCTTTTATGCAGTGTGATATAACTAGATAAATGGCTTTAAGCGGACAAAAGAGTAGTGACATAGAGAACACTGTGATCAAAGAAAAGTAGCTCCAGAAAACTGAGATAAGGAGGTGAATTGAGATGATATACAGTTGTTGACTCAGGGGTCTTTTCATGAAGCTGCGGCAAACGGGGGCCTACACTGGCATCGGCTTGTGTTTTGGATGCATGCTGAGGCCCCCTTTTTACTGCAGAGGGTAAAAGGCAGGTCTTTCTTTTTTAAAAGAAATGGCCGTGCGGCAAGTGAAGCACCTGCTGCGGCTCCCATTTTGGGGATGGAGAGCACTTACTGGCACCCACTGAGATTGACGAAGGGTACACACTGGTGCTACAAAAATTAAAATATTTTTTTAGCACTGGAAATGGCGCACACTGGGGGTGGGAACTACTGCCGGGCTGCTGCAGTAGCCCGGTGGTACTTCTATTTTAGCGAGCAGTAAGCCTGTGTTGAGCTTACTGCCACTTTGTAAAAGACCCCTTCAGTTTGTTTTTAGTAGCTGTATTTTATCAGTTCATGATCTCTCAGGCTGGCAACTTTGCCGAAACATGGCCACATCAGTTCATTGGAACCTTTATACTACAAGACCAATCACATAGTTGAATCTAATAATTAAATATTGCTGAGTGGTGAACCCTATTGTGGAACCTTGCATGTTGTACCAATAGTTAGGATATCTTTTCACTTGTTGGGTAGACCAAACTTGTTCTAACTTTCATTAGTATGACCCAGGATTTAGTGAGTTTCTATCCTGTTTTACTCCTCCCTGCTTACACTAAGGGGTCTATTCCCAATGTGCATTTCATGCAGTCATATTTCTGTTAAAATGTTTTCCATATTTTAATGCTCACTTCACCCACTTTGATCCACTTATCAGCATTCTAGAATTGTTTTGCCTTCCATTGTTTTTAACTTCTCTATAGATATTTATTTTTTACAAAATGGATTCTTACCCAATGTCAGTAGCAGAAGGGTCAGATGGAAGCTTTTCATTCTGAAGTACCTTGATTTTTCAAAGCAGAAGCATATAAAAAAAACCTGAAAAGAGTAGATAATATGAGGTCAATATTCAGTAAAGTTCAAAACAGTTACTTTAGCCAGATATTCCACAGGTAAATTTCCTGATAATTTAAACAGGTATTGTCTTAATTAGACTTCCCATGAGTGAGAAGGTGTATGTGGGGAGAGTCTCTGGAAGGATGACCCTTAGCGGTAGTATTGCAAGACTACCACTAGGGGTCATCGGCATCATTTAAGGATTACAGCGCTGACCCAGGTGACTGAGAAGGAGGATTTTTATCACCCAGAACCGCTGGTTCACAAATGCTGACCCTGGGTAAGTCCCGGAAAGGGGGGAGGTCACTGAAAGGAGGCAAAATTTTTAGATGGGTGGTCAGGCTGTCATTGGGAGGGATGGGATTTTTGAATTCGGGGGGTTGTCAGGCAGATATGGGGATGGGGATTGGAATGATTGGATCAAGGAGTTAGCTGTCAGATTAGGGGTTTGGGTGATTGGGTGTCTGAGGTTGCTCTGGATAGCTGCCATGTATTAATGCAGAAGAAAAATGCAAAGAAGAGAAAGTTTGCTTGTTTGTGTAGTTATTTATTTATTTATTGAAAAACCTTGAAGGAAAGAGACTAAACACAGAGAAAGGAATAAAAACAGAGAAAAAAAAGATACCAAAGAAGGATAAAACAAAAAAGGGGTGATATTATCTATTCTTGTGGATTCGTAGAGGTAGTTGTTGGTTCTCTCCTCCATCCTTGTTATGGGAGGGTTCCAATATAGTGGCTAAGCAGCAGGTATGTAGTTTGGGAGTTCTTTGGTAGTTTGGGATGGTTGGTTTGGTTAATTAATTTGATATACCACCTCTTTTGAGCCCTAATGGGCTCACAAGCTAAGCAGTATATTGAACCTAGGGCAATGGAGGGTGAACTGACTTTCCCAGGATGATGGGTTGACTTTTGAGAATCATATATCACAATTAGTTTCCTCCTCTTTTTGTAATTTACATCATCTTTGAAAGATTCGTTATTATTTTGTGTTGTCTGATTTTGCTCAGTTGCTTTAGGCTTATGTGATCTCACATAGTGATTATTGCAACGTGTTGTTCATTGGAATACCTCATAAAAGTTTGAAGAAACTTCAGTGTATTCAGAACACAGCTGCCTGATTTTTGTTGAATTCGGGTTTACGCGATCATGTTATAACAATTCTCTTCATTTGCACTAGCTTCCAGCTTAGAAACACTGTATTTTAAAAATGTTAGTGCTACCATTAAAGTTTTAAATAGGATGGCACCAAAATATGTTTTAGATACACTACCAGTTTATTTTCCTGGATATCTGATGTGTTTCCAGAGTGAAAAGTGTTTTTTTTTTTGTTGCCTTCCACCAGGTCTTTCCATCTTTAGCTTGCTCATTCTCGAGCATAATCTTATCCTATGACCTGACTGTGGAATAAAGTCCCTTCCTCTTCAATGAATGATTTGTTAGGGTATCACAGAGCTGTTGAAACTTGTTTGTTTATTTAATATCTTTCGATAAATTGCATATTTAATCTGGGTTTAGTTAGTTTTATTTAGTTTTACATTGTTATGTTGTCAATATATGTAGTATGTTTAACCCTGTTATGTATGTAGTTTTGTAATCCATTCTGGGCATTATCAGGAGGACAGGCTAAATAATGGAATAAATAAATGGGCTACTGTTAAGATGGGCTATTTTACTTTTAACCTAGGTTATTACAACCTAGGCATATTGCATGGAATGGGACCTATGCTAAAATAGCATGTTAGTGGTAAAAGAACACTTTGAGTTATTTCCTTGTTGAAATGGACTCAGTATCTTGGTGAATCATAAACTGTTTGATTTTCTGTTAGTCTATCAAACATCTCCCACTTGCTCTTATTCATTTCAGTTGCTGTAGTCACTCAACAATTCACACTTCTCTATATCTACTCATCCCATCATTTTAGGAGATTTTAACATACATCTAGATGACTTTCAGACATCCTACACCACTGATTTTCAAACTCTCCTATAAGAGCTTCACCTCTTTCCAATTAATAGCTATTCCACCCATAAAGCAGGTCATATCCTATATTTGTTTCACAGTCCCAGTGTTTAGAATTGACATGGATCCTTCCCCTTTGGACAGATCATTTCCTTCTTACAGCAAATCTTGAATTCAAACTCTTCCAGAAGTGACTAAGATCTGTACTAAGGTTTACAGAGACCTAAGCAAATTAACTCTAGAAAACGTATTTCAAGTATTCTCCCTTCCTCAAGAAGCTTTTTCTACTAGTTCCTCAGAGGAGCAGGCCATATTGTGGCATTCATCCTTAACAAAGGCTTATGATACACTGCATCTCTTAAAATGATCCCAACCTTCAGTTATTGGTGGAACTCTGAACCCTAGTTTAACCAGCCTCTCCAGCTATTAAAACACCAGTTCCAACTTGCAAAGTAAGTACAGAGAAAAAATTCTGCTGACACCATTTTAAACACCTATAAACTATAGCATTTTCTATAAACAAGTCTATTCAGAAAGTTTAAAATGGAATATTTATTGATTTGATTGAGAGTTCCTATAGTTCCATTTCCAGCAAGTAGTTCATAGTGGTTTAAAATAAAAAATTATAAACATGTAGAAAAAAAATCTACAATTTTTCGATAGGAAAGATAAGATAATCATTCGTTCAAATGAAACAGACAAGACAACAGTAGTTTAGAGACAAACAAGAACTAGGTCAACAGACTTTAGTCACAGTGGAAGAGCCGAGAGCAGAATCAGTTAAGAAGAGGGGAAGGCTTGTTGGAAAAACTAAGATTTAAGAAGTGATTTGAAGTATTTTATGAAGTTTCAGCTCTGATGGGAAGGTGTAAGGCATTCCAAAAGGCTGGGGCTGCAAAGAAAAATGCCTGGTGTCGAGTTGATTCTAGGGTGGCTTGTTTTGGATTTGGGAGGACAAGACGATAGTTGTTGAATGAATGGAGTATACGAGAGGGCAATATGAGATAGTGAGAGATGAGAGAGAAAGCGGTAAGCCAATATGGAGGGCTTTTACAGCAAGAAGAAGAACCTTAAAAGGAATGCACTGTTCTATAGGAAGCAAATGATGAGATCTGAGAAAAGGAGAGATATGATTGGAATGATAGGCATTACATAGAAGTTTCTTAGCAGTTGTCACGAATGTGGCCGTGACCCCTCCCAGACTTACCTTATTTCTGGGGGTCAGCTTCTTAGCTGGCTTCTGTTTCTTCTGTCTGTCCTTTCTGAGCTAGCTCTGTCTCTCTGTGCTGGCTGCGTCCAGCAGCATGACTCTAATTGCTTCATTATACTGCACCTGTGTGTGTTGCCTGACAGAGTTAGCTCTGTCTCTCTGTGCTGGCTGCTTCCAGCAGCATGACTCTAATTGCTTCACTATACTGCAGCTGTGGGTTAAGCCTCTCTGTGTTTCAGTATGCTGGCTGCCTGTGTCTGGTAGTTGTGACATCATCAGGCAGGGCCTTGATAAGAAAGTGGTGTTCTTTCCTTCAGGGCCTTTGCAACGTTTGCTATAGGTCCAGGTCAGTGTTGGTGCAGTGTGCACTTGTGACTAATGTGTTTAGCTTCCCTGCTTTTTCCTTGTGGTTCCCCTGCTTTCCCCTTTGGTGCTGTTAGAAGCACTTCTGTTAGTGGAGTGCTTAGGTGCGCTTCTGGTAGCTTGGTGCTTAGGAGCACCTGTGTTAGTTTAGTGCTGTGGAGCACTGCTGTAGCTTGGTGCTTAGGAGCACCTTTGTTAGTTTATGTGTTTAGCTTCCCTGCTTTCCCTGTTGGTGCTGTTAGAAGCACTTCTGTTTGTGTAGTGCTTAGGTGCACTTCTGTTGGTTTACTGTTAGGAGCACCCCTGGTAGTTTAGTGCTTAGGAGCACTTCTGTTGGTTTACTGTTGGGAGCACCCCTGTTAATTCAGTACCTAGGAGCACTTCCGTTTCAAGCTTGTTCTAGTATCCTGGTCCCTGTGTTATCCTGTATCCGGTAAGTCCTGCCGGCCGCTCGAACCCAGGGGCTCAACTCCTGGGGGACAGTGGCTAAGTGCAGGTGACGCTGTATGGACCAGTCCAGTGTGTTCCAGTCCAGTGCGGACCAGTCCGGTGTACTCCAGTGGGTTCTGGTCCGGTGTGTTCCAGTCCAGTGTGGACCAGTCCGGTGTCCTCCAGTCCAGGGGGTTCCAGTCCATGTGTTCTGGCTCTCTGGGAGGTGCCTGCAGTCCTTGTCTGTGCCGGTGTGCTAGCCCAGTGTTGGTTGGTGGGTTTTGTCTGCTGCTGTCGCTCCTCATCAGCAGCCCAAGGACTCACGTTTGCTCCAGAGCCCGTCCCCGTGGGCTCTGAACCTGAGAACCTGACAGCAGTGTTCTGTAAAGTTTGGATCTTTTTTAATTGGAGGTGACTGCAGCCTAGATAGACTATATTGCAATAGTCTTGCTTTGAGGTGAATAAGGAAAGAATCAAAGCATGTAAGGAAACATGGTCTAAATTCAGATACAAAGCATTGATAAAGAAGGCTAAGAGAATATGAAGAGAAACTTGCCATAGAGGCTAAAACTCACAGTAACAATTTTTCAGGTACATCAGAAGCAGAAAGCCAGCGAGCGAATCTGTGGGAGCGTTATATCATGAAAGAGCAAAAGGGGCACTCAGGGAGGGCAAGGCCATAACAGAGAAACTGAATGAATTATTGCTTCAGTCTTTATGGAAGAAGATGTACCGGAAATGGTTTTCAAGGTGATGAGCCGCATTGTACCTGCTTCTGTGGGAAAGTGCGGGGTATAAACATAATAAATAAATAAATGATGTGGAGGAACTAAAAGAAATCTTGGTGAACCTGGAAGACTTATTGAGCCAAATCAACAAATTAAAGAGTAGTAAATAACCTGGACTGGATGGCATATATCCAAGGGTACTCAAAGAACACAAGCATGAAATTGTTGATCTGCTGTTAGTAATATGTAACCTGTGATTAAAATTGTTCATAGTACTTGAAGATTGGAGGTTGGCCAATATGATGCAGATTTTTAAAAAGGGTTCCAGGGGTGACCAAGGAAATTAGAGACTGGTAAGCCTGATGTTAGTGCTGGGTAAAATAGTGGAAACTATTATAAAGAATAAAATTATGGAACACAAAGAGGGGCATAATCGAACGGGGACGACTTATCTCTAAGGGCGTCCATTTCTAAGGATGTTCTGGCGAAGGGGCAGGGAAACCCGTATTATCGAAACAAGATGGACGTCTATCTTTCGTTTTGATAATACAGTCGGGGATGCCCAAATCTCAACATTTAGGTCGACCTTAGAGATGGTGTCTTTAGGTTGACCTTAGAGATGGTCGTCTTTAGGTCATCCTTAGAGATGGTCGTCCCCGGTTTTCGGCCATAATGGAAACCAAGGATGACCATCTAAAAAATGATCAAATCCTAGCCCTTTGGTCATGGGAGGAGCCAGCATTTGTAGTGCACTGGTCCTCCTCACATGCCAGGACACCAACCGGGCACCCTAGGGGGCACTGCATGGACTTCATAAATTACTCCCAGGTGCATAGCTCCCTCACCCTGGGTGCTGAGCCCCCCCAAACACCCCTAAAACCCACTCCCCACAACTGTACACTACTACCATAGCCCTTAGGGATGAAGGGGGGCACCTACATGTGGGTACAGTGGGTTTGTGGTGGGTTTTGGAGGACTCACATTTACCACCACAAGTGTAACAGGTGGGGGGGGGGGGGGGGATAAGCCTGGGTCCGCCTGCCTGAAGTGCACTGCTCCCACTAAAAACTGCTCCAGGGACCTGCATACTGCTGTGATGGAGCTGGGTGTATGTTCAAACAAATCCGCAGTCAAGCGGAGAACTCGAACGCCCCACAGGAGAACACAGTTATAGAAGAAAGTGGGATGTTTGACCACAGCAAAACAAAACCTGGAGAGATGGATCTTAAAAATACTTGTTTATTTTGGGTCAAACATCCCATTTTCTTCTATAACCATGGAGCTGGGTATGACATTTGAGGCTGGCATAGAGGCTGGCAAAAAATGTTTTTTAATTTTTTGGGGGGTGGGGTGGGAGGGGGTTGGTGACCACTGGGGGAGTAAGGGGAAGTCATCCCTGATTCCCTCCGGTGGTCATCTGGCCAGTGCGGGCACCTTTTTGAGGCTTGGTTGTGAAAAAAAAGGGACCAAGTAAAGTTGACCAAATGCTCGTGAGGGACGCCTTTCTTTTATCCATTATCGGCTGAGGACGCCCATCTCTTAACCATGCCCCCGTCCTGCCTTCGGTACACTGCTGACACGCTCCGTGAACTTTGGTCGTCCCCGCAACGGAAAGCAGTTGATGCAAAAAATCGGCTTTCGATTATGCCGATTTGGGCGCGCTAGGGAGAAGGACGCCCATCTCCCGATTTGTGTCGTAAGATGGGCGTCCTTCCCTTCGAAAATAAGCTAGATAGATAATCAGCATGGGTTCAGCCAATGGAAGACTTGCCTCACCAATTTGCTTCATTTCTTTGAAGGCATGAAAAAAATGTGGACAATGGTGAGCTGGTTGATGTGATGTATCTAGATTTTTAGATGCAACTTTGCGAGCAGCAGTATATCAAATACATTTAAATAAAATAAATAAATGTTTGCACTGCTTTTGTTGCTATGAGAAGGGCATTTGTAGGAGTCAGTGGCATTGCTGATCTGGGCTGCCTGAAGGTAGATGGAAACAAGATTGTGGTGCTGAATACTTGTTAGGGATAGGCAGCCAGAAAATTTTAATTTTGTTTTGTTTCCCATGTTATGACTGGGAATGTTCATTTTTTTTCCTGAACTTACGTTCATTAGGAGAGCTATGTCATTAAGGGCTTCTTTTACTAAACTGTGCTAGTGATTCCCAGCACGGCAAATGAGAGGAAGCCCATAGGAATCGAACGGGCTTCCTCTCATTTGCCACATAGGAATCACTTGTGTGATTTAGTAAAAGAAGCCCTAAGCATGTGCAGTATTTGTAAAGCATACAGACTATTATCGGTGAGCAGCAAAACAAGAAATGTTAATTTCCATTTGTAAATGACATGCAACAACATGGATGTGTTCTTGACACTTCGCATGTTATTACAACCACAAGCCCCTCCTTACTGTTTGTAGTGAGGAAAGGGATGGGTACTACAGCCACTGGTGAGTTGGGAGTGGAATAAGAAGATTGTGATGGCAGCTTTCCAATATGCAGAAAAAAGAGTGTAGCAGCTGAAGGATAGAGAGTAGGAAAAGTGCCTTTTGGGTTGAAGTAGAAAACAATGCAGTGATCCCTTGAGAAAGAAAGTAGTGTTGAATGTCTGCAGTTATGAGTTTGGAAATGGACCGAAACCAGCTGTAGCATGGCTATAGTGTTCCTGTGATTTTTGTGGGAAGAGATGGAGTCTGAGGCTGTCAAAGCAGCCTAGGAGTGGAGGGAAACAAAGGACTGAGAAGCTCCGAAACAGAGAATAAAAATGAAAGTCACTCACCTACGTCCTCTCTGTAGTCTGGAGAAAGATTCTACAAACTGCTGCAATTTTATAGTTCAAGGAGCCTAGTGAGTATTGCATAAGATAACCAAAAACAAGTATAGCAAGTATGAGAATTACTGTTACATAATGTTAGGGAGTTCTGGTTTCTTAAATCTTGGTTTGTTAGCGATATATAATTAAAGGTATTTAGAGACCGTATTGCATAACATTAATCAAACATATTAGAGCAAGTATGAGATACAGTATATCATTATATAATGTACATGGAACTACAAAGTGGGTAGGAAATTTTGTTTCTTCTCTATTTTCTGGTTTATTTAGATTTAGGTCATTCCTTTTTTAATGGTTGCTCAAGGTTAGGAAGCCAGATAGATGTTTGTTTTGTTACATTTGTACCCCACGCTTTCCCACTCATGGCAGGCTCAATGCGGCTTACATGGGGCAATGGAGGGTTAAGTGACTTGCCCAGAGTCACAAGGAGCTGCCTGTGCCTAAAGTGGGAATCAAACTCAGTTCCTCAGGTCCCCAGGACCGAAGTCCACCACCCTAACCACTAGGCCAAAAACTGAAATTACTGTAAGAGGCACACGGTAGTCGGGCGGTAAGTTCATTTTGGCATGCATTGGGCGCACGTAGACGCTTACGTGGCTTAGTAAAAAAGGGCCCTCTGTTTGTAGGTTGGCTGAAGTTTTAAATACTAGTCTTACATAACTGTGTTTTATATATTTGTTCTGTTTAACCCAGAGGTGCTGCATGCACTCCCCAAAGTTGGGGAGAATCAATTGACAACACCAGATATGAGAAATCTATTTGTTTTATTAAATCATCAAGTCAAAAATTCAGGTAGGCAGTATCAGTACTGCATAAGGCTTATTCTACAGAAGACGATAATTAGGAGGAAACGGGTGGTATGAGAAATCAGCTCTCAAGTCTTATTAATACTCACCAAAGCAGTTATTACAAGATCAATTGTAAGCACAATCAAAGGACATGAACATCATTTCTCATAGGGAGGTCAGCCAGTGATACAAACAGGTGCCACAATTACCGAGATCTCCTAAGAGTGTTCTTGTTGACAGTGTTTTATACCCCTTATGTTCTATTACTGGAAGTTACAGCTCACAATTAGTAAATTGATTTAGCAATATTAGTTTCAACCACCATGATAATTCTTGTCCTTCAAGTTTCGGTCAGCCTCTTTCATAGTTCTGTTTTCTTGCACCTGGCAAACTGTAATCTTATGTTTTGCAAAATATCTCTGAGCGCAGGTTCTCATTATGGCCTGATGCAGCTGTCATTTCTACATCAGCTCTGCTATCTTTTGCACCTTTGCCAAGTTTCACATGTCACAATTCTGTGTTGTTACAATACAGTGAGATTTTAGGTCAGACATAGTTTGAGGATTTTAGAGGCCTAGTTGGCAGCTTTAAGACTCTTGATACCTGTATCTCACAGAAGGCAAGTGATATCCATTTTCTACATCTCCCCTCTTGAAGGGCCTATAGGTAGGGCCTTCATATGTAGGACTTCTAGTATGTGGCCATCCTGCAAGATGGCGGATGAACAGGAGCTCAAGTAAGAAGCTCCTGGGCCGGAGACGCTCCCGAACCAGTGCAGCCCTCGAGGCTGAAACAGGAAAGCGGTCCGGACGTCCAACAATGGGAGATCACACGGGTGAGCCGTAGTCATTCTCTGCAGCTTCGGGCGGCCACCCCATCGACCCCCAGATACAAGCCACTGGCAGCCGCAAGGCCATGCGGTGCCGACTGCCAGCCGGGATGAGCAAGGCGAACGGGATCGGAAGATCACTGCGAGCAGATCGAGCTCTCCTTCTGACCAGGCACCGACCCGCAGCTGGGCCCGCCAACTGGGTAGAGAGTTGTGGCTGACTGAGAAGGGAACCATGCACCTTCCCAGGGCCCCGACGAGGGCCGCTGTGATCGAAAAGCCTTGCGGTCAGCGATTACGCAGCACCAGACCCGAGGACTGGCAGGCAGCCAACGGAGATCGACTGTCGAAGCATCGGAGACCAGGGACCGGTGGGACTGTTGAGGCATCAGAGACCAGGGACCGGCAGGACCAGCAAGCCCCCAGGTCAGCTGCTTGTTCCTGTGGCCGCCGTTCGGGCCGCCAGAGCTGACCGTTGGCTGGGGAACCCAGCTGGTGCGGGTGAGTGACCGGGGGACAGACAGAGCAAAGAGGACCGGGAGGCAGGTGAGCGGAGGGATTCCTGACCCAGATCGCTCCAGCTTGTCCCAGTCCCGATGCTCTACTCTCTCCTGCTCCAGCTTATTCCAGTCCATCTGCCCCGCTTATTCCAGTCTGCCTGATCCAACTTCGCCCTGCTTGTTCCAGTCCATCAGCCCCAGCTTGCTCCAGTCTGCCTGATCCAGCTTTTCCCTGCCTGTTCCAGTCCTCCTGATCCAGCTGCTTGTTCCAGTCCATTTGCTCCAACTTGTCCAATCCGCCTGATCCAGCTTTTCCCTGCTTGTTCCAGTCCGTCTGCCCCAGCTTGTTCCAGCTTGCTCCAATTCAGCCTATTCCACTCCTACTGCTGAGCTCCCCACCGCACCCACCTGTTCCTGCCTGCCTGCTAGCCAATCAACCAACCTGCCTGCCTGCCTCCTCTACCTCAGTCACTACTCATGGCCCCTATACACATTCTCTTCCTTGCCCTGTCCCTTCCTAATCTTTTCCCCCTCCCCCACCGCTTTATACCACATGAACCCACTGCCCATCCATGTCCTCTCCCGTCCTGCTCACTACTGCAATACCCTACGCACCCCCGTCACACATCACCTCTCCATCTCTACTGTCCTCCTCCTCATTCCTAGCTCTCAACCTTCAACACCTCCTTCCTGCCATGAACCCTTCCCTATTCCTCCTAAGCGCATCCCGTCTTCGTCGCATTCATCGCCCTACCTCCCCCACCCTCCTCCGCACTGTCTTGCTCCTTCTCCTGCTATCCGCAGGAGACATCAATCCCCACCCTGGTCCCCCAAACCTGTCCTCGTCCTCTATGCAAACATTTCTGCGATGTCTCCAATCTCATCTCTATTCCCCCCCTCCTCCCTCCCCTTCTCTTGTGCCCTGTGGAATGCCCGCTCGGTCTGCAACAAACTTTCCTTCACCCGCGATCTCCTCATCTCCTGTTCCCTTCAACTGATCGCCCTAACTGAAACCTGGCTCACCCCTGATGACTCTGCCTCAGTAGCGGCCCTATGCCATGGAGGTTATCTTTTCTCCCATTCTCCCTGCCCAGTTGGCCGCGGTGGCGGCGTCTGGTTACTACTTTCGCCCTCCTGCAGTTTTCAACCTCTCATCCTACCGCAGTCTCGCTGCTTCTCATCCTTTGAAGTTCACTCCATCCGTCTATTCTACCCGCTGCCACTCAGAGTTGCAGTCATTTACCGCCCCCCTGATAAGTCCCTCTCTTCCTTCCTTATCGACTTCGATGCCTGGTTCTCCATTTTTCTTGAGCCCTCATCCCCATCCCTCGTTCTTGGAGACTTTAACATACACACTGATAACCCATCCAACTCATACGCTTCTCAGTTCCTCACTCTAACCTCCTCCTTCAACCTCCAACTGAGCTCCACCACCCCTACTCACCAATCTGGCCACTGTCTTGACCTCGTCCTCTCCTCTACCTGCTCACCCTCCAATTTCTGCGCCTCAGCGCTTCCTCTCTCTGACCAACACCTAATCACCTTCACACTTCATCACCCTCCTCCTCAGTCCCGCCCAACACTAACCACTACTTCCAGGAATCCCCAGGCTGTCGACCCTCACACCTTATCCTCCAGTATCTCTAATCTCCTCCCTTCCATCATGTCCTCCGAGTCTGTTGACAAAGTGGTCTCCACTTACAATGCCACTCTCTCCTCTGCTCTGAACACCCTTGCACCATCTATCTCCCGTCCCACAAGGTGTACTAATCCCCAGCCCTGGTTGACCCCTTGCACCCAATACCTTCGCTCCTGTGCCCGATCGGCTGAACGCCTCTGGAGGAAATCTCGCACCCATACTGATTTCATTCATTACAAATTCATGTCACCCTCCTTCCAGTCCTCCCTATTCCTCACCAAACAGGACTATTACACCCATTTGAATAATTCCCTCAGCTCTAACCCTCGTTGTCTCTTCGCCACCCTTAACTCCCTCCTCAAAGTGCCCTCCGCTCCCACCCCCCTCACTCTCTCCTCAATCACTGGCTGACTACTTCCGCAACAAGGTGCAGAAGATCAACCTTGAATTCACCACCAAACCTTCTCCTCTTCACCTTACAACCCACTCCCTCAACCAACCAACCAAGTCCTCCTTCTCCTCTTTTCCTGACATCATTGAAGAGGAAACCGCCCATCTTCTTTCCTCCTTGAAATGCACCACCTTTTCCTCTGACCCCATCCCCACCAACTTAACACCATCTCTCCTACTGTCACCCCCTCCATCTGACATATCCTCAACCTCTCTCTCTCCACTGCAACTGTCCCTGACACCTTCAAGCATGCTGTAGTCACACCACTCCTCAAAAAACCATCACTTGACCCTACCTGTCCTTCCAACTACCGCCCGATTTCCCTCCTACTCTTCCTCTCCAAGATACTTGAATGCGCCGTTCACAGCCATTGCCTTGATTTTCTCTCCTCTCAGGCCATCCTTGATCCGCTCCAATCCGGCTTTCGCCCCCCACACTCGACGGAAACGGCACTATCTAAAGTCTGCAATGACCTGTTCCTTGCCAAATCCAAAGGTCACTACTCCATCCTCATCCTCCTCGACCTATCTGCCGCTTTTGACACTGTCAATCACAACTTACTTCTTACCACACTGTCCACATTTGGGTTCCAGGGCTCTGTCCTCTCCTGGTTCTCCTCTTACCTCTCCCACCGTACTTTCAGAGTACATTCTCATGGTTCTTCCTCCACCTCCATCCCGCTCTCTGTTGGAGTTCCTCAGGGATCTGTCCTTGGACCCCTTCTCTTCTCAATCTACACCTCTTCCCTAGGCTCCCTGATCTCATCTCATGGATTCCAATATCATCTTTATGCTGACGACACCCAGCTTTATCTCTCCACACCAGACATCACTGCAGAAACCCAGGCCAAAGTATCGGCCTGTTTATCCGACATTGCTGCCTGGATGTCCAGCCGCCACCTGAAACTGAACATGGCCAAGACCGAGCTTATTGTCTTCCCACCCAAACCCACTTCTCCTCTCCCCCCATTCTCTATTTCAGTTGATAACACCCCCATCGTCCCCGTCTCATCTGCCCGCAACCTCGGAGTCATCTTCGACTCCTCCCTCTCCTTCTCTGCGCATATCCAGCAAATAGCCAAGACCTGTCGTTTCTTCCTCTATAACATTAGCAAAATTCGCCCTTTCCTTTCTGAGCACACCACCCAAACTCTCGTTCACTCTCTCATTACCTCTCGCCTCAACTACTGCAACCTACTCCTCACTGGCCTCCCACTTAGCCATCTATCCCCCCTTCAGTCCGTTCAGAACTCGGCTGCACGTCTTATCTTCCGCCTGGACCGATATACTCATATCACCCCTCTCCTCAAGTCACTTCATTGGCTCCCGATCAGGTACCGGATACAGTTCAAGCTTCTCTTACTAACCTACAAATGCACTCGCTCTGCAGCCCCTCCTTACCTCTCTACCCTCATCTCCCCTTATGTTCCTACCCGTAACCTCCACTCTCAGGACAAATCCCTCCTTTCAGTACCCTGCTCCGCCCTTTCTGCCTCGCCTCACCCCATGCTTGGAATAAACTCCCTGAGCCCATACACCAGGCCCCCTCCCTGCCCATCTTCAAATCCTTACTCAAAGCCCACCTCTTCAATGTCGCCTTCAGCACCTAACCACTATACCTCTATGCAGGAAATCTAGACTGCCCCAACTTGACATTTTGTCCTTTAGATTGTAAGCTCTTTTGAGCAGGGTCTGTTCTTCTTTGTTAAACTGTACAGTGCTGCGTAACCCTAGTAGCGCTCTAGAAATGTTAAGTAGTAGTAGTAGGGCTTCTAGAGTCTAGTGAGGGAGCGTGATACAAAGGGTGGCATAGGTGGTCTGGCACAGTGAGTGAAAAGGCCATGATGAGAATCAACATGCAGGTACATGGATATATGCAAACATGAAGGAGAGTTGGGAAATCCCTTTACCATAATGAACCCAAGGAACCTAAATATTCTATATCCACCCTTCTTGAGCAGAGCGAAACTTGAAAACACCAGAATTCAATTAGGTCTATTTAACATATATAACAAAATCTACTAGCGTGAGTAAATGTAGTTAAAAGCTAATATAGGATAAATGACTGAGCATAACATCAATGAACAGATTATTAACAAGATTCTGGATAACATGTAATACTCTTAAACCATAGTAGCAGGTCCTTCTATTATGGGGACCGCAGAGCGCATGGAGGGGTGCATAGGAATATAATCTGCTTCCTCTGCATCCTCTGTAAGCTTTGTATTAGCCATAAGGCGTTCATACAGAACATATTGACCTGCAGGTTCTTTCTTGCTCAAAGCAGTTTAAATTAAGCGTTCAACTAATCCTCTGACACATGGAATAATACAACATCCAACAAGTACAAAAATGGCAATACAAACAATAATTGTGGTCGCAGCTAAAATAATAAACATTTTCCATTTACCAAAAACTTTATCCATCCATCCGGTCCAGGAAGTGTCAACACCAGAGTTGGCAGCAAGTTCTTCAGAAAGTGAAAGTGAGGCCTTTCAAGGCTCTGGTGATTGATCCATCTGGAGCGGTATTATTGGGGATAAAGGTACAACATTGAGTACCCAATTTTTTACAGACCCCTCCTTCTGATGCTAACATCATATCAAGAACCATTCTCTGCTATCAATATGTTTATTTATTAGCTCTTTCTATCCCAGAGGTATGCTCCACACACTCCAGTAGTTGGAGAGAAACAAAGGGAATGCCACAGAATTATTGCTATGAGAAAATTCTGCTCTTTATTTGATACCTCATCAAGTATTTGTACAATTGACAGATCAGTGATATCTCACTGGGAGTACAGAATATTGCTACATGAAATTACCTCTATATCTGAGACTCCAAAGAATATACAAGCATCATGTACAATCAATTAGTTATGGGAATATAGTACCACGGCTACACATAGGTGTTCTCTGGGTCTGAGTCTCTACTGCCAAAGCCAATTAACATCAACAAAAAAATGTTTAATATAATGTGGATCTTGAGAAGAGTGAAATCCTATCTTCCCTTGGACACCTTCGGGAACTTAGTACAATCTACCGTACTCATACACGCAGATTACTGCAACAGTGTTTTTTTTAGGTTGTAAGTCCCTAATATTGAAAAAGCTCCAGACTTCCCAAAATACGGCAGCCAGATTAATTTTCGGCAAGTCAAGATTTGACAGCGCAACACCTCTTTGAGAGAAGCTCCACTGGCTCCCCATCAGAGAAAGAATCAACTTTAAAGTCCACACAATGATTTACAAGATATTACATGGAGAAGCCCCCACCTACATGAATCACCTTATCGACCTCCCAACCAGGAACAGTTTGAAGTTTTCTCATACCTATTTAAATTTACACCTCCCCAACTGCAAAGGAGTTAAGTACAAATCCCTCTACGCATCCAATTTTTCCTTTTTAGGTAGCCAACTTTGGAATGCTCTACCAAGACCAATCCATACCATTAACGGCCTTCTGCCCTTCAGGAAAGCACTGAAGACCCATCTCTTCAAGATAGCCTACCCTAACGATCCAACCTAACCAAAACTTGTCCACATGATTCTTATTGACATCTGTGTTACATGACCATGCTCCCATTATCCTTTTTGCTACCCCCATATCCCTTCCTTTCCATCTTCATACACCTACCTCCCAATGCTCATCTTCCATGTTTAATTTTACTTATCCGTTAACCCCATTAATCTTGTGTTTACTACAAACTGTATATTCTTACAACTTTGAAATTCTTTATATTGTTACTGTGTAAGCTGCATTGAGCCTGCCATGAGTGGGAAAGCACGGGGTACAAATATCTAATAAATAAATAAATTAGTAGATATAAAAGACTCAAAGCTACTTATGAGAGAGCAATTGATTACTTGCCAATTCAGATACAATTGATTGATTTCCCATGGGAGAGAGACAGCCCTAACTGTCATAACTATGTCTGTCAGCAAAATATTCCCTTATTTCATTGCTTGTTAAAATCTCCTCTTCATTCTTGAAATCATCAGACTCATTCATTTTGTATGCATTTCAGACAATTTTGTGCCACCTTTTGTGAATATTTTGCCATACAATTTTTATGGCAAGAATTTTTGCAAAAAGTACTGAATTCTGGTGAATAAAGGAAATCTGCAGAATCAATGGGATTTATATGTGTGGGGAAAAAAGGTGGGATGAAAAGTTGGTATTGTATTAGGAATAACTCAGAAATGAATGAGAACTCTATCACTTGTACATTTTATTGTGGTTCAAAATTCTTCCTACTTCTTAATTTTGAATTTGGAAGGTTAGTTCAGGTAGTAAGAGAACTCCAGGCAAGTTAGATGTTCAGGTAGAGTTGATAAGTCCCTGCCCAGGAATGCTTCCAATTTGATACCTGAGAAAGGAGAGAGAAGGGACTTGCCAAGGTTACAAGGATCCTCATTGAATCGGTGAACATCACCGTTAATAGAAGAACAAATACTCAGTACTATCTCTCTCTCTCTGAACTGTATCATATGTAGAATAGTTGCTGTCTGGTGAGCCAGCTCCATTTTATATATTTATTTTCAAAATGTATATTCTGCGTTATCTAAAAGTCTAAGTGGGTTAATGCTAGTTAGTACAGATGTGTGATTCTTGTCTGGCTGTGGGAAGTGGGACAAGATCACACCACTGATGCTCTCACTGCACTGGCTGCCTCTAAGATTTAATTTAATTTAACTTTGGCATTTATAGTCCGTTTAACCTTGTAGTTCTAGGCGGACGAGAAATCCAAATTAAGGAGAAGAATTGTACATTGAAACTCAATTAAACCAAACTTCATTACAATGAAAACAAGGTAAATATTAGATACAGTTTAAAGTCTATTTAGTATTTAAGACCCCAATTGATAATGCTCTTTGTTATTGAGCTTCTATTGTCCTTGGCATTATTTACAATCATCTGGGATGAGTTTATTTATAAATTGTTTAAGTAAAGACATAATATTTCTGCAGCTTTAGTCAAAGTATCCAGGGCAGACTACATGACACATCCATAATACATAGAAACATTTGTGTTTGATCATTGTGCTTCCAGTGAGCGAAGAGAGGCTGAGTGTAACCTGGACATCTGCTGTTTCTATTGTGACTCCTGTGGATGGTAATTTCATAATAAGTCATCTAGGTTGAAAGGTTAAGGTGACCCTATTTTGAGGTTATTTTATAAAGGCACATAAGTGCCTATCAGGCTTATTTTCGAAAGAGAAGGACGCCCATTTTTCAACACAAATCGCAAGATGGGCATCCTTCTCACAGGGTTGCCCAAATCGGCATAATTGAAAGCAACTGCTTTCCGTCGCGGGGATGACAATTGTTCACGGGGGCGTGTCGGAGGCGTAGCAAAGGCGGGACTGGGGCGTGCCTAACACATGGACGTCCTCGACCGATAATGGAAAAAAGAAGGGCGTCCATGACGAACACTTCGTCATGGACGCCCTTCTTTTTTCCATTATCGGTCGAGGACGACTTTACCTGCTGCTTTTTTTTTTTTTTTTACAACCAAGGCACAAAAATGTGCCCTAAATGACCAGATGACCACCAGAGGGAATCGGGGATGACCTCCCCTTACTCCCCCAGTGGTCACTAACCCTCTCCAACCCTCAAAAAAAAAAATTTTTTTTTTCCAGCCTCTATGCCAGCCTCAAATATCATACCCAGCTCCACGACAGCAATATGCAGGTCCCTGGAGCAGTTTTAGTGGGTGCAGTGCCCTTCAGGCAGGCGGACCCAGGCCCATTCCCCCCCTCCCACCTGTTACACTTGTGGTGGTAAATGTGAGCCTTTCAAAACTCACTAGAAACCCACTGTACCCACATCTAGACGCCCCCCTTCACCCCTTAGGGCTATGGTAGTGGTGTACAGTTGTGGGGAGTGGGTTTTGGGGGAGGGGGTTGGGTGCTCAGCACCCTTGGTAAGGGAGCTATGCATGTGGGAGCTGTTTCTGAAGTCCACTGCAGTGCCCCCTAGGGTGCCCGGTTGGTGTCTTGGCATGTCAGGGGGACCAGTGCACTACAAATACTGGCTCCTCCCATGATCAAATGGCTTGCATTTGGTCGTTTCTGAGATGAATGTCCTTGGTTTTGATTATCACTGAAAATCAGAAACGACCAAGTCTAGGGACGACCATCTCTAAGGTCGACCTACATTTCGTGGTTTGGGTGTCCCCGACTGTATTAGCAAAACGAAAGATGGACACCCATCTTGTTTCGATAGTATGGGTTTCCCCGCCCCTTTGCCGGGACGTCCTGCGAGGATGTCCTCAGGAAAACTTGGGTGCCCGTTTCGATTATGCCCCTCTATGTGTCTTTATAAAATATCATCAGAAAAGCAGCTGAAATCATGGCTACAGTGTTACTATGCAACACTGGGCCTTCAAGAAAGAGACAATGGCAGTCCTTTATTGTGAAAAAGACCTGACACGGGCTGTGTTTTGGCGCACAAGCGCCTGCCTCAGGGATCAAAGTGTGTCTTCACAATATATGAACAGGAATGTTCAGACAGTCCGAGTAAATTGCCAGCCACCACTGAGCATTTGTTCAATCCTACCAGATGCTGTCTGTGTGAAAACTGCCAAAAGATAGGGCAATAAATGATAGGGAAAGGGGAGAAAGAGACAGTGGGCTATGAAAAGTGCAAAAGTCAAAGAAGGAGACAGTCCACTAAAGAGTGTGAGAGAGGGTAGACATGGGGAAGTAAAATAAGAATGGGGAGCCTATATAAGGAATAAGAGACAAGAAAGGGACTGAAGGTGGAGAAGGAATGAATGACAGGAAACGAACCGGGGCTGATGAGAGGATGAGCTTCAGAGGTAGAAAGAAATTGAGTAGGGGATGAGTACATAGGATGAAAATGGGGGACTAGAAAGTGATCAAAAGATGGGAATTGGAGGCTGATGAAGAAATGAGAGAAACTGGGAAGACTAGAAAGGTAAATGTAGGGCTTAAGGGTGATAAGAAGGAACAAATTCTAGTTAAAGGTAGATATTAAGGCATATAAGAAAAATGGATTAAAAAAAAGATGTAACTGAAAGCTCAGTATCAGATATAGGGGAAGAAGGGAAGAAGACAGGGGAGTGAAGAAACAGAAAATGGAAATGAGATCCTAGAAAAGGACTTAAGCAAAAACAAAAAGAAGGGGGAAAGAGACCAGGACCAACCCAAATAGAAAAATAATATGATCAAAGGCACAAAATACTTATGTTCAATTTTCAGAGAAGGAAATTTGTCAGTTTTGAAAATGTGCATTACCTGTATTTTGCTGGACAGGAAGAAGGAGAATGCAGGAGGAAATGCATTTCTATGTCGCTTTTTCCCTTATTCTTGGGCTTACCAACACTGGTTTCTTCATTTTTTTCCATTTCATTTTCGGTCTGCATATTTGTAATCGTCTATGTTTTGTTAGGTGATGACTGCTTGTCTTTTGTGTATGTATCTGAGGTCAGCTTTCACAACTGGATATGTTCTATAATATTTGTAGTACTAACTTTTCATAGAAAGGCTTAGTGCAGTTACGTTCTTGGAGTTAATGCTAAAATCAAAAATCTACCACGGGCAGAAACACACAATTAAGGAGGGATCTACATGCTCGTTACTGACTGAAAGATGCAGAAAGAATTTTAATGCTAAAGTTAACTCGCATAGTAGACACCAGCACACAGAATATTAAAATGTATGGAAAGGAGGCTACAAAGTGAAAAACCTACACTATCTCTGAGGTGGTGTAGAAAAGTAAAGAGAGTCCCACAACTCTCCACATCCCACTCCAACATAGCTTTCTGCATCTTCTAGGCAGCACCCATTACTTTCCAAGCCAACCTGACCTGACCCCCTACCCTGATGTTTAAAAAATTCCTTCTCCCCCATATTCAAAGTAATTTAAGCAGGCACTTAAATCCCCTGAGGCTGCCTAACTCGGACAGTGCTGCTGAATATTGCCTCTGAACTCTGCCCAAAAAAGTGGACAGGTCAGAGGCGGTACAACGAGCAATGTTAGGTAGGAGCCCGAGGTTATGTGGGTGTTGGCAGTCAGTGCTAGCACCACATAGCTAAGAGGGTTAATTTAGAACAGATCAAAAGCTATCCTATATTAATCCGCTTGGACTATGAGGACCCGTCACTGATTGGCTGGGACCTGTATAAAATAAACAATTGGCCTTTCTCTCTGATCCCCCCCCCCATCTGCTCCCCCTTGATGAGTTATGTAGGCCCCTTCCATCCCCCCAATGTGCTGCAAACCCCTCCAACAACCCCCACCCCCACCTAACAGTCAGAATAGATCCCCCCCCAGTGGCCTACCATACCTTCTTGGTGGTCCATGGGGCAACGGGGCAGGAGTGAACCTCCCTCGCTCCTTCCCCTAGCAGAAGCTTCCTGAAATGGATGCTACAGACTTGCGGTACTACAAGTAACATGAGGCTGCAGTGTGAGATCGTAGCAGCTATTTTCAGGAAACTGCCACTAGGAACAGGAGCGCAGGGGGTTTGCTCCTGCCCCTGTCGCCACACTGGACCACCAGGGAAGTCAAGTAGGCCCCAGGGGGACCTATTCTGACTGGCAGGTGGGAGTGGGGATGGGAGGGGGAGAGGGATCTATGAGGGGGCTTGTTGGGGGAGCTATGCAGCACATCATGGAGATGGGAGAGGCCTACAGAACTCATTGGGAGGGCAGGAGGGGGATTGGAAGGAATGAATGTTTTTAATTTATGCTAGTTTTGGCCAATATTCAGCCAGAGCCCACATATTTGTCTTATGCGGGTCCAGCCTGAATATTGGCTGAGACCCAGATAAGCTCCGCCAGCCACCCCACAAAAATTAGCTCTGGATATCCAGTGCCAGTGTCCACACACGGCCCGGCAATGAACATCCAGGGCTAATTTAGCTGGCAACACCGCAACTAAATCCACCTCTCCACTCTCCAACTCAGTAAAAGCACAAATGGGTCCAAAGACAGGTTGTGGCTTCTCTTATTCTCATTTATAGCAGGTCTAAATTGGGATGTTTTCCTTTCTACCCTAGTATGTCACTCTGCTGTTATCACTAGAAAACATCCATCCTGTAACACCAACCATGACCCCCCCCTCCCCAATGCTCCTTCTCAAAAACGTCTTTTTCTGTATGGTTCGCTCACTTGGATGCTTGTTTTTTCAGCATGTTTTTGATTATGGTGACTTGGGCAGATTTTGACATCCATGTACTTTGAAATGAGTGCCATGGTTTTATAATTCCCTTTATATACGTCTTTAACCTACCATAGATAGTAGTGATTACTGGATTTACTCCCACAATTCCCTATCCCTTGCCCTTCCCCTCAAAATAACACAGGCAATCTATGCTTATGTTACTAATCTATGCCTGCAGTCCACCTAAATTAATCTCCTGCATATGTCCACTCTCCAGTTATGTAAAAGCATGTACCTTCTTGTTAGCACATGTACTTTTATATTTGGATTATTTTATAAGTGGTCTATATGAGAAAGATCCTTTATAAAATTACCTTCATAGGATAGAATGCTTTACCAGTGACCCTGCAAGTTAAAAAGATTGCTTGATATTTTGTAAGTTACTGGAAGCCCATTTGTTTGTGTTGACTTATGGGTATCACTTGGGTGGTTTATATGAAAGACAGAATAGTATTTGATTCTTTGATTTTTTATAGAATGCTTGTCTTATTTTTGTATGTGTTGATCTTGATGACCTTGAGTTTTCTTTTTTTAGCCAGATGGGCGTTATATAAGATTGTATAATTAAATTATAGCTCTGAAATGTTTCATATATTTCAAAGCGTGTTGACTAATTTTGAGCAGAGACATTTCCCTAACAGTGGGGTGAAAATCACTCATCCTGATTGCCTAATGTTACTTTTGTTCTGAAGATATTTAGTTTTGAATAATGATTTCTTTGCTTTATTTTAATTATTATGTTGGAGAGGCATATATTGGCAAAGATGTTCCAGGCTCAGAACTTCCTGGTAGCTTCAAGATTCAATTTATTTTGATAAACTGCAAATCATATAAGAATGTTGAAGTGGTGTTTAAAGTTTATAATAAGAGGTCTACATGCAATGTAAAGGACTAGGGCAGGGAAGACCATCAACAAAAAGAAAATACAAAAGGGCAGAGAAATTATTTACAGTGTATCCCATAAACATGTAAAGGACTGAGAAGTAAGTGAACATAAGGTAGTGTGCCACACTGCATCACGATAAGATACTGATCTCCACTTGAGGAAAGACCTGAGTGAAAAGTGGGTTTTAAGGACACTTTTGGAATATTTAGTAATACTCTTCTAATTTTGTTTAGATTCTTCTCATCCCAAGAAATGTGTTACAAATTGGTCAATGGAAGCGATTTTCAAGCTGCCTATGGAAGAAGAGGGTGGTGGTTATTCTTTAGCGAGGCACCTATATCAAAGATGGAAAAAGTTGCCTATTTTGAGGCTATTATATAAAGATAACATAAGTGGCTATGTGCTTTTAAAAACAGGAATCCAGTACTAGACCCCATAATGAACAAAGTCACATATTTGATCATTCCTGGAGGGGTAGCTTGGGCAGAGTGCTAGGGTGGAGTTGTGATTTATTCATGTATTTTGTAATATATAGGGGACCATGCATAGAATACACAGCATCTCTCCTTCCCCTCCCACCAGGTCCAACTTTCCTCTCTCCCTCCCCCCTTCCACCAACTCTAACACCTCCCTCCCTTTCAACCCCACCCATCAGATTCAGCATCTCTATATACTTCCTCCCTTCCCCGCCCCACATTATTATCACCATGTCTAGCATTTCACCCTCTCCTGTCGCTTTCCTTCCTCCCACTCTGTCCAGCATCTCTGTCTTTCATTTCCTCTCCTTCCCCCTTTCCTTCATCCCTCCCATCAGATATAGCATCTCTCTCTTCCTCCGCTTCCCCCTCAGATCCCACTAGGTCCTGAATCTCTCTTTTCCTCCATCTCCTTCTTCCACCCCTTCCAGAATCTTTTTCTCCCTCTCATCCCACCTGGTCCTACCGTAGGTTCCCTAGTGGTGTAGCAGGTAGTTGCGACAGGTACCCTCTTGTTTCTGCCCATGCCAACTCCTGGGTCAAAATGGCTGATGTGACCTTATTCTATGTCCAATTTGTCAACTCTCCCCATCTCACACAGGTGATCAGGGCTACCCACAGAGAAGGTGTCTAATAACTCCCATCAAAAGACCCAGAAATTAGGCTGTGGATTGCTACAACAGGGTGCACTAGCAAACCAGGGCCATCATCAAACACACCTTTTGGACCACTCAAGTCCTGATTCAGGTGCTTAGATTGATCTGGAGAGGAGCTGCTCTACAGTTATGTTAGCAACATACAAGATTACCAAAGTCAGGAAATAATCAATATCTTGACATTTAACAGCCCATCATAAATATTTTGGAGAAATGGAGTGTAGTTTAACAAATAATAGAGAATCCTCCATTTTCACAACTATGCACAGCTATAGACATCTTCAAAATGGAAGGAAAAAGCCTCAGTCTCCTCATCACTGTTATTAAAACATTGATGTATGAGATATTCACGTCACTGGTTTAAAACAAAATCCTTCCATATAACAGTCACATAATTTAACATTTAAACAGAGAATAATTTGTAACTTCAAGCTACTGTATAATTCAAACAGCAAATTCATAGAGCGCTTAGCTTTCACAAAGACTTCTTCCAAAATGAATGATGTGGTCTCACCGACTGGCCAGCATTTGGCAAATCGCTGTTCCAGGGATTAAGGACCGCCAAATTCTGGAAGTAGAAATTAAGTGAAAACATTTTTTAAGTTTCCACAACACTATTAATCAAAAAGAAGCATGGTACAACTCAATTTTAAAATGGTTCAAAAACTTAGGGCCCTGTTTAGAAAGGCACACTAGCATTTTTAGCGCATGCTAAAAATTAGCATGCACTAACCATCTACATGGTTATCACATGCTAAAAACGCTAGTGCGTCTTTGTAAACAGGGCCCTTAGAGCTCAAAAGTTCTTAAATTTGGCCCCTGAACTAAAAAACACTTTCATTATGGTAATTCGCATGACATCATATCCTGTTTTTGTCAACAAAACTATATTGCTATTGTATTCATAGTTCATACCATTAGGTACTTCTTGTTCAATTTATGAATCTATTGTTGTTCTTTGTATATTAGACAAATTTTACGATCAATTTATAAATCAGTTCAAATCACAATAAGTATGGTGCTCCTGTCTGTATATAATGTTGCACAAGCGAGACTTCCATTCTTTTTTTTTTTTTTTTTTTTTTTGAAAATTTCTTTATTGCATCATGAAGACAAATATAAACATCTGCTGCCACCTGCAGCTCAACGTCACTCAGTACATTGCAATCGAAAGAACAACAGTACAAATTTTACATCTACAAAACATATGTATTGGTCCCCATGTGCTTTTATGTTTCCTCCCTTGTTAATCCCTTCCCTTGTGGATGAGATCCCCCCCCCCTCCCCTCGTTTGCCCTCCCTCCCTCTTCCCCCCCTATCTGGCTATTCTTTACTTTGCAAATCAGGGTCTGGCGCCATGAGCAGATCTCGCGCTCTCCCCCATATATCTTTATACTGGCGATTGCCAAGCGCTGTTGAAAACTTTAGTGTCATATTCACCCACTGGGCCATGTCCTTCATTTGAGCCTTCCACCGCTCCAAAGGTGGAGGTTCAGTCTCAACCCAAGCTTGCAAAATGCATTTCTTCACCAGTAATGCAGTCAACAGCACAAATCTACACTGAGCTACACCCAGTCCTTGCTGTCCAAGAGATTCCTTACAGCCCATTAGAATAGCTGAATACTTCCACTCCATTTCACGTTGTAACGTCTTTTCAATTACTTCCAGCGCTCCTACCCATAGCTTGTGTAGGCTCGGGCACTCCATAAATGAATGCAAAAAGCCTCCCACACTTTTCCCACATTTGTTGCAAACATCATCCTCCCACATCCCCATGGTCTTGCCTCTCTCTTTAGTAATATGTACTCTGTATAAAATCCTGTATTGTATATCCTGTAGGGCTGCATTTGGTGTAATCTTGCTTAACCCCCCAAAGACCATGCTCAGCCGTTTCACGGAAATCTCCTCACCCGTGTCTCTACTCCAAATCTCTGCTAACTGCTGGACATGTGGCGCCTCCTGTGACTCCCGAATTAATTGGCACCATTGTGACAATCTATTTAGCTTGGGCGGGATTTGCAAAAACATTTTGTCTAGTTGCGTAAAATGCACCCGTTCCCGGCTCCTGCGTTCCACACTCAGCACATAATCTCTAATTTGAAGGTATGCAAAGAATTGCGATCTCGGCAATTGTAATTCATCCCTAACTTCGGTGAACGTTGGGAAAGCCTCCTCTTCCGTTTTCCTAAATTGCCCTATAAATCTACACCCCTTTTCATGCCATTCACTAAATACTGATACCCCTTGGCCTGCCGGAAAGGCCATGTTGCCCGTTAATGGTAGAAATGGGCTGGTTCCTCGCGCTGTTCCGCCATGTCCCCTCCACCATCTCCAGGCCCTCTGCAGCGCTGCCACATATGGGTTATTTACTATCTTTTTGGCTCCTGTCACCGCCCATGACTCCAATACTGCAAACGGGTCATTCTGGCCACACCAACTCTCCCAGAAGCCCGTAGTGGCATAAAAACTCTCTCCTGACTGCAGTTCATGAATCCACCGCAGCAGCGCTGCCACATTATATGTTCTTAAGTCTGGCAACTTTTGACCTCCCTGTTTACGAGTATGAGTGAGTTTCACAAAAGAAATCCGTGATCGTTTCGCTCGCCAAATAAAAGTACTTATCACACTTCTATACAGGCTATCCTCCTTCCTCCGTACCCATAGAGGGAGCATTTGTAAGGGGTATATTAATTTAGGCAACATTACCATCTTAACCAAAGCAATCCGACCCATAAAATTTATAGGCAAGTCTTTCCACCTGCCGCAAAGCCGTTTTACTTCCTCCACTCGGTCTGTCACATTCTTTTTATACATCCAGCTCTGATCTGCACTTAAGAACACCCCTAAGTATTTGATGCCCTTTTGGGCCCACATCAAAGGGATCTCCCCAGATGTTCGACATGTGCAAGGATCACTGACGGGCAACGCTTCTGACTTCCCAAAGTTGATACTGAGCCCGGAAAATTCCCCGTATTCCTTAATAATATCCATCACTAGCGGCAGTGTTTGCGACGCCCCATCCAGCATCAAAAGCATGTCATCAGCAAACAGATTTATTCTGTGCTCTACTCCCCCCACTCGTAGTCCTGTTAGTCTGGGTTCTTGCCGTATTCTAGCCGCCAGGGGTTCCAATGTCAGAATAAAAAGTAACGGTGACAACGGGCACCCCTGCCGGGTACCACCCCTTAAGGGGAAAGCATCTGTAAGGGAATCATTTATAATAATCTGCGCCGTGGGGTTGTTATACAAAGCTTTGATCCAGTGTAAAAACTCTCCCTCAATACCAAAGTGCCTCAAGATCCAGAATAAGTACTCCCACACTACTTTGTCGAATGCCTTCTCGGCATCCAGACTGGCCAGTATAGCATCACCTGCTCTCCCCCCACCCTCAAGTAGCACTCGGCTTACTTTTAAGATATTGGCCGACGCGTATCTTCCCTTAACAAAACCCACCTGGTCGGGATGAACTAGATAAGGCACCACCTGGCTCAGTCGGTCCGCCAACACTGCCGCCAACAACTTAAGATCTTGATTGAGCAGCGAAATGGGTCTATAGGATCCAACCTGCTCCCCGTCTTTCCCTGGCTTGGGGATGACTGTGATATGTGCATGGTTCAGCACAGGTCCCATCCCGCCCACTTCCCTCACCTCATTACACATGAGAATAAGGGGTTCAATGAGCAAATCCTGCAGGATCTTATAAAATTCTGTCCCTAGGCCATCTGGCCCTGGGGCTTTGGCCAGCTGCAAGCGTTTTATTACTCGCTGCATTTCTTTCCCTTGTAGTGGTGCATTCAGCATCTCTTTCTGGCTTTCAGTTAACGAGGGTAAGTTTACAGCTCTAAGGAACTCTATACACTTTTCCTCTGAGAAAGGGCCCGCTTTGTAAAGTGTTGTGTAATAGCGCACAAATTCCCTTTCTATTTCCATTTGGTCTGTAGTTACTGTTCCCTCCGCTTCTCGGATCTTACCTACATACTGCTTCCCCGATCTCTGCCTCACCAAGGCTGCTAAAAGCTTACCTGTTTTATTCCCCCATTGGTGCAGCTTATATTTATATAATTTGATATTGTATAGCGCTCCTGCATCCAGTATCTCCTGCATTGCCTTCCTACACTCTGCATATGTCTGTCTATTATGTTCTGTGGGAGAGATGATGAGAGCTCTACGAGTTTCCCGTAATCTCCCGGACACCTCTGTAAGTTGAGAGCTCCGCCGCTTGTTCTGCGAGGCAACATAAGAGATAATCTTGCCTCGGAGTACAGCCTTCGCTGCCTCCCAATAAATTCTCGGGTTTACCGACTGGGCATCATTCTCAGCGACGTAGTCGGTCCAGCTCTGCCGCAAGTAAGTTTTAAAATCTCTACTCTGGTACAGAGCCGGATTCATACGCCATCTTGTCGGCCTCTTCCTCTCCCCCCACCGCATTTCAGCCCACACTGGAGCATGATCAGAAACATCGGGGTCCCCAATTCCAGTCTGTTCTACTATCATGCTGACTGAGTGGGACACAAGCAGGTAGTCAAGACGCGAGTGAACTCCATGCGGGTGTGAAAAAAAAGTATAATCATGCTCTTCTAAGTGTTGGAGGCGCCAAATATCCACCAGCCCCAGCTCATTCATAAGTAAATTCACCCCCCTTTCTTCATGTCCCCGCCCCACCTTCCTTGGGGGTTTGCAATCTATAGAGGGGTCACTTGTAATGTTAAAATCCCCTCCTACAATGAGGTGGTATTCATCAAAAGTTACTAATTTAGCTATCAGAGCGGTAAAAAACTTGTGAGAATAGACATTTGGTGCATATACACTACACAGTCCCACCTTGATACCTTGCAAGGATCCCGTCACTATTACAAAGCGCCCTTCCGGGTCTTGATACATCTTATGTAAACTAAATGCAATTGTTTTCCTTATTAGTATGGCTACTCCCCTTTGCCTACCATTGTATGCTGCAAAATATATGTCTCCCACCCAGTCTCTTTTCATCTTAAGATGTTCTACTTTACTTAAGTGTGTTTCTTGTATCAGTGCCACATCGGCCTTTTGCCTCTTGAGCGCCTGAAGTACCTTTGCCCTCTTTATTGGTGAGTGTACCCCGTCTACATTTAATGACACAACTTTTAGTTTAGCCATTCAGCTCATCTGTTGATAATTTCTAGACTCACCAGTACTCTGTATATCTTGTCCAGAGGTCCCCCAGCTAGGCCTCCAGACCAAGCTTGTTGTTTGGTATCTGTGTGTAAAGTTATGGGTTCTCTTCTCCTTTCAATCATGACCTTCCAGCCCCCCGATATGCTGTTACGTATGATGTTAATAGCCAGAACTATCCCCAGCCCCCCATCCCTTTCGCTATCCTCCCCTTCACTCCCCCCTTCCCCCCCTCCCTTCCCTCATCAATCATTACATTCCAATTTCCCAACACACACACTCCCATCCATACAATCCTTAACCTTAACATTTCCTTTCCCCTACCACTAACTCCCCCGCACTCACAACTCCTGCTTCCCCTAATAATTTGCGCTCTCCCGTTCTCTGTGTCTATCTCCCCTTCTCTTCTGCCCTAGTCTCCCCTTCCCCTGCAACATCCTAATCCACAAAAAACAAAAACAGTAAGGAGTGCCAACATTTTCCTACTCCTTTTAACACATATACATCAAAGATAACCTTCAAACCCACTTCAACTTTACATCCAGTCCCGCATGTAAAACTTAACTTCCAGCAACATCTGGCTCACTCTTCCCAAGCTGTCCTCTTTTGCCAGGTCCGTGGATCACTACCAGTGCTTCTTCAGCTTGGCATAGGGCTCTTCCTTCCATCTACCGTGGACTGTCACCTCCCTGGTGCTCCCTTGATCTGGTCAGATGTTCCTTTTTTTAAAAGTAACAACATGGGCACCAACCACTGATCAATTGTTCCCACGGGTCTGGCCAATCCAACATTTAGGGCCTTCACAATTCTAATAATGCAGTTTGATCAATCCTTAAGGCCCACAGTTTCTCATGGGTATTTCTGCATTATTCTGGTCCAATCGCAAGTTTCTTTTCCCCACACCTTGTTCTTATAATCCAGTTAGTTGCACTTTCACAAGTAAGGTACCATAGCTGATCTGTTCTTGAAATCCCTTATATGCGTTCCACATATGCTGCCAGCTCGCTGGGGTCAGTAAAAAACAGTACCTTATTATCAGCCATCACCCGCACGGGAAGAGTAGGGCAAATTTCACCCCTTTTTCAAACAAGCGCTTACAATGCTGTCCCATTTTCCTCCTTTGCTCCGAAACCACAGCAGAGTAATCCTGAAATAGCAAGACTTTACTTCCATTGTATTCCAGCGCTGCTTTCTTCCTGTAAGCCAGTAGTATTTTTTCTTTGTTGGCATAGTTCAAAAGTTTTGCTATAACTGTTCTGGGGCGGCTCTCCCCCTCTCTGCGCGCCCCAATTCGATGGACTCTTTCAACCTGCAAAGTCTTTCCCGGGCATTGTAATCCCAGCTGTTCAGGGAGCCATTCCTCCATAATCTTCCACAATTCTTTATCCTGCACCGACTCAGGGAGCCCTACTATCCGGATGTTATTTCTTCGGCTCCGGTTCTCCAGGTCGTCGATTTGCTGCTCCAGGCGCTCACACTTTCGCTCTAGCCCGCTTATTCGGGTGTCTGCTACCTCCATTCTGTCTTCTTGCCTGGAGATCCTTTCTTCCGCCTGCTGGAGTCTCGCACTTTGTCTTTCCACTGCTTCCCTGATTTGCTCCACTGAAGATTGAAATTTGGACAGCTTGTCTTCTAATATAGCCGTCACCTGCTGTATAAGTTCTTGAAAAACTTCTGTAGGCTGGCTCGCTTCTCCCGCGGTTTCTTTAACCGCCGCCATTTTTGCTTTCGCGTCAAGCATGCGGGGCTTTTTAGGCCTCTGTGACTTCACGGGCATTCCCCGCTCTCTCTGCCGCGTTCTCCTCCTCGCAGCCTCGTGATCTAAACGCGGGACGTTTACTGTGCCCCCGTCCGGCTCGTAGATTTTTGAAAACGGGAGTTAAGCCGATTAATTTTAAAGATAGAGGGAGTCAGGAGCGGAGCCGGGTTCTCGGACGTCCGTTCAGCTCCCTCGCATCACGTGACCTCGCGAGACTTCCATTCTACTATGCTTTAAACAGCTTAGATGTTCACCCATTCTGAGCTTAAAGGACATGTTTGCCCAACATACAGTTCTGGACAAAGACAAATGACTACATAAATAACTAAATCTATGGTGCAGTTTGAAAAATGTTGTAGCTGGAAATGATATTCATTTCTAGGGTTGACAAACCAGGTATCTAATTCCAAGGTGGTGTTGCAAACTGTGCAGTTACTGCACATACGGTGTCGTCTTCTTGAAAAATCTGTGTTCATTGATCAATAATCTGATGGGTACAACAACTCTTTCAGATTGTGTCCTCTTCTGTACACAATATGCAGCTACTTCTGCTCAAAAACTTTATGAAGAGATAACGAGAGTGTGGGATCCAAGATGGCCGCCTGACCAGACGTGCTTGTCGGAGCTCCTGAAACTCACCGCCACGAATTGTTGACACGGAGCGCTCCCCAAGAGCAATGGGGAAGAGGAAAGGTAAAACTGCAGCTCTTACCTCCCCGAGCGCAGTTGGAATACCCACCATGTCTCAATCAAAGCTGGAAAGTTTCGGAATCCGAGCACTGGGAACGCTGACTCAAGCTTCTGGTAGCTCCACAACGCCAACGTCGGAGCACAGCGCAGAGGGCGTCACATTGAGCCCTCCTTCTGGTTTGACTCCTCCGCAACCAGGGCGAATTAGCGGAGCTGAAGGGGAGTCGTTTGAGGGAGCATCCGAAGTTGGTGACTTCCCGACGACGGTGGGAGGCCCAGCTTCTGCTTCTACACCAGGTACTTTAACAACTGAAGGGGGTTATTTACCCCCAGCTATAATCCAGGGAGGAATAGCTACTGGATTAGGAAGAGGTATGTTAAAGCCAGAAAAAGTCACTTTGGACAATCTCTGGGAGGCCATACAGGGGCTGAACACATCTCTCCAGCAAATGTTTAACTATACTCAGACGGAAATAAATCATCTAAAAGTTACTGAATCACAGATCTCCACTAGAGTTGAGAAGTTTACATCTAAAATTGAAAGTGTTGATTCTGAATTAAAAACGTTACAAACTTCAATGGTCTCTGTAATTAAAGACAATAATTTCCAGGCACGTAAATTAGAATATATGGAGAATCAGCTTAGAAGATGTAACCTAAGATTTCTAAACTTTCCATCCTCTCCATTTATTACATCTGTTGAACTTTTGAAAAAATACTTCCTTGAGATACTGGATATTCCAATGGAAAGTCACCCTTTAGCGACTAAAACAGTTTGTCTTAGAAAATTAATGAAAGTATCTAATGTGGTTCCAGAATCTCCACAAAATGACTTGACTGATTTTCTTGAAAGATCTGAAATTTCAGATAGAGCTACATTGCTTGTTACTTTTGCACTAGAATCGGATAAAAACTTAATATTGCGTACTTATTTCCAGAAAATGAATGCTGTCTTTATGGGCGCTAAACTCCAGATTTTTCCTGATCTTTCTAAAGAATCACAAGCCAGGAGGAAGGAAATGATGGTTTTTAAACCAAAAATCCTTTCACTTGGGGGTACTTTTCTAGTTAAATTTCCCTGTAAGTGTATGATTACTATGCATGGTGTTAATTACCTTTTTACGTGCCCTAAAAGACTACAAGAATTTGTTTTGGCTCGAGAGATTGTAAGGGATACCCCTGTATTAGTATCTCCTAGTTAAATGTGCTGACTAGGCTGCTTGATTCTAACTTCCATCTGGTCGCTAATTTAAGTTGATTAAGTTTATTGCTTTGTATTATTTCCTCTCTTGGATCCTCTCCATTGTGGACTAATTATTTTGGTAGTTTCTTTTATTTTTTATATAAATAGAACAATTCTGTTGGATTGTACATATTTTGTGAATTCCATGCATTTTGATGTAATATCATCTTTATGTATTAAGTTGAAAATTATTAAAAAAAAAAAAAAAAAGAGATAACGAATCCCATTGCTTTCTTAAGATCTTAACTAATCTTTGATACAGGAGAATATTGGAATACACAGAGATCCATTCATCTGCAGCAAACTTTAGCTCTCTTATATGCATTTTTAACAACTTTAGATGGATAACTTTTTCCTAGTAACCTCTGGGAGTCAATATTCATCCTGCAGTGGTGAGTGACTTATAAGCTGCTTTCAGCCACGGTCCTGAATATTCAATGCCATGGTATAAGTGGCTCCTGGGACTGAATATTCAGGTATGTCCGCCAACCCAGAAGTTAACCAGGTACCAGCCGATATTCAGACCAGTTCCAGGTTAAGTTGGTGCATAAAGTTAGGACAGCTGTTTTGCTGTCCTAACTGTATGCAGTTACTCCAGGTTCTCGCTCTTCCATGAAATTAGCAATAACCCTCAAGGTTTCAATTTGAGGAATCACTATATTCAGTAACCTGCATCTTTTACTGATGACACATGTATTGATTATATAGAGGGGTATAATGGAACAGAAACGCCTATCTCCATGGGCGTTAATCTCCGAGAACGGGTCCGTGAAGGGGCGGAGTGAACCGTATTTTCATAAAAAAATAGACGCCCATGGTTTATTCGCCAAGGTGTGAGCTGGGCGTTTTTGCTTTTCAGCGATAATGGAAAATGAAATCGCCCAGCTCAAAAAAGAATAAATCCAAGGCATTTGTTCGTGGGAGGGGCCAGGATTCATAGTGCACTGGTCCCCCTCACATGCCAGGACACCAACCGGGCACCCTAGGGGGCACTTTTACAAAAACAAAAAAACAGGTAAAAGAGCTCCCAGGTGCATAGCACCCTTCCCTTGGGTGTTGAGCCCCCCAAATCCCCCTCAAAACCCACTGCCCACAAGTCTACACCATTACTATAGCCCTAAGAGGTGAAGGGGGGCACCTACATGTGGGTACAGTGGGTTTGGGGGGGTTGGACGACTAAGCATTAAGCAGCACAATTGTAACAGGTAGGGGGGGGATGGGCCTGGGTCCACCTGCCTGACGTCCACTGCACCCCCTAACAACTGCTCCAGGGACCTGCATACTGCTGCTTGGGAGGAGGGTATGACATTTGAGGGTGAAAGTAAAAAGTTGTGAAACATCATTTTTTTGTGGTGGGAGGGGGTTAGTGACCACTGGGGGAGTCAGGGGAGGTCATCCCCGACTCCCTCGGGGGGTCATCTGGTCATTTAGGGCACTTTTTGGGGCCTTATTTGTGAAAAAACAGGGTCCAGGAAAAGTGCCCTAAATTCTAGCTACAAACGCATCCATTATCGGCGAAAGGCGCCCATCTCTGTTCGCCCGATAACTACGCCCCAGTTCCGCCTTCACCACGCCTCCGACACGCCCCCGTCCACTTTGTCCGCATCCGCGACGGAGTGCAGTTGAAAGCGTCCAAAGTTCGGCTTTCGATTATACCGCTTTATTTGTTTTTGTGAGAAAGACGCCCATCTCCCGATTTAGGTCGGAACTTGGGCGTTATTCTCGTTCGATTATAAGCTGGATAGTGACTTTTGATCTCTAATCTCTTCAGAAAATCTGTTGAATCATAAATAGATGAAAATCCAGTTTGAACAAATGGTTTTAAACATCTAGCTGTTTTGTATATTGGAATATCATTTTCTTTTTAATGAAAGTCTCATTATGTAATGCTGTGCATTTTTAAAAAATGTGATTTAGCATTTAAAACAGAACACATGCTATCATGGGGCAACAAAGCCATTGGTTTAACTTTTTTACGTTTTTGGAATGTACCGATTTTATTTTTTTGGCTTGGTTTATATACATAATGATAAAGAGTAGAAGTTATTATCTAGACCAGATAACCTCATTTTTTAACATCAGTGGCCACATTAATAGCCCTAATAGATATTTCAGTTCTGGAGTAGCTCTGCTACTCACTTAACAGCCATTTTACAGAGTGGATGTAAGCCCAACGCCGGCTTACCGCTCGCTCTTTCAGGACTGCCACTGGCCCAACATGGCCACCGGCAGTAGTCCCACCCCAAGCGAGCTCCATTTCTGGGAGAAAAAGAAAACCCCCAGAAATGGCTTGCGTGGCGGTAACCCAGTGGTAATTGGGCATCACTGTGTGCTGCCTAGTTACCACTAGGTTAGCATGGGAGCCCTTATCGCCACCTTAATGGGTGGCAGTAAGGGCTCCCTGTTGCATGGCCATGCAGTGAGAGTTCTCTTACTGCATGACCATGTGTGCTGGAAGCTTTTTTACCCACTGCGGTAAACACCCTGGCATGTGAGAAAAATGGTCCCCATCACTAGCGCAGGGCCCTTTTCCCTGCAACTTGGTAAAAAGGCCCCTCGGATTACTATGAATATTCAATGGCATATGGTGACGTTTGACCTCCTCTCTTTATTCACCGATTCTTTGAGCATGTTCCATTAATTTTGGTGGTCTTTTTAGACAGTGAGTATTGACACCATAGGAATAAGGAGCTCATGCTGTTTACATGGTATTTTTTTAAATCTATGATTTCACTATTATACATTTTTAAACAACACAGCTTTGTTTTTTTTAATTGTAAGGTTAATACACTTTTTTGTCTCTGTTCAATCATAGAGTAATTCTTTTAACAGAAGTGAGAGCATTTTGTTCCATGGAAAGAGAGGTAAAGCGCTGTGTTTATACCATTGAGAACTGCTATTCCAATGCGAGCACAATTGAAGTACTGCACTCACGAGACATCATTCTAGCTTTGCATAGTTTAGAAGTATAATACTTAGTTTCATCTGGTTCATTCCCATAGTGCTTGTTGTTTCTACTACTACCCTACCACTTAACACTATCTCTTCATTCCACCTTGTAACATTATATATTTTGCTTTCTTTAAATCGATCACTAAGCACAGCTTGGGCTATTTCTATTTAAGCACGACATGCATATTACTTTATGCACATCGGAGTATTTGTATAATAACACACCTATAACTCTCAATATACTTTATTGTATTATTTTTCTCCCTATAACATTTACTTAAGCACGGCTGTTACTTATAACCATCGTTCTTGATGATTTCTATTAGGTTTCTTTTTTCACGTTTCATTTTAAGTCTGATTAAGATCAACACAGACTGTAATTCTTATTTGCAGAGTACAATCTTGCAGCGGATTTGCGTATTCTATTATTCATACCAACTGTAGTTTTTTGCGGTAAGCTTGGACATCTTTCACAATTCTCTAAGGTTGGAGATGTTACCTCTTGACAGCATTGTGTTCTGAATGATTCTTTTGAATTTTATATGTTGTTTAAATTATTATAATATGTTTCCTGTCCTTGTTACTTAAAATATGATTTTCTGTATACTTTTTCATGTATGATTTTACAACTAATGGGAATCAATCAGATATAAGACTTGATACCACCAAAATTCTTAAATATATTTTATATGTAAGGTATGCTTCAATAGTTCTTCTATTTTAATATTTTATATGCATTGTATTATATATTTGTTTTAATTCAAGTATTTTGCAAATTGTTAGACCCCCTGAGGCAGGCGTTTCATTTCCAAAACACGGCCTGTGTCGGGGTCTTCTCAATAAAGATCTGCCATTTTCCTGTTTCCAGAGGTCCACTTGTGCTTTTTTTCTGCAGTGATGCATTACTAGACATGATCAGACTCCATGGTAACTTATCTAAAATTTTATGGATTTCAGGCAATAAAGCCAAGTTACTTACCTGTAGCCAGTGTTTTTTTTGTGCCGGTACGCAACGGTACGGCTTACCGGCACCTTTTTTTTTTGCCCCCCCCCCCCCCCCCCGGCTGCCTACAGTCTCACACTCCCCCATAAACCTTTCATTTGCCATATCTGGAGCAGTTACTGCTGTTTCCGCCCACTAACAAGAAGGACGAAAACGTCTCCTTTTTCCCAACGAACGTCTCTTCTGCAATGCGGGTCAAACCTCCTTCCTTGTTGTAACTGAAAGCGCCAGCTCTGACTGACTCAGTCACAAGTTGTAACCGCCTCCTGACCTTTGTCCCAGAGGGCGTGCGAGGTAACGGGACCTGGATATCTCAGAGTTCCACTCGTCGACGCTCCTTCCGATCGAATCTTTTCTCCATGGCTTTTCCTGGAAATCTACTTTGGCAAGTCCCCCTCACCCCCTTTTTTGGCGCATGCGCATGAAGAGAACTTGCCCAAGTCTAGGAAAATGATCTAGAAGTTTGAAGACCTGGCCATATATTATAATTAATTTGTATTTGTTAGCTTTTTAACCTTTTATAATTCTGTGTTTTGTCTTTTGTAGGTGCATTAATGGCATTAACAACGTCCTGTCTCCGTTTCCCAAGATGCTGATGTATTAACAGTTGGTTTTCTTTCCCATTTAAAAGCATTCTGGAAGTTTACCAGCGTGGAAGATGTTGAGAAACAATAGAATTGAAAAGGTGGGATTGCCTCATCTTTTATTTGGCTCCATTCACGGGTTTCTTATTGGCAGTGCTTTTTTTTGTGCCGGTACACAATGGTACGGCGTACCGGCACCTTTTTTTGCCCCCCCCCCCCCCCGCAAGTCGTGCACTGAATCCTCAGTCCCCCAACTTAGTCTCCCGCGAAGTCGCGAACCACGCGGCGCCAGCTCCCATTTCCGGCCGCTGCTGCTTCTCCTGTTGAGCAAGCAGTGGCCGCTGCAAAAAGAAAAAGAGCCATAATGTTTTTAAAAAGCAAGGCAGCACTTCAGACAGCCATCAGGCATTGACTGTCGGCTCTGCAGCCGCTCCTCCTCTCACCTCTCACGTCGCTGCTCTCCTCCGGGGTCCTACTCCAGGGGCAGTGACGTGGAGGCGTGGCTGCAGAGCCGACAGCCAATGCCTGATGGCTGTCTGCGGTGCCGCCTTGCTTTTTAAAAACATTATGGCTCTTTTTCTTTTTGTAGCGGCCGCTGCTGCTCAACAGGAGAAGCAGCAGCGGCTGAAAATGGGAGCTGGCACCGCGTGGTTTGTGGGAGACTTGGCAGGCAGGTAGGTAGGTAGGCGGGCGGGCCTGGATGGAAAGAAGGAGATAGAGAGAAAGACACTGATGGAAGAATCGGGAGAGGGGGGTAGACGGAAGGATGGGGAGAGAGAGAGGGAAAACAGATGGAAGGATAGGGAGAGAAAGAGGGAAAACAGATGGAAGGATGGGGAGAGAGAGAGGGAAAACAGATGGAAGGATGGGGAGATGGGGAGAGAAAAGGAAAACAGATGGAAGGATGGGGAGAGAGAGGGAAAACAGATGGAAGGTTGGGGAGAGAAAGGGGGAGATGATGAATGGATGCAGAGAGAAAGGGGAGAGCCTGGAAGGATGTGGAGAGAGAAGGGACACTGAACAGAAAAGGGTAGAGAGAGAGACACTGGATAGAAGGAGGGGGAGAGAGACATTAGATGGGAGGATCAGGAGAGAGGGTAGATGTGTGGAAGGATGGAAGGATGGGGAGAGAAAGAGGGAAGACGCTGGATGGAAGGGTAGGGAGAAAGAGGAGACAATGGATGGAAGAATACAGAAAGAAATAGGGGAGACATTGGAAGGATGGGGAGAGAAAGGAGAGCTGCTGGATGGAAAAGGGAAGTAGAGAAAGACTGGAGAATAAGAGGAAGGGGCATGGGGAGAAAAAGGGTGAGAAAAAGATGAAAAGCCATAGGTAGATGAAGGAAATTAAAGAATGGATAGTAAGAATTAATTAAATCTGGACAGAGAGAGAGGGCTGAAAAATATTGAAGAAAGCAAAGAAAAAGGAGAGAAAATGACAAATGGCGCAGAAGAGTTAAGCGAAAACGAAGGAAAGCAGAATCAGAGACTGGGACCAATATGGAAAGAAAAACAAAGTCACCAGACAACAAAGGTAGAAAAAATCATTTTATTTTCATTTTAGTGTTATGTGTCCAATTTTAGAACTTACATCTGCTGTCTTATTTTGCACTGGGTATTCTGGAGCTGTAACAGCTTACAGAAATTATTTCTAATGAAAAAATCACGTTATTTTTTTCTCCTATACTAGTGTAATATTTTCAATGATGTCTGTTTATATGCACCATAGCTGGTATAAGGGGTGTGGCTAATGTGGGTGTGGCTATCATAGGGGTGGGGCCATATGTGGTGATCCTGCCCATAATGAGTACCAGCACCTTTTTTTCTACAAAAAAGCACTGCCTGTAGCAGGTGTTCTCCGAGGACAGCAGGCTGACTATTCTCACAGATGGGAGACGTCACCCGATTGAGTCCAGTGCACAAGCTGACTAGATACGTTTTACAGAACTTTCTGGCAGCACCACACCTCAAATGCTCGGGTGCCTTCCCGCCAACACATGTGTAATCCCCTCAATCAGATCAAAAAGCTAAGGATACAACTCCAAAGGGAAGTGGGAGGGTATGTGAGAATACTAGGCCTGCTGTCCTCGGAGAACACCTTCTACAGATAAGTAACCGCTTTCTCTGAGGACAAGCAGGTCATTGTATTCTCACAGATGGAGAAACCCTAGCTACCAGGCTCACTGAAAACAACAAGGAGAATAGGGGTGCAAAATGTCTAAGCCTGTTAGTTAATCAACCTGAAACATACTAGTTGTGCAGGTGCAGCCTGGAATAGAACAGAATTGGGCCTAGGTGGGTGGAGCTGGATTCTAGACACCAAACAAATTCTTCAGAACTGCATGCCCAAGCTGACTATCGTGTTTGAAATCCTGCTCAAGGCAGGAATGAAATGAGAATGTGTGGACAGAAGACCGTATTGCAGCTTTGCATATGTCCTCCATGGAGGCTGAATGCAGGTGGGCTGCTGAGGCCGCCAGGGCCGGTCTTAGCAAGTGCGGGGCCCTGTGCAGACCAATTTGGTGGGGCCATGTCATAGCCCTGCCCCCACCCCACCCTAGCTCCACCCCCAACATAGCTCCACCCCATTGAAAAGATTATTCCATTTTTAGAAAATTTTAAGTGTGACTGATGAAGTGACAGGGGAATCCCAAGTAAATTATTTATATTGGGTAACTAGGTTGTTTTGATACACCTGCTGTGTAACAGTCAATTTCTTTGCAACCTTCTATTTGCTCTCTAATGCTCTACCTCTACTAAGTGCTTCAAGAAGTAATTTACAGTAACATATAAAAGCAAACTGTATGCCATCAAACAGAAGACTGTGAAGCATCAAAACACAGATAAAATTGCATACAGTGGTGGAAATAAGTATTTGATCCCTTGCTGATTTTGTAAGTTTGCCCACTGACAAAGACATGAGCAGCCCATAATTGAAGGGTAGGTTATTGGTAACAGTGAGAGATAGCACATCACAAATTAAATCCGGAAAATCACATTGTGGAAAGTATATGAATTTATTTGCATTCTGCAGAGGGAAATAAGTATTTGATCCCCCACCAACCAGTAAGAGATCTGGCCCCTACAGACCAGGTAGATGCTCCAAATCAACTCGTTACCTGCATGACAGACAGCTGTCGGCAATGGTCACCTGTATGAAAGACACCTGTCCACAGACTCAGTGAATCAGTCAGACTCTAACCTCTACAAAATGGCCAAGAGCAAGGAGCTGTCTAAGGATGTCAGGGACAAGATCATACACCTGCACAAGGCTGGAATGGGCTACAAAACCATCAGTAAGACGCTGGGCGAGAAGAAGACAACTGTTGGTGCCATAGTAAGAAAATGGAAGAAGTACAAAATGACTGTCAATCGACAAAGATCTGGGGCTCCACGCAAAATCTCACCTCGTGGGGTATCCTTGATCATGAGGAAGGTTAGAAATCAGCCTACAACTACAAGGGGGGAACTTGTCAATGATCTCAAGGCAGCTGGGACCACTGTCACCACGAAAACCATTGGTAACACATTACGACATAACGGATTGCAATCCTGCAGTGCCCGCAAGGTCCCCCTGCTCCGGAAGGCACATGTGACGGCCCGTCTGAAGTTTGCCAGTGAACACCTGGATGATGCCGAGAGTGATTGGGAGAAGGTGCTGTGGTCAGATGAGACAAAAATTGAGCTCTTTGGCATGAACTCAACTCGCCGTGTTTGGAGGAAGAGAAATGCTGCCTATGACCCAAAGAACACCGTCCCCACTGTCAAGCATGGAGGTGGAAATGTTATGTTTTGGGGGTGTTTCTCTGCTAAGGGCACAGGACTACTTCACCGCATCAATGGGAGAATGGATGGGGCCATGTACCGTACAATTCTGAGTGACAACCTCCTTCCCTCCGCCAGGGCCTTAAAATGGGTCGTGGCTGGGTCTTCCAGCACGACAATGACCCAAAACATACAGCCAAGGCAACAAAGGAGTGGCTCAGGAAGAAGCACATTAGGGTCATGGAGTGGCCTAGCCAGTCACCAGACCTTAATCCCATTGAAAACTTATGGAGGGAGCTGAAGCTGCGAGTTGCCAAGCGACAGCCCAGAACTCTTAATGATTTAGAGATGATCTGCAAAGAGGAGTGGACCAAAATTCCTCCTGACATGTGTGCAAACCTCATCATCAACTACAGAAGACGTCTGACCGCTGTGCTTGCCAACAAGGGTTTTGCCACCAAGTATTAGGTCTTGTTTGCCAGAGGGATTAAATACTTATTTCCCTCTGCAGAATGCAAATAAATTCATATACTTTCCACAATGTGATTTTCCGGATTTAATTTGTGATGTGCTATCTCTCACTGTTACCAATAACCTACCCTTCAATTATGGGCTGCTCATGTCTTTGTCAGTGGGCAAACTTACAAAATCAGCAAGGGATCAAATACTTATTTCCACCACTGTATAACCCTCCAAGAAACGGAGCACTTGTCACATTAAGCTAAAAAACCATCATGCACAAGCTTTGATCTTCTGTAATGAATTCCTTACAACTGATTATATTAACCTGAAAATTAAAATGGCTTACTGGGAAAAGCACAGCAGCATAGTTCTGTTACAGAAAGGTTAATCGTTTGTTCTACCTGAGTGATGAAGTTGCCGTCACAAGCATAAATCATAAGTTTCTTTATTTTTTAAGTCGCATTCGCACTGGCACCAGGCGATGGCTCACCTCCGACCACGCTGCAGCTCCTTTTTTCCTTACCGCTCAATGACTCCCACCCGCCCTTGCGGAAACAGGAAATACCTCATCAGAAGGAGGCGGGACATTGAGTGGGAAGGCGGAAGGGAAAAGCTGGGGTGAGCCGTCGTGCCTGCAAATGTCTGTCGGGACCATGTCGTCGCTGCAACAGTCGTTGTCCTGGGACTGGGAGGCGGGAGCTGATGGCGGGCTCAGCGGGGGGGGAGGGGGGCACGGGAGGTGGGAGCGGAGTGATCATGATGATGCGGTCCGGAGCGAGCGCGGGATCATGATGATGCGGTCCAAGCGAGCGGGGCTCAGAGAGGCAGAGTTGAGGCACGCCGTGCGGGGCCCCCTTAAGCGCAGGGCCCTATGCGGCCGCCTTGGTCGCCTCTGCCTAAGACTGACCCTGCCGCCATGGCTCTGAAATTATGAGCATGACCCTCATGTGTCAGCAGCAAAGGAAATTCAATCTGCTAACCAATTGGAAATTGTGTGTTTGCCAATGGGCACCCCATTCCATTTGGGTCAAAAAAAACCCAAAAGCTGGGTGGACTGTTTATGGGCTTTAGTCCGCTCCAGATAGAAGGCTAAGACTTACTTGATAACTAAGGTATGCAGTACAGTCTCGTCAAGATGGGCATGTGGTTTCAGGAAAAATGTTGGCAGAACAATTGACTGGTTAAGATGGAACTCCAACACTACCTTAGGAAGGAACTTGGGCAGACTGGATGGGCCGTGCAGGTCTTTTTCTGCCGTCATCTACTATGTTACTATGTAACTTAGGGTGCGTGTGGAGAATTACTCTATTGTGATGAAACTTAGTGTAAGGTGGATCAACTACTAGGGTCTGAAACTCACTGACTCTTTAGATTTGTTAGAAACTGGGCAACATTCTGGGGAAGGGGGAGCCTATTCTGAAAGGAAATTCCCCCACCTCCTTCCCGGGCAACATTCTGGGGAAGGGGGAGCCTATTCTGAAAGGAAATTCCCCCACCTCCTTCCCGGTTCTCCTGCATTTCTCTTCTTCCCTATCTTCCTTCCCCACCCCCATGGTTTCCAACATCTCTTTCGTTCCTACCCCTCCTTCTCCCTGTGTGTAGCATGTCTTCCTTCCTTACCTCACCCACTTTCTCCCTGGGTTCCAGCATCTCTTTCCTACTTTCCATCCACCTTTCTCACCAGTGAACTGTTTTAATCCCTTACCTCCCTCACTTGGGATGGCAAATCTACAACCATTAAAACAGGCATCGTGCTGCCAGCCTGCATGGAGCCTTGAGCACCTGCCCCCTCTGAATTTCTTGTAATTAATCAATTACAGATATGTTATTTATAATTTTTCTCCACTGCAGTTCCTTGTGACTCTGAGCAATAGAGGGTTAAGTGACTTTCCCAGAGTAACAAAAAGCTGTAGTGGGGGAAGAAAACAAAACCTTGAATCGCGTGATTAAAATTTTAATCGATATACAGCCTACCTTCTGTTCCTGGTTTTTGAGTGGGGGCAATGGGAACAGGAACCCCCCTTGCGCCTGTCCCTAGTGGTGGAATCCTGTACTACTGCAGTACCGCAAAGGGTCATGGTAGCCACGTTGAGGAAGCTGCTGCTAGGGGCAGGAGCAAGGAGGTTTCACTCATGCCTCCATTGCCCCCACCACAGATTGAAGGTAGGCCTGGGGGGATGATGAGGGTTTGTTGCAAGGGGTAGGAGTGTAGGGGTGTTAGCCACTCTCACATCTAAACAGTGTTTTACAGGGTCTGACTAAGTGTGCACCTGTGTTACAAGCCTCAGCAATGTATATTAGTGGTCTGTAAGCATAGTCAAAAGTCTCTGCCTGGCCTGCAACCCTAAGTAGAGTGGGAAGGAAGGAGGAAGGCCATTGCAGGGCTTGGGAGGCTTTAAGGATGTTTTAAAAGCTACGCTGGTCCTAACCAAAATTCAACCAGGGCCTGCATAACTGTCTTAAGCGGGCCCTGACTGAATAGCAACAGGGACCTGCATAATCTCCAGCAGCTAGGACGGCAAAAATTAGCCCTGGATATTCAGTGCCAGTGACAACATATGGCCCGGCATTGAATAACTAAGGATAATTTGGCCAGTGATGGTCAGTGCCACCAATATTCAGATCAGCTGGGTAGATCCTAAAGGAGAAAAGAAGGGCACAATTACATGAAAGATATAAATAATACACACAAAGCAAATTCTTATTAATGGCAAATAAGTATTAAAACAAAAAGCCCAGAAATGAGGCTCAGAAGGGGTCATAGATACACAAAACAGATTCCCAGAGGAGGTGCTAGAGATAAAGCACAAAGGATCCCCAGCTGCTAATAAGTGACACTAGAGTCAGAATTTATCTGGAAAGAAGTACATTTGGTACAAATAATTGATGTTTTGGTCTCTGCCATCATGATTTAAATTTCGATGAGAGAATTCTTTGTTTGGCTGTCGGAGGGCACTGGCTTGGAGTACAACATTTTGTACCTATCCCGTACCGGATTTGGCGAATGCCTTCATGGTATTATGTAAGCCACATTGAGCCTGCAAATATGTGGGAAAATGTGGGATACAAATGTAACAAATTAAAAAAAAATGCAATTCCCTTTTGAGTGTCGGACGTATTTTTGATTGCATGCACAAAATTCCCCATAGCAGATTTTTTGACATTTTATTGCCCCACTGGAAAGAGCAGCACAGGTCGCTTCACAGGGACTGGGAATTGCACATGGTGAAATGACTATTCTTTGGACAGGAAATCGCTGTAGGAAAAAAAGTAAAAGAGTCTTCATCAAAATCTAGGAATTAAACTAAGATGATTGCATCTGGTCTCTGAGGTTCAGAAGCACAGATGAGTAAATTATGCGTGTGGCAAATTCAGAATACTCATCCTTTTACCTGTGTATCTGTAAATGTTTCTTCCATGTATTTAATATAATCATAGCAGATTCATTAATATTTTAAATATTACAAAATATTGTAAAAACGACAAATTTTAATGCTTTAATTTCCTGCTCCAGCACACATTGTATATGAAATTGTATAAATCCTGTAAATGGGCTTGAAAGTGTGTTAATATAAAGAACATAACATAAGAGTAGCCATACTGGGTCAGACCAATGGTCCATCTAGTCCAGTATCCTGTATCCAACAGTGGCCAAGCCAGGTCACAAGTACCTAGCCCAAATCATGGCAACATTCCATGCCACCAATCCCAGGGCAAGCAGTGACTTCCCCACACCTGTCTCAATAGCAGACTATGGACTTTTCCTCCTGGAACTTGTCCAAATCTTTTTAAAACCCAGATACACTAACCGCTGTTACAACATCCCCCAGCAAAGAGTTCCAGAGCGTAACTATTTATTTGTTGAGTGAGTGAAGAAAATATTTCCTCTTATTTGTTTTAAAAGTATTTCCTTGTAACTTGAGTGTTCACTAGTCTTTGTTCTTTTTGAAAGAGTACAAAATCATTTACTTCTACTCTTTCTACAACACTCAGAGATGTGAGGTAATTAAATTTACTGATGACACAAAGTTATTCAAAGCTGTTTAGCCTCCCAGTCTCCCAGTCTCGTCAGGTCCTTCTGTAATTTTTCACAATCCTGTCGCGAGTTAACGACTTTTAATAACTTTGTGTCATCAGCAAATTTAATTACCTTGCTTGTTACTCCCATCTCTAAATCATTTATAAATATATTAAAAAGCAGCGGTCCTAGCACTGACCCCTGAGGAACCCCACTAACTACCCTTCTCCATTGTGAATACTGCCCATTTAACCCCACTCTCTGTTTCCTATCCTTCAACTAGTTTTTAATCCACAATAGGACATTACCTCCTACCCCATGACCCTCCAATTTCCTCTGTAGCCTTTCATGAGGTACCTTGTCAAACGCCTTTTGAAAATCCAGATATACAATATCAACTGGCTCCCCTTTGTCCACATGTTTGTTTCCTCCTTCAAAGAATTGAAGTAAATTGGTCAGGCAAGATTTCCCCACACTAAAGCCATGCTGACTTGGTCTCAGTAATCCATGTCCTCGGATATGCTCTGTAATTTTGTTTTTTAATAATAGCCTCTACAAATCTCCCTGGCACCGATGTCAGACTCACCGGTCTTTAATTTCCCAGATCTCTCCTGGAACCTTTTTAAAAAATGGGCGTTACATTGGCCACCCTCTAATCTTCCGGTACCACGCTCGATATTTAAGGATAAATTGCATATCACTAACAGTAGCTCCGCAAGTTCATTTTTCAGTTTGATCAGTACTCTAGGATGAATACCATCCGGTCCAGGTGATTTGCTACTCTTCAGTTTGTCAAACTGCCCCATTACGTCCTCCAGGTTTACAGTGAATTCAGTAAGTTTCTCCGCTTGAAATACCATTTCCGACACCAGTATCACACCCAAATCTTCCTCGGTGAAGACCGAAGCAAAGAATTCATTTAATCTCTCCGCTACGTCTTTGTCTTCCTTGATCGCCCCTTTTACCACTTGGTCATCCAGCGGCCCAACCGATTCTTTTGCCGGCTTCCTGCTTTTAATATACCGAAAAAAAATTTTTTACTATTTTTTTTTGCCTCTACTGCTCTCTTTTTTTCGTAATCCCTCTTGGCCTTCTTTATCTGCACCTTGCATTTGTTTTGACACTGCTTATGCTGCTTCTTGTTGTTTTCTTTCTTCCATTTTCTGAAGGCCTTTCTTTTAGCACTAATAGCTTCCTTCACTTCACTTTTTAACCAAGCCGGCTGTCTTTTGGACTTCTGTCTTTCTTTTCTAATTTGCGGAATATGTTTAGCCTGGGCCTCCAGGATGGTATTTTTGAATAGCATCCATGCTTGTTGTACAGTTTTTACCCTCTCAGTTGCCCCTCTTAAGTTTTTTTTAAACCTTTCTTCTCATTTTATCATACCGTAGTCTCCTTTTTTAAAAGTTAAACGCTAATGTATTTGATGTCCTATGTATAGTTACTTCAAGGTTGTGAAGAAAAGGATGCCGCCACTTTTGTAGAGAAGGCTAGACGAATTTCATATTTAATATAAACAGTGTATTTACAATTTTTCTGCATAGCTCAATGGGCTATTGCAGGAAGCATTTCTTGATAAGCAATATACAAGCCAGAATGAATGATTAAAACAAAGCAATGTAAAGCAAAGAAATCAGAATGCTATATGCAGAGAGAGAAATCTATATACAGACAAAGACAAATTCAAAATGCTTACTTATTTCTTTGTTCCCTCTCCTTATAATCTTCTCCTGATATCACGTGCTTGCAGGCTGTATGCAGGCAGGCTGTAACATACCATAAATCCTTAATGTATAGCAGAACATATGCTGCATCTGGTTCCCATTATCCACAGACTTTCTGGAGCCTGCCTTTGGCTAATGTGGGCCCCATCATGTCCCAGGAGGTTTTAGTGTTGAAACAGCTAGCTCTGCATGTTTTTTTTTTGAAGCATTCCACTTCAATTTTTTATGCTTTTATTCAACATTTTTATGCTTTTATTCAACATCCTCCCTTTTGAGGACTGATTGTTTCAGGCCTCAAACATCTATTTTAGCTCCAGTCTGTTTCCTTTCCTCCCTTCTAAATCTCCTCCCCCTTGTTATTTATGATATGCTGTGCCTGCAAGCTCTGTCTTTTCATCATCTTTATCATACATCTTTCAATCTGTTGACATATTAAAGTTCTATTCATTCTGGATTTCAGTTACCATTATCATTTTAAAAGCATCCTGGCACATCTTTGCAAACATGCTAATACATGTTGCATTAAACAGATTCAATTGTACTAGGGTACAAAATTTATATCTCTTGAGGTATATAATTTATAGGACAGTGAGCTTCATCACAGGGGAATACACTGTCATTCATTCTTACTTTTCATTAGCTGATGTGGCCTTAAAAATTACACAAATTAAAAGCATAACATTCATTGAATCAGTTGTTACAACATTTTGCGTGTAAGTGCACTTTATCAGGGGAATGTGTTCAGTTGTCATACTATTAATCAAACACCAACATGATGTCTGTGGGTACTTGTCCATAAGCAAGGCTTGCTTATAAATAGTCTCATTTGTCCAATGAAGGTTTTCATCATCTCTTACACAGGTATTATTGGGATCACAGTCATGGTGCCCACTCAATTTTATCATTGTAGTCCCATACATCATAGCTGGCAAGGACAAGGATGTGGGCACATATGATACAATCAGTCAAATTCAACATCTTGGCCACTGTAACAAGTCTATTCTCATATGTGTTCATTGTCCATTAACAAACAACAATAGTCCAATACCATCATGTTTAGGGACATGATGTTTGTTTATTCTTTGTCCATTTCAATATTATTAGTTCGTCGAATATCTGATAAATGTATTCAAGAAGTATGACCTTCCAGACAGGCAGCGGTCTGAGTAAGGGCCGTGATAGCAAAAGGCCCTACATACACAGGATCCTTCCATGTTTTATGTGTAAAGTTCTTTCGCAGTACTAGATCACCTACTTTAAAAGCACAAACATCATTAGTAGTCCCTGCCTGTGATGCTACATTTGTTCGGATCATATCACTTGTCAGGTTCAACATAGGTTGTAGCTTTTGCCAGTACTGAGCTGTGCTATCAGTACTTGCTGTCTGCATCGGGAAGAAATGACGTCCTGTCTGAATTTGGAATGGGGTCAATTTAGTACGCCCATTAGGTTGGGCCCTTATAACCATCAAAGCTAATGGTAACAAATCAAGCCAGGTATATGGTTTACCTGCTGTTTCCTTGTTTAAAGCCTTCAGTAATACTCTCAATTTAGTTTTTAAAATACCATTGTAGCGCTCCACCAAACCATTGGAGGTGGGGCGATACACTGATACTTTTCTGTGTGTTAAACCCATAATCGTTTCCATTTCTTTCAAAACACTGTTATTAAAATGTGTCCCGTTATCAGAAATTATTCTAGATGGACATCCATGCCTTGGCATAATATGAGTTATCAGGCATTGTACCACCTCATGTGCTGTCTCCCTTTTACATGGAAATGCTTCTATCCACCTTGAAAAAGCATCCACCCAAACTAACAAATATCTTTTTCCCTGCACTGGAACAATCATATCAGTGAAATCGATATACCATTCTTTTGCTGGGCCTTCTGGTATTGGAAGTGTCCCAGGTGATATTTTAGGACCTCGTTTAGGTATGTTAATATTGCATACCATGCAATTCTGCACAACCTGTTGAATCAAGATATCAATTTTTAAAGTCCAAAATCTTTGCTCAAATTGTTGCCTCATTGTTTCCTTATTCCAATGCATGGTTGCATGCCACTCAGCCAATACCTTAATCGCCTGGCTCATTGGCATGCAAGGTAATCCTTCTTCTGCATTAAACCATTCACTTCCCAATTTCATACATCCTCTCTTCAACCATTTTTCACTTTCCTGTCCCTCTGGCTGCCACATTTCAATCTTATCTACATTCGTAAGTGGCCCTTCCTGTGTCTGTCTAGTATTATACAAAATCTTTTCACTTTGCTTAACCACCTCCATTGCTGCTGCATCAGCCATTGCATTACCTAATGCCTCAAAGGTTGGCTTTTCAGTGTGGGCCGGGGTCCACACAACTGCAGTTTTTCTACCTTCACGTTCCCTTTTTGCCAAAATTTCAAACAGCAATTTCCAATATGTGTAATGTTGTAGATTTTTACCTGCACTGGTTATCATCCCCCTACGCTGCCATTTTAATATATGATACTGTAGTGAACTTGCAACGTAACCACTATCAGTATATATAGTGACATTTTGAGTCATATCAGTGTGTTGTAAGGCCGTAATAACGGCTAAAAGTTCAGCATGCTGTGCAGTATGGTCAGGAGGGGTTTTATATTGTACTTGCATTATCTTTCTTAGATTCTCATCTACCTGCACGCAGGCAAAGCCTGCAACAGTCTTTTCACAAGCTCCATCTGTAAACCATATTAACCCATCAGATAAGGGTTCAAAAGTAAGACAGTGAAATGTAGGGATTTCTATAGTATCGATCTCACCCTCTTGATCGACAGGAAAAAGCAGATCTATCTTATTTCTCTGTTCTTTAGTTAATGGTATTATTCTTATATCTTGTCCTAAAAGTACTGCTTGATATTTTCCAAATCTAGTGGCTGTCAATGCCGTCTGGCTAGGGCTCAACAGCATTTTAATCGTGTGGTTAGTATGTATTACAATAGGAACAAAAGGCATTTGTGCTCTCCATTTACCTACTGCAGCCACTATAGCTGTCAGTAACTTTGGTATTTCTTTCATTCCCTTCTCCACATGATTAAAAGAGCCTGACAAAAAAGCTACTGGTGCATTTACTTCATTGTTTTGATTAATCATAGCTGCCCAACTATTTCCCATGTCTTTTACCCACAAATGCACAGGTGATTGGATATCTATTACTGCTAACGGTCCTGGAGATAATAAATCCCTCACAATCTTAGCCAGCACTATTTTATCCTGTTCTTCCAATACAATTAGTGTATTCTTTGGTGTGGCTGCGGGCAGTTTCAAATGTTTATAAAGTCTCATTACTTTTTGTGTATAATTTGGTATCCATTGTCTGCAGTAATTTAACATTCCCAAAACAGCACGTAACTGGGTAACTGTTTGCGGTACCGGAGTCTCATTTAAAATAGATATAACTTCAGGTATAATGACCTTATGTTCTGCTGAAACATTTTGTCCTAAAAAGGTGACAGTAGACTGAGCTATAACACATTTTTCCCTGTTACATTTATATCCTAACTCTCCTAATAATAAAAATAATTTTGTAGTCCAATCTAGGCATTCTGCTTCAGTCTCAGCAGACAGTAGAATATCATCTACATAGACAAACAATGACACCGTGTCAGGCAATTGACTCCTGAAATCCTTTAAATCCATCATTAGTTGTTTTGAGAATACCGATGGACTATCAGTAAAGCCTTGAGGCATCCTAGTCCACCTGTATGCCTCATTCTGTACTATAAATGACGTCAAATCCCTAGACTCTGGATGAAGAGGTATTGAAAAGAATGCATTAGACAAGTCAATAACAGTGTTATATGCATATATATTCTGAGTGTGCAAAAGTGTAGCAGGATTTGCACAAATCAGAAATTGATTTTTTGTAATCTCATTTAGCTCTCTTAAATCATGTACTATCCTTACATTGTTTTCCCCTTTCGGGACAGGAAACAATGGGGTATTGTACGGGGATACTGAAGGTTCAATAATACCACATTTCAATAATTTATCAATGTGTTCCAAGGTTTTGGATACTAATTTAGGTCGTATGGGGTAAGGGTCTTGCTTCGGCCCCTTTGCCCCTTCTATTAATTCTATCTTATGGGGTTTTGCATTTACGGCTAGTCCATATGGTGACTCACTTGTACTCCAAATATGTTGTGGTAATTCTTCCATAACCCTTACTTTATTTTCATTATTCAACTGTTGGACCATAGTGAGCAAACTTGGTAGTTCTTTATTTCCAAAATCTAAACACAATCCTAATTGAGACAATAAGTCTCTACCACACAAATTTACTGGGCAATCAGGTGCCACTAAAAAGGGTACCACAGCCTCCCTTGAACCGTGCGGTTGGCATTCCAAGCGCACCAGAGTGGGTTCTGTTAGCCTTTTTCTTTGTTCTATCCCCGTAAATCCCACTGTTGTTCTATACTGATTTGAAAGTTTAACTCCCTGTGGTTTTGCACACAACACAGAGGTACTCGCCCCTGTATCTATCAAAAATCTCACAGGAGTTCCATATTTGCCAATTGTCAATGTAATAAAGGGTTCCCTTGTGTCTAACCTGAAAATCATTCCCTCTTCCTGACACGGGTTTGCTTCCAGTCAATAGCATTGGTCTGGAATATTCTGCCAAGTTGGAAAAGCATTTACAGTGCCTTGTCTCTGTACTGCAGCCCCTGGTCCCTGTGATTGCATCGCCGGCTGCTGTATTGCAGTCTGCGGGGCACTCGCAGGTATCCCTACTACTTGTGGCATTAATCCTTGCTGCGTCTGCATTTGTACTTGGGGCATTCCTGCATTCTGATAACATTCTGAAGCATAGTGACCAAATTGCTGACAAATCATATTGTTCAGATGTTATTAAAGATTTTAAATCACCTCTTCTATTAAACCTACACACAGAACTAGCTAGTGACTAATTCAAACCAGATGATCTCTTAACACTGCAGGAATCTCACTTAAAAAAGAGTCAAACAAAGTTAAATTGCAAAAACATTTCACATAGAGAACTAGAACTTATTAATTAAACAGAGTAACACATATTTTAAAATAAACAGAGATCAGAATTCCCTATAAGACAAAGAACTTATTTAAATCTAATCTAAAACAATCTTTTAAAAGGAACAAAACAAATTTCAGTTCTTCCTGACCTTTCTAAATCAAAACCAGATGACATTCCTCAACCTTCAGGCTGAACCAAAGGCTGCTTTTTTTTTCTACATCTGCATTCTAAGCTTTTCTTCTTCTTTTTATTTTGTTGTAAGTATTCCAGGAGAGATAATAATTTTGGACGATCAAACGATCCATCCTGAGACCAGCTCAAAACAGAATCTTTTGCATCATATTTGATCCATTTCTCATGTATCTTTTCAATCTGTTTTTTTTCTAATGGGAATAATTCTATGACATGCTGCAAAGGGGAGCATTTTTTTGAACTATCTAAATCTAAATACATAGCATACACAGGAGGCTTTTCTTTCTTATCTGCCCCTTTCCCTTTCATTTTATTCTGACTATTACAATTTCTCCTATAAAGCCACAATCTACAAAAATATACTAATGCACTTAAACAAAGAAAATATACAAAAAAGAAAACTACAAAGCTAAACAAATATATCGGTAATAAGGCCACAGTGTAAGCTTACTCACGCGTCTTCTTATTTCTCTTTTTAGCAAGCCCAGGAGTTATCACCTGTATGTCCACGTCAGTAGTTTGATCAATCCCACATCAGTGGAGCACAGAAATCAGGCGTAAACAACGCTTGCTCTCTCTCAGAATCCTGTAAAAAACTTCATTAACAACAAACACTTAATTTGTCCTGCGTCTCGCCTTCTCTTTTCCGTATGCGGCCTACTCCTGGCTGGCTCGCCACTTTGAAGAAAAGGATGCCGCCACTTTTGTAGAGAAGGCTAGACGAATTTCATATTTAATATAAACAGTGTATTTACAATTTTTCTGCATAGCTCAATGGGCTATTGCAGGAAGCATTTCTTGATAAGCAATATACAAGCCAGAATGAATGATTAAAACAAAGCAATGTAAAGCAAAGAAATCAGAATGCTATATGCAGAGAGAGACATCTATATACAGACAAAGACAAATTCAAAATGCTTACTTATTTCTTTGTTCCCTCTCCTTATAATCTTCTCCTGATATCACGTGCTTGCAGGCTGTATGCAGGCAGGCTGTAACATACCATAAATCCTTAATGTATAGCAGAACATATGCTGCATCTGGTTCCCATTATCCACAGACTTTCTGGAGCCTGCCTTTGGCTAATGTGGGCCCCATCATGTCCCAGGAGGTTTTAGTGTTGAAACAGCTAGCTCTGCATGTTTTTTTTTTTGAAGCATTCCACTTCAATTTTTTATGCTTTTATTCAACATTTTTATGCTTTTATTCAACAGTTGATATCAAAACTGATCATATTATGTGTAGAAGAGAGCTAATGGTACTACTAGGTGGTATCCGGCGGTTGTGCTGATAAGGAGGATTCCACCACTATCCGGGAGATGAGTTGAGAAAAAGCATCCTTCACCTTTTTTTTATCAAAGAGGCCATCTTCAAGATGGGGAACGTCGGCAAGGCAGATGAGGTCTTATCTGAGATCAGAGGCCTTGAGCCAGGCTGTGTGATGGGAGGCAATGTCCACTGCTGTTGTTCTGGAGATAATATCATATGCATCATAGTTCATCTTTGGTAGGTGGAATTCTTGAAGAGCAATTTGGAGCTGGGCAAACTTGTCCATGGAAGTGCTAGGCAGTTGCTGGACAGGGTGTTGAAGTGAAGAAGTTGGTGAGCAATAATCTTGGAGGCCAGCATAGACCCTTGAAAAAAAAACTCTACACCCCATAGAGTGCAGGGATTCTTTCCCCAGGGGAACATTAAACTGAGTTCTTGAAGTTTTGGCTTTCTTTATAGCCAACTCAGATCATGGAGTGGTGAGGCAATTACTGAAGGTTGTGCCCAGGAGCCTTTTGGACCTTATATTTGAATTCTAGGCATTTTGAAGCAGTAGGCACTGACTGAAGTTTTTGACAATTGGGTGGAGCCTGGCAGGACTGAAGGATGGCCTTCAAGTCCTTCTTGTCCAAAGAGAGACTAGCTTGGTTGAGGCTAAGGAAAGCGGAGACTTTCTGAAGGAACTTGGGGTAGGAGATCTGCATTGACCCAAGGTTTGGGAGAAGGGGGTGGATTCGCTTCAGACGGAAGGTTAATCTCAGGTTCTGACCATACTTCCAGAGAGGCAGGGGGATGTTGTGGAGAGGAGTAGGTGGTTGGATCTGGGGGGGGGGGGGGGGGGGGGGGGGGAAGAACATAAAAGGCCGCTGCTGAGGTAGAAGGCTGAGAGGTGGTCTCCAGCCATGCAGACGTCGGTGGCACAGAAAGCAATGGGGAGTGGGAACTGGCAGCAGGAGATTAGAACTGTCCTGCATGAATTTCTGAAGAAGGTTGAAAAATGCCATGGTGGGAGTCAAGTTCAGATCCTGAACCTGAGGAGATTCTGGAAGAAATGCTGGCATGGGTGCTGGAGCAGGAAGCTTAACTGGAGGAGCCTCCCCCAGTGAAAGTATGGGAGAAACGGGCCAAGGAGAACAGTGGGTATAAGGGGACAGGATCACTTCTTTCAAGTGTCTGGAGCTCTTACCTTTGCTGGCTGGCTTGTCAGGCTTTTGTCTGGAGGTTGTACAATACTGTAAGGCCGAAACTGGGCCTGCAGGAGCCACACTTTGATCCTGATGACAGCAGGAAGGAAGCGCTGCCTTTTGGTCTGGGCTATGTTCCCAGCCTGAACTGCCAATGTGGAGGAAGGAGTGGTGGGGGGTGGAGGAATGGTCTCTGTCCGTATTGTGCCCCCCTCCGAGGGGACGATGGCAGGCACAGACCCAGTCTCCAGCAGTCTGCAGTACCCCTCCTTCAGCGATGCAAAAAGAGGGCCTCTGTTCTCATTTGCAGAAGCCTCGAACACTTATGATTTTATATTTAAATCTTTTTTATTAAAGTATAAAAAGGAACAATATGCTGTGCAACTGTTGTGCAGTGGCGTAGCTGGGGGGGCACAAGGGGAGCGGCCGCTCCCCCAATCAGATTTCACATGAAAATGGTGCTACTTCTGCTGGTGCTGGGCTGCCGCCACACAGCAGCATGGACTAACACCACTTTGGCGCTTTCGTTTTCACTACCCCCTCCCCCTTGGTCCCTCAAATCTGCTTTTTTTAGTGGCGCCCCTCCCTTCTGCCCTGTTGTGATCACAAGCTGCCTGAGCCGGCGCCGAATGCTTCCTTCTGCTCCGCCCCTCTGATACAACTTTCTGCGTACGCGAGGGTGGGACACGGCAGCGGGAAGCATTCGGTACTGGCTCAGGCAGCTTGTTATTGCTGCAGGCGCTCCCTGCTGAAGAAAAGCAGGTTTGAGGGATGGATGGGGAGGAACAAGGAGGTTAGATTGAGAACAGGAGTCGGTATCAGTCAAGGAGGTTGGACGGAAACAGAAGACAGGGTGAGCTATCTAGCCCATTATATGAAATAAAAATTGAATATCACTACATCTTTAAAAAAAAGTGTAGCTGATAGAAACAGCAGTTGAAAACTTTGTATTTTGTGCTCATTTTTCTACACTATTCTATATAATACAGATTACGAAATTTCAGTGAGGATATCCTGTTTCTTGATAGGTTCATCTTAACTGTTGTAATCTGCCTTGGGAAGCCTGGTGTTATAAAGATAATGGAATATATTGAAACTAAATGGAAGTAAAATTAAACTCTCCTTTCATTGGGGCTCATGGAATCACATCTTCACTTCATGTTTTGTAGAAGGTTACATTTTAGATACACGGATTATTCTGTTTTGAGCAAATTTCACAGAGAAGTGGTTTTATAACTCAAAATAAATAAAATATTTTGTTTCATGCAGATTTCTTTTGTTTAAACATAACTAAATGAGCTATAAGCCCCCAATTCAGCCCATTAGTTTTCTTTTATTTTGTTCTTGTGATGACTTATACTGTGCCAAAACTGAAAACTCATTATCTCTTCTATCTGGTTGATAATAAAAGGAGCTCATTGTGAACACTATACACCCTAAAAGGTTGTTTTGCGACTGTACATGAGGAATTGTGATATTGAATAAATAAGTTTGTTTTTGTTCCTAGTCATGCATCCAAATGTTTTTATAATCCTTTCAAGAAAGCCAGTTAATCATTTATTAGTGGAACATAACCATAAAGGCATGGTATGGTCGCATTGTCAATATACTGGAGCCCAGCTAAGGAACAGGTTATTTTGAGTTAGTCTTTACTGGACCAAACTTGCTTTCCTTGTGCCATCACCATCCTGCTGGCTAGGCAGTGTCTTAAAAGGTGGAGGATAAAGGATTAAAAAAAATATTTATATCCCTCATTATCCCAAGCAAACTTGGGTTACCACCCTTAGGATTTGCCTAAAGCAAATGACCTTAATATGTAATACTTAGTAGCAGTAATGAAACGGTGATGGAATATTCACATAGCAAGCAGCCTGAGCAAACAGATTTATTTTCCACTGATCACACATATGCCTATGAGGATTTTAACCGTTCCCTCTCTCCTGGCCCTTCAAGCCTCGCACTGGCACCTATTTTACAAAAGTCTGCTCCCCCTGATGTCAAAACCTGGCTACTCCTCTGCTGTTGTGTATAAATTACAAATAGAAAACAATAATAACAATGAGCAGCTGTAATAAATGCTCCTACTACCACCACCCTCTACCCTTCCAACCCCCAAAATAGCTGACTTCTACTACCCCAAGGAATCCTAATCCACCCTGTTAAAATGTCCAGGGGTACAAAATACAATCCGTTCTCTATGCCCTCGAGGAGAGAAATATGCCCTATGAAGCGCTATTATGATTTTTTAATTTGTGGATGAATAAGAAGTCATTAACAATCTCAGGATTCAGTCTAGCTCTCCTGTCTTCCACAGTCCCTCCTGCAATAGAAGATGTTTTCTTAGAAGATGTGCTGGTAGCAAGATGTACAGGATCCCCCTTGCAAATTTTGCTAGCTGTGGTCAGAATGTTTGCTTGTTTTTCTAAAAAATAAAAATATTGGATAACATACAAGGGGATGGAGAGGGGCCTATATGACTTGTTGCTATATGTCCTATATCCCGCCGTACAACCTTGGCACACCAGTTCACACCTGGAGACTCTATGTCTCTGAAACGTCCTTTATTGAATAACAATGTTTACTCACAGTTAACTGCAGATCAGAGGTTCTGCCCCACTGGCACTGAGATTAGCAGTAGCTCAGAGCTGGCAGAATGGTGTACAGTGCCCTTTTTCAGCAACATACAAGGTAAAAACTAAGGGCACTAACCAAGGATAGCACAAGAAAAGGTTCTAAACTGTCTTACAAGATGGCAACTACCTCATGACTAGAGGGAATAAAGAGTAGTTACTTACCTGTAACAGGTGTTCTCCGAAGACAGCAGGCTGCATATTCTCACAAGTGGGTGACGTCACGTCGGCCCCGGAGGATTTTAAAGCAAAATCTAAAAATCTCTTTAACGGCGTTCCGTCGCGCGAGCGATCGCACTGAGCATGTGCGCACACATCTTCCCGCTCGCTGTGCGGACACGCCCCTCAGTTAAATCCAAAAGATGAAGGAGACAACTCCAAAAGGGGAGGTGAGAGGGTTTGTGAGAATATGCAGCCTGCTGTCTTCGGAGAACACCTGTTACAGGTAAGTAACTACTCTTTCTCTGAAGACAAGCAGGCTGATATTCTCACAAGTGGGGTATCCCTAGCTTCCAGGCTTACACAACACAACAAACAGTGTTGTGTAAGCCTGGAAGCTAGGGATACAGCCAGAATAAAAATTGACCTGAAAAGAAGAAACATCTAAATGAGTGTAGCCTGGAACAGAACAAAAATGGGCCTAGGAGGGTTGGAGTTGGATTCTAAACCCCAAATAAGTTCTGCAGCCCCGACTGCCCAAACCGACTGTCGCGTCGGCTATCCTGCTGAAGGCAGTAGTGAGATGTGAATGTGTGGACTGATGACCACGCCGCAGCTTTGCAGATCTCTTCAATAGTGACTGATCTTAGATGAGCCACCGACTCAGCCATGGCTCTAATTTTGTGAGCCGTGACATGGCCCTCTAGAGTCAGTCCAGTTTGGACAAAAACAAAGGAAATGCAATCTGCTAGCCAAGAAGAAATGGTGCGGTTTCCGACAGCAACTCCTCTGTATTGGCATTAAAAGAAATAAACAACTGGGTGGACTGTCTGAGGGGGCTCGTCTGTTCCACGTAAAAAGTGCGCAGCTTACTTTCGCCAGGGCTTGTAAGATGAGGGAGAAAGAATGTTGGCAAGACAATTGACTGGATCAGATGGTACTCCGATACCACCGCCAGTAAGAACTTTGGCTGCATGCGGAGAACTACTCTGTTAAGATGAAAAGTAAGGTAAGGCGCTTGAGCTACTAGAGTCTGAAGCTCACCGACCTTACGAGTTGAAGGAACAGCTATCAAGGAAAATAACCTTCCAGGTCCAATACTTCAGATGGCAGGAATCCAGTGGCCCGAATTGAGCTTTCAGCAGCTGGATGAAAACGACATTGAGACCCCAAGATACTGGAGAAGGATTGATAAGGGCTTTGACCGAAGCATAAGAGCCAATTTTCAAAATTATTGGGGGTGCTAAGCCCAACAGAAATAACCCCCCCTAGACACATACAAGGAATTCTCTCAATATTGGGGGAGAAGTAAACCTCTCATGAAGTGGACAGCTAAAGGCTGACCTTTTACTCGTTGATGATAAGCACTTATTGCACGAAGATGAACACTGACAGAGTTGGTCTTGAGACCAGACTCAGACAGGTGTAGAAAGAACTCAAGCAAGGTCTGTATAAGACAAGAGGCAGGATCTAGGGCCTTGCTGTCACACCAGACGGCAAACCCCTTCCATGAAAAAGAATAACACCTCTTCGTGGAATCTTTTCTGGAAGCAAGCAAGACTCGGGAGACACTCTCTGGAAGACTCAATGAAATCCATACTCTCAACATCCAGACCGTGTGAGCCAGAGATTGGAGGATGGGATGTAGAAGTGCCCCCTCGTTCTGCGTAATGAGAACTGGAAAACATTCCAACTCCAGAAGAAGAGGGAACCATATCTGACGCGGCTAGAAGGGAGCGAACAGAATCATGGCTCCACAATCTTGCTTGAGAATCAGCAAAGTCTTTTCCACCAGAGGTATGGGAGGATACGCATACAGAAAGCCTGTCCCCCAATGAAGGAGAAAGGCATCCGATGCTACCCTACCGTGAACCTGCAGCCTGGAACAGAACTGAGGGACTTTGTGATTGGACTAAGTGGCAAAAAGATCCACTGAGGGGGTGTCTCACTTCCAGAAGATCTTTCGAGCGACAGCCACGCTCAACAACCATGACTGTAGCATTATCCTGCTCAGCCTGTAGGCCAGACTGCTGTTTACGCCAACTAGATAAGTGGCTTGGAGAAAACATGCCGCGTTGGCGGGCCCACCGCTACATCTGCATGGCATCCTGACTCAGAGGGCAAGATCCAGTACCCCTTTGTTATCGAGTACATCGCAACCCGATTGTTTGGTTGAATTAGAATAATTTGGTTGGATAGCCGACCCCAGGAGGGATGCAACCTTCGTCAGCAGCTTTTGTGGCTGAGGAAGTTGGAAGGGACGCCCCAGAATCAAATTGGAGAGAATTGACCACCTCTGAAGGGAATTCCGAAAACTGGTGAACAGTTGGGTCACATCCTCCAGATACCCTGAACTTGATACCACTGGGAAGCTAGGATGCACTGAGCGGATGTCATGTGTAAATGTGCCATGGGAGTTACGTGAACTGTGGAAGCCATGTGCCTAGAAGTCTCAATATTTACTGTGCTGTAATCTGTTGAGACGGGCAATCATCGTGTTAAGGGAACACATGCACTCCCAGTACATGAAGAGACGCTGCAACAACAGCCAGGCACTAGGGAAACATTCTCTGGACGCAAACTGGGTATAAGTATCCTGTAAGTCCAGAGAGCATAGCCAATCGTTTTCCTGAAGTATGGGAAGAAGGATGCCCAGGGAAAGCATCCTGAACCAAATATCTGTGTAGGCCCCTTATGTCTATGATGGGACGCAACCCACAAGGAAGCACCTGGAATAGAATCTCAACCCTTCTTGCCCTGGTGGAACGGGCGCGACTGCATTGGCGCTGAGAAAGGCGGAGAGTTCCTCTGCAAGTACCCACTTGTGATGGAAGCTAAAGGATTAAGCTCCCAATGAGCAATGTGGGGGGCTTGATTCCAGATTGAGAAAGTATCCTAACCGGACTATTTGAAGAACCCACCGGTTGGAGGTTACAAGAAGCCACCTTTGGTGGAGAAAAGTTAGACCTCCCCCCGACAGGCAGATTAGCCGGTACGGACATTTTTTTTTTTTTTATGGTGGCTATGCTGAATTGGAGCCAGTCAAAAACCCGTCCCTGGTTTTTGCGGAGTAGCTGCAGGGGCCTGATTAGGTGCACGCCGTTGACTAGAATGAGCGTGCTGTGGCATAGCCTGAACCGGCTGTCGAGAAGCAGGAGTATACGTACGATCCCTTAAGGCACAAGGAAAACTTCTCTTCTCTTTAAAGAACTTCCGAGATGAGGAAGTGTATGCACAGAATATCTACAATTTTCTGCTGAGTCCCCTCCTCCAGGTGAGAGGCACGCAGTCATGAGAGTCTGCGCATCACTATACCCAGAGCAGAAATCTAGATGTTACATTACAAGTGTCGAAAATGCCCCTGGACAGGAACCTGCGACACACCGTTGAAAAGGTTTAGCCTGCTCTGGTGGGAATGCTCGTAAAGATCTGGCAGGACTCGATTTTGGATGCGATCATGCCAGCCTGGTACGCCGTTCTCCCAAAAGAGGCTAAGGATGTATGCTCTGGCCCCGGGGGCGCCGAAACAAGTTTTTAGAACTCCTATCTGTTCTGAGAGCAGAATCTACCACCGCAGAATCATGAGGTAACTGAGGCCTAATGAAACTGGGTTCCCCGTGGATCCGATACTGGGATTCAGTCTTCTTATATCATGTGGTAGAAGACTTAGGTGAAGATGGATAGTCCAGGACCTCGAGCATCTAGGGCCTTGGGCTGATTCACAATCTCCACTGTAATGTATCGAGACAGATAGAAGATCTAGATAATTCTCAGCAGAGAAAACCCCATGACCTTCATGTTCATCAGATGAGCCATCATTGAATTGAGCTAACAACTCAGACAGAGCAGCTCAGATCCAAACCCGTCCGACATGGAGGCCCGGTAACCTCTACGATGGGGTCGAGAAGTTGACTCTCCAGACGACTCCAGGGAAGGAGAATTGACCCAGTAGGCTGCGAACACCAATACCGGAGGCAGCATCGGTGAAGGAGATCTAATCCCAGGTGAAAAGCTAGATGCCGCAGGAGGCGCTAGCACCAATGGCACTCGATGGTACCCATGGTACCGTGTCTATAACAGAGATGGGACCGATTGTACCGATAGTACCCATGGCACCGACGGTACCGATGGTACCCATGATACCCGGTACCGATGGTACCCATGATACCTGGTACCAATGGTACCCATGGTACTGATGGTACCTGGTACCGATGATAGTCATGATATCTGGTATCGATGGTACCCATGGTACCGATTATCGATGGTACCCATGATACCTGGTACCGATGGCACCGACGGTACACATGGTACCGATGGTACCCATGATACCCGGTACCGATGGTACCCATGATACCTGGTACCAATGGTACCCATGGTACCGATGATACCTGGTACCGATGGTACCCATGACATCTGGTACCGATGGTACCCATGGTACCGATTATACCTGGTACCGATGATACCCATGATACCTGGTACCGATGGAACTCATGATACCTGGTACCGATGGTACCCATGGTACCGATGATACCTGGTACCGATGGTACCCATGACATCTGGTACCGATGGTACCCATGATACCCGGTACCGATGGTACCGACGTCCGATGCCAGGATACCTCCATAACAGAGGGAGCAACGCTCTCGGCACCGACCGACGTCTGATGCCAGGATACCTCCATAACAGAGGGAGCAAAGCTCTGGGCACCGATGGTACCGACGTCCACCGATGCGCCCGAATGACCTGCAAAGCAGGAGGCGCCGAGGCAGGTGGAGACCCACTCGATGCATCACTGTACCCAGCGTGCATCGGCCTCTATAGGACTCAAAAATTGATCTCTTTTGGGCATCCCTGGCAAGTAGCATACGTTTCGTCACTTTGAGACACTACTTGCACTTCTCAGGGAGATGATCCGGCCCAAGACACGTCCGCCGATGCGCCCGAATGACCTGCAAAGCAGGAGGCGCCGAGGCGGGTGGAGACTCACTCGATGCATCCGGTTGCAGCAGGTACAAGGCTTAAAGTCAGTGGTGTGCTGGAGCAGGCTCTCACAGCTCTCAAGAGCCATTTGTTAAGTTTTTAATAATTTTGGTGACTTTAACAAATGGATTCCTAAAATGTGGGCTTGATCTCTTTTACTTTGCTGGCGAGAGAGAGCCCACAGATAACAATTTACCAGCACACTCTTTTTTAATAAGAAAAAAGAAACTTATAAAGAAATACCTATAAGTTTTGATTCTCATTTCAGGCACAGCCCCTTGTGACTCTGGCAATTACTTAACCTTTCCTTGCCCCAGGTACAAAATGTACCTGTATATGTAAGCCACAATGAGCCTGCTATGAGTAAAGTGCAAATGAAAAAATAAAGAACACCCAAAAAGGTAAAATAAAAAAGAGATTTAACTCCGAGGACCTGAAGAAAACACGAAGCACTAACGAACTCCGTGTCTCCTCGGACGCGGAAAAAGAAGAACTGAGGGGCGTGTCCGCACAGCGAGCGGGAAGATGTGTGCGCACATGCGCGGTGCGATCGCTCGCGCGACGGAACGCCATTAAAGAGATTTTTAGATTTTGCTTTAAAATCCTCCAGGGCCGATGTGACGTCTCCCACTTGTGAGAATATCAGCCTGCTTGTCTTCGGAGACCACAGGGGATGCTCTGACCCAGTAAGCAGGGGGGAAACCCACCAATGGGAACAGAGCTTACCAACTGGCAACAGCTTAACCAATCATTTAACAGTTCTAAACAGACAGGCAAGTGGAATCACATTGCCTTATAACTACACCCACCATAATGCATTGCTGATGTAACTCTACAGTGAGCATGACAGAAAAAGTGTCACGCTCACCCCAGAGCCACATCACAACCAAGGAAAGGCTATTAGAGGACAGAACACTCCCCGCTTGGTATACCATTATTACTATACTTTAACAGCTTAATAACATGCAAAGTCCATTATCTGTATTCAGGCTATTCGTCAGCTGCAGGGTCATCTTCTTCACCACTCAGGACCTGCAACGAGAGACAGACAACAACACTAAACACAAAAGAGAGAGAAAAAGTCTTTGAGTCTCTGGTCTTCCTGGGTAGATGATGACTCACAGAGCTCATGCCTCTTCATGTGGTACAAGGAGCACAACTTCAGTGATGGGTCTGCAGAAGTTCTTTGCTGTTCCTTGTTTCACAGTTCTGACTTCAATTTTTCTGACTCTTCCATCTGCGCTGGGGATGGTTTTGGTGACTAATGCCAGGGGCCAATCCTTGTGTTGAGCCTGGTTGTCCTTGAGTAAGACAATGAGGGGCATAATCAAACGCGAACGCCTATTTCCATGGGCGTCTATGTCCGACAACGGGTACATGAAGAGGAGGGACAGACCGTATTTTCGAAAAAAATGGACGTCTTTTTTGTTTTTCGAAAATACGGTTTGTACGGACCAAATGCCATGGATTTGTTCGTTTCTGAGCTGGGCGTTTTTTTTTTTTTTAGCGATAATGGAAAATAAAAACGCCCAGCTCAAAAACGTCCTAATCCGAGCCATTTGGTCGTGGGAGGGGCCACGATTCGTAGTACACTGGGCCCCCCCCCCCCGACATGCCAGGACACCAACTGGCCACTCTAGAGATCAGTGCGGTTGACTTCAGAAACAGCTCCCACATACATAGCTCCCTTTCCACGGGTGCTGAGCCCCCAACCCCCTTCCCCCAAACCCCACTACCCACAAATGTACAACACTACCATAGCTCTTAGGGGTGAAGGGGGCACCTACATGTGGGTACAGTGGGTTTTGGAGGCCTCTCATTTACCAGCACAAGTGTTACAGATAGGGGGGATGGGCCTGTGTCCGCCTGCCTGAAGTGCACTGCGGTACCCACTAAAAGTGCTCCAGGGACCTGCATACACGCAGGCCTCTAGGACTTGTTGCTGCTGTATAATCTTGGCACACCAGTTGACACTTGAAGACTAATCTCTCCAAAAACGTCCTTTATTGGAATAAGCACCTTTACTTACAGTTAACTGCAGATCAGAGGTTGTGCCCCACTGGCAATGAGTCTCCCTGGTACTGAGATTAGCAGTAGGTCATAGCTGGCAGAATGCTGTACAATGCCCTCTTTCAGCCACATTCAAGGTAAGAACTAAGTTCTGTAACGTGGCTAACACATGAAAGGGATCTAAAACTGTCTTACAAAAATGGCCACTACCTCATGGACTACCGGAAACAAAACAGGGCACACTCTGACCCAGTAAGCAGGGGAAAAAGCACCATGGGAGTAGAGCCTACCAACTACCAACATCATGAGCATTGAACACAAGCTAGTGGAATCACGGAGCCCAATACCCTACACCCACCACAATGCATTGCTGATGTGACTCTGCAGTGCCCTTAACAGAAAAGGTGTCCAACTCACCTGAGAGCCACATCAGAACCAGGGAAAGGCTGTCAGAGGATAGAACACATTCTGCTGTCATTGAGGTGGGTACGGAATTTGGCATAGAGGCTGGCAAAAAAAAGTTTGTAAAGTGGGGTTCTTTTGGTGGGAGGGGGTTAGTGACCACTGGTTGAGTCAGGGGAGGTGATCCCCGATTCCCTCCAGTGGTCATCTGGCCAGTTGGGGCACTTTTTTGGGACTTGTTCGTGAAAAAAAAGAGTCCAAAAAAAGTGACCCAAATTCGCGGTAAAAACGTCTGTGTTTTTTCCGTTATCAGCTAAAGACGCCCATCTCTTCTCGGCTGATAACCACGCCCCAGTCCCGCCTTCACCACGCCTCCGACATGCCCCCATCAACTTTATTCGTTCCCGCGATGGAGTGCAGTTGAAGATGCCCAAAATCGGCTTTCGATTATATCGATTTGGGCACCCGCGAGAGAAAGACGTCCATCTCCCGATTTAGGTCGGAATATAGGCGTTGTTCGATTATAAGCAGGATTGTCACCTTCATGGATGTTAGTCTTACTGGTCTGCCATTTGCTGCGGATCTGTAGGGTCTGGAGGTACTTTCGTCTCCAGTGGCTTTCCTGCTTGTGTGGGTGGCCCCTGCAGCATCCCTAATTCGGCCAATGTAACGTTTTGCTGACCTCTGCTTCACTAAAGAAACCAGCAATTTACCAGTCTTATTACCCCACTGGTGTAAGCGATATTTGTAGAGCTTGACACTGTAGAGTGCTCCGGCGTCCAGCACCACCTGAAGCTGTTTCTTAACATCAAAATAGGCCTTGCGGGATACATCAGATGGGCTGAGAATGAACAAAGATGCAGTGTACGCTATGATTTTACCTCGAAGCATCGCCTTAGCTGCTTCCCAGTAAACGCGAGGCCCCACTGACTGAACATCATTCTCAGCAACATAGTCCAACCACCCCTGGCATAGATATTTACGGAACTCCCGGTCTTGATAAAGAGCAGGGTTCATACACCAGCAAAACGTGTTCGCCCTATCTCCCCATTCTAGCTCAACCCACACTGGGGCATGATCAGAAACATCAGGCATCCCTATCCCTGCCTGAACAGTCCCCCGGACCAGCGAGTGCGAAAGCAGGATATAATCCAGGTGTGCATGGACCCCATGAGGGTGAGAAAAGAACATGTAATCACGCTCATCTATATGATGCAAGCGCCAATAATCCACCACCCTCAACTCTTGAATAAGAAATTTACCCCTTTCCCTTCATGATCTTTGGATGGTCTTTTGGACGGCTTGCAGTCTATCAGTGGGTCACTAGTGATGTTAAAATCCCCTCCCAAGATTAAGGGATATTCATCGAAGGTGGCCAAGCGTGCTGCCAAAAGTGTAAAGAATTTATGTGAATATGAATTAGGTGCGTAGATATTACACAGAGCCACCTGCTTTCCTTGCAGTAACCCTGCCACAATTAGAAATCGACCTTCTGGATCCTGATATAGCTTATGCATCGTGAACACCACATTTTTCTTGATCAATATGGCCACTCCCCACTGCCTACTATTATAGGTGGCAAAGTAGAGATCCCCCACCCAGTCCCTCTTTAGTTTAAGGTGCTCTGCTTTCCCCAAATGGGTTTCTTGTAGAAACGCTATGTCTGTTTGCAGTCTCTTAAGCGCCTGTAAGATTTTAGCTCTTTTCACAGGAGAATGGACACCATCAACATTCAGCGATACCACTTTAAGAGCAACCATGGAGCACCGTCAGCAGTCGGGGATCAAATGAGTATACCACTATCCTCAATGTGCCTAGGAGACCGCCCAGCTGAGTCCCCCAGACAAACATGAAGTAAACAATATGAAGCAGAAACTTCCCCCTCTAGTAGCCCTGCAAAGTTAGCCCCCACCCTCGCAACTTATAGGATTTTGTTGAACATGAACCACACTTGTCCCATGTTCCCCCTCCCCCCTCCCCACCAAAAACTTAACCAATCCCGCCCTCTCCCCTCCTGACAACCCACCAGCAAAGCCAACAGTATTAGCAAACATAACCCATACAAAATCACAACAAACATTCTCCTTCCTTCACACCACTAACCCTCCCATGCCCCCCCACCCCCACCCCCTTCTATGAGCAGTAGATCTTCCCAAGAAATATTAATTCCAAATCAGTAACATACTTAAACAAACTTAAACAAAACCCCGCTTGAGTCAACCGGCTAATAGTGAAGGAAGCATGATGTCCAGAATAGTCTTCAGGCTCACCTGAGCTCCAGGCAGAGGCCCAGGCTTCTAATCGACATTGGGCTCCTCAGCAATAATAGAGTGCGTCAGCACACCAAACACCTGATCAGTGCAAATACAGCACTGTAGAAAAAATCAGGCATCTCCACCAGTCATTGCAGTTTGTCTGCAAATGTGCCCAAATCTCCAGGCTCCGTGAAAATGAAAGTTTTATTGTTGTGCACCACATGCACCTTCGCCAGGTACAATAAGGCAAATCTTATTCCTTTGTCAAAAAGATGCTTGCAATGTCGGCCCATCTGCTTCCTCTGATCAGTAACACGTGCCGAGTAATCTTGGAAGAGTAGCAGCTTATGTCCAATGTAGTCAAGCGATTTCTTTCCTCTGTATGCCTGTAACACTTGCTCTTTATCCGCATAATTAAGTATTCTGGCCATTACAGGTCTCGGGCGCTGTTCCCCCTCACATATAGCCCCAACTCGGTGAATCATCTCGACTCTCATTATCTTGTCAGGTAGTTGTATGTTTAATTGTTCCGGCAATCACCGCTCGATTAAATTCCATAGATCCTTTTCACAACAGCGGCCAATCCAGGCCAAGGGCACCTGGCGAGCGTTCCCAAATGTACAAACATTCTATACATGGTTATCTAATTAACACCTTTATTTTAGCCTAACCTAAAATCCAAAGTCATGTATATAATGTACTAGTGCCGTCTCTTGCCACAGGACAGTGCGTTTCTGTCAGCATTCAGAGATCCCCAAATTATACGTATGTAGTTTCAAATTATATCTTATGCTATGAGTTTATCGTGGGGCAGACTGCATGGACCATACTATCTGCCGTCAACTACTATGTTACTATGTAAAATGCGGCTGCCTGTCTGCTATTAAGCAGCATAAAATGTGTTGTGCTGTTTTGGGATCTTGCCAGGTACCTGTAACCTGGATTGGCCACTGTGGAAACAGGATGCTGGGCTTCATGGACCTTCGGTCTGTATGGCAATACTTATGTGCTCAGTTCTGGTTGCCACATCTCAAAGAGATATAGCAGAATTAGAAAAGGTTCAAAGAAGATCAACCAAAATGATAAAGGGGATGACAAGCCTCTGATATGAGGAAAGGCTAAAGAGGTGTATTGTTATTTGACAGGGCACTGAGAATACCTCACACAGTCAGCAATAAGAATCAAAACCATATATATAAAAAAACATGCAGTGGCATATGAAGTAACTTTAACTTTTTCATAAGTTGGCACTGGGAGGAACCTGGACAGGCATGGGCTTTGGTGTTCCAGAAATGCTCTCCCGGAGAAGAGAGGCTTAGAATATTAATTACAGTGAAATAATACAGCAGGTTACAGTCATAGTGAATTTAACCGGCAGAGGTTTAAAACTGACACAGGAACACAAAATTCAAGGTTATGCAGTAACAGTAAAATTGCCACAAGTCAGTATGTGGGAGGGAGTATATGTCAGGAGTGCTTCCTTTTATAAAGAAGGGAGACTTAAGAGTGAAAGCTGGAAAACCATAAATCTCGGAGAGTTGAGCAAGAGCCGCATAAAGACCATCTCATGAGACTACGGCTGAACATCTAGGGTACCAACCTCAGAAGAAGGTCGGAAGTTTAGAAGTAAATAAAGGGTGAGATTGTTAGAAAGGTAAAGGTGGGCTAGGCACCAGTTCCAACACATTACAGTGTTTTCACCAAGACACGTACTAGCGGAAAATGATATACATAGAACAAAAGTTACAGTAGACAAGATTTGGTTACCAGGAAAGAAGTGTGATGACTGCTTTTATTTTTACTGACAGGCATTTTACTGACACAAAACTCACTGCATCAATTCAGAGGTTAGGGCTCTTCAGATTGGAAAAGAGACTGATGAAGGGAGATATGACTGAGGTCTACAAAATCCTTAGTGGTGTAGAACGAGTAAAAGTGAATCAATTTTTTTACCTGTTCCAAAAGTACAAAGACTAGGGGACACTCAAGGAAGTTACTTGGAAATACTTTTAAAACAAATAGAAGGGGGGAACAAGATGGCGGCTTGAAGGGAGTACAGCGAGTTGTTCTGGGACCCGTGCTGACTCCTTTTCCCTTTTTTTTACTTCATTACTTTGTCTACCTTATGCCTAAAAGGAGAGGCAAACAGCATGCAAGCCCCAATGTACCTGTTTTGCCGGCAACTGGGCCCATGGACCGCTTCACTGTTCCAGGGATTACGGGACGCTTTGAGACTTCGCTGTGAGAGAAGGTGATGCGAGGTGAACCGCTCCCCCTGTCTGAAGTAGATACATCTCTCAGTCCCGAGACTAGAAGTCCACCACTGATGCCTGCAATCGAGCAAGAGCTGATAGAACAGGGGCATATACACTCCATAGGGGCGGTGATAGCTCCTGCAATGGGGCCAGACCCAAGCAATAGATTGCAGAGCACCTCCAGGAGTTTGGGTGTGCCACAGCACAGCAATGGCATTTCTGGAGGGCCAACCGCGGAGAAGGAGTTGAAACTCTCTGGAGATTCTTTGCCTGAATTAACATCATAGACAGGCTTATTTTCGAAAGAGAAGAACGCCTATCTTTCGACACAAATCACAAGATGGGCGTCCTTCTCACAGGGTCGCCCAAATCGGTATAATGGAAAGCCAGTTTTGGGCGTCCCCAACTGCTTTCTGTCACGGGGATGACCAAAGTTCCCAGGGGCGTGTCGGAGGCGTAGCAAGGGCGGGACTTGGGCGTGCCTAACACATGGGCGTCCTCGACCCATAATGGAAAAAAAAGGGCGTCCCTGACGAACACTTGGATGACTTTACCTGGTCCTTTTTTTCTTACGACCAAGCCACAAAAAGGTGCCCGAACTGACCAGATGACCACCGGAGGGAATCGGGGATGACCTCTCCCCTTACTCCCCCAGTGGTCACTAACCCTCTCCCACCCTAAAAAAAAAATGTTTAAATATTTTTTGCCAGCCTCTATCTAGCCTCAAATATCATACCTAGCTCCATGACAGCAATATGCAGGTCTCTGGAGCTGTTTGAGTGGGTGCAGTGCACTTTAGGCAGGTGGACCCAGGCTCACCCCCCCCCCCACCTGTTACACTTGTGGTGGTAAACGTGAGCCCTTCAAAACCCACCAGAAACCCACTACCCATATGTAGGTGCCCCCCTTCACCCCTAAGGGCTATGGTAGTGGTATACATTTGTGGGGAGTGAGTTTTAGGGGGGGGGGGGTTGGGGGCTCATCACACAAGGTAAGGGAGCTGTGTACCTGGGAGCTTTTTCTGAAGTCCACTGCAGTGCCCCCTAGGGTGCCCGGTTGGTGTCTTGGCATGTCAGGGGGACCAGTGCACTACAAATGCTGGCTCCTCCCATGACCAAAGGGCTTGAATTTGGTCATTTCTGAGATGGGCGACCTCGGTTTCCATTATCACCGAAAATCAGAAACGACCAAGTCTAAGGACAACCATCTCTAGGGATGATCTAAATTTCGCGATTTGGGTGTCCCCGACCGTATTATCGAAACGAGAGATGGACGCCATCTTGTTTTGATAATACGGGTTTCCCCACCCCTTCGCCGGGACATCCTGCGAGGACGTCCTCAGGAAAACTTGGGCGCCCCTTTCGATTATGCCTCTCTGAGTAAGTCTTTTCTTCCAAACAAAACTTCAACCATAACTTTAGATGCTATATGGGAAGCTCTTCTGGGCTTAGAGACATCATTTTCTCCAAAATTAAAATCTGTTTGGCAACAAGCTCAATTTCCCCTTGAAATGGAAATGAAAGTTACAATATGTGAAGGAAAAATTGAAACTAATAGTAAAGATATAGAACAATGTCAACAAATTCAAACAAATATTATTAAAGAAAATATGTGGTTCCAAAATAAAGTTGAAAGCATAGAGAACCAACAGAGATCAAAAACATTTCGATTAATAAACTTTCCCAAGCATTTTAATTACTTTCAAAAGGTATATCTTTGAAATACTGAAAATTCCAGAACAAGCTTGTCCCTCGGTATCAAAAATATATTATTTACAACCCTATAAGAAAAAAATGACTGACCAACCTATCTCTGAAGGAGGTGATGCAGTTTTTGAAACTTTAAACCTTACTCAAACTATTGAAGATGATAATCTGGGCTTACAACCAGCAACATTAATTTTTTTGTTTTTGTTTTGTGACTTTCATATTACAGCCGGATAGAGACTGGATATTAAAACAGTTCTTTCGTCATAGGGAGGAAACGTTTTTGAACTATAAGATAAGAATTTTTCCTGATGTATCCCGTGTAACCCAGAAGAAGCGCCAAAGTTTCCTTAAACTTCGCTCTCCTGTTATTCAGTTGGGCGGTCTTTTTTGGTTGAATTTTCCATGTAAATGTATAGTGAAGTTAAATTCAGTGAAATATGTTTTCTTTCATCCATTACATTTAAGTTCCTTTCTTGAATCTAGGTCAGTAACAACTCCGTCTCCAATTCCAGAAATGGTAATGTCATCTACACCATAGTCTGTTATTTTGATTTTTTAAAGGGAACCTCCCTTCAAGTCTCTAATAGAAGATTAGTTAATGGAAATTATCCTGAGTATTGTGCCTTGTTCTCTTCTCCTAATTGTGGACTAAATTGGATAATATGTATCTTTCTTTTCCTTTTGACAAAATGTAATGTAATAGATTTGCTTTATTATTCCTTTTTTCTGTAACAAGATTGTTCTTGGAGCCGTAATAATAATCTTTAAAAATAAAAAATAAAACAAATAAAAGGAAATATTTTTTCACTCAACAAATAGTTAAGCTCTGGAACTCTTTACCGGAGAATGTAGTAACAGTGGTTAGTGTATCTGGGTTTAAAAAAGGTTTGGACAAGTTTCTGGAGGAAAAGTCCATAGTGTGCTATTGAGACAGACATGGGGAAGCTACTGCTTGCCCTGGGATTGGTAGCATGGAATCTTGCTGCTCTTTGGGATTCTGGAATGTTGCCACTATTTGGGTTTCTGCCAGGTACTTGTGACCTGGACTGGCCACTGTTGGAAGCAAGATACTGGGCTAGGTGGACCATTGGTCTGACCCTGTATGGCTATACTTATGTACTTATATTTTGAGCATATATCACCTTTCCTTGCACAACTTCACTGGTTACCTATAGGACAGAGAATTCAGTTTAAGGTACTGATATTGATCCACAAAACCCTCAATGAAGCCCCTTAATGTATTGGCACCAGGGGTGGCCCAAGGCAATCTGCTGTCTGAGGCGAGGGCTGAGATGCAATTCCTCCCCCCCCCCCCCCCCCCCCCCCCCACTGGCCGTAGTCTAGGTTCACCCCTCTTCCTTCTTCAACCCCCTTTCCCGAGCCTATCTTTGTTTTCTTTGATTACTTTTAGAAAGCAGTTGAAAACTTATCTTTTCAAGGAAGACTTTTCTGTTTAATGCTTGGGTATTGTTTCATATTGCACACTAAGATAGTAAATGATAGCAGATAAAGACCTACATGGTCCATCCAGTCTGCCAAATAAGGCGGCCAGAGCCACATTATTTTATGGCTGCAGCATAGTCACATTCATTAACAGTACAGGATTAAACCAACAATCCAACAATATTGATAACTAACAACATTTTACTTGCTAATTTCAACCTTAAGATGTCTTCCTTCATCTGCAGGAGTGGGCAACCTTTTACACAAAGGGCCACATGAATGTCTGCACTATCCCTAGCAGGCAGCACATACAAAATTCTCCCACCTCCTCCCCGGTTCTCCTGCATTTCTCTTCTTCCCTATCTTCCTTCCCTACCCCCATGGTTTCCAGCATCTCTCTCCTTCCTATTCCTCCTTCTCCCTGTGTGTAGCATTTCTTCCTTCCTTCACCCACTTTCTCCCTGGGCTCCAACCAGTGGTGTGCTGGTAAATGTTTAACAACAGGCTCTCTCCCCGGTCCACCTCTACGCCCCCCACCCACCTCTGCGCCCCCCTCCCCCCAATTGCAGACCTGGCTATAGCTGGGGAGAGAGCCTGGGGGAGGCAATGCATTACTGGAGGAGTAGCCTAGTGGTTAGGGTGGTGGACTTTGGTCCTGAGGAACTGAGTTCAATTCCCACTTCAGGCACAGTGGACACCCGGGAGGGAGTGGAAAACATGAAAAAGGATCTGAGGAAGCTAGAAGAATGGTCTAAGGTTTGGCAATTAAAATTCAATGCAAAGTGATGCACTTAGGGAATAAAAATCCATGGGAGATGTATGTTTTCTATTTCTGTTGATGGCTCTCTCATTCTCCCTGTCTCCTCAGCTCGAAACCTTGGGGTCATCTTTGACTCTTCTCTCTCCTTCTCTGCTCATATCCAGCAGATTGCCAAGACCTGTCGTTTCTTTCTTTACAACATCCGCAAAATCCGCCCCTTTCTTTCCGAGCACTCTACCAAAACCCTCATCCACACCCTTGTCACCTCTCGTTTAGACTACTGCAATCTGCTTCTTGCTGGCCTCCCACTTAGTCACCTCTCCCCTCTCCAGTCGGTTCAAAACTCTGCTGCCCGTCTCGTCTTCCGCCAGGGTCGCTTTACTCATACTACCCCTCTCCTCAAGACCCTTCACTGGCTCCCTATCCGTTTTCGCATCCTGTTCAAACTTCTTCTACTTACCTATAAATGTACTCACTCTGCTGCTCCCCAGTATCTCTCCACACTCATCCTTCCCTACACCCCTTCCCGTGCACTCCGCTCCATGGATAAATCCTTCTTATCTGTTCCCTTCTCCACTACTGCCAACTCCAGACTTCGTGTCTTCTGTCTCGCTGCACCCTACGCCTGGAATAAACTTCCTGAGCCCGTACGTCTTGCCCCATCCATGGCCACCTTTAAATCTAGACTGAAAGCCCACCTCTTTAACATTGCTTTTGACTCGTAACCACTTGTAACCACTCGCCTCCACCTACCCTCCTCTCTTCCTTCCCGTTCACATTAATTGATTTGATTTGCTTACTTTATTTTTTGTCTATTAGATTGTAAGCTCTTTGAGCAGGGACTGTCTTTCTTCTATGTTTATGCAGCGCTGCGTACGCCTTGTAGCGCTATAGAAATGCTAAATAGTAGTAGTAGTAGTAGGAGAGTCTGATAGGTACGGACGGAGAGAGGAATCTTGGGGTGATAGTATCTGAGGATTTGAAGGCGACGAAACAGTGTGACAAGGCGGTGGCCGTAGCTGGAAGGTTGTTAGGCTGTATAGAGAGAGGTGAGACCAGCAGAAGAAAGGGAGTGTTGATGCCCCTGTATAAGTTGTTGGTGAGGCCCCACCTGGAGTACTGTGTTCAGTTTTGGAGGCCGTATCTTGTTAAGGATGTAAAAAGAATTGAAGCGGTGCAAAGAAAAGCTACGAGAATGGTATGGGATTTGTGTTACAAGACGTATGAGGAGAGACTTTCTGAACTAAACATGTATACTCTGGAGGAAAGGAGAAACAGGGGTGATATGATACAGACGTTCAAATATTTGAAAGGTATTAATCCGCAAACGAACCTTTTCTGGAGATGGGAAGGTGGTAGAACGAGAGGACATGAAATGAGATTGAATGGGGGCAGACTCAAGAAAAATGTTAGGAAGTCTTTTTTCACGGAGAGAGTAGTGGATGCTTGGAATGCTCTCCCGCGGGAGGTGGTGGAAATGAAAACAGTAACGGAATTCAAACATGCGTTGGATAAGCATAAAGGAATCTTGTGCAGAAGGAATGGATCCTCAGGAGCTTAGTCAAGATCGGGAGGCGGGACTGGTGGTTGGGGGACGAGGATAGTGCTGGGCAGACTTGTACGGTCTGTGCCAGAGCCAGTGATGGGAGGCGGGACTGGTGGTTGGGAGGTGGGGATAGTGCTGGGCAGACTTATACGGTCTGTGCCAGAGCCAGTGGTGGGAGGCAGGGATAGTGCTGGGCAGACTTATACGGTCTGTGCCAGAGCCGGTGGTGGGAGGCGGGGCTGGTGGTTGGGAGGCGGGGATAGTGCTGGGCAGACTTATACGGTCTGTGCCCTGAAGAACACAGGTACAAATCAAAGTAGGGTATACACAAAAATTAGTGGGTTATCTTGTTGGGCAGACTGGATGGACCGTGCAGGTCTTTTTCTGCCGTCATCTACTATGTTACTATGTTACTATGTTAAAGGCAGCTCCTTGTGACTCTGGGCAAGTCACTTAACCTTCCATTGCCCCATGTAAGCTGCATTGAGCCTGCCATGAATGGGAAAGTGCCGGGTACAAATGTAAAAAAAAAAAATGATCCCAGGTTCCAATCTAATTCATGTTTAATGTGGGATAAAATGCCATAAATAAATATAAACTTTTAATGTTGAGCATCTGATTCTCAAAGTGGACATATTCCAAACATTATAATGAAAATAAAATGATTTTTTCTACCTTTGTTGTCTGGTCACTTTGTTTTTCTGATCATGCTGGCCCAGTATTCCATTCTGCTGCTATCTGTTCTCTTAACTCCATTTCCAGGGCTTCCTTTCCATTTAATTCTTTACTTTCCGCATTTCTTCTTCATTTCTTGTCCTACATCCATAAGTAAAAGCTGGGTGCTCCGCAGACTTGACTGTCCAGTGGATCCAGCTTCTGTCTATTTTCTTCATCCATGTGCAGTTTTTCTCCTCTCTTCCTTTTCCCTCATCTCATCTCCTTCCTCACTCTTCCCTCCCCTCCATCCATGTCCAGCATTTCTTCTCTCTCCCTTCCCTCTCCTCCACCCATGTCCATCAACCCTCCTCTCCTCTGCCCTCCCCTGCATCCACCCATGTCCAGCAACTCTCTTATCTCCCCTGCCCCCCTCCAGCCATCCATACCCACCCAGCGATTCTCTCCCCTCCCCTGCCCCCCCTCCAGCCATCCATACCCACCCAGATTCTCTCCCCTCCTCTTCCCCCCTCCAGCCATCCATACCCATCCAGGGATTCTCTCCCCTCCCCTACCCCACTCAACCCAGCCATACCTACCCAGTGATTCTCTCCTCTCCCCTGCCCCCCCTCCAACCAGCCATACCCACCCAGTGATTCTCTTCTCTCCCCTGCCCCCTTCTGCCATCCATACCCACCCAGCAATTCTCCCCTGCCCCCCTCCAGCAATCCATACCCACCCAGCAATTCTCTCCTCTCCCCTGCCCCCCTCCAGCCATCCATACCCACCCAGCGATTCTCTCCCCTCCCCTGCCACCCCTCCAGCCATCCATACCCATCCAGCGATTCTCTCCCCTCCCCTGCCCCCTCCAGCCAGCCATACCCACCCAGCGATTCTCTTCCCTCCCCTGCCCCCTCTCCAGCCAGCCATACCCACCCAGCGATTCTCTTCTCTCCCCTGCCCCCCTCCAGCCAGCCATACCCACCCAGCAATTCTCTTCGCTCTCCTGCATCTCCTCCAGCCAGCCATACCCACCCAGGGATTCTCTCACCTCCCCTGCCCCCCCCCCCTCCAGCCATCCATACCCACTCAGCGATTCTCCTCGCTCCCCTGCCTCCGTCGCAGCAGCCACAGTGAAAGCCCATCTCTAGCCTTCCCTTCATTTCTTGTCAGTGTCCCGCCCTCGCGTAAAGAGAAAATGACATCAGAAGAAGGCGGGACTCTGACGGGAACTAACTAAGGGAAGGCTAGAGAAAGGCTGTCAATGCGGCTGCTGCGACGGAGGTAAATCAATGATTTAAACCACCCCCCCCCCCCCAGAGCAGCAGGAGATGAGGTAAGCATGGCTTGTGGCACCCTCCTGCCATGCTTACCTCACTTACCACTGGGTTGCGCTGCCCCTGGGTTCCTGCTCGCCTGCCACAACAACCAGCTCGCAAGAGCTTTAAAAATTTAACAACTGGCTCTTGCGAGCCGGTGCGAGCCGGCTCCAGCACACCACTGGCTCCAACATCTCTTTCCTACTTGGCATCCACCTTCCCCTCACGAGTGAGCTGTTTTAATCCCTTACTTCCCTCACTTGCTGTGGCAAATCTACAACCGGCATAACAGGCATTGTGCAGCCAACCAGCATGAAGCCTGGAACACCTGCCCCCTCTGAATTTTCTGTGTCAGAGGGGAAAAAAGCCGGCAGGCCTTGAGAATGCACAGATGCTCAATGTTCCATGTTGGCCTGCTGCTCAATGCCTTTTATGGTGATTATAGATTTGTTGCCCTGAGCGAAGGAGGTAAGGGATTAAAGCTAGGCTTGCTTTTCTGAAGTAGGCCATGAAAACTGTAAAACTGTTTATAGCTATTCTGCTTGCTGGTTTAGATTCTTTAATTTGTAAATTTTCAGGTTGTATTTTGTATTTCTTATCTTTCATTACTTTTTATTCTTAAATCTTTTTAGGACTGCATTTTAATTAAAATTTGTAATTGCGATTAATCAAGTACAGCTATGTTATTTTTTTTCCCTACTGCAGTTCCTTGTGATTCTGGGCAATTGAGGGTTAAGTGACTTGCCCAGAGTCACAAGAAGATGCAGTGGGAAAAAATAATTAAATAAATAAAATACCTTCAATCGCATGATTAAACTTTTAATTGATATTTAATCGAGTGGAGGAGTAGCCTAGTGGTTAGTGCAGTGGACTTTGACCCTGGGAAACTGAGTTTGATTCCTACTGCAGCTCCTTGTGACTCTCGGCAAGTCACTTAACCCTCCATTGGCCCTGGTACAAAATAAGTACCTGAATATACTATGTGAACTGCTTTGAATGTAGTTGCAAAAAAAACACAGAAAGGTGGTATATCAAGTCCCAATTCCCTTTTCCTACCTTGTGTCCCAAGTTTTTGAGTGGGGGGCAATGGGAACAGGATCCCCACTTGCTCTTGTCCAGGGCCGTGCCAATGCGGTAAGCCAGGTAAGCAATGCAGGGGGGCGCCTGCCTTCGAGGGGCGCTGCTGCCCTGCGGTCCCTGCCTTCCACTCACTTGCAAAATCTTTTAGCTGAAGTTGCGATCGCCCCTGCCCTAAAACCGGAAGTGAAAGCAACAGCATTATTGACTGAGGCAGGCAGGCTCTTCAAGTTATTTTAAAGAATGCAACCAAATTGCTATATATGCTGTGGTTTGTGGCTAATTCCTCACTCAGGGTGAGCTTCAGAGCTTGAACCGCATTCAAATTAAAGACAACCTGAAATTTTAAAAGTGCTAAAAATAAGTTTTAAAAGTATTTGTATTAAATCTAATTGCAGAATTCAGGTGCTGGGACTCTGTACTTGGTTGTCATATGCTCAGATTTGTTTAAATCGTATGCAAATTAGTCCGTTTTTGGGAGGTTTCATTTGCATATTTATGAATAAAAAATGATGGAAGTGTTTACAGCCTTAATGTTAGGGCATGGCTCTGATCAAAAGTGTGAAGTTTGATCCAAAAACGAAGGGTTTATCTAGTGTTTTTGACTAAAAGTTCCCATTACAGTGTCTGTATGTTAATCTGCATTCAAATAGAGCTCTCTGATTGGATGATCAGCTTTTGTTAGAAATCTGCCCGGAAGGGAACAGAGTGAGACAGCAACTGACTGTCGGTTTGGCCAAGAGAGACATGCAGCTGTGAGTTCCTGTGTGTGTTGACTGAAATTATAAAAGACTGCCAGATTATGTGGTAAATGAGAAAATATGAATGAAAAGAGGTTGGTGGAGATTGAAGTTTGAGATTTCTCTAGTGAAAAAGGATCTGAATATTTCAGGATTACTTGAAGTTTATGAAGAATAGAAAAGGGTGAATTTCAGTTTAAGAGTGTTTAAATCCTATAAGCTATATAAAGGCTAGGTAGATTTAAGTGACTGTAAGCAAGGAAACCTTAATATTTAATCTGAAATAAATATTTGATCTGAGATAGTTGATCAGAGACAAATGTTTGATCTGAATTATATCCTTTGGTGCAAAGGAGATTAGAAAAAGAATCTTTGGAAACTAAGAGGACTTTGCTCACATTTTGAATTAGCATTCCTATTTTGAGTTGGAAATCTTTGAAGTGTTATGAAAATACATTTTGCTTTAATGAAATTGCTAAACTTTAGAGTCAGAGCCTTATCAATGAGGGATACATACAGTGCTATTTTTTTCCTGAGGTCCAGCTTACTTGCCTGCTCCCTTCTGTTCCTGCTTTGCTAGACGGAGGGGGTGGGGGCGCCAACTGATAGTCTGCAGGGGGGCACCAGAGACCCTAGGCACGGCCCTGAGACTCTTGTCCCTAGCTGTGGCATCCTGAATGTGGCTGCAGCAGTCTCGCTGTATTACTGCAGTACCGCAAAAGGTCATGGCAGTCATGTTGAGGAAGCTGCCGGTAGGCCTGGGGGTGGGATGAGGGGTTGTTGCAAGGGGTGTTAGCCACTCTAACATTTAAGCAGTGCTTTACAGGGTCCGACTAAGTATGCACCTGTATGACAGGCCTCAGCAATGCATATTGGTGGTCTGTAAGCATAGTCAAAAGTCTCTACTTAGGGTTGCAGGCCAGGCAGAGCAAGAAGAAAGGAGGGAGGCCATTTTGGGGCTTGGGAGGCCTTAAAAAGGGTTTTAAAGGTTATGCTGGTCCTAACCGATATTCAGCCAGGGCCTGCATAGCTGTCTTAAACGGGCTCCGACTGAATAGCAACAGGGACCTGCATAATCTCCACCAGCTATGACAGCAAAAATTAGCCCTAGATATTCAGGGCCAGTGCCCACATATGGCCTGGCACTGAATATCTAAGGATAATTTGGCCTGTGATGGTCAGTGCCACTGGCTAAATATTGGCTGAGTAGATCCTGTAATAAATAATCCCCAGATAACCTGAGAACCTATACAAAAATAAGACTCATAAAATCAGATTGATGAATTAAAGCTTAATTTAGCAATTTATCTAATATAATAAAACGCACCCTCAATGTTCTGAGGACAACGTTCTGAAGTCACTCAGACTCCCAGAACGGTTCGTAAGTTCGTGGTGGTGAAGCCACTGAACGACTTGCTGCCCCGCCCTCGCGTCAAACGTCATGACGTCGAGGGCGGAAAACCAACAGAAAAATGAAAGAAGGGACCGCATCAAGGAAGGGGGAGGAGTAGGGAAACACACGGAGCGTGTTTCCCTACTCCTCCCCCTGCCAAGGAAACGCTGGCTACCAACCTAGAAAACCACCCAAAAGCTACATAGATAAAATGGAGCCCCGCCAACAGAATGACCGAGGTCCAACACCCCCCGCCCCCTCGCGCAACACCCCCCCCCCCCAAAAACAACCAACAAACCTCAACAGAAGAAAAGAAATCCCATAAAAAACACGAGGTGCAACCCCCCCCCCCCCCAAGCCACCCACCGTCGCGTACCTTTGCTGGCGGGGGACACGAAACCCCGTCAGCATAAGTCCTGTCTTCAGACTCCGGCGTGATCTTCAGCATTACTAGCCTCTGCAGGCAGGGCTTCTGTGCGTCTGACGTCATGCACGTACAGGACGTCAGACACACATAACCCCGCCCAGCAGAGGCTAGCAATGCTGAAGAACATGCTGAGTCAGCAGACAACACAGGACTTCTGCTGGCGGGATTTTGGGTCCCCCGCCAGCAACACTACGCAACGGTGGGTGGGATGGCGGCGGCAGCGGGACTATCGTGGTGGGTGGGATGGCGGCGGGGGGGGGGGGGGAAACATCGCGCGGGGGAGGCAGTGACGGCAAAAAAACAAACCCCTGCAATCTAGCAGCGCTTCCTTCACTCATCTTCAAAGCACCGCTTCCAGAAACCCCTGCCCCCACACACACACACACACACTCACTCACTCATCTGGCAGCGCTACCAGACCCCCCACACCCCTCTTCATCCAAGTTGAACACCACAACACACCCCCCACAACCCTCCAACACACACACTCTCTCTCTAAAAATCTCATCTGCCAGCGCATCCTGAACCCCCCCCCACACACACACACACACATACACTCTGTCTCATATGGCAGCGCTTCCAGAAACCACGTACACACACACACATATACACACACACACACTCACTCTCATCTGGCAGCGCTTCCTAAAACCCCTGCCACACCCACACACAGTCACTCACTAATCTGGCAGCTGTTGCTGACCCCCCCCCCCCCCCCCCCACACACACACAGAGTCACTCACTCTCATTTAGCCACACTTCCTGAACCACCCCACCACCACCACACACACACACACTCACTCTCATCTGGCAGCGCTTCCTAAAACCCCTGCCACACCCACACACAGTCACTCACTAATCTGGCAGCTGTTCCTGAACCCCCCCCCCCCCACACACACACACACACACTCACTCACTCACTCACTCTCATTTAGCCACACTTCCTGAACCACCCCACCACCACCACACACACACACACACACACTCTCTCTCTCATCTGGCAGCGCTACCTGAACCCCCCCCCCCCCCCACACACACACACACAAACTCACTCTCATCTGCAAACGCTTGATAAACCACCCCCCCACACTCATCTGGCAGCGCTTCCAGACCCCCCACACACCCCTCTTCTTCCAAACTGAACCACCCAACACACCCCCCACACACCTCCAACATACACACTCTCACAAAATCTCATCTGCCAACGCTTCCTGAACCCCCCCTCCACGCACCCCACCCCCACACAATCACTCTGTCTCATTTGGCAGTGCTTCCTGAAACCCCTGCCACCCCCCCCCCCCCCCACACAGTCACTCACTAATCTGGCAGCCATACCTGAACCCCCCCCCCAGGGCCGTGCCTAGGGTCTCTGGTGCCCCCCTGCAGACTATCGGTTGGCGCCCCCCCCCCCCCCCCCCCCCGTCCAGCAGAGCAGGAACAGAAGGGAGCAGGCAAGTAAGCCGGACCTCAGGAAAAAATAGCACTGTATGTATCCCTCATTGATAAGTCTCTGACTCTAAGGTTTAGCAATTTCATTAAAGCAAAATGTATTTTCACATATCACATCCTATCCAAGGAGAATGTTTTATATATGTCACCCGTGTGTGGTAAAACTTCACACAGTATCAAAATACCTCTAATATGTAGTCGTGCCAGCCGAGGAAACTAACTGTGCTCAGCTCACAAGAGACAGAGTGAACATAAAATAAAACTTCATCCTTAAAAGATAATATCGGATGAATGCATGAAGGTGAATATGAATTCCTGTGAATGGAATCAATTTGATTTACAATAAATCCAGATACTACTCCCTCATATATATAACAAAAAATTATTTAAGTGGAATGGAATTATTTGACTGTACTGGTAAACAGAAAGAAATACTCTATTGCATTCTAATCTCCTTTGCACCAAAGGATATAATTCAGATCAAACATTTATCTCTGATCAACTATCTCAGATCAAATATTTATTTCAGATCAAATATTAAGGTTTCCTTGCTTACAGTCACTTAAATCTACCTAGCCTTTATATAGCTTATAGGATTTAAACACTCTTAAACTGAAATTAACCCTTTTCTATTCTTCATAAACTTCAAGTAATCCTGAAATATTTAGATCCTTTTCTCACTAGAGAAACTTCAATCGCCACCAATCTCTTTTCACTTATATTTTCTCATTTACCACAATCAGGCACTCTTTTATAACTTCAGTCAACAAACACAGGAAGTCACAGCTGGATGTCTCTCTTGGCAAAGGACAGCTCTCACTCTGTTCACTTCCCGGGCAGATTTCTTAACAGAAGCTGATCATCCAATCAGAGAGCGCTATTTGAATGCAGATTAACATACAGACACTCATGGGAATGTTTAGTGAAAAACACCGGACTAATTTGCATATGATTTAAACAAATCTGAGCATATGACAACCAAGTACAGACTCCCAGCACCTGAATTCTGCAATTAGATTTAAGGCAAATACTTTTAAAACTTATTTTTAGCACTTTTAAAATTTCAGGTTCTCTTTAATTTGAATGCTGTTTCAAGCTCTGAAACTCACCCTGACTGAGGAGCTAGCCCCAAACTGAAGCATAAATAGCAATCTGGTTGTATTCTCATGTAACTTGAGCTTGAAGAGCATGCCTGCCTCAATTAATACTGCTCCTTTGCATGAAAAGGGGAGGGCAGCGGAAATAGGAGAATCACAAGTTCAGGTGAAAGATTTTGCAAGTGAGCAGAGGGACGGCAGGGCAGTGGCGCCCCTCGAAGGCAGGCGCCCCCCTGCGGCGCTTACCTTTCTTACTGCATCAGCACGACCCTGCGTTTTATTACATTAGAAGATAGGATGTCCAGTTCCTTGAAGCACAGCGTCCTGCACAGTTATGCTCAGCTGCCTCTCTGTGGGGGTCTCCTTTTTCACTGCCCACCTGCGACTCGCTCTCCACGGCGCTGAACAGCTGATCGACGCGGCAATGAGGCAGACTCTTCCCGCCGCCAGCGCCAATCTCCACGGGTCCAGCGCTCATTCTCTCGCAACGCGAGACACCACAACAACGCACGCAGAGCCAAGTACACCCTCGCAACTCGCTCTCCACGGCACCACACCAGAGAGAGAGAGGGAGGGAGGGCATGACACCAGAAAGGGAGGGAGGGAGAGAGAGAGAGGGAGGGAGGGAGGGGGGCCTGACACCAGAGGGGGGGGGGAGGTATCTGTCACACTCACACACTCTCTCTCTCTCTCTATCTCTCTCTCTCACACACTCAGTGTCTTTCTCTGTCACTCTCACACACTTTGTCTCACACTGTATCACATTCACTCTCTGTGTCACACAGTCACTCACACACTCTCTTGGTCTCATACACTCAGTCTCAGAGTCTGTGTCTCACACACACACTCTCTCACACACACTGTATCTGTGTGAAACACACTCTCCCTGTGTCTCACATACGCACTTCCACACACTCTCATTCTCACACACACTATCTGTCTCACAGACACACTTGCACCCAGACTTACTCTCTCTCTGTCACACACTCACACATTCACTCTCTCTCTCACAGTCACTCTCACATACACTCAAACATACACACTCCGAGGAAAACCTTGCTAGCGCCCGTTTCATTTGTGTCAGAAACGGGCTTTTTTTTACTAGTAATGAATAAACATAATGTTAATATATTGAATGTTAGTAATAATATGAAAAGAAATAGTTTTATAGCAATAAATCAGGTATACAAAGAAGCATAAACATCGGATGTGGAGGGGCATTGTCAATATGACATCTAAGTCGGACTTCGGACATTGTGTGCTAAATGTTCTGAATCTAAATAGGAAATGTGGCCATTTTTGAAACAGCAAAGTGTCTATCTTTTTTTTTTTTAATGGCCACATCAAGATGTTTCATGCTCTTTGCATTTTATCTTTTTGGGCCATAACAAAAAAAAAAAAAGTGCAAGTGAAACACGTAGACAGTCAAGTCATTGGGATGTAAGAGGAGCCAGCATTCTTAGTAGACTGGCCACACAGACATCCCAGGAGAGCAATGGGGCACCCTATGGGGCACTGCAGTGGATTTCATTTAAAAACTCCCAGGTACACATCTCATCGTTGCCCCCTTATACTGTATACAGAGCCCTTCAAAATACACCAGAAACCTACTGTGCCCACTGTGGGTGAAGAGGTCACTTGTACGTGGGGTGCAGTAGGTTTTGGGTACTTTGGGAGGGCTCACACTTTACCATAAGTGTAAGAGGTAGAATGGGGTATGGGCCTGGGTCCTCCTCTCTGTAGTGTACAACATGCTTTTTGGATGTTTGTTTGACTTGATTGCTGGGTTCACTGAAGCAGGAGATTGCTCCTTAGTTGGTGATTTGAGTGAGAGCTTCCTTTTCTGCTGGTAAAATGCCGTTACAAAAAAAGAAGATATTGATTTTGCAAAACCAATGGATTATGACTGATCTATTATTTGCCATTTATATCAAAGTTGTTGGAGGATTTTTTGGACAGCAATAACATTTTGGATCCTTTTCAGTACGGTTTTTGGAAACATCACAGTACTGAGACTTCATTGCTGTCTACAGTTTATATTTTATTGATTTATTAGGATTTATTTACCGCCATTTTGAAGGAATTCACTCAAGGCAGTGTACAGTAAGAATAGATCAAACACGAGCAATAGGCAATTACAGCAGTAAAAATATTCAAAAACAATACAAAGTATGGCATGGTATACTACTTACAATGTCAACACAATACGTAATAGAGCATTATAATTGATAATGAAGGGTAAAGCAAGGAAGTAACATATAAGTAGGTAAGAAAGTAGGAAGAGTTAGAAAGTAAGGCGATTCATTTAAAGAAAGTTGCACATGAGGTCAGAGAGATGGTTAAATATTATCTCAGCTAGGGTAGGAGTGGATAAGCATGTCCTGCTGCAGTATGTGCAGCCCGAGTCACTCCTCGTGTGTGTGAGTGAGACTAACAAGTTAGTTACTTCCTCCATTAAAGGCTTGGTTGAAGAGCCAAGCTTTCACCTGCTTCCTGAAGTACAGATACTACTACTACTACTACTACTATTTAGCATTTCTATAGCGCTACAAGGCGTACGCAGCGCTGCACAAACATAGAAGAAAGACGGTCCCTGCTCAAAGAGCTTACAATCTAATAGAGTCTTGTGTTAAGCGGAGCCTTTCCGGCAGTGCATTCCAGAGTGTGGGGACTACTCTGGAGAAGGCTCGCTTGCGGGTATCACATTGTGTAATGTCTTTCGGAGAGGGTGTGGTTAGTGAAAGTCCTTGGGAGGACCTTGGTGTCCTTGGTGGTATGTGGAGAATCATCTTATTTTTCAGATACTCAGGGCCATTTCCTTTCAGTGCCTTGAAGATCAGATACAGAGTTTTAAATTTAGCCCTGTATTGTACTGGTAGCCAGTGAAGTTTTTGCAAAAATGGTATGATGTGGTCACGTCGCTTGCAACCCTCTGTGAGTCTTGCTGCTGCATTCTGAATCAACTGGAGCTGGTGCAGGCCCTTTGTAGTCAGACCATTGTATAGTGCATTGCAGTAATCCAGTCTTGATGTTATCATGACATGCATAACCGGGATAAGATTTACCTTCTTGATGTAAGGAGAGAAGCAGCGTAGCTGTCGCAGATAGTCCTGGGCTTCACAAGGGTAAACAGTTTGTTGTGTTGCACTGGATGTTAGTGCAGCTTTTGATACTCCAAACCACTCTATTTTACTGGCTAGGTTAGTGGCTATTGGGATAGGAAGACTGGTATTGAGACAGATAAATTTGCAGTGTTATAGTATGGCTAGCCCTGACATGAGAGCGCTCTTAAGATGGCTGACATGACCCCTGTTGCTTTTGCAAAGCAGAGTCTGGCCAACTGGGTGATACAAGGAAGCAGTCTTTGGAGCTCATTTTCAAAAGAGAAAAACATCCAAAAAGTGGCATAAATCTGTATTTGGACGTTTTTCTCACAAAAACGTCCATTTCCAAAACCAATTTTTAGATGTTTTCCTATGAAGTCTATCAGAAGTGTGTTCAAATCACAAGGGGGGGGGGGGGGTGTCATGAGCATGATAATGGTGAGTCTGGGCATTCCTAACACTTGGACGTTTTTCAGCCATAATGGAACAAAACAAAATCGTCCAGGACTAAACCTAAGACATTTTGAGCATGACTGGATGACCTCCACTTACTCCTCCAGTGGTCACTAACCCCCTCCCACCCCCACCCCCCAAAAATGTGATTTAAAACATTACTTGCCAGCCTCGGATGTTATAGCCAGGTTCATTAGACACCATGCAGGTCCCTGGAGTAGTCTATTGGTGGGTGCAATGCATACCTCCCCCTACCTGTTACACTTATGGAGGAAACAGCTCTCCAAAACTCACTAGAAACCCACCGTACCCATAAATAGGTGCCCCCTTCACCAGTAAGGGCTATAGTAGTAGTATACAGTTGGGGGTAGTGGGTTTTGGGGGGCTCAGCAGACAAGATAAGAGGGCATTGGTGAGATGTGTTCCTAGGAGCATTTTATGAAGTCCACTGCAGTGCCTCCTAGGGTGCCCTATTGTTTTCCTGAGATGTCTACAGGACCCAGTCTACCAAAAATGCTGGCTCCTACATCCCAATGGCTTGATTTTGTGTGTTTTGCACTTGGACTTTTTTTTTTTCCTCAAAAATGGACCAAAAAGCAAAACGTCCAAATCACAAAACCTTGTTCAAACAGTATTAAAAAAAAAATACTTTTTTTTTTTTTTTTTTGAAAATGACCTTCTTTCCTATTCAGATTTTGGACGTTTTTTGCAATCTGTGCAGAATTCAGCTGCTTGGTAATGTCTCGGTTTGATCCTATTATGCACTTGCTTTTTAAGTATCATTGGTTGCCAATCTTTTGGCGTGTAAAATTTAAAGTGGTTTGTTTGATTTTTCGGGCTTTGGCGGGGGAGGTTGCTTTTTATTTTGTTCAGTCTCTGTGACCTCTCAATCCAGTTCGACAGCTGCATTCTGCAATGGATAGATTATCGCAGTTGCCTGCTTCAAGAGACTACTGATTGGTTGAGATGCATCCTAGGTCTTTTTCTATTTAAAAATGTGTAGGGAAAAACAAAGAGGATTGCTATATAGAAAAGGGATGGAACCCAATTAAAGCAAAACTTAAATGGCCTCCTAACGGGAGTGATCTTTGATGGCAACTTCAGAGGTTGGGAAGTAAGACCAATGCCAGGCAGACGTCTATGGTCTGGGTCCTGTAAGTGGCAAAAACAGATCGGGATCAAGACTCGAATGGACATTGATGGCAGTTCCAGTGATTGGGAAGTAGGATCAGTGCCGGGCAGAGTTCTACGGTCTGTGCCCCAAAATTGGCAGGGAGAGACAGACAATGTTTTAATCATGAAGTGGAACCTGTGCAGAATGCCAGGTTTAACTCTGCCATCTTATTGGGCAGACTGAATGGACTGTGCAGGTCTTCATCTGCCAACGTTTACTATATTGCAACCCCGTTTGAGTGGCAACTGCTTATTAGTGCCGTACAAACACAAGTTCACTATTGTACTTTTCTTAAGCAGGTAAAGAAATTGCTATTTCAGAAAGCATTTAAATAACTATTGTAAGATGAATTGGAGTGTTAATGTTTTTTAAATTAATTTATTGTCTATATATTTTGTGTTTTATTGTAACCCCCTCCCCCCCCCCCCCCACAAGAACTGTGGATCACATGGGGATATAAGTTTTTCAAATAAATAATGGTTAGAGCAGGGCTGCAGCTCCTTTTGACTCTGAGCAAGTCATTTAACCCTCCATTGCCCCAGGTACAAAATAAGTACCTGTATGTAATATGTAAACCACTTTGATTGTAACCACAGAAAGGCGGTAGATTGAATCCCATCCCCTTTCCCTTTGCAAAAAGTGAATGTCCATGAAAATAAACATAGTAACATAGTAGATGACGGCAGAAAAAGACCTGCACGGTCCATCCAGTCTGCCCAAGATAAACTCATGTGTATACCTTACCTTGATTTGTACCTGTCTTTCTCAGGGCACAGACCGTATAAGTCTGCCCAGCAGTTTTTCCTGCCTCCCAACCACCTGTCCCGCCTTCCATCACCGGCTCTGGCACAGACCCTATAAAAGTCTGCCCTCCCCTATCCTCGCCTCCCAACCACCAACCCCTCTTCCCCCCACCTGCTCTGCCACCCAATTGTAGCTAAGCTTCTGAGGATCCATTCCTTCTGCATAGGATTCCTTTATGCACATCCCATGCATGTTTGAATTCCGTTACTGTTTTCATCGCCACCACTGTAATATGTAAACCACTTTGATTGTAACCACAGAAAGGCGGTAGATTGAATCCCATCCCCTTTCCCTTTGCAAAAAGTGAATGTCCATGAAAATAAACAGTCTTTGATTTGTCTTTGACAGTTCAATTGGTGTAGAAATGATGTTATGTAATTTCTTGGATAGAAAAGTCATTTTTGTAGAGGAAGTTCATAAAGTCATTTTGGAGAGCAATGAAGCATATTGGGGTGAATTCTATAAATCGCGCCGAAAAAAACCTGCTTAAGCGCTATTCTGTCCTTACCTGAATAATGTGACGTTATCCACATAACTAACTGAAAACTTAGGACAACTTTTCTCCTGTCCTCAGTTATCCAGATACTGGCACTGGATAATCTCAGGTCCAGCCCAGAACACCTACAGCACTATACAGCAACATTATCCCAATTTCATCATTGAAAATTCAGCACAGGGCTTATAAACATACCTCTGTAGATGGAGTAGTCTTATGCTCTCTTCCTTCTTGGGCCTAGTAAGGCTACATTAGGATATTCTTGGTGTTGGGCCTAGTGAGGATGCATTAAGGGGAAAGGGAATGGGACTTGTTATACCGCCTTTCTATGGTTTTTAAAATTACATTCAAAGCAGTTTACACAGTATATACAAGTACTTATTTGTGCCTGGGGCAATGAAGGGTTAAATAACTTGCCCAGAGTCACAAGGAGTTGCAGTGGGAATCGAACCCAGTTCCTCAGGATCAAAATCCACTGCACTAACCACTAGGCTACGCCTCCACCCCATTAAGATATTCTTGGTCTTTTCCTTTGCCAGTTAAAGTTAATAAAGAATTTACAAAGCTTATTAAAGAAACTACAGGACCTGACATGACAGGTTAATAAATAAAAAAAAGAGCAACCTGTGGTAGGATACCCATTTTAATCGCATTAATCCTACCAAGTTTCCTACTACTATTTAGCATTTCTATAGCGCTACAAAGCGTATGCAGCGCTGCACAAACATAGAAGAAAGACAGTCCCTGCTCAAAGAGCTTACAATCTAATAGACAAAAATAATAAAGTAAGCAAATTGATTAATGTGTAGAGGAAAGAGGAGAGGAGGGTAGGTAGAAGCGAGAGGTACAAGTGGTTACAAGTCAAAAGCAATATTTATGATGTCTCAGCTTGTATCCTTCCTTCCCTAGAGTTCTGCTGTCTTCAGACCTATTACCATCCCTTTTTCTGACCTCTTTTCAGATCTGTGAAGGGGCTGCACTTGAATTTCGTATTGATCAGTAAAGGAGGCCTCAAGATGCTACTGTCTTTGATGCTAGGAAACTACCTTCCATGGCTGGTGGGCTTCACACGTGAAGATGCACGGCGTGTCTTCCCATACTTTGAGAACATCTATGGAATACTGAGGGAAAGTGGCTACCTTCACATTCAGTCTACTAAGCCAGACACTGTAGGTAGGTTTGTGTCTATTAAACAGAGACAGAATTAGAACCTAGAATCCTGCTTCAGAGAGAAAACTGGTGTGGATCTAAGGATGAGACAAGATTAAAACCCAACCTTCCCTAACCCCAAATGGTATACCATATGCTATTGAGAGTCAAAATTAGGAATGGGGCCCATATCCCCAGCCTGGAGCAGATACCAGGCCTCCTACCTCTCTGCATACAACCCAAGGTAGGAGTGGAACCCAGATCCCCAGCCTGGAACAGACACTAGATCTCCTAACCCAGCAAATACCCAAGGTGGGAATAGAACCCAGGTCTCCTGTCTCTGATCATAGAATATGAGCTGGATCACCTGTCCCTCAGTTTTAGCCTGTGTCTGGAATGGATCCTGGGTCTCCTGAGACTTAATAAATTATTCCTAGAATAAATCACAGCCCACAAATGACCTGTTTCCCCCCTAGTCATAGGCTACCTGTTGCCTGCACCAGGACTTTCTCCCTGAACCGTTCCACCCCTTCTGACGCAGTTTCCTGTTTTGTGAATGGTAGGACGGTTCAGGGTGGAAGTCCCAATGCAGGCTGCAGGCAGCCTATGAGTGCCATTGCTGCTGCTGCCCAAGTTAAGACTGCAGCAGAGAGGATTTTAGAGTGGGGGCGGGGAGCTGGGTCTGACAGGGGGTGCATACGCAACAGATGAACCTAATTTAAATACACCACTGATTCAGCTGTATGGCACCTCCCCCCTCCCAGCCCATCCAACCCCTCAACATAATTAAACTCAACAATTGGCATCATCCCACAGCAAGCCTATAAAAATGCACAACTGAATATTGTAACAAGCTATTTTTAAAAAACTCATCTACCCAAGTAAATGGACTATTTGAAAATTGCCAACCCTTCCTTCAGGTACAAATATGCACTGATAGTTCTTTGAGTTTGTGTGGCTGTCAGGACTTATTATTTTGCTTTGACTTCAGCTGCTTTTTAGTGCCCCCCCCCCCCCCCCCGAAGCTGCTGCCCTAGGCAATCATCTCGTCATGGCTAATGGTTTGGTCGGCCCTGCCTGGGTCTGAAATGTTATTGTCGCCTAACGTTATTGTCGACTAATCTATTCCCTCAGGAGCTAGATGATTTCTTGACTGAATGTGCTGGATGCCTCTGATGGCTCAGTGCTAGTTCTAGGGGTTAAGGACTGTTTTTGCTCTGTAGGTTGTGGTTTGAATGATTCCCCTGTGGGCCTGGCTGCGTACATCCTGGAAAAGTTCTCCACCTGGACTGACCCAAGATTTCGTGACCTAGAGGATGGAGGTTTGGAGAGGTGGGAAGGCGGTGAGGAGGGGCAGGATATAGGTCTGAAGAGGTTGGGGAGCTGATGGGGAGCAGCACAGTGTAGGTCTGGAGAGGTGAGGCACCACTGTGGAGTAGGGGAAGAAAAGAGTGGGGAGAGGTGAGAAGCTGGTGAGAAGTAGAGGAGTGGCCTAGTGGTTAGGGTGGGGAGAGGTGAGAAGCTGGTGAGAAGTGGAGGAGTGGCCTAGTGGTTAGGGTGGTGGACTTTGGTCCTGGGGAACTGAGGAACTGAGTTCGATTCCCACTTCAGGCACAGGCAACTCCTTGTGACTCTGGGCAAGTCACTTAACCCTCCATTGCCCCATGTAAGCCGCATTGAGCCTGCCATGAGTGGGAAAGCGCGGGGTACAAATGTAACAAAAAAAAAAAAGTAGCAAAATAGAAGTCTCGAGAGGTGAGAAGCTGCTGTGTGGAAGAGTGTAGAGAGGTGGGATGAGTGGAAAGACATGGGTTTGTAAAGAGATTTGGAGAGGTGAGGAGCTACTGAGATGGGAGCATGGATTGGAAGGAGGGGAGAAATCTGGTGATGGAAGAGGGTAGGATGGGAATCTAATGTAGTCATATGGTGTTGGAGGCAGAATTGAAGAGTAGAGAGATGAAGAGCTGGTGAAAGAGCCAGGATAGTGCTCTGGAGAGGCAAGTTGGTCAAGATGTAGGGGTAGAGAAGTGAGAGGCTGCTGGGAACAGCAAAATGAAGAGCAGGTAGGGAAGGCAGGATGATGGTGTAGGAGGTGAAGAGCTAGTAATGGGTAGAAAGAATGTTTTGTTACTTATTGGTGTAGAACTGGATCCCAGTACCTCTACGTTTTTGTTTATTGCTGACTAGAAAGGTGTCCATTATATGAAAATACAGAGATTTCAGGAATACTGGTGGCCTGTCCCTGTCTGTCTTCCTGTACCTTCTCTTAGTAAATGGTGACAGAAAAATGGCCAAGCTGCCACAGTGCTAACAATACCTCTCAGCTGCTAGTGGCAGAGCATGACCATCTGCAAGGTATTTCTCCTTATCCACAGCAGTCTCTCTCTCTCTCTCTTTGTCATCTCTGCAGATAAGCACACACAATCCCCACTTAATCCCCTCCAGCAACCGTGCCTCCTATGCCTCCACACAAGGAAGACAACTCTTTTTTACTTACTTGGTGCACATAGGTGCAAAGAAAAGTGTTGCTCACATGTATAAATGCACTGTTCCATAAGAGAGTTCATAAATGCTATAGCGCACCTTCAAATGGGCGTACATGTGGGCGGAGCATGGGAGGTCCATGGGTGAAACTGGCACTTTATGCACCCAACTTACAGAGTACTGTACATTACATGTGATGACTGTCACTCTTAGATGTGCCCATTTATGCCTCTCATCATCCGGGCGTGATTGGGTGTGCCTTCATTTAGGCTTGCTGATGCAGGTGTTCACTAGTATTCTGTAATAGTATTGGAGCACCCAGTTGCTGTTCTAGAATAGGCACTTCTCATGCAGCATTGGGACACCTAAAATGGGGTACCCTGTTATAGAACTGCCCCCTCCTCCCCCCCACCAAGATTCTGCAATTATTTCTGTAGAATCATCTGCCCTTCAGTTACTCCCTGCTCATATATTCCTCCTATCCCATACAGGAAATATTCGCTGGATGACCTTCTGACCAATGTCATGATTTACTGGGTGTCAAAGAATATCGTCTCGTCTGTGAGATTCTACAAGGAGAACTTCACCAGAAACTTCCACCGTATCCCTGACCCCAGGTAAGGGAGGGGAAAAGAGGAGCAGAAGGATTGATCTCTGTCCCCGTTCTAAGGCATCCACTGAAGAGGATAGGGAGAGAGACATTCGAAGAGAGGACATACCATCCTGAAGCGGCACTGGAAAGAGGGAATAGTTCAAGAGCATTGGGTATGGGTGAACTTGCAGTTCCTGCAGCCTTTCTCAACAGGAAGTGCCGTGGGGAATGATGGATGAGTGCAGTTTCAGCCTCTGTGGAGAATGGTGCAGAAAGTTATTTATTTATTGGAATTTATTAACTGCCTTTATGAAGAGATTCAACCAAGGCAGTGTACAGCAGGTACAGTTTAACATAAAGCTTACTATTTTCTTAACAGCATAATAGTAGTAAAATAACCAAGTTTAAATATAGTAAATGAGGTAAACTTTAAAACAGTAAATTGAAGCCTAATAATAGAACTACCGTGAAATAGTATCAAAAATATACACATTTAACAGCACTGGAATTCAAATACCAGAGAGAAAATACAGCGAAGGGTGACTAAAATGATAGCGGGGATGGGACGACTTCCCTATGAAGAAAGACTAAGGAGGCTAGGGGTTTTCAGTTTGGAGAAGAGACGGCTGAGGGGAGACATGATAGAGGCATATAAAATAATGAGTGGAGTGGAACAGGTGGATGTAAAGCGTCTGTTCACGCTTTCCAAAAATACTAGGACTAGGGGGCATGCGATGAAACTACAGTGTAGCAAATTTAAAACAAACCGGAGAAAATGTTTCTTCACCCAACGCATAATTAAACTCTGGAATTCTTTGCCGGAGAACGTGGTGAAGGCGGTTAGCTTGGCAGAGTTTAAAAAGGGGTTAGACGGTTTACTAAAGGACAAGTCCATAAACCACTACTAAATGGACTTGGGAAAAATCTACAATTCCAGGAATAACATGTATAGAATGTTTGTACATTTGGGAAGCTTGCCAGGTGCCCTTGACCTGGATTGGCCGCTGTCGTGGACAGGATGCTGGGCTCGATGGACCCTTGGTCTTTTCCAGTGTGGCATTACTTATGTACTACTGATATACGTAATAAGCATGCATTAGAACATTCAACTAACATAGATATGATGCTAATGATTTTGTATAGTACAGCTTACCATATATAGCTGAGGGTCAAAGTTTAGATATATGATGGGAACAAGATGTATGGTACAGAGTCAGTTGGGATAATTAGATGGTTAGCTAAACTCAAGGCACGTTCTTGATAAGGAACTGATCTAAATTACAGTGTGTGTAGCAAGTTAGTCCATGAGCAAAATGAGTGTATAGTCAGTCACCCTATGTAGTAAAGGCTTGGGAGAAGAGCCAGGCTTTCACCTGCTTCCTGAAGTCGAGGTAGGGCCCAATATTTAGAAAAAGCTCTCTAGTCAATACTCAGCTGGCGACAGTATTTTCTAAATGCTTTATGTCACCAGCTAAGTTAGACCCGCATAATCAGTACCAGACCAAGTGCAGGCACCAGCACTGAATATCTGGGTCGGACCACAGAGGAAGCAGCTGCAGAGACTTATGTGAATCCCAATCAGTATCCAGCCGGGTACCCACATAAGACACTTATGTGAGACCCACCTGAGTATTGGCCAGGACCAAGTTACCTGGCCCTGACCCCCCCCCCCCCCCCATTCGCCATGATTCTGATCCCCCCTCCCAAGGATCCCCCCACCCCTGTACTCTCCCGCTCAGGCCTACCCAATCTCTGGTGGGCTAGCGGAGAGCAGGCAGGAGCAATGCCTCCTCACTCCCTTCAAAATGGCTGCTGTGACCTCTACAGTAACTGACCTACCAGATGTCAGGAAGGTAGCTCGAGGGAGCCTATAGTAGTAGTAGTGGTGGTGGTGGGTGATCCAAGAGAGGGTCAGTGCTCTTCCAGTGGGAGAGAGGGAGGGGGGATCAGTTCCAGATGGGAAGCAGGGAGAGGGGATTGGAACACTTCATGCTAGTACCCAGCAGTTATGCAGCTGCCAGCTGATGTTTAGTGGCAGTACGCCCATAGCTAAATAGGTCTAGTTAAGACTGCTTTTTGTGCAGTCCTATATGCCCGCTTAGCTATGCAGGCACCGGCACTGAAGATTGCCTGCATTTGCATAACTGCAGCAGCCATTTTGAAGCAGCCTCCAACATGGACAGGAGCAAGTGGGCATCGCTGCTGCTCTTTTACCGCCAGGGATCTGTCAAGGTAGGCTGGGGGGGCAGACCTACCTTGCTCTGTTGTTGAGAGGAAATGGGAGGAGGGATCGGGATCAGGATTGAGGCAATACATTTCTGTGTGGGTCCCAGCTAAATATCGGCTGGGACCTGTATAAGTTCCAATGGCCAGGGTAATGTGAATTATCCTGGATATTCAGTGTCAGTGCTTGGACATGGCCTGGAACTGAATATTGACTGGTATGCTTATAAATTTAGGCCTACCATTCATTCCTCTAGATTTATGAGCATAATTTATGAACCTAGGGCCTGATATTCAAAGTGATTTAGCCAGCCGATGACTGGCTAAATCGCTTGGTAGGGGCTAGCTGCTAATATTCAGTGGCACTTAACCGGCTGAATATTGAAGTTAGCACCAAACAAAAAGCTAGCTATCTTGGGGGCGGAGGCAGAACTTGGCCGCTTAAGTGCTGATATTCAGTCCTTAATTAAATGGCCCAAAACATCAGCAAGGGTAACAAAATAGTAATACCATAAACCCAGCTGTTCTGTATAATCGCTTGCTCTTTGTTACTCCTTGTTACTCTAAGTTCCAGAACTAATTTCAATTCAATTCCTTCCAACCAACATGATGACTTCAGTAGAAAATTCAGTTGTTTATTATTGCAAATTCCATTATGTATTGTCAACTTGTGCAAACATTGTTCAGTATATAAAGACGTCTTAAAATCTTTCAATCATAATCCTTTAACAACATCTTTATCACATTTTGCAGTGCACGGACACCTCCAGCAACATGCGGCATGTTTCGCAAATTGCTGCCTCAGGGTGTGGTCCGCCAAAACTGAAAAGTAAAACTATCAGTCAGAATAATGAATGTACAATTTTAACATATATAATAAGTTTTACATACCTTATACTCAAAGATTCACACATACTGCATCAGTGCCTGCCGTTTTCTATTCCTATCGCACCAATGCTCAGCTATATTTAAATAAATCACATGACTCTAAACACCAATGAAAATGCTGCAACCTGATGATGTCACTCAATGAGTTTACATAGCTGCGGTCCAATCTATTTCTAAGTTCAAACCTCATGGAAATAGAATCCACAATGTAAATATCCACCATTGCTCCTTATAATTGAGTAAACTATCTACATCACCTCCCTCTTTACCCAATTGTATCTGATCAATAACTTGCCATTTTATATCTGTCCATTCATGATGTTTTTGTCACCAGTGGTTAACAATGGGAGCTGTCAAAGTAGCAGTATTGATTCTAGACTTTGGCTCATTCAGTCTCTGCTTTATCGGTCTTCTGGACTCGCCTATCTAATATAATAATTCGCACCTCCAACGTTCTGAAGCTGACTCCATGGCAATGAAGCCGTGTAGTGTTCGTAGGGTTCGTTATCACCCAGGGAAAGAAACATGACGTCAGAAGGAGAAGGGACCAACCACAGGCCTCGCACTCGCTCTCAGTGCCCTGCCCTCGGAGGGAGGGGAAGGCTGCATATAATATTCACCCACCAGAAGTTCGTTCCCTCCCTCCGAGTTCCACGGTCGTCGTCCGTCCCCCCTCCCTCCCAGTTCCAGTATCCCCCCTCCCTCCCAGTTCCAGGGTCATCGTTCGTCCCTCCTTCCCTCCCAGTTCCAGGGTCGTCGTCCCTCCCTCCCTCCCTTCCAGTTACAGGCCCCCTCCCTCTGAATTTCAAGTCATCCTGACTTACCTCGCGTGGTAAAAAGCATGCAGGCTCGGCACTTACTTCAGTTTTCCATTCTCTGTCTCTCAGCTCTGGTCCTGCCCTTGCAGAAACAGGAAATGAGGGCGGGACCAGAGCTGAGAGACAGAGAAGGGAAAACTGAAGTAAGTGCCAAGCCTGCACGCTTTTACCGCTGCTGCTGGCCGCCGTAACCCCGACGAGGTAAGTCAGGATGACTTTTTTTTTTTTTTTTTAATTTGTTTTTTTATTATTTCAGAACACATTATTTACAATCAACTTCTCATTATACAACTATGCATACTTATTGTTCACATTTAGTTTTCTCAATTTTTGTTTTTCTCCCTCCCGTCCCTCCCTCGCCTCCCCCCATCCCAGCTCAAGCATTCAGGCATTCAAGATCTTGCTTTTAGCAACTGATGTTAGTGTGTCCCAGTAGGGGGACCAGCTTCTACAAAACCGGTCTCCTGTTTCTGATGCCAAGTCCTTGATACTTTGTCTTTCCAAAGCGCACATTTGCATCATCATCGACCTCCAACAACTGATTGAGGGTTGTTCGTCTGTCAGCCATCTCTGCAATATTGTTTTCTTTCCCATCAGGATTGCTCTCTGCAAAAATGTCCTCATGCCTGTCGGCATTTGTCCCTGAACAGTAAAAACATGAAACAGCTGCTTGGGTGAGCGCTTCCATTGAGTTCTCCACATGCCCGATACATGTTCCTCTAAGCTTTTCCAGAATCTCTGTATCCTTGGGCAGGACCAGAACATATGGCCCAAATGCGCGTTTGTACGAGCACATTTCGGGCAGGAATCATTGTCTCTCAACTTAGCTCTGAACGCCCTGTGCGGTGAAATGTACAATCGAAAAATAAATTTATACTGCGTTTCTCGCCAGCTCACATTCTCAGTTAGTTTATACAGTCTTTTAATGCACCCTTCCAGCTGTTCCTGTGTAAGTTGTATTCCAAGTTCTGATTTCCACTGCTGTAGCACTAGAGAATAATTTGTTGCTTTGGTATTGTCTCTCAAGTGCATATGAAAGTATTTCATTGGGACTCTAGCTTGCGCGTCTAGACCCAACAGTTCGTTATATTTCCCCCAAGTTTCCATCGTTAATGTTTCTTTAGGTAAGGATCTCACATAATGTTTTAACTGTAGGTATGCAAACAAGTCAGACTCAGGTACTCCAAACTCCCTACAAAGTTCCGCAAATGACTTCATTATTCCTTGCTCATTCACCACATGATACACATATCTCACTCCCCTCGCTGCCCACGTCTGAAAGGCCCGGGAAGTGCTGCCCGCTGGAAATTGGGGATTCCCCCTAATGGGCAGCATCGGGGAGCTCACTTGACTAAGTCTTAAAAATTTACAGATCCATCTCCAAGCACATCTCAAAGGTTGAAATAACGGGGTCACTGGCCCTAGTTTTTGTGCCTGTCCCCCAGGAGCCTGCAACCAACTTGCAAAGTGTTGTTCCCGAAACCAGTGTATCTCAGATAATGTAAGGGAAAAGTATTCCGTGTTTCGGAACCAATCAGAGATATGGCGTATCCCACCAGCGAGCGATAGGAGACGTAGGTCCAACACTCCCAAACCTCCCTTCTCCCTGGGCAACATTGCTTTGTGCATTGTCATCCGGGCCCTTTTACCCTGCCATAAGAATTTTGCTAATTTATTCTTTAGCCACTTTTCATCTCTTCCTCTAAGGTACATGGGCAGCATTTGAAAGGTATACACCCAGGTTGGAAACAATATCATGTTGTATAATGCCACACGTCCCATCAAAGATATGGGGAGCGCCTGCCACCTGCCTAAGGCACTCTCCACCTTTCTTTTTAAGGGTTCTATATTTAATATGTAGATTTGTGTTAAATCGATTGGGATTCTCACCCCCAAATATGTCATTGTCTCCTGTGCCCATTGCATTGGGAAAGGACCCTCCCATGCTCTTTTTATTTCTGGGTCCAAGGGTAAGGCTATGGACTTACTGGCATTCAGTGTAAACCCCGAATGGAACCCAAACTCTTCGATTACTTCTATCAATCGCCCTAGTGACTCTTGAGGTCTGGTCAATGTCAGCAGAAGGTCATCAGCGAAGGCCAGCACCTTTACCGTTTGGCTCGGGAGTGTGACCCCTTGTATCCCAGGATCCCGATCAATCGTGCAGAGAAGCGGCTCTAAGTACAGTAGAAACAGCAAGGGGGAGAGGGGGCAACCCTGTCTTGTACCTGCTTGTATCTCTAACGGATCCGATCGCTTTCCATTTACCAACAGCCTAGCTGTGGGTGTCGTATATAAAGTCTTTACTGCTGCTAAGAACCAGCCCGACACACCCACGTGCTCCAGTACCCGAAATAGATAGCTCCATCTCACTTTGTCGAAAGCCTTTTCGGCATCCAGGCTTGTCAGTAGTAGCTGGGTATCTGTTGCACTGCACTGGGCAATAGCCAACAGGACCTTTCTTACATTGAGCACAGAGTGTCGTCCCCTCACGAATCCCACCTGGTTTTGTCCTATCAAATTGGGTAAGTAAGATGCTAGCCTGTTAGCCAACACCCGCGCTAATATCTTAAGATCCACATTAATAAGCGATATGGGCCTATAAGAACCCACTCGATCTTCAGGCTTCCCTGGTTTGGGTATTAGTGTGATCCAGGCCTCGTTCTCTCCCTCAGTAAAACTCCCTCTCTGTACCACCGCCTCGTAATATTCTAATAAAGAGGCCCCAAAGTCCACTGGTAGAAGTTTGTAATACTCTGCTGAATAGCCATCTGGCCCCGGCGCCGAGCCCTGTGGTAATGATTTAAGCACCTGCTGTATCTCCTGCATCTGTACCGGCCTAGACAATCTCTCCCTAATGTCAGGCGGCAGAGTGGGCATCTCTGCGTCCTCTATGTAATCTTGCACCGGAGTCTCTTCTTCTTCTCCCCTCTTTGCATATAGGTTCGTGAAAAATGTGTGAAACTCTCCCATTATACCCTCTAGTGTCCTTATCCTAGTTCCCGAGGAGGATCTCACTGAGGTAATTATCCTCCTCCGCTCTTGCGCACGGGCTACTTGTGTCAACATCTTCCCCGTTTTGTTCCCAAATCGTCTAAATTTCATCCCCCTCGCCCATAACCTTTTTTTTGTCTGGTCATGTATAAGGGAGTTGAGGGCCACTGAAGTTGCCACCATAACTTCCCTGTGCTCTCTTGATGGTGTTTTGACATATTTCTTTTTCGCCTGTTTCAACTCTCTTTCTAGCCTAATTATTCCCGCTGCTATTCTCTTCTTTCTTGCGCTCATGTATGCTATGATACTGCCCCTAATGACCACTTTCGAAGCCTCCCAGAATACTATTGGGGATTCACAGGATTCTGCATTAGTATCCACATAGGTCACCCACTGTTCTTTAATGTACTTCCCGAAATTCTCATCTTTATATAGAAAGGCTGGGAATTTCCATATCCTATCCCACTGCCCAGGCCCAGCAAAATCTACATCCACCCAGATTATTGAATGGTCAGATACCTCCATGGGGCCTATTTCAGCTCCTGCTATTCGTGGAAATATTGATTGGGCCACTAATATGTAATCCAATCGGGACCATGTTGAATGAACCTTAGATTGGTGGGTGTAGTCATTCGTGAGGGGATGTGTCAAACGCCACGGGTCCACTAAGGTTAAAGCTGTGCACATGGAGTCAAGCAACCCCTCCCTTTCTACCACCCGTCTTGTTCCCGATCTGTCCGCCTGCTGATCCATAACTTCATTAAAATCTCCCGCCCATATCCACGGTGCATCATTGTATTTTGAACCCAGCGCTATTAGTTCTTGAAAAAAACGAGCTGATTGAGAATTAGGACCATATATCGTGCATAAATAAACTATCTGTCCCTGGAGGGTTATTTTCAATAATAATGTCCTTCCCTTTTTATCAGAGTGAATCAATTCTGTGTTGCATGGGAGCCCTTTTCTGATAAGGACCGCTACCCCACTTCTTTTCCCTCCCGATGAGGAGTAATAACATTCTCCCACCCACTGCTGCCTCAGCTTTTCGTGTTCCATGTCTGTTAATTTGGTTTCTTGAATGCATGCAATGTCTGCTTTGTGGTGTTTAAGCTGGGCCAGTATTTTGGACCTTTTGATGGGGGACGTGATGCCAGAAACATTCCAAGAAACAATCCTAAGAGGCTGATTAACATACGGCATCACCCTTCTCTATTGCATGTTTATGTGAAATCCATTCTATCCATTCCCCCCAGGAGCCCAGCCCCACTCCCAGGAGACAGTATTCACGCTTCTCTTCCAGCATCTCCCTTAATCTCGACGGTCCTAACCGCCACCAGGACACTCCCACTATTTTGCCTGAGCTGTTCCCCATCCCCTCCCACCCCTCTCCCCTGCCTCCCCCCTCCCCCCCCCCTTAATGCAAGCTATGTGCGGCGCCATTAAGCGTCACCTGGGTCACTTGTGTGCTGGGATCCCCCCTCCTCTCTCAAAACATTGCGATTTACAACATTCAGAACTGTATCTTACCCACATATTCAGTCATATCACATTCATTCTCTATTTTCTGAGTCCAACAATCCGTTCCTAAATGTTCCAATCTTTTTAGCTCTTCTCGATCTCCTTCGTGTAGGTGGCGTCTGTTCCTTTAGCTCTTTGTTCAGAAAGTCCATTGCCAGCTTTTCTGATGAGAATACAGACCATTTTCCATGTATTTGTATCTTTAAAACTGCTGGGTAGGACAGAGCAAACCGGATCTTCTTCTCTGCTAATGTTGAACATATAGGGTGAAATCTCTTCCTTTTCTCCTGTATCCCTGCTGAATAATCTGGAAAGATCAAGATTGCATTTCCCTCAAATTTCAGGGTATCTCTTTTTAGTTTATATCCATGCATGATCTCCTCTTTATGGATGAAGTTGTGTATTTTAATTATCACAACTCGTGGTTTCCTGCCTTCTTGGAGTCTTCCAAGTCTGTGAGCCCTTTCAATGCAGAGGCCTCCTCTGCTGTCTGAGAGTGCAAACTCTTTTTGTAGCCAACTTTCCAGCTTGGGCCCCAGCATTTTATCCGATACAGCCTCCGGTATTCCCACCAGTCTCAAATTAGAGCGTCGGGCCCTATTTTCTAAGTCCTCTAATTTTTCAGTTTGCATATTAAGCTTTACTTCCAGCTCTTCCAGTTTTGGCGCGCTTGTGGCCCACGTGTCCTCCATGTCTGACACTCGTTGCTCTAGTTCTTGCGTACGCTTCGAGATTTCAGCGATGTTGGTATCCATTTTACTCAACTGGGTCGCCAGGGATTCAAATCTGGGCTCTAATGCTGACTCGATCACCTTTGATATCTGTGCGAGCTGCCGCTCTGAGAACTCGGCATGCGTTCCCGGCTCCCCGCCCGCCATCTTGGAAATCGCTGGTGCTGGTGGCGATTTTCCTTTCTCGTTCCGGAGGCTTCTTTTTGTGGAGCTCGCCGGCATGGAGACTAAAAATTGGTCCATACACCTTTCTCCCTTCGCCTCGCCAGGTCAGGGATCTTCAAATTTTTGTTTAAACGCTGGTTTCAGGCGAAACGAGGAGCGGGGATCCCGGAGCTCAGCTGCTATGCTGCTGTTGCTCTCAGTGCATCACGTGACCTCCAGTCAGGATGACTTTTAAAATTCGGAGGGAGGGGGCTTGGAACTGGAAGGAAGGGAGGGAGGATCCTGGAACTGGGAGGGAGGGAGGGGGGACGCTGGAACTTCCCTTAAAAACATTAATGGCAGAAGGTGATTACCTTGCTAGCGCCCGTTTCATTTCAATGAGAACAGGGCTTTTTTTACTAGTATATTATAACTGACAAGGACATTGTAGCACTTACACTACATTGCTGCTATTACAGTTTGTATTAGTTCTTGCGGTAATGTTGTGTGTGCTACCTGTCATATAAGGTATGTAAAGCTTATTATATATGTTAAACTTCTGATTGTACATTCATTATTCTGACTGATGGTTTTAATTTTCAGTTTTGGAAGACCACTCCCTGAGGCAGCAATTTGCGAAACATGCCACATGTTGGTGGAGGCGTCCGTGCACTGCAAAATGTGATAAAGATGTTGTTAAAGGATTATGATTGAAAGGTTTTAAAACGTCTCTATATATTGAAGAATGTTTGCACAAGTTGACAATACATATTGGAATTTGCAATAATAAACAATTGAATTTTCTACTGAAGTCATCATGTTGGTTGGAATTGAATTGAAATTAGTTCTGGAACTTAAAGAGTAACAAGGAGTAACAAAGAGCAAGCGATTATACAGAACAGCTGGGTTTATGGTATTGATATTCAGTCCTTAAGCAGCGAGATTTACTGCATAAATGGGACTTCATAAAAGTCTGTCCATGGCCGCTTAAGTGCTGAATATCAACTTAAGTGGCTGTGTGTTAGCTGGCTTAAAAATAACCAGATATTCAAAACTGAAGCCCGCACAGGTCCCGGATTTGAATATCCAAGAATAACACCATAGGCGGCAAGGCTGAATATTGACCCCCCCCCCCCCCCCGTGATGAAAATCAGGGCTAAACTCCTAACTTTTTTCCTTGCTCTAAATATGGCCCTGTTGCCACTCACTTTATATGCTCCTAAATTTAGAAATTTAGTGAAATTGAGTATAAATTTGGACACTCAGCCCTAGTAAATTTTCAAAGATGCCAATTTATGAGCACAGCTTTAAAAGCTAGAAGCATAAATCTTTGAATATTGAGCCCTTAAATTCTAAGGCTTTTATGAGTATTTCACTCAGTCAACACAGGATTCTTAAAAAGAATTGATCCCCTGGTTTATATTCTCCACCCCTGCAACTATCTCTGAAATCACCAGCTCAGTTCTGTTTAATTCTTTCTTTCTGATTCCTGTTGTTCTGTTACTGTAGGATTGGGATACATGTCCCCACAGGAATGGCAATGTTTGTGAATGAGTTAACACACACACCCCGTGTCTGGGCCAAGCAAATGTTTAAGAACATCGTCACATATTCCTACATGTCCCGTGGGGGGCACTTTGCTGCTTTTGAAGAACCAGGGCTCCTATGTCAAGATGTTAAGCAGTTTGTAAAAAAAGTGGAAAAGCTATAATATGTGAATTATCAATAGAGAGAGTGACCAGGACAATCATCTGACCAACAGCTGATCAAGACATCTACCCACCAGACAACTCATCCAGATGCCTATAGTTCACCAAGACATCCATCTATCTGAGGAAGAGAATTAACCAAGACGGCCCCACTTGCAGAGAGACAACTGACCCAGTCCACCTAGAAAAAGCTCTCCCAGACTTACTTCTGTAGCCAGACACCCGAGTGACACACCCACTCAATTAGAGAGAGACAACTAGCCCATTCAGAGCACAAGTAATCCCTGCAACACAACAAAACTAAAGTACGTAATGGACAAAACTCAACTCTTCCGTTGTATGTTTCCCTAATGTGGCTATGCCACTTGAACTTTATCTGACCACTACATCACTTTGTATTTGTTCTCACCGGAGTCTGCAAACGCCTCTCCGGTACTATGTAAGCCACATTGAGCCTACAAATAGGTGGGAAAATGTGGGATACAAATGTAACAGATAAATATGCGTGATGTGTCTGATATGAACAATGTACACCCTGCTCCTGGTATCTGACTCTTTGCCTCTGCAAGAATTAAAAACAATAAAATACATAAGATTTTTGTAGGTTCTTATGTAGTATTGTCTTCTTTATCATATAATATATTGAGAACACTTGAAGTGAGCTGGAAAGTTATGAAGTCCCTAGCACAGGAACATAGAAAATGTTGGCAGATAAAGACCATATATCCTATCCAGCCTGCCCATCTATACTATCTACTACCCCTTCCTCTCTATGTGCTTGTCCCAGGCTTTCTTAAATTCAGATACAGACTTCATCTCCACTATGAGGCCATTCCATGCACCCACCACCCTTTCCATAAAGAAGTATTTCCTTAGGATACTCCTCATTCTATGCCCCCTCATTATTGCGCTTCCTTTCAGTGGAAAGTGACTTGCCTTCTGTGCATTTACACCGGGAGGTATGTCTGTCATATCTTCCTTCTGCTTTTCTTCCAAAGAATACATCTGTTTGTCTGTTTCCATATACTTTATGATGCCTTGTACACAGTTGTATAAATGGGGTCTTGCCAGAGACTTACACAGATGCACTATCACCTTCTTTTTCTTCCCAGCCATTCACCTCCTTAGCAAATACCAGAAGGATGCTTGGGTGCCTGTCACCTTCTCCACCTGTTTGGCCACCTTAAGATCATTAGGTACAATCATTTGTATTCGTATTTCATGGACAGAAGTACTTCGCCCTGTATACTACGCTGCTCCCTCAGGTTATTTTTACCCAAATGCATAAATCTGCATTTTTAGAATTAAATCTTAGCTGCTAAACTTGAGAATGTTTTTCAGATCTTCATATAAAATAGTTTTCCTTCCCTAATATGCAAAACACTGCAAAAAAAAAAAAAAGTGCTTGAAATGATGAAAAGACCAAACATGTGTGTCTGTCATAAAGCTGCCACACATTTATTTATTGCATTTGTATCCCACATTATCCCACCTCTTTGCAGGCTCAATGTGGCTTACAGTATATAGTAGAAAGTGGAAATGAGAGGAGAGTTAATATTAGTGTAACAGAAGTATATTGGGTAATGGAAAGTATGATGAAGATATGATAAGGGGCATGCTGCTGCTGATCACTGATGTGCTCATAACACAGAATTTCCTGACACCAGCCTTAGAAATATATAATATTCACGCACTCTCAGTACATGTCTCCCTGCCTGATCCCATGCTTTACCCCTCACTCTCCTATAGCTAAGGGTCTATGCTTATCCCAGGCTTTACCTCACTCCCCCATAGCTAAGGGTCCCCTATGCTTATCCCAGGCTTTACTCCTCACGTCCCCATAGCTAAGAGTCTTCTGTGCTTATCTCAGGCTCTACCCTACATTCCCCCACAGCTAAGGATCCTTGGTGCTTAGTCCAGGCTTTAACCTCAATCCCCCCCCCCCCAAAGCTAAGGATAAGAACATAATAACCATACTGGGTTGGACCAATGAATGGTCCATCTAGCCCAGTATCCTGTTTACTGGGTTGGACCAATGGTCCATCTAGCCCAGTATCCTGTTTCTAATGGCCAATCCAGGTCACAAGTACCTGGCAGAAACCCAATTAGCACTATCCCATGCTACCAATCCCAGGGCAAGCAGTGGCTTTCCCCATGTCCATCTCAATAATAGACTATGAACTTTTCCTCCAGGAACTTGTCCAAACCTTTTTTTAAAGCCAGCTATGCTAACCTTACTTACTTTATTGGATTTACTAAACTGCTCTAGCTGCCAGGGCAGATCAGAGTGGTGTACATAACTAAAACATAAAGGAAAGGAACTCCAAATGTTGACTGGAAAGTGATACAATCACACAGAAGAAAATTGGGGAGAGCCCAATCAAATAGGAAAGAAATGCATTCACATGAAGGAAAGCATAAAGCGCACAGGGTTTGTTCGCCTAACCGGCAGGTAGCAACTTCTGACATCCTAATCACTAAAGGCTTGTCTGAAAAGCCAGGCTTTTGGGTTTGCCTTAAAGCTTTTAAGGGACGGATCACTATGAAGGGAAAGAGGCATAGAGTTCCAGATATGAAGAGAGAAGGAAACAAAGGCACGGTGTCTGGTTGGTTCAAGTTGGGCAAGTTTAGACCTGGTAATACAAGAAGGAGATTGTTTAAGGAATGGAGGACTCTTGCAGGTGAGTGGGGAATCGTGAGACTGGAGAAATACTTTGCTGTGCCTATCCTAAAAGCCTTGAATGTCAGTAGGATGATTTTATAAGTGATCCGGAATTCCACAGGAAGCCAATGGTGGTGTTTGAGTAAGAGGGATGTGTGATAAAATTGACCAGCGTGACAGAGCAATCTGATAGTTGTGTTTTTTAAAGTTTGAAGTTTTTTAAGAGCAGTACACAGTAAACCTGAATGGATAATATTGCAGTAATCCACATGTGAGGTAACTGCCGTTACCATATTCTCTGGCAACTAGTTCCAGAGCTTAACTATTCATTTAATGAAAAAATATTTCCTCCTATTTGTTTTAAAAGTATTTCCATGTAATTTCATTGAGTGTCCCCTGGTTTTGTACCTTTTAAATGAGTGAAAAATCGATTTACCTCCACCTGCTCCAAACCGCTCAGGATTTTGTAGACCTCAATCATATCCCCCCTCAGCCATCTCTTTTCCAAGCTGAAGAGCACTAACCTCTTTAGCCTTTCCTCATATGGGACCAGTTCCATCCCCTCTTTCATTTTGGTCGCTCTTCTTTGAACCTTTTCTAATTCTGCTATATCTATTTTGAGATATGGCGACCAGAATTGAACAACAGATATGAAGGGAAGTGGGAAGTGGGCCAATGACTCTAGAGACCAGGACAACAGACTGATTCACAATGCTTTACTGTAGACCCAACCAGTGGCGTTCCTAGGGGGGGGGGGTGGACATCTGGGGTGGTGCCCCGCCCCCACGAAAGACCCCCCCGCAAAAGAGCCCCCCCCAGGTGCATGCCGCTGGGGGGGGGGGGGGTGCTGCAGCACGTGCCTGCTGCGAGTTTACTAACTTTGCTCGTTTGCTGCAGCTCCCTCTGCCCCGGAACAGGAAGTAACCTGTTCCAGGGCAGAGGGAGCTGCAGCGAACGAGAGAAGTTAGCGAGCTCTCGCAGCAGGCACGCGCCGCGGCACCCCCCAGCGGCGTGCACCCGGGGCAGACCACCCCCACCGCCCCCCCCCTTGGTACACCACTGGACCCAACACAGATCTGTGTTTCCGCTACAGGCCTGCCTCAGGAGTCTTTGTAAGCTGCGTGATAAAATGAAGCTCCGGAAGGGAGTTGATGCTGGTGGTCTTGAGAAAGACCTTTGGTAAGATTAAATGGGGAAAAATGCTGAAGGTGTGCCGCAGATCAAGGAGCTAAATAAAATGTGAGTACAGATTTTTGTTGAATCTACAATAAAGCATTTTGAATCAGAGTCTGTTGTCCTGGTCTCTAGAGTCATTAGGCCACTTCCCTTCAAATCTGTTGTCCTTTCCGTAGGATTTTGACATTTGTCCACCTTGGTGGACTTCCTCTCCTTGACCAGAACTGAACACATTACTCAAGGTGAGGTCACACCATGGATTGATACAGAGGCATTAGAAAAAGTACAGAGAAGGGCAATGAAAATGATAAAGGGGATGAGACGACTTCCCTATGAGGAAAGGCTAAAGTGGCTACGGCTCTTCAACTTGGAGAAAAGACAACTGAGGGAAGATGTGATAGAGGTCTATAAAGTATTGAGTGGAATGGAACGGGTAGACTTGAATCACTTGTTTACTCTTTCCAAAAATACTAGGACAAGGGGGCAAGCAATGAAGCTACAAAGTAGTAAATTTAAAATGAGTCCGAGAAACTTTTTCTTCACTCAACGTATAATTGAACTCTGGAATTTGTTGCCAGAGAATGTAGTAAAAGCAGTTAACGGGGTTTAAAAAAGGTTTGGCTGACTTCCTAAAGGAGAAGCCCAGACCATTATTAAAATGGACTTGGAGAAAAATCCACTGCTTGTTTCTAGGATAAGCAGCATAAAATGTATTGCACTTTTTTGGGATCTTACCAGGTACTTGTGACCTGGATTGGCTACTGTTGGAAACAGGATGTTGGGCTTGATGGACCTTCGGTCTGTCCCAATATGGCAATACGTTTGTACTTAGATCAATGTTCATCTGCGTTCGATCTGGTTGATGGGCTCTATATTACGTTGATTTCATTCTTTTTTTGACAGATTGATCATTTCAGATTGCTCATAATGGCCAATTTTATTTTGTATCTAAGACCTTACCTACAGAGTCCCTCAAGGGTCTATCTTTCCACCTAGTTTAATATTTTTGGACCCACTACTAACTGTTATTCAATTACAATAGGGCTCTAGCCTCTATTGCTAAGCTGATGATCTGCAAATCCTCTACATCCTGCACTCATCTTCTTCAAATATATCTGACTTTGGCAGTTGCTTAGACTCAGTCTCGTTCCTAAATGTAACTAAGTGTGACGTTTTCATGGGGGACTAATACTAGTGGCTCTAGCGTAGCTAGGGTGGGGCGGCAGTCCACCCTGGGTGCCAGCAGCGAGGGGATGCGCGGAGCAGGTGCGTGCTGTCGGCTCTGCCGGTCCCCTGCTCTGGAACAGGAAGTTGATACCTAAGGGGGCAGGGCCAGGAGACCGGCAGAGCCGACAGCTTGTGCCTGCTCCACGCACGCCCTTGCTTGGAGGAGGGAGGTTGTTCCTCCCCACCCTGCCCTGCCCTGGTTGCCATATAAGTTAGGTATGCCGCTGACCAGGGGCATAGCTAGGTGGGGCCACGGGGGCATGGGCCCCCACAGATTTAGTCCAGGGCCCCTCCACTTTTGCCCCCCATGACCCTCCCCGCTACTTTCGACCCCCTCCTGCCGCCGCCGCCGCAAGGTACCTTTGCTGGTGGGGGTCTCCAATCCCGCCAGCCTTAGTCTTCAGTGCCGCTCTCTGGCGCATTCGCTCACTTTGCTGATGTGCTATGAGTCCTGACATCCTGCACATTGGAACATGCAGGACGTCAGGACTCAGCACAGATCAGTGAAGTGAGCGAATGCGCCAGAGAACGGCGCTGAAGAAGACTAAGGCTGGCGGGATTGGGGACCCCCACCAGCAAAGGTACCTTGTGGCGCTGGGGGGGGGGGGGGGTGTTGAAAGTGGTGGGAGAGGGTCGGCAGTGGGTGGGGGGGAGGCGGGCTAAAATGTGCCCCCCACCTTGGGCTCTGGACCCCCTCCTGCTGAGGTCTGGCTACGCCCCTGACGCTGACTAATGGTACTACTAGTGCCACCTAATAATGCTGTAGTTTTCCCTCTCTCCTTCTCTCACCTGTATGCTCTCGCCATCTTGAAAAGGGTAGGATTGATGAGCTTATAATCAAGATAATGGTAAGAACAAGAGCACTATCGCTGTCTCTCTCCCTTTACACTTCCACTGAGTGCACTAGTACTGTGCCTGCCTCTTAGTAGTATTGGGGTGACACACACCACTGGGCAGGGGCACTGCCTCAAACTGTCTGCCTCTTGTAAAAACTTACTGAGCTAAACTCAGGCAAACCAATAGCTCTAGCAGATCTCTCCTTTTCCACTTGCTCTGTCACCGGGATGAGCCACACTAAGCTAGTATTCTGTAAAGGGCATTTTGTGTGGAACAACCTCTACTGAATACTAGTGTAATGCGCATTTTGCTCGTAACTTTGGGATGCAAGCATTTACGCCTGCCAAAGGCTGGTGTAAATGCTCATGGCCAGGCACACACAAATGCAGGTATTCTGTAAGTGTTTCCCAAGTCGGTCCTGGAGTACCCCCTTGCCAATCAGGTTTTCAGGATATCCACAATGAATAGTAACATAGTAGATGATGGCAGAAAAAGACCTGCACAGTTCATCCAGTCTGCCCAACAAGATAAACTCATATGTGCTACTTTTTGTGTATACCTTACCTTGATTTGTACCTGTCCTTTTCAGGGCATAGACCGTATAAGTCTGCCCAGCACTATCCCCGCCTCCCAACCACCAGTCCCGCCTCCCAGCACCGGCTCTGGCACAGACCGTATAAGTCTGCCCAGCACCATCCCCGCCTCCCGCCACTGGCTCTGCCACCCAATCTCGGCTAAGCTCCTTAGGATCCATTCCTTCTGAACAGGATTCCTTTATGTTTATCTCATGCATGTTTGAATTCCGTTACCGTTTTTATTTCCACCACCTCCTGCGGGAGGGCATTCCAAGCATCCACTACTCTCTCTGTGAAAAAATACTTCCTGATATTTTTCTTGAGTCTGCCCCCCTTCAATCTCATTTCATGTCCTCTTGTTCTACCGCCTTCGCATCTCCGGAAAAGGTTCATTTGCAGATTAATACCTTTCAAATATTTGAGCGTCTGTATCATATCACCCCTGTTTCTCCTTTCCTCCAGAGTATACATGTTCAGGTCAGCAAGTCTCTCCTCATACGTCATGTAACGCAAATCCCGTACCATTCTCGTAGCTTTTCTTTGCACCGCTTCAATTCTTTTTACATCCTTAGCAAAATACGGCCTCCAGAACTGAACACAATACTCCAGGTGGGGCCTCACCAACGATTTATACAGGGGCATCAACACCCCCTTTCTTCTGCTGGTCACACCTCTCTCTATACAGCCTAACAACCTTCTAGCTACGGCCACCGCCTTGTCACACTGTTTCGTCGCCTTCAAATCCTCAGATACTATCACCCCAAGATCCCTCTCCCCGTCCGTACCTATCAGACTCTCCCCGCCTAACACATACCACAGAATATGCATGAGATTTATTTATTTGGATTTTGCTCGTACCTTTTTTTCAGTAATAGCTCAAGGTGAGTTACATTTAGGTACACTGGGTATTTCCCTGTCCCTGGAGGGCTCACAATCTAAGTTTTTTTTTTACCTTAGGCAATAGAGGGTTAAGTGACTTGCCCAGGATCACAAGGAGCAGCAGTGGGATTTGAACCAGCACCTCTGGATGTTAAGACTGGTGCTTCAACCACTAAGCCACTCCTCGTTTACATACACTGCCTCTAATGTATGCAAATCTCTTTCATGCATATTCATTGTAGATATCCTGAAAACCTGACTGGCAAGGGGGTACTCCAGGACCAACTTGGGAAACACTGTTGTATAAGATCATGCCTAATTTCTGGAAATGCCCTGCTGCATTTAAAAATACTCGGTTCCATAACACCCTAAAGAAGCAGTAAGCAAAATGCTGGCCACTGTAGGTGGAGTGCAATGTGTGTTTGTTTGGGTTTTTTTTTACCACAGTTCACATAAGTTTCAACATTTTTTGAAAGCGTATTAAATGAATACTAAAAAATAAAAAAAATGATATAATAATTTTCTAAGGAGTTTTTCAGCCAATGAGGTTACCTATCTTGTCAAGTCCTGTGGCAACCACTGAGGCTTTTCATAAGTACATAAGTACCGCCATACTGGGAAAAGACCAAGGGTCCATCAAGCCCAGCATCCTGTCTCTGATAGCGGCCAATCTAGGCTTCAAGAACCCGGCAAAACCCCTTACTGTTTTTGAATATATGAAAAGTGTTTAGAAAAATGCATAATTGGCTCTACTACTTGATTTTGTGAAGTATTTTTTGGGTGAATACCCCTAACCCGCCCATGCCCCTCTGATGACCACACCTGACACCCCCTTTAGAGATGCACACTATGAAATTTAGGCATGCATGTTATAGAATAGGGCATAGGACAGATCCACACTCAACTCCTAGTTACTGCCAATTAAATGCTTGTTAACACCAATTGTTTTTGTCATTGCCTAATTAGTTTACATATGCATCTGTGATCCGTTCCCAAAATTGCACACCCAACTTTGGATGATCTATGCAGCGAGTGCACTATGCCTCCTGCCTTCTATAGCGGGCTCTGCCAGCTCCTCAGTAGTACTGGGGTGGCTCCTCGTCAAGCAGAATCAGAAAGAAAAAGACAAGTCACGCAGAGGACTGTGCCTGCCTCTTGTGAAAAGAAGTTTGTCACTGTATTAGGTGAAACAAAGAGCACTAGTAGATCTCTCCTTTTCCACATGCTCTTCACCTAGGTTCTGGCATAGGTACAGCATCTAAATGCAACAGGGACACGTGTTCCACCCATGCTGTGTATGGCCCCCTTGCAAGTATGTGCTATGTAAGTTGTATGGATGTTTACAGAATAGCACGTTGGTGGCACACCCTACACTGTCTATTAAAATGTTGTATTACGTATTGTGTAGACGTAAGTAGTATACTATTCCTTATTCTATTTCCCAGTTGGTACTTGAGTATTGCTCTCCCAGCAGATGTCTAAATTACTACTTTTATCCAATTGGACCTCAATGCTTCCAAGCTTGACTGGTCTCCAAGAGATCACACTTTGCTCAATATTTAAGTGAGCGCCAATGCTATTATTGGAGCTAATCTTATCATTGGTCCATTTTATTCAAAAAGGACCCAGTGCTCACCGGTCAATGTAAAAACAACCCAAAACCTAGGAGGAAAAACCATTGACCCACAAGCCCTATGTCCCTAAATATATCCCACTACTGAGAGAACAATATTCAATGAAAAAATTAATTGAAATCTGTCACCCATTGACTTTTCTTATTTTGTTTATATTTTCACTGACTTTCTTATGTGTACCCACACCAGTCAGTAACACTTCTGTAGAGAATATTAAAACTTTCCAATACTTCACAGCAGTGGCATACCAAGGGGTGGGGGTGGTCCGCCGCGGGTGCACGCCGCTGGGGGGTGCCGTGGCATGCGCCTGCTCCTCCGAGTTCGCTAAAGTTCATTCGTTCGCTGCAGCTCCCTCTGCCACGGAACAGGTTACTTCCTGTTCCGGGGCAGAGGGAGCTGCAGCGAACAAATGAAGTTTAGCAAACTCGGAGGAGCAGGCGCACGCCGCGGCACCCCCCCAGCGGCGTGCACCCAGGGGGGTGTCATTTCGCTGGAGGGGGGAGGTGTCATCTAGCGGGGGGGGGCGCGCTGCACCCGGGGGGGGACGACGCATCAACGCTCCGCCCCGGGTGCCATCCAGCCCAGGAACGCCACTGCTTCACAGCTACAAGCACACTTATCTTATTCAATAGTCCTTCTTTTTTTGTTATATAAATGGTAAGTGGTAATTTCCACTAATCTTGGTGGTTATATGGATTATTACAAAAATTGGTTAAAAAAATACATGGAAGCACCCCAGTAATGGCTTTAGTGCTGGTCTTATGCAAAGAATGGAGGTGGCAGGGTGGAGGTCAGTACTACAGTGTATACTTGAGGTAGACACAGGGCAGTGCTGTGAGGTAGGTTAAGGGGTTGGGTGAAGCTGGTATTGGTTCACTTTTGGGAGTAAGTTTGCTCATCCATCCAGGTGCATAGGATTCCAGTAAAAGAAACTATAAAACCGGATAGGCCAATTATTCTTTTATCTGACATATGCCGTCAGGGCTAGCCCTACCATTGAGTGGACTAGGCATTTGCCTAGGGCAACAGGCTTTGGTTAGTAGCAGCAGCGTGCCGGACGTGAGGGGAAGACAGAGCAGCGCAGGCAATGAGGCGGCGCCGGAGACCGGCACTGGACAAGGCTTCAGCTGGCGCGGCTTGGGGGACCCCCGCCAGCAAAACAAGGGACCCAGAGGAAATTTTTTTGGGAGGGGGTCCCAGGCCCTGTGGCCCTATGTAGCTACGCCACTGGCTTAAAAGATAGAAAACAAAGATAGTGTGGTTTAAGCAAACAGGAGAGACAATTTGCTCTTATATGGAAGGCTGATGCTTAAGTGCTAGTGTCACAAGAGTAGTGCTAGAGATCACAACTGTGCCCAGAGCCAGCATGGGCAGAAGCAACTGGGATTCATTCCTCCAGAACACCAAAATTCCTAAGGTGTGGGAGGAGGGGGAGAGGAGGGTTCAGGAAGTTGGCTGATCTTGGGGAGAACATAGGGGATATTTGGGAGGGGGTGAAGTGCTCTGGGGGATGGGATTTAGGCGGACCAGTGCATGTAAAGGAAAACATGATATTCAGTCCACTACCTAGTTAATGGACTGAATAATCACACCTGGCCAATTGCATTCCGGGCACAGCTAAAGCCCAGATACTCAGTGTCAGTACCTGAATAGTTATCGGCACTGAATATCAGGGCCTAATTCCCCCCCCCCAACACACACTTACTCACTCACTCTCATTTAGCCCCGCTTCCTGAACCCCCCCCCCCCTACACACACACTCACTCACTCTCTCATCTGCCAGTGCTTCCTGAACACACGCCACAAACACTCACTATCATCTGGCAAAACTTGAAAAACCGCCCCCCCCCCCCCACACACACACACTCACTCACTCATCTGGCAGCGCTTCCTGAACCACCCACACCCCTCTTTTTCCAAGCTGAACCCCCCCAACACACCCCCACACCCCCAAAACACACACACCCACACTCTCATCTGGCAGCGCTTCCAGAAACCCCATACACACACGCACTCACTCACTCTATCTCTCATCTGGCAGCGCTACCTGAACCCCCCCCCCCCCCCCACACACTCACTCTCTCTCAACTGGCAGCGCTTCATGAAACCCCATACACACACACTCACTCTCTCTCTCATCTGGCAGCGCTTCCTGTACCCCCTGCCCCCCCCCCCCCCACACACACTCCCTCACTCTATCATCTGCCATTGCTTCCTGAACCCCCCCCCCCCCCACACACACACACACACTCACTCTCTCACTTTCATCTGGCAGCACATCCTGAATCCCCCACACCCCTCTTCTTCCAAGCTGAACCCCTCCAACACATCCCCCCCACCCCACACACACACTCTCTCTCTCTCTTCCTCTCCTCCAGCACACCAATTGCTTAGGTGCAGTGGCAGCAATCTCACACACCAGAGAAAGAGGGGGGCCTGACACCATAGAGAGAGAGGGAGGGAGGTATCTCTGTCACACACACACACTCTCTCTCTCTCTCTCACACACACTCTCTCTCTCTCTCTCTCTCACAGACAATGTGTTTCTGTCTCTCACTCTCATACACTCTATGTCTCACAGTGTATCACATTCACTCTCTATGTGTCACACAGTCACTTACATACTCGCTTGGTCTCATACACTCAGTCTCACAGACAATCTGTGCCTCACACACACTCTCATTCTCGCACACACTGTATCTGTGTGAAACACACTCTCTCTCTCTCTATCACACTGTGTCTCCCATATGCAATTGCACACACTCTCATTCTCACACACACACACTCTCACACAGACACACTCACACCCAGACTCACTCTCTCTCTCACACACACACACACACTCGCACTTTCACTCTCTCTATCACACACAGTCACTCTAACATACACTCTCCAAAACATACACATTATGAGGAAAACCTTGCTAGCGCCCGTTTCATATGTGTCAGAAACGGGCCTTTTTTACTAGTTGTTTAATAAATTAATCATCCTTGCAAGAATGGGTGTGTATTCCATCAGCTCTAACTTGAAGCTTGTCTCTATACACACACAGATTTCTATAAGATTCCACAGATTTTATAGTTACATTTAAGTGTCTGCCCCTACGTTTTTCTCATTGGCCAATGGTCGTCTACCTGTCTGCTAGGGTTCTGTGTAGCAACAGCTCTGAACTTTTCACTCTCTTCCCCCCTAACTTTCCCCTCCCTCTCTGTAGTCTCTTTGTTCATAGTTCCCTGTTATCTCACAGATGTGACCTTGGCTGGTAAGCTTGTCTGCCAGCGGTGTGTGTGGACTTCTTATCCCCTTTTCCTTCCCTTCTCCTGCTTAGTGCAGATTCCTTTGTGCAATGATTCAAACAGCTAAGATACAGTGAAATGCTCATTTTAAAGACATCTTAGCTAGGGCCTATTATATGAAAATGCCATATATTTCTATATTTCTTACAACTCCTCCCTATCTCTTCTTTAAAACTGTATGGCATTTTCACCTGTAATCCACCACAAATCTCTTCCAATCTAGTTAGCATATTTTCACACTCTTCATTAACCCTCATCTCTTTTAAGAGCATTACATTCTCTGAATAGGATGGTGGGCCGTAATGCACTTTCTTTGAAATTGCTATTTCAATCAATCTTCTGTGTAAACCCTCTGACACTTGGGATTACACAACCTCCTAATCTCACTAAAACTCATATCACTACTATCAGAGATGTGAACAGAGATGCTGCAATGTTCTTCCATTTTCCAAACCATGTATCTAACCATCCTGTCAAGGATAAGGAACTATGTATACCTGAGTTATTTGCCAACTCATCTGCTAGGGTTATAAGTCCTAAGAGGGCTTTAGTGATTGTCCCATCAGGAGCTGTGCTATTGGATATGAAAGTACAACATTCCCCCTTTCAACATCACACAACACCCCCCCCCCTTTCAGCTAACATTCTATGACTCTTTGATGGTTGCAATATCTATGGTTTATCCAATCCACATTCTTGTTGACAGCTGATCACCAAAAGAAGGCAGAGTCAAATCCTGCAGCTATCTGATTCCTAGCCTTGAACTCATATACACTCCTAAGAACCCATATATTGTCTATATAAATTCTATCATCAAAGAGGTACTTATGGTACTTCTCTTCTGTCTATTATGTAACTTGGGCCCTTCTTCCAATGCCAGGGTGAATGGTATAGCCAATTGTACCAATGCACATGTGCCTCTCCAGTCTGCCAAGTTGGCCTGAGAATTCTACCCACAATACCACCACACATCTGCTTTGGCTATTTTCAGGTTTGAATAGTTTCCACTAGCCTGCTTCCTAGTCACATTAACCATATGTGTGCATTTGCATAAGACTCCTACCTGCCTGGTTGCCCCTCCCCCCATCTTGAGAGACAGGCTGAATGGTTCCCATGGCTTAGTGAGGAGACCGATGGTAGCGCACATCTCCTATGCTTAGTGCCGAAAATAACAGTGCTAGGGATTTACAGGAGTCATTTCCCCATGTTCCTTCCTCTTGAAACAGAGCCAACATACACTTCATGGTATTAGGATTTGAATTCCACCCCAAAGGAAAAGGGGGGATTCCAGCCATAGGTGTGGCTGAGGCACATGCATAGCAATCACTTTACTGGTCACTGTAAATTTGACCCATTCAACCCAGGCATTATCCCCCCCCCCCCTTACCTTCTTTCTCAAATGTTTGTCCCAAATCCTTTACCCCTATTTGCTTACACCACCTTGGGATCATTTAGAGGTGAGGCTGTATCCTAGGCAAATTTGTTGCAAGTAGGATATCCTGAACCTGTAGGATATCCTGAACTTTCTTGTCCACAACAATCTTTAAACCACATGCTACTGGATCTTCTGCTAATACATCTACCCAGTGCTTTTTTTGTGCCGGTACGCCTTTTTCCTCCCCCCCCCCCCCCCTCCGGTGAGTCCTGACCCTTCTTTCACTCCCCTACTTACTTTGAAGTCAACTTGGCAGCGCGAGTGGTGCAGGCAGCGATTGAGAGAGGCTGTCAGTGTCGGAGCTTCCCTCTGCAAGTCCCGCCTACATTGTTACAACTTCCTGTTTCTGCATAGGCGGGACTCGCAGAGGGAAGCTCCGATGCTGTCAGCCTCTCTCAATCGCTGCCTGCACCATTCGCGCTGCCGAGTCCAACGCTGGCAGCCTGTGGAGACGGAGGATGGGCTGTGGGAAGAAGAATTGCTGGACATGGGAAACAGGAGGGCAGGGGAGAGAGGAAAATCACTGGACATCATGGGAGGGGAGGGCAGGGAAGAGAGAATAGCTGGACATCATTGAAGGGGAGGGCAGGGAAGATAGAATTGCTGGACATCGATGGGAGGGCAGGGAAGAGAGAATCGCTGGACATCGATGGGAGGGCAGGGCAGGGGAGAGAGGAGAATCGCTGGATATGGATGGGAGGGGAGAGCAGGGAGAGAAAATTGCTGGACGTGGATGGGAGGGGAGGGCAGGGGAGAGAGGAGAATCAATGGACATGAATGGCAGGGGAGGACAGGGGGCAGAGAAGAATTGCTGGACATGGATGGGAGGGGAGGGCAGGGTAAGGAGGAGACATACTGGATATGGATGGAAGGAGAGGGCAGAGGAGAGAGGATAATTACTGGACATGGATAGCAGAGGAGGACAGGGGGTAGAGAAGAATTGCTGGACATGGATGGCAGGAGAGGACAGGGGGCAGAAAAGAATCATTGGATATGGATGAGAGGAGAGGGAAGGGGAGAGAGGAGAATTGCTGGACATGGATGGCAGGGGAGGACAGGGGACAGAGGAGAATCACTGGACATGGGAGGGGAGGGCAGGGGAGAGAGGAGACATGCTGGACATGGATGGAGGGGAGGAAAGTGAGGAAGGAGATGCACATGGATGGGAGGGCAGGGAAGAGAGGAGAAATGCTGGAAATGGATGGAGAGGAGAGAAGGAGATAGAGGAGAATTGCTGGACATGGATGGATAGAGGGGTTGGCGGGGAGAGAGGAGAAATGCTGGACTTGGATGGAGGAGAGGGGAGAGAATAATTGCTTTATATGAATACAGGGGAGGGAAGAGAGAGGAGAAATGCTGGACATGGATGGAGGAGAGGAGAAGTGCTGGACGTGGATGGAGGGGAGGAAAGAAAAAAGAAGAAGATGCACATGGATGGAGATGAGGGAAAGGGAAGAGAGGAGAAAAACTGCACATGGATGGAGAAAATAGGCAGATCCACGTTGTACCTCCTCCATTGAATTCCACAGAGGAGGACCCAGCTTTTTCTTATGGATGTAGGACAAGAAATGAAGAAGAAAGGAAGAAAGTAAAGAAATAAATGGAAAGGAAGCCCTGGAAATGGTGTTAAGAGAACAGATAGAGAGCAGCAGAATCAGAGACTGGGACCAATATGGATAGAAAAAGAAAGTCACCAGAAAACAAAGGTAGAAAAAATCATTTTATTTTCATTTTAGTGTTTGGAATATGTCTAATTTGAGAATTTACATCTGTTGTCTTATTTTGCACTGGGTATACTGGAGCTGTAACAGCTTACAGAAATTATTTATAATGAAAAAAAATCACATTATTTTTTTCTCCTATACTAGTATAATATTTTCAATGATGTCTGCTTATATGCGCCATGGCTAGTATAAGGGGTGTGGCTAATGTGGGTGTGGCTATAACAGGGGTGGAGCCATATGTGGTGACCCCACCCATAATGAGTACCGGCACCTTTTTTTCTACAAAAAAAGCACTGCATCTACCCATCCCAAACAGAGTATTATGTATCTCCTTATTATATGTCTTACCCTTCTGTCCACTCTGCACCCGTGAGTGTCATAAAAAAAAGCCTCGCTCTCATTATCCTTACAGTCAGACTGCAAGGTTAAAAATGCAAATTCTGGACTTAGTTTATTTATTTATTTGTTACATTTGTGTCCCACATTTTCCCACCTATTTGCAGGCTCAATGTGGCGTATATTATGCCATAATGACGATCACCATTTCCGGAATGAGAAATACAAAGTGGTATTGCGTTAAAGTTCATAAGTGACAGAGTAAATTAAGCAGTCAAGTATAAAGAGTTCATTTCCGGAATGAGAAATAAAGTGGTATTGCGTTAAAGTTCATTAGTGACAGAGTAAATGAAGCAGTCAAGTATAGAGAGTTCGGTTTTGTCCAGTTCTGGTATAAGTTTCGTTGTCTGGTATTTAGGATGGATCATTGTGGTATGCCTTTTTGAACAGGTTGGTTTTAGTGATTTTCGGAAGTTTGTTAGGTCGTGCATTGTTTTTATGACGTTTGGTAGTGTATTTATTTATTATCACATTTATACCCCACATTTTCCCAACTGCATTAGGCAAATGCCGATCCGGTAAATTAAACTAATACAAGATAAAACCTACATAAGAAGTAGTGGAGATAATAGGGAAAGAACAAAAAGGAGCAGGGGAAAAACAATAAAAGGAGAGAAGGGTGAATAAGTCCAAATTGTCAATTGATTGACGTGTTTCGGGATGTGGAAACACAAGCTGAGTCTTTAGAGTAGACTTTTGCAAATAAAATGGTCTTCAGAGATTTCCTGAAATTTAGATGATTTTGGGTGATTTTTATTGATTTTGGCAGGGCATTCCAAAGTTGTGAACTAATAAAGGAGAAAGATGAGGCATATGTGGATTTGTATTTGAGACCAATGCAGCTTGGATAATGAAGGTTTAAATAAGAACGAGATGAGCTTAATGCATTTCTGGGTGGTAGGATGATTAGTTTAGACATACAGCCTGGAACTTCGCCATAAAGTATTTTGTGGACTAGTGAACAGACTTTAAACGTGATACGATCCTTGACAGGAAGCCAATGCAGTTTCTCTCGAAGGGGTTTAGCACTTTCAAATTTGGATTTGCCGTATATTAATCTGGCCGCTGTGTTTTGGGTGATCTGAATTTTCTTAATAAATTGTTCATTACATCCTGCGAAAACTCCATTGCAGTAATCCAGGTGGCATATTACAGTTGACTGTATTAACTGACAAAATATCTCTCTCGGGAAAAATGGTTTCATCCGTTTTAGTTTCCATAACGAGAAGAACATTTTCTTAGTAGTGCAATTTATGTGGCTTTCAAGGGAAAGGTTGCGGTCAAGGGTGACTCCCAGAATTTTTAGGCTCTCTGAGATGGGAAGTGTAAGGTTGGGGGTGATTAAGGTTGAAGGTCTAAACTTATTATGCTGAGATGATAGGGTAAGGCAATGCATTTTTTCAGCATTCAATTTAAGTTGAAAAGAGGTTGCCCATAAGTACATTATGTTCAGACCATGGTTAATTTCGGTGGAGATTTCGGACAAATCATGTGTGAAGGGAATATAAATTGTGACATCATCAGCGTAAATGAACGGGTTAAGGCCTAGGTTGGATAGGGTCTTGGCCAGCGGGATCATCATTATATTAGAGTGTAGAGGATAGAGGCGAGCCTTCAGGGACTCCACAGTCTGCTTTCCATGGTGGTGATAAAACTGAGTTCGTGCTTACTTGATAGGATCTAGAGGAAAGAAAGCCCTTAATCCAGCTGAGAACATTTCCACTGATCCCTATATTAGTGAGGAGGTTAAGTAGAATACTGTGGTTAACCATGTCAAAAGCACTCGACATGTCAAACTGTAACAACAATATACTCTTTCCTAAAGCTATTTCCTGCTTGAAGTTGGTAAGAAGGGTGATGAGCACAGTTTCAGTGCTATGAAGGAGATGGAAACCGGATTGAGATTCATGAAGAACAGAAAACTTATCTAAGTAATCATTGAGAGTTGTTTCATCACCAAGCTCTCCATCAATTTAATGAATAGTGGGATTGATGCAGTAGGGCGATAATTAGTAAGGTCATTACTTTTTTTCTTGGGATCCTTTGGAATTGGAGTAAGATATTTCTTTTTTCTTCAGGGAAGAGACCATGTTCTAGCATATAGTTTAGATAGTCAGTGCCATAAAGCATGAAGTTGCTGATTTTATTAAGTAAGTAGGGCAAGTGTCCAGCTTGCAGTAGGAATTGGAAAATTTATGGAACCCCTGGGTGACAACATCTGTGGAGAGGGGGATAAAGTTTGATAGATAACAATCTGCAGGATGTTCTCCCGGCATAGGAGCCAAGCAATTGATGAAATAATCAATATCGGAGGTTTTTTTTTGGAAATTGAATTTCGCAAATTTGTTATTTTTTCCTTGAAGTATGAAGCAAGGTTTACTGCAGAGGGAATATCATTGTGAGCAGAGGTAAGTAAGTTAGTATCTATTCCATAGTTGCATGCTTATGTAGGAGAAGCTGGATGCATATGTTGATTTATATTTTAGTCCTTTGCAGCTAGGGTAGTGGAGATTCAGGAATGTGCATGCTGACCTTTTTTTGTTCCTGGTTGGTAAGTCTATGAGGTCTGTCACGTAGACCGGGGCTTCGTTGTGAATAATTTTATGAACCAGGGTGCAGATTTTGAACGCAATACGTTCTTTAAGTGGGAGCCAGTGTAGTTTTTCTCTTAGGGGTTTGGTGCTTTCATATTTCGTTTTTTCATATATGAATCTGGCTGCTGTGTTTTGGGCAGTTTGGAGTTTCTTAATGATTTGTTCTTTGCATCCGGCAAAGATTGCATTGCAGTAATCTAGGTGGCTTAGCACTATTGATTGTACCAGGCTGCGGAATATTTTCCTTGGGAAGAAAGGTTTTACTCTTTTGAGTTTCCACATTGAATGGAACATTTCTTTGTTGTATTTTTCACTTGACTTTCTAGTGTGAGATTTCGGTCGATTGTAACTCTGAGAATTTTCAGGCTATCTGAAACAGGAAGGGTGTAGTCTGGGGTGTTTATAGTGGTGGATTTGTTCATGTTGTATTGTGATGAGAGGATGAGACATTGTGTTTTTTCTGCGTTGAGTTTTAATTGAAATGCATCCACCCATGAATTGATGATTTGGAGGCTGTGTTTGATTTCATTTGTGATTTCTGTTAGATCATGTTTGAACGGGATGTAGATCGTGACATCGTCTGCGTAGATGTAAGGATTAAGGCCTTGGTTGGATAGCGATTTGGCTAGAGGTGTCATCATTAGGTTGAAAAGGGTCGGTGAAAGCGGTGATCATTGGGGTACTCCACATTCTGGTTTCCATGGTGATGACATGTTCGAATTTGACATCACTTGGTATGTTCTTGCGGTTAGAAAGCCTTTTATCCAATTAAGTACGCTTCCACTGATCCTGAAGTATTCTAGGATGTTTAGTAGTATTTTATGGTTTACCATGTCGAACGCGCTGGACATGTCGAATTGTAGGAGAAGTACACTATTGCCAATTGCAATTGTTTGTTTGAATTTGGTTAGGAGAGTGATTAGTACTGTTTCGGTGCTGTGGTTGGATCAAAATCCTGATTGTGATTCATGTAGTATTGAGAATTTGTTTAAGTAGTCGGTAAGTTGCTTGGTTACCATGCTTTCCATTAGTTATTGTCACATTTACCCCACTAGGTATAGCAGTCCACCCCTGTGGCTGTGCAGTCCACAATACATAATACCAAGTCATACATGGTACATTCAGACACATATATTTAATTTCCCTGCCATATTTTCTCTGTGCTGTCTAAATCCCCACAATTAAGTAAGCTGCACACATCAAACCTCAGTATCTGAGGTTTACTGGTTTCTGTTATCCTCATTATTATTTGTTGCATTTGTATCCCACATTTTCCCACCTCTTTGCAGGCTCAATGTGGCTTACAATACATCATGAATAGTGGAAATACATGAGAAAATATACATTTAGTAATGACAGAAGGATCTTGGGTAGCATGATAATAATAAAGCATGATAATTGTTTTGCTAGCAAATATAAACTTCAAAGGCAGATTCTGAAAGGGATGAACTGAGTTTGGGGAGTGTGATCCTATAAGCATTAACATGACCCATAAGAAAAAGCTAAGACCACTCAGGTGGGACACATTTGACTTTGGACTGGTCAAAGGTAACCACTTCCGAATCATCTTCTCCATCCCCTTTAGGTCTCAAAATCTTTGCAACAATACTATTACTACTATTTCTATCTTTTCTATCTGCATTTTGGAACAGATATATGCACTTTGTTCAAAGGAGAGGTAGTTATAGCCCCTATGCTAAAGAAAGACAGTCTCCTAATCTTAACAAACCTAAACAGGTATTCTCCTTTTTCTACTAAAGTACCACAGTTGCCAACCCCCTCCCACTATTTCATATGTAATGAACCAAAATGTTACCAATTCCCCTTATTGGGTCGGTATAGTTATATGTCCATTTGTTCAACCCTTATCTTAGCATATCCATAGAATATAACGTATTTTTCGGACTATAAGATGCATCGGACCATAAGACACACCTAGGTTTTAGAGGAGGAAAATAGGGAAAAAAATTTTGAAGTAAAAAGTGTGGCAGAGATCTGCTGGAGGACCACAGGTTGTGCAACACTCTTGTATGGGGACAGCAGTTTTGCACAACCTGTGTGGCTCTGCAGTGGAATTTGTCCTCTCCTGCCATCCATGCCCAATGATTCTCCTCTCTCCTCTGCCCTCCCCTCCATGTCCAGCAATTCTCCTCCCCTCCCCATGTCCAGCGATTCGTTCAAACCCCCGCCCACCTACCTGTCCACTCTCAGCTCCCTGACTTTCCATTCGTGCAACTGTGCTCCCTACCTTGAAATCTTTAATTAACATACCTGAAGTCGCGGCGAACCAGCAGTAAGTAAAAGCAGCAGGCAGGCTTGCCTCCTCATCGCTTCCCTTCCCTCTCAGCGCGTCCCACCCTCGCAGAAAGGAAGTTACATCAGAGGAAGGTGGGACGTGCTGAGAGGGAAGGGAAGTGACGAGAAGGCGAGACTTCTGCTGCTTTTACTGCTGGTTCACCGCAACTTCGGGTAAATTAAAGATTTCAAAACAGGGAGCACGGGTGCATGAACAGAAGGGAGCGGGCAAGTGTGCCGGACCTCACAAAAAAAGCACTGGGTGGAGTTGAGGCGCGCCGCACGGGGCCCCCTTTGAGCATGAGGCCCTATGCGGTCGCAATGCTTGCCTCAGCCTAAGACCGGCCCTGGCCGCTCCCCCCCCCCCACAGCGAGCAGGTACGCTACATTCGTACTATAAGACGCACCCACATTTTCCTCCCAAATTTTTTTTGGGGGGGGGGGGAAGTGCGTCTTATAGTCCGAAAAATACGGTGTCCCCTTTACTTATAAAGACTGTCCCTCGCCCCACAGTCCAAATGTCTATTAGTGGTTCACATGGAGGGGCATAATCGAACGGGGTGCCCAAGTTTTCCTGAGGGCGTTCTCGCAGTACGTCCCCGCGAAGAGATGGGGAAACCTGTATTATCGAAACAAGATGGGCGGCCATCTTTCATTTCGATAATACGGTCGGGGATGCCCAAATCTCCACATTTAGGTCGAACTTAGAGATGGTCGTCCCTGATTTTCGGCGATAATGGAAACCGAGGACGCCCATCTCAGAAATGACCAAATCCAAGTCCTTTGGTTGTGGGAGGAGCCAGCATTCATAGTGCACTGGTCCTCCTGACATGCCAGGACACCAACCAGGCATCCTAGGGGGCACTGCAGTGGACTTCAGAAAAAGCTCCCAGGTGCATAGCTCCCTTACCTTGTGTGCTGAGCCCCCCCCCCCAAAAAAAAAAACCAAACCCACTCCCCACAACTGTACACCACTATCATAGCCCTTAGCATGAAGGGGGGGGGGGCACCTAGATGTGGGTACAGTGGGTTTTAGAGGGCTCACATTTACCACCACAAGTTTAACAGGTGGGGGGGGGGGTGGGTCTGGGTCCGCCTGCCTGAAGTGCACTGCAGTACCCACTAAAACTGCTCCAGGAAACTGCATACTGCTGTCATGGAGCTGGGTATGATATTTGAGGCTGGCATAGAGGCTGGAAAAAATATTTTTACTTTTTTTTTTTTTTTTAGGGTGGGAGGGGGTTAGTGACCACTGGGAGAGTAGGGGGAGGTCATCCCCGATTCCCTCCGGTGGTCATCTGGTCATTTAGTGCACATTTTTGTGGCTTGGTCGTAAAAAAAAAGGGCCAAATAAAGTTGGCCAAGTGTTCGTCAGGGATGCCCTTCTTTTTTCCATTATCAGCCGAGGACGCCCATGTGTTAAGCACGCCCCAGTCCCGCCTTCACTATGCTTCCGACACGCCCCTGTGAACTTTGGTCGTCCCCGCGATGGAAAGCAGTTGAGGGCGCCCAAAATAGGCTTTCGATTATGCCAATTTGGGTGACCCTGGGAGAAGGACATCCATCTCCCGATTTGTGTCGAAAGATGGGCTCCCTTCTCTTTCGAAAATGAGCCCAACAGTCTACAAAGTCTAGTCACAGGATCCCAGGCAGGATCAACATCAGGGCCTGGATTCCAGCTCAACACGTTTCTCATAGGAATTGCTCATGCAGCGTTTTCAGTCTTTCTTTTAATCTTTATCTTGAAAGGATACTCTGTATTTATCACTGTCCACCCGGAGGAATTTGCAGGTTCCTTCACTGGTCCCTTTATTCTGGTGTAGTGTGTCCAACCCTTCTCTATGATCATGACTTCAGTTTCAGTGGTCAGCAAAGCTTGATAAAGACCTTCCCAGGAGGGCTGTAGCTTGGACTCTTTCCAGAACTTGACCAGGAACCACTCTCCCAGCTGGATCTTATGGATAGCAAACTCAAGTGGTAGAGTCTGGACCAGTAACACTTTTTCCTTAAACAAGATTAAGAATAAGACTCTGCCAGTATATAATTCTTCAAATACAAATTGTTGGTTTCAAATGTGGGTAACCCCCCTTCCCCCATATAAGGTAATTGCCTATACCCAGCTTGTCAAATGATTCCCAATTACCAGTAAACATTTTAATCTCTGCACCAGGGGCAGTTCTGTAAAATCCACCTGCTTACTTTGAAAAGGGGCTAAGCCCTGGTTCCCTTCCCCCAGAGATAGCTTTTCTGAGCACCTTTTTATTTATTTTCTAACATATATTTCACTTCTTTCACAAATTTGTTTTAGCCACAGTATATATTCCCAAGCCTCCATATCTTCTTAGCCCTCAGGCAAAAGCCATCTTCCTTTTTTTTTCTGCTTGTACAACTCCTAGCTGGATAAGCTTACCAAACACATATTTCTGTGGGCTGTTCCTAGAACACATCCTCCTTAGCCGCTTCCTCAGCTAACCAGTCTCCCCTAGCTTCTGGAGTACATAATTTCTGATGCCCCAGACATGCACCACTGCAATTTCCATCGGCAGCAGCAAATTCTTTAACACCTGTGTCATTAATTTCTCATGCACCACCTTTCCTCTATTTATAATGAATCCCATCTTTCCATATCTTTCCACAAGTATGTATCATCCCAAAGGCATATTGGGAATCAGTATAGATGTTTCCACTCCGTCTCCACAGAATAAATCATGCCTAACTCAAGGCATACCGCTCACAGGTCTGAGCCGACCATGTATTGGGCAGTCTTTCTGCTTCCAATACTTCCTGAGCATTTCCATCTATTACTGCATATCCACTATGGCTTTATTCCTCCAAGACCTGTGGAGATCCCTCCACAAACAATTTTCTGCCTGTGTACAAGGGCATATCCTTTAAATATTGCCCAGTTTTTGTCTGATATTCCATGCTGTCTAAACAGTCATGCCATATATCCTGATCCCCACTTTCCCTTTTTAATAAGAAAGAAGCCAGATTAACACAATTCTCTGCAGTCAGGACTAAATCATCCTTTTCCATTAATATGGCTTCATACTTTACTTTAACAACCTAGAATCAGTTAGAGATATTCTACCGGGTGTTTCTTCCCTCCCCATGTATGTGTGAGAATCCCCAAAGCCACTCCATCATCTACTGACACAAACAAGTGAAAAAGCGTTTTTTTTGTTTGTTTGTTTTTTTTGTTTTTAACTGATTAACCACCTCATAATCAAAAGTGAAAGACGCCCATATTTCGACCTAAATTGGGAGATAGGTGTCTTTCTCCCGTGGGCGAACAAATCGGTATAATCAAAAGCCAATTTTGGTCGTCTTCAACTGCACTCCATCGCAAGAACGAACAAAGTTGACGGGGGCATGTCAGAGGCGTGGCGAAGGCGGGACTGGGGCGTGGTTATCAGCCAAAGAGAGATGGGCGTCCTTAGCTGATAATCGAAACAAAAAGGGCGTTTTTGACAAGAATTTGGTCCGCTTTATTTGGACCCTTTTTTCAGGTCCAAGTCCCAAAAAAGTGCCCCAACTGACCACATGACCACCGGAGGGAATCGGGGATCACCTCCCCTGACTCCACCAGTGGTCACTAACCCCCTCCCACCAAACCCCCCCCCCCCCCCCAGTTTAAAAACTTTTTTTTCCAGCCTCTATGCCAGCCTCAAATGCCATACCCACCTCCAAGACAGCAGAATGTGTTCTGTCCTGTGATAGCCTTTCCCTGGTTCTAATGTGGCTCTTGGGTGAGTGGGACAGCTTTTCTGTTATGCGCACTGCAGATTCACATCAGCAATGCATTGTGGTGGGTGTAGGATATTGGGCTCCGTGATTCCACTAGCTTGTGTTAAATGCTCACGATGTTGGTAGTTGGTAGGCTCTACTCCCATGGTGCTTTTCCCTCTGCTTACTGGGTCAGAGTGTGCCCTGTTTTGTTTCCGGTAGTCCATGAGGTAGTAGTGGCCATTTTTGTAAGCCAGTTTTAGATCCTTTTCATGTGTTAGCCACGTTACAGAACTTAGTTCTTACCTTGAATGTTGCTGAAAGAGGGCATTGTACACCATTCTGCCAGCTCTGACCTACTGCTAATCTCAGTACCAGGGAGACTCTTTGCCAGTGGGGCACAACCTCTGATCTGCAATTAACTGTGAGTAAACGTGCTTATTCCAATAAAGGATGTTTTCGGAGACATTAGTCTTCAGGTGTCAACTGGTGTGCCAAGATTATACAGCAGCAACAAGTCCTAGAGGCCTGCGTGTATGCCGGTCCCTGGAGCACTTTTAGTGGGTACCGCAGTGCACTTCAGGCAGGCGGACCCAAGCCCATCCCCCCTACCTGTAACACTTGTGCTGGTAAATGGGAGGCCTCCAAAACCCACTGTACCCACATGTAGGTGCCCCCTTCACCCCTAAGAGCTATGGTAGTGTTGTACATTTGTGGGTAGTGGGTTTTGTGGGAGGGGGGTTGGGGCTCAGCACCCGTGGTAAGGGAGCTATGAATGTGGGAGCGTTGTCTAAAGTCCACCGCACTGACCTCTAGGGTGTCCAGTTGGTGTCCTGGCATGTCAGGGGGGCGAGTGTACTACGAATCCTGGCCCCTCCCACGACCAAATGGCTTGGATTAGGACGTTTCTGAGCTGGGCGTTTTTATTTTCCATTATTGCTAAAAAAAACAAACGCCCAGCTCAGAAGCGACTAAATCCATGGCATTTTGGTCCGTACAAACCATATTTTCGAAACGAAAGATGGACGTCCATTTTTTTTTCGAAAATACGGTCTGTCCTGCCTCTTCACATACCCGTTTTCGGACATAGACACCCATGGAGATGGGCGTTCGCGTTCGATTATGCCCCTCCACATGTCCCAGATATTTCACCTCTTTTTCCACATACTGTAATTTTATTTTGGTCACTCTCAGACCCCTGCTTTCCCAGAGAATTCAGCAAATTCTCAGTGACTTCTTTCACCATATTTTTCTTTCTTCCCTGTATTAAATCAGTCTTCTACATACTGGAGAAGAGCGGCTTCAGGTTACAACTGAAACCTTTCCAGAATCTGCTCTAAAATCTGCCCTAACCTATATATTCTGTCCGGTTTTAAGAACCGGGACTTATCCTTGATTAATTGTTCTATCACTGGTTGCAAACCCTGTCTTCCCTTAAAAGGCAGTGGTGTAGGAAGGGGGTGGGGTGGGAGGGGCGGTGCGCCCCGGGTGCACGCCGCTCGGGAGGTGTCGGCTCCGCTGGTTCCCTGCTCCCTCTGCCCCGGAACAGGTTACTTTCTGTTCCAGGGCAGAGAGAGCAGGGAACCAGCGGAACTGATGCAGCTCCCAGCAGGTAAGTGCACTCCCGGTGGGGGGGGTTGATGCGCCGAGGGGGGGTGTCGATGCACCGAGGGGGGGGGGGGTTCTGCTGCACCTAGGGGGGTGTTGATGCGCTGAGGTGGGGGGGAGTGCGCAGCGGCGAACCACCCCGGGTGGCAGCTGCCTTTGCTACACCACTGTTAAAAGGAATAGGGTATTTTCTTTGGCATATCAATTGACCCTCCAGCTTCAGTTTAACTTTTAATGAAGAAATTTTTAATCCCTCTCCCAATTCCATTCTCTTTTGATCTCCTGCAATAAAATGTTTCATTTCACTAGCTATTTGCCTATCTCTGACTTGTACTCCAAGACCTAATTGCACTATTAAGCTTCTGCTTTAACAAACTGTGTGATTTGTAATTTGACTCCCTCAAGGCTGCTTACTAGCCCAACACATTCAGGCCCTCATGATCAAAAGCCCCGCGCTATTCCAAACAGCGCCCTAAAAATAGCGCCGGGACAGCGCAGGGCTTTTCTGCATCGATGATCAAAGATAATGCATGCAAATCTAAGCAGCGCTATTATCTTTGATTATCATGTTGAAGTGCGGGAGAATTGCGGCCGAGCATGCGCTCAGCACAATCCTCCCGCACTTCTTTGACAGGTCTGGGCTGTCAAAAGCCCAAAACTGTCAAAGTGGCCTGCCGATCCCCCAACAAAGAGGCCGCCGCCGCCGCCGCCGCCGGCCAAACCGACTCCCACCCTCCCACCAAGCGATGGGGGGGGGGGCTGGAGGTCCGGTGGTTCTCCAGCCCGCCCCCCCACGAACCCCCAGAGGACTTGGTTGCCGGCTTAAGAAACGCTGCCCTACCCTCCCATCTGCGATGGGGGGGGCTGGAGGATCGGTGGGTCTCCAGCCCCCCAAACCCCCAGAAATCATTGTGATCCATCGACGGAGGGGGTGGGGCCTAGAGGTCCGCCGGACCTCCAGCCCATCCCAACTCCTCCCCCCCCCCCGGCGTTCTCCACAAATCCCTGGTGGTCCGTGGTGACACGTAACCCCACCCTCCTCCCTCCCTCCCGGCCCCCTACCTTTGTTGGAGGAGGGACGCAGCCTGCATGCCTCCCTCCTCTTCCTTTCGACGCCACTTCAAAATGGCGGCGCCCAGCCCCGCCCATTGCATCCTGGGATGCGCTGGGCGGGGCTACATACCATATAAGGGAGCAATTCCCACCGAACCTCCAGCCCCCCCCCCCCCCGGCGCTGGTGGGAGGGTGGGACAACGCTTGGCCGGAGGCGGCCATGAAGATTTCGGGGGGGGGGGCAGGATCGTAGAGGGGGGGGGACAGGGGGGGACCATGTGCTGTTGCCTTGGGGGGGAATGGGGGCCTGCCAGCATGCAACTGTATGCTGGACAGGGCTCACCATTCCTCCCCAATGATCCACAAAATCTAACGCCAGCTCGGAGCTGGCGTTGATTTTGCTGCGGCCAGCGACCCAATCTTTGGCGCGCTGGTCGCTGATCATTGGGGATGAATGCGTTAAGCGCCAATTAGCATGCATTTGCAAGCTAATTGCGCTAGAAGCCCTGTTTAGCATGCATTTGCATGCTACTTGCGCTGAGAGCCCTCGAGTGCGCTGTTTCAGGCGCTCGAGGGCTCTGATCATGGGTCGGCTGCAAACTCTGGTGCTAGTATGGCGTTAACAGCCTCTAGCGCCAGAGTTTGCTTTTGATCATGAGGGCCTCAGGTCCTTCAGATCCGGAGGCCATCCACAGGGGATTTGCATCCCTAAGAATCCCCCTCACCCCTCCCTTTCTCTACTTCTCTGTTTCTTTTATTCCTGCTATTATCAAGTTTCTAAGCTCTGTCAATTTGGATCAGTCAGTTTCACCGTTATCCCCCCTAAATCAACATTAGGGTATTCCTGCTCTGCCGGTATATTTCTCCCTGCATCCCCCTCCCTTCTGGGGAACAGTCTAATTTTTTTTAAGTGGCAGTGTCACGCTCCTCACCTCCTCGCTGACGGAGGTCTCGCGTGGGGCGGAACGTCGGCACTTCCGCAGGCTGGAGCGCCGGTCATCTTGGTGGGCCCAGCATTGCCTGGACTATCTGAAGTGGAGCACCGGCCATCTTGGCAGAGCCGGTGCTCCGAAAGCGGCGCTTCCGCAGGCTGGGGCGTCGGTTGTCTTGGTGGGACCAGTGCCAGCACCCCAGGCATTGCCTGAACCATCTGAAGTGGAGTGCCGGCCAGGCGGAGCCGGCGCTCCAAAGGTCACCCCGACCCTCTCTTTCTGGACGCGGAATTCGTGTCCAGGACCGGGCTTGCTGCCCGGCTGTCTGCTGGCTTGCGCGGCCCAGGAATGCCGGCACTCTTGTCCCACCTCCTACTTCATTGGATTGGAGCCTCACAGCCAGGCTCCTCCGCCTCTGGCAGACCAGCCAACCAGAGGCTTCTCTTCCCAGCTAATTCCCTTGCTCCTGATGGTGGGGGCTATTTCAGGAGCGTCTGCTCTCCACTTCATTGCTTTGGCTTCTACTCCGGTAGGTTATTGCTTGCGCTGCATCTATTTTCTGTCTGTTGCCTCCTCCTTACTGACCCTGCGTGTATCCTGACTGCTCTTTGTGCCTGCTGCCTGCCTATTGACCCTGCGTGAACCCGGATTACTCTCTGCCTGCTGCATGTCTCTGACTACTGCCTGAACCCAGATTACTCTCTGCCTGCTGCCTGAACCCGGATTACTCTCTGCCTGCTGCCTGTCTCTGACAACTGCCTGAACCCGGATTACTCTCTGTCTGCTGCCTGTCTCTGACTACTGTCTGAACTTGGATTACTCTCTGCCTGCTGCTTAATTCATCAATCAATCAAATGGGTTCTTATCAGTCAGGACATGATAGCACTGGCTACTAACTCAGGGACTATTGAAAAATTCAACAGGACGCGTCTTCCCCTCGTCAAAAGCCAGCACTGGCATCTCTGATGATTTTATCCCGGACGAGAGCCCCCATCTGTAATAAATGTGATAACCTGAGAACCTATACAAAAATAGGACTCATAAAATCAGTTTGATGAATTAAAGTTTAATTAAGCAATGTATTGTTTAATAAATTAATCATCCTTGCAAGAATGGGTGTATATTCCATTAGCTCTAACTTGGAGCTTGTCTCTATACACACACAGATTTCTATAAGATTCCACAGACTTTATAGTTACATTTAAGTGTCTGCCCCTAAGTTTTTCTCATTGGTTGATAGTCGTCTGCCTGTCTGCTAGGGTTCTGTGTAGCAACAGCTCTGAACTTTTCACTCTCTTCCCCCTAACTCCCCCCCTTCCTTCTCTGGAGTCTCTTTGTTCATAGTTCCCTGTTACCTCACAGATGTGACCTTGGCTGGTAAGCTTGTCTGCCAGCGGTGTGTATGGACTTCTTACCCCTTTTTCCTTCCCTTTCTCCTGCTTAGTACAGATTCCTTTGTGCAATGATTCAAACAGCTAAGATACAGTGAAAATGCCATATATTTCTATATTTCTTACAATCCTAAAGGAGAGAAGAAGGGCACAATTACATGAAAGATATAAATAATACACACAAAGCAAATTTTTATTAATGACAAATAAGTATTGAAACAAAAAGCCCAGAAACGATGATCAGAAGGGGTCGTAGATACACAAAACAGATTCCCAGAGGAGTTGCTAGAGACAAAGCCTAGGATAAGCACAGAGGATCCACAACTGCAAATAAATGACTCTAAAGTCAGAGTTTAACTGGAAAGAAGTATGTTTGGTACACTTGATTGATGTTTTGGTCTTAACTGCCATCATGATATAAATTTCTATGAAAGGACTTTTTATTTGGCTGTCTGAGGGCACTGGCTTGGAGGGATGCAAATCCCTTTCGAGTCTCGGATGTAGTTTGGATCGCATGCACAAAATTCCCCCAGTTGGCACATAGTATTACACTGGAATGACCTCCTGTCACAGGTCACTTCACAGGGACTGGGATCGCATTCGGTGAAGTGACTATTTTTTGGGCAGGAAATCGCTGTAGGAAAAGAAAGAAAAGAGTCTTTATCACAATCTAGGAATTAAACTAAGATGATTGCATCTGGTCTCTGAGGTTCAGAAGCAGAGATGATGAGTAAATATATCTGTGGCAAATGCAGAATACACGTCGTTTTACCTGTGTATCCATAGATATTTCTTCCATATATTTAATATATTCATAGAAGAGTCATTAATATTTTCAATATTACAAAATATTGTGCAAATGACAAATTTTATCACTTTGTTTTCCAGCTCTGGCACACATTGTAAATGAAACTGTAGAAATCTGGTAAATGGGCTTGAAAGTGTGTTCACATAAAGAACATAACATAAGAGTAGCCATACTGGGTCAGACCAATGGTCCATCTAGCCTAGTATCTTGTATCCAAGCCAGGTCACAAGTACCTAGCAGAAACCCAAATCATGGCAACATTCCATGCCATAAATCCCACTGCCTCAATAGCAGACTATGGACTTTTGCTCCAGGAACTTGTCCAAACCTTTTTTAAACCCAGATACGCTAACCGCTGTTACTACATCCTCCTGCAAAGAGTTCTAGAGCTTAACTGATCGTTGAGTGAGTGATGTTTACCCTCTTTTATCCCTTAGGAGGGGAAACACTTCAGCCCCCAGAAGTAAGCTCCTTGGCTGGAATAAGAGAGACAATTCAGACTTAGATTAGGCGCAACCAAGTAAAATCTGTATTGGTATTTCTCTAAGTCATTACAAAAGTGATTATCCCTCTGAAGCAGGCTGAGCTATAAGACTGTTCAGCTAGGCTTTCTCATTCTGCACTTATATGCTGTTGTAAGTTTCATTTCTCCTAAAACATGTGATTTCTTCTAGTCTAACTGTGAAAAAAATATTTCCTCTTATTTGATATAAAAGTATTTCCATGTAACTTGAGTGTCCCCTTGTCTTTGTACTTTTTAAAAGAGTAAACAATCAATTCACTTCTACACCTGTCAGGATTTTGTACAGCTCAATCATATCTCTCCTCAGCCGTCTCTTTTCCAAGCTGAAAACCCTAACCTCTTTAGTCTTTCTTTATATGAGAGGAGGGACTGTCTTTTATGTATGGTGTACAGAGCTGCATATGCCTTGTAGCGCTATAGAAGTGATAAGTAGTAGTAGTAGTAGGAGGAGGAGTTCCATCCTCTTTATCATTTTGATCGCTCTTCTTTGAACCTTTTCTAATTTCATTATAATATTTTTGAGTTATGGCGACCAGAACTGAATACAATACTCAAGGTGAGGTCGCACCATGGAGCAATAGAGGCATTATAGTATTTTCAATCTTATTCACCATCTCTTTCCTAATAATTCCGAGCATCCTATTTGCTTTTTTGGCTGCCGCCGCACATTGAGCAAAAGATTTTAGCGTATTATCTACAACAGCACCTAGATCTTTTTCTTGAGTGCTGATCCCCAAGGTGGACCCTAGCATCAGGCAAATATAACTCTAATTATTCTTTCCAATGTGCATCACCTTGCATTTGTCCACATTAAATTTCATCTGCGATTTGGATGCCCAGTCTTCCAATTTCCTAAGGTCTTCCTGCAATGTTTCACAGTCTGCATGTGTTTTAACAACCTTGAATAGTTTTGTGTCATCTGCAAATTTAATCACCTCACTTATGATTGCCGAATGTAATCTGGACACCATTCAGCTAGCAATAACAATATAGGATCCTCTCCTAGCCAGTTATCTCCCACTGACTGGTTGATACCCAGGTATTCAGTAACATGTAACTGGATAGTGCATACACATATTCTGGTCATTCACATATGGGGCTAGATTATATGGTGCCTGAAAAATCGGTGCTGAAAAAAATACTGCTTAGTAAACCTAAATGTAGGTGCACTTTTTAGAATAAGCCTAAATTTGCTCGCTCTACAACAATACACACAAATTTTAGAAATGCCCACAACCCTCCCATTCCATGTCCACTGCCACAAACCTGTTTCAACTATGAGACTTAAAATTTATGAAATATTACAGAATACAGTTGGACAATTGTGGTTGTAAATTCTAATTAATGCCAATTAATGTCAATTGCTTAAGTGGCAATTATTGGTGCTGATTAAATTAAATTTATTGCATTTGTATCCCACATTTTCCCACCTCTTTGCAGGCTCAACGTGGCTTACAATCATCGTGAATAGTGGAAGCATATAAGAAGATATACAATTAGTATTATAGAAGGATCTTGGGTAACATGATATTGAAAAAACATAATAGTAGTTTAACACACGAACATGATAATGATGAAACAAACTAGTAGTTTAACAAGCTAATATTGATTAGCTTCTTAACTAATTAAGGGGTCTTTTACTAAGTCGTCGTAGCGTTTTTAGCTCACGATATAAATCAGCTGGCGCTAAACGCTGAGATTTCCATTATGTTCCTATGAGCATCTTGGTATTTACCGCCAGTTGATTTCTACCATGAGCTAAAAATGCTACTGTGGCTTAGGAAAAGCCTTCATAAGTTGCGTGCGCAAATCTGGAAAACAGCCAAATTTGAGTGTGTGACTTAATAACATGCGGGAGAATTTATCTCTTAATGCACCTAGGACCCTTTTTACGAAGCTGCAGTAAAAGGAGGCCTGTGGTGGCACTGGCACATAAATTTGCCATGCACTGAGGCTCCTTTATACCGTAGCATGTAAAAGGTTGCTTCTGCCCCCCCCAAAAAAGAAATGACCCTGCGCTTATCACAGCAATTGGCGCACGGCCATTTCCGGAGGGAGCCCTTACCGCCACCTATTTAGGTGATGGTAATAGCTCCTGCGCTAACCTGGTGGTACAAAATAAAAAATATTTCAGTCTCACTGGAAATTGCAAGTGTGGGGATGGGAACTACCACAGGGCACATGACAACGCCATGGTAGCTCTAACTGCAGAGTGGTAAAAGAGCTACTTACTGAGGTAATGTTAACTGTTAATGCAGCAGATATGCAGAACATTTAGTACACAACTTGTTGCTTTCTGCCCCATTCCGCAATATGTAGTTAATGCTGCAATTAGCTCATTAGGGTCTGGTGACTGATTAATTTCCGTATTATTGAAACAAAAGATGGCCGGCCATCTTTTTCAAAAATACGGTTCTGGCCAGCTCTTTGCGGCGGCGCCAAAATACATCGCCGGCGCCGTTCGATTATTCCCCTCAAAGCCAACATGGATTTGGTCAAGGGAAATCTTGCCTCACAAATCTGCTACACTTTTGTGAAAGGGTGAATAAATATGTGGATAAAGGTGAGCCAGTCGATATTATATATCTGGATTTTCAAAAGGCATTTGACAAAGTACCTCATGAACAACTCCTGAGGAATTTAGAAAGTCATAGGACAGGAGACAATGAGGGGCATTTTCGAAAGAAATGTCTAAATCAGAATTTGGACGTTTTACAAAGATGTCCAAATTCCGAACAGGAAAGGTAATTTTCTAAAAAAAAAAAAAAAAAAGTCTATCTTTTCCTTTTGAAAATGCTGTTTGGAAAAATGTTTTGTGATTTGGGGGAGTAAGGGAAGGTGATCCCTGAGTCTCTCCAGTAGTCATCTGGTCATTTGGGGCTCCTCTTGTGTGGAGTAGAGGAGTAGCCTAGTGGTTAGAGCAGCAGACTTTGATCATGGGGAAGTGGGTTCAATTCCCACTGCAGCTATTTATTTTTTTATAAAAACAAGTCTAGCTCAAAACGTCTCTTGGACGTCCAAGTCTTAGGAATACCCAAGTCCCGCCTTGAACACGCCCCTGGCACACTCCTTTGAGATCCTTCTGACGGACTTCAGAGAAAGACGTCCAAAAAGAGGTTTCAATAATACTGATTTGGATGTGTCTGTGAGATAAACGTCCAAATGCTGACTTATGTCACTTTTTGGACGTCTATCTTTTTTGAAAATGAGTCTGAATGTCTTATTGTGGATTAAAAACTGGTTAAAAGATAGAAAACAGAGAGTAGGTTTAAAATGGTCAGTATTCTCAATGGTGAAGGGTAGATAGTGGGGTTCTCCAGGGGTCTGTGCTGGACTGCTGCTTTTAACATATTTATAAGTGATCTAGAGATGGGAATAACTAGTGAGGTAATTAAACTTGCTGATGACACAAATTTATTCAAAGTTGTTAAATTGCAAGCGGATTGTGAAAAATTGCAAGAGGACAATATGAGACTGGTAGACTGGGCATCCCAATGGCAGATGGTGTTTAATGTGAGCAAGTGCAAAGTGATGCATGTGGGAAACATGAACCCAAATTATAGTTACATGATACAAGGTTCCACATTACGAGTCACTACCAGGAAAAGGATCTAGGTATCATCGTTGATGATACATTGAAACCCTCTGCTCAGCATGCAGCAGTGACTGAGAAAGCAAGTAGAATCTACTAATTATTAGGAAAGGAATGGAAAACAAAAATGAGAATGTTACAATGCCTTTGTATCATTCTATGGTGCGACCACAACTTAAATCCTATATGTATTTCAGGTCATCACATCTCAAAAATGTTATAGCATAATTAGAAAATGTACCGAGGAGATAACTTCCCTATGAGGAAAGGCTAAAGCGGCAAGGGCTCTTCCGCTCAGAGAAGAGACGGCTGAGGAGAGATATGATAGAGGTCTATAAAATATTGATTGGAATGGACTGGATAGTTATGAATCGCTTGTTTACACTTTCCACAAATACTAGGACTAGGGGACATGCAATGAAGCTCCTAAGTAGTAAATTTAAAACAAAAGGGAGAAAATATTTCTTCACTCAACGTGTAATTAAACTACGGAATTGGTAAAAGCAGTTAGCTTAGCAGGGTTTTAAAAAGGTTTGGATTATTTCTAGGATAAGCAGCATAAAATCTTTTTTTTTTACTGTTTTGGGATCGAGAGAGAGAGAGAGAGAGACAGACAGACAGACAGAGAGAGACACCCCTGCTGATGTGCCAAAGTCTTGCTTTTTGGTCTACTTCCAACCTCCTGTGTGATCTCCTCCAGTTGTATCAGGCATGAAGCACTGAATCATGGGAGAAAGGGAAGGTTGGTGATGATGCTGGTGGGGGGGGGGGGGGGGGGAATGCAGAGAGGGAACTGATGATGTGGTACATTGAAATGAACCTAGCTCTGGTGTTCCATAACACTACTACTACTACTACTTATCATTTCTATAGCGGTACTAGACATACGCAGCGCTGTACACTTGAACATGAAGAGAGTCCCTGCTTGACAAAGCTTACAATCTAATTAGGACAGACAAACAAGGGATAAGGGAACATTAAAGTGAGGGTGATAAAATAAGGGTTCTGAACAAGTGAACAAGGGTTAGGAGTTAAAAGCAGCATCAAAAAAGTGGGCTTTTAGCTTAGATTTGAAGACGGTCAGACAGTGGCGTTCCTTGCCTGGATGGCACCTGGGGCGGAGCGCCGATGCGCCCCCCCCCCTGGGTGCAGCGTGCCCCCCCCCCACTAAATTACACCTTCCCCCCCCCCGGCGAAATGACACCCCCCCGGGTGCACGCCGCTGGGGGGGGGACCGCGGCGTGCGCCTGCTCCGAGTTTGCTAAACTTCTTTGCTCGTTCGCTGCAGCTCCCTCTACCCCAGAACAGGAAGTAACCTGTTCCGGGGCAGAGGGAGCTGCAGCAAATGAGCAAAGAAGTTTAGCGAACTCAGAGCAGGCGCATGCCGCGGCACCCCCCCAGCAGCGTGCACCCGGGGCGGACCGCCCCCACCCCCCCCCCTTGGTACGCCACTGCGGTCAGAGATGGAGCTTGACGTACCGGCTCAGGAAGTCTATTCTAGGCATATGGTGCAACAAGATAAAAGGAACGGACTCTGGAGTTAGCAGTGGAGGAGAAGGTTGCAGATAAGAGAGATTTACCCAGTGAACGGAGTTCCTGGGGAGGAATGTACGGAGAGATAAGAGTGGAGAGGTACTGGGGAGCTGCAGAGTGAATGCACTTATAGGTCAATAAGAGGAGTTTGAACTGTATGCGGAACTGGATAGGAAGCCAGTGAAGTGACTTGAGGAGAGGGCTAATATGAGCAGGTTGGAAGAAATTCTTGCTGACCCAATGCAGAACTTTATTTCTCAGCTAATTTTTGCTGCAGGCTATAAAGTACAGGGATTGGGAAGTTTTTCTTAGTTTACAATGAGCAAATAATCTCCAGTGGGTAACTGCATCACCCCCAATAACTCTTCAAAGCATACGTGAGCTTTGTAAACACGTTTTTCATGCTGTCCGTACAACTGAACGTCTGCCACAGCGCCTTAGACATAGACATGTACACCAGTAAAACACTCCTAACCATCCATTGTCTCTCCTTACTCTTATACACACTCACAACCTACAACCAAAACAACACCAACACCACTGCCCGCAAACCACACAACACTCACATAAACACAATGCCCACCCTAAAGAACATCCATAACAACTCACCCACAATACAACAATCCTATACACAACCGATCAACAACCTACCAAACCAAAAACAAAACAACCAACCAAACGGAACAATCTCTGGATATGAATACCGCCGACTAACAGATGAAAACAACAACAATAACAAATTCAACCACCGAAGAAACAGACACCTAATAAAAATAAGCACATCGAACCCCCCCCACGGAACCATACCACTCAATCCAACTAGGATATATCAATGCAAGATCAGCAGTAAGCAACTCAGTAGATATACTAGACTGGATCACAACAGATAAATTAGACCTTTTATTCATCACAGAAACCTGGTTCCATAGCCCTACAGACCCCACCATTTTAGAAATATGCCCACCAGAATACAAAATCACCCATTGGACAAGAAATGGGAAAAAAAGAGGAGGCGGAATAGCTATTATCTACAAACCCGAATTCACCATCACAATCACGGGCGAATCTACCTCGCCACAACTCGAAATAGCATCGACTAGAATTAATCATCCAAACCTAATAGGGCATCTTAACACCATCCTATTCTACAGGCCACCAGGAAAATGGCAAGACTCCCAAGCACAACTCATGGATTTCATCTCAAATTCCTGCATGTCTGCCTCAAACATCCTCATACTAGGAGACATCAACCTACACCTAGAAGATGACACCTCACCAAGCACACGAGAATGCAAAGAATACCTAAAACTCTGGGACTTACAAGTACCCAATATGCAACCAACACACAAAAAAGGACACACACTTGATATCATAACAAATAAATTCGAACCGGATTCAACCATCACAATTACTGACACAAGATGGACACCTACGTTATGGTCAGACCACCACAAAGCAAATGTCTCTCTCTGCTGGCGAAAAGCACACATAAACACAAGCAATAAACAGGAGCGAACAACATACACAACGAGAGGAAAAATAGACCCTACAATATTCTGGCAACAGATCTACCAAAGCGAATGGCCAACAAACGCTGACACCATCCAATTCCTCCAAGAATGGGACAATCAATGTACAACAATACTAGACAAAGTCGCCCCAATCCAAACCAGAACATCACACAGGAAAAAAAGAAATCCATGGTTCACCGAAGAGTTGAAAAAACTTAAAACACAAGTCATGAAACTAGAACGAGAATGGAACAAAAAGAAAGACGAACAAACACTAAACGCATGGAAACTACTTCGGAGAAAATACAAATACACCATAAAACAGACCAAAAGACTACATTACAAAACAATAATAGGACCAAACTACAAGGACACACATAAACTCTTCAACCTAGTGAATAAACTGTTAGACACCACACCAGCCACAAACAACGGCAAAGATGTACCAGATGTGGACAACCTTGCGAAATACTTCAAGGAGAAAATTATACAACTACGACTCAAAATACCCGCAAGCCCTATAAAGTACGCCACACTCCTAGACTGTCTTGACCCAGAAGAAGGAACATACCCTGCAGACAGAACATGGACCGAATTTGAAACACTAGCAGAAGACCTCATCTCTGACACTCTCAAAAAAAATGCCAAATCCCACTGCAAACTAGACACGTGCCCAAACTACCTCATGAAATCTGCTCCTCAACAATTCATAATAGACCTAACGAGCCATGTGAACTTCATGCTACAGAATGGACTCTTCCCAAAAGAAAAAGGAAAAATCCTACTCACCCCAATCCCTAAAGATACAAAGAAATGCACCAGTGATATAACCAACTACAGGCCAGTAGCATCCATACCACTAATAACCAAAATAACTGAAGGAATGGTAACCAAACAACTTACAAACTATCTAAACAAACACTCAATACTGCATGACGCCCAATCAGGATTCTGGTCGAATCATAGCACAGAGACAGTATTAGTCACCCTTATGACTAGATTTAAGCAAATAATTGCAACTGGCAACAATATACTCCTCCTACAATTTGACATGTCAAGTGCCTTTGATATGGTTGACCACGGAATCCTACTACACATACTCGAATACTTTGGCATTGGAGGAAATGTCCTGAATTGGTTCGAAGGGTTCCTAACCCAACGTTCGTATCAAGTCACATCAAATTCGACCACGTCTAAAGCATGGACACCTGAATGTGGAGTTCCACAGGGATCACCTCTCTCACCAACCATCTTCAACCTAATGATGATCCCGCTGGCAAAACTCCTATCAAACCATAACCTCAACCCATATATATACGCTGATGATGTGACAATATACATCCCCTTCAAACAAGACAATAACGAAATCCTCAACGAAATCAATCAAAGTCTACACATCATGAACACATGGGCAGATGCATTCCGTCTGAAATTAAACGCAGAAAAAACTAAATGCCTAATACTCACCTCCCAATACAACACAAAAGAATTCACAGCCATAAACACACCAAACCTGAACCTTCAAATCTCAGAAACGCTAAAGATTCTTGGAATCACTATCGACCGCCACCTAACGCTCGATACTCATGCTAACAACACAACTAAAAAGATGTTCTACAGCATGTGGAAACTTAAAAGGATAAGACCATACTTCCCAAGATCCGTCTTTCGCAGCCTAGTACAATCCCTCGTGCTCAGCCATCTGGATTACTGCAACTCACTATACGCAGGTTGCAAAGAACAAACACTGAGAAAACTTCAAACAGCCCAGAATACGGCAGCCAGACTCATCTTTGGAAAACCAAAATATGAGAGTGCAAAACCATTACGAGAGAAACTACACTGGCTTCCACTAAAGGAACGCATCACTTTCAAAGTATGCACATTAGTCCACAAAATCATTCACGGCGAAGCCCCAGCCTACATGTCTGAGTTAATAGACCTACCACCCAGAAACGCCAAAAGATCATCCCGAACCTTCTTAAACCTCCACTTCCCCAATTGCAAAGGCGTGAAATACAAAACGCTACATGCATCAACCTTTTCTCACATGAGCACGCAGTATTGGAATACACTGCCACGCAACTTAAGAACAATCAATGAGCAAGCTTCCTTCCGCAGATCACTGAAGACCCATCTTTTCGAAAAGATTTACGGAAAAAAACAAAAAACATAAAGTCCACACCTACTATTCACGAATGCATCACACATTCACCTCGGAACTCTCATTCCCGTAATATCACATCACTCATAACTTCAATCACAGAAAGATATATATCATATGTCTTTATGCCTTCTTATCGCCCTCTAAGCTCCCATTGTCTCCTCCCAATGTTTCAATGTTTGTGCTCCATTGTTACACTCCCAAGGACACTCCAATTGTTTCGCATAATTATACAAAATGTAATCCATAACCAATCTGTAACAAATTGTATTTCCAAGATTTAACTCATATTGTAAGCCACACTGAACCCGCAAAAAGGTGAGAAAATGTGGGATACAAATACAATAAATAAATAAATAAACTTTGCTGACGACACAAAGTTATTCAAAGTCATTAAATCGCGGGAGGATTGTGAAAAATTACAAGAGAACCTTACGAGACTGGGAGACTGGGCGACTGGGCGTCTAAATGGCAGATAACGTTTAATGTGAGCAAGTGCAAAGTGATGTATGCGGGAAAGAGAAACCCGAATTATAGCTATGTCATGCAAGGATGATGATACGTTGAAACCTTATGCTCAGTGTGCTGTGGCGGCTAAGAAAGCAAATAGAATGTTAGGTATTATTAGGAAAGGAATGGAAAACAAAAATGAGAACGTTACAATGTCTTGATATCGCTCCATGGTGCGACCGCACCTCGAATATTGTGTTCAATTCTGGTTGCCGCATCTCAAAAAAGATATAGTGGAATTAGAAAAGGTACAGAGAAGGGCAACGAAAAAGATAAAGGGTATGGCACAAGTTCCCTATGAGGAAATGCTAAAGTGGCTGGGGTTCTTCAGCTTGGAGAAAAGACGGCTGAGAGGAGATATAATAGAGGTCTATAAAATAATGAGTGGAGTGGAAAGGGTAGATGTGAAGCGTCTGTTTACACTTTCCAAAAATACTAAAACTAGTGGGCATGCGATGAAGCTACAAAGTAGTAAATTTAAAACGAATCTGAGAAAAGTTTTCTTCATTCAGCGTGTAATTCAACTCTGGAATTCATTGCCAGAAAATGTAGTAAAGACGGTTAGCTTAGCAGAGTTTAAAAAAAGGTTTGGACAGCTTCCTAAAGGAAGTCCATAGACCATTATTAAATGGACAGGGAAAATCCACTATTTCTGGGATAAGCAGCATAAAATGTTTTGTACTTTTTTGGGATCTTGCCAGGTATTTGTGACCTGGATTGGCCACTGTTGGAAACAAGACACTAGGTTGATCGACCTTTGGTCTGTCCCAGTATGGCAATACTTATGTACTTATGTCTCTCTCTTACCTCTTATTTGTTCCAAAAACAGCAACTGCAAAGCTGGAAAGAAAGCAGAAGGAAAACTAGTTAGTAATGTTGGATTGCTCTGGACAATATCAGAACAAATAACTTCCAGAAACAGAGCTAATATTCAACAAAATCATATCTTGTTAGTTAGCAGGATAACTGAACAGGGATAACTCCCATGGAATGGGAATGTACCTCTGATAAGTAAGCCCTTAACAATACCAGTGATCTAGGACTCATCAGTGACTGACCAGCACTTTAGAAGAAGGAAGAATCTGTCGTGAAATGGTATGCTCTGGCACAGCGGAAGTTGTGCACAGGAGGAAAAGGAAACTGCACTGAGGTAGGTTGGTCTTTAGAAGAACCCAAGTGCTGTTTCTTACCTGGAGGCAAGTCTGTACTAATGCACTTTTGCTGTAAGCACAATAATGGAGCAGGTCCAACCATGTGTTGCATTGATAACATGTACTATGAGTGTATTTCAGAGGATAAGGGTAGATACTTTAAGGTTGATAGTAAGTAAAATGTTATCAGTTTGCAACATTGTTGGATTGCTGCTTTAATCAATGAATGTGACTAGGCTGCATAAAAAAAAACACTCTTCTGTGATTATGTGATTGCCTTATTTGATATACTAGTATTTGATTATGACAGAGTGTAATCTGCACAGAGTGGCAGGTGTGGCTCTGGCTGACTTATTGCGCCAAGTAGATGGACCATGTGTGTTTTTATCTGCTGTTATTTACTATGTTATTATAACTACTACTACTACTATTACTTAACATTTCTAGAGCACTACTAGGGTTACGCAGCGCTGTACAACTTATTTTCATAACCTTTTCTAGATATTCAACTGACTTATCTGGTTAAACCAGACCAATTAAATATGCAGTGCTAAACTTAGCACAATAAATTAGCTGGTTAGGGTTAGGACAACCTTTTATGCAGTCTGACATAACTAAATATATAGATAACTAGATAGATTGCTTTAATCTGACAAAAGAGTAGTGACACACCAAGAGAGAACACTGTGATCACAAAAGAAGTTCCAGAAAGTTGAGAGAAGGAGATGAATTGAGATGATATACCGTTGCTGACTCAGGGGTCCTTTTACAAAGCTGCGACAAAAGGGGGCCTGAGCTGGCATTGGCGTGTGTTTTTGATATGCGCCAAGGCCCCCTTTTATTGCAGCGGGCAAAAGGCAGGTCTTTCTTTTTAAAAAGAAATGGCTATGCGGCAAGTGAAGCAGTTGACACGCACCCATTTCAGGGGGAGCACTTAGCGCCATCCATTGAGGTTTTGCACAGCACTGCCCAATTAATGCCAGGTACACACCGACACCGGAAATGGGGATGGAAACTACTGCTGGGCTCATGCGGTACCCCAGCGGTACTTCTATTTTAGAAAGCGTAAGCCTGCATTGAGCTTACCGCTGCTTTGTAAAAGAGTCCCTCGTTTTCTTTTGACTAGCTGTATTTTATCAGTTCATGGTCTCTAAAGCCGGCAACTTTGCCAAAATGTGGCCACATCAGTTCATTGGAACCTTTATACGGCAAGACGAATCACACAGTTGAATCTAATAATTCAATTTTGTTGAGTGGTGAACCCTATTGTGGAACCTTCCATGTTGTAGCAATAGTTAGAATATCTTTTCACTTGTTGGGTAGACCCAATGTTCTAAATTTCATAGTATGACCCAGGATTTAGTGAGTTTCTATCCTCTTCACTGCCTGCACTAGGAGTCTGTTCCCAATGCGCATTTCATGCATTCAGTGACATTTCTGTAAAAAATGTTTTCCATATTTTAGTGCTCACTCCACCCACTTTCACCCACTGATGAGCATTCTAGAATTGTTGTGCCTTCCATTGTTTTTAACTGCTCTCTTTTATATATATTTAACTCTTACAAAATGGCTTCTTACCCAATGCCAGTAGCAGAAGGGTCAGATGGAAGCTTTTCATTCTGAAGTCCCTTGATTTTTCAAAGCAGATGCATATAAAAAAAACCTGAAAAGAGTAGATATATGAGGTCAATATTCAGTAAAGTTCCAAACAGATAAGTTGTCTAAGTAAACTTTAGCAAGATAGTCTACAGATAGTTATCCTGATAATAGAGGGGCATAATCGAAAGGGGCGCCCATCTTTAAGGGCATCCATCTCCGGGAATGTCCTAGGGAAGAGGCGGAGCAAACCGTATTTTCGAAAAAGATGAGCGCCCATCTTTTGTTTCGATAATACGGTCTGGGCTGCCCAAATCCCAACATTTAGGTCGACCTTGGAGATGGATGAACTCGGTTTTCAGCGATAATGGAAACTGAGAACGCCCATCTAAAAAACGACCCAAATGCCTTGGATTTGGTCATGGGAGGGGCCAGCATTCTAGTGCACTGGTCCTCCTGACATGCCAGGACACCAACCAGGCACCCTAGGGGGCACTGCAGTGAACTTCAATAATTGCTCCCAGGTGCATAGCTCCCTTACCTTGGGTGCTGAGCCCTCCAAACATCCCCCAAAACCCACTCCCCACAACTATCCACCAGTACCATAGCCCTTATGGGTGAAGGGGGCACCTACATGTGGGTACAGTGGGTTTGGGGTAGGTTTCCACCACAAGTGTAACAGGTAGGGGGGGGATGGGCCTGGGTCCGCCTGCCTGAAGTCCATTGCACCCACTAAAACTCCTCCAGGGACCTGCATACTGCTGTCATAGAGCTGGGTATGACATTTGAGGCTGGCATACAGGCTGGAAAAAAAGTTTTTAAATGGTGGTTTTTTTGGTGGGAGGGGGTTGGTGACCACTGGGGGAGTCAGGGGAAGTCATCCCCGATTCCCTCCGATGGTCATCTGGTCAGTTGGGGCACTTTTTTGTGACTTGGTTGTGAAAAAAAGGGTCCAAATAAAATAATTCTCGTCAAAAGCGCCCTTCTTTTTTCCATTATCAGCTAAACACAACCATTTCGTAAGCACGCCCCGTCCCGCCCCGTCCCGCCTTCGCTACCTTGCTGACACGCCCCCTTGCAATGTGTTCATCCCCGCAACGGAAAGCAGTTGAAAATGCCCAAAATCAGCTTTCGATTATACCGATTTGGGCGCCCGCAGGAGAAGAACACCCATCTCCCGATTTGGGTCGGAATTTGGGCATTTTTCTCTTTCGATTATAAGGTGGATATTATTTTGACTAGATTTCCCATGAGTGAGAAGGTGTATATGGGGAGAGTCTTTGGAAGGATGACTCTTAGTAGTAGTATTGCAAGACTACCACTAGGGGTCATCGGCACCATTTGAGGATTACAGTGCTGACTGCTGATCCAGGTGACTGAGAAGTAGGATTTGCAATCATCCAGAACCACTGACTCACAAATGCTGACCCTCCAGCTTATAAACAAAAGAGAAAAACGCCTATATTTCGACCCAAATCGGGAGATGGGCGTTTTTCTTGCAAAGGCGCCCAAATCGGTATAATCGAAAGCCGATTTTGGGCGTTTCCAACTGCACTCCGTCGCGGAAACGAATAAAGTTGATGGGGGTGTGTCAGAGGAGTGTCAGAGGCGGGACTGGAGCTTGGTTATCAGCCGAGGAGAGATGGGCGTCTGTAGCTGATAATCAAAAAATAAAAGGCGTTTTTATCGTGATTTTGGGTCACTTTTTTTGGACCCTTTTTTTCACGAACAAGTCCCAAAAAAGTGCCCCAACTGCCCAGATGACCACTGAAGGGAATCGGGGATGATGTCCCCGGACTCCCCCAGTGGTCACTAACCCCCTCCCACCAAACAAACCCCACTTTAAAAAGTTTTTTCCCAGCCTGTATGCCAGCCTCAAATGCCGTACCCACCTCCATGACAGCAGAATGTGTTCGATCCTCTCACACCCTTTCCCTGGGTCAGATGTGGCTCTCGGGTGCACTACAGGGTCACATCAGCATTGCATTGTGGTGGGTGTAGGGTATTGGGCTCCGTGATTTCATTAGCTTGTGTTACAGTCTCATGATGTTGGTAGTTGGTAGGCTCTTCTCCCATGGTGCTTTCCCCCCTGCCTACTGGGTCAGAGTGTGCCCTGTTGTGTTTCCTGTTGTAGTCCATGCGGTAGTAGCCATTTTTGTAAGCCAGTTTTAGTTCCCTTTCCTGTGTTAGCCACGTTAGACAACTTAGTTCTTACCTTGAATGTGGCTGAAAGAGGGCACTGTACAGCATTCTGCCAGCTCTGACCTACTGCTAATCTCAGTACCAGGGATACTCGTTGCCAGTGGGGCACAACCTCTGCAGTTAACTGTGAGTAAACGTGCTTATTCCAATAAAGGACGTTTTCGGAGAGATTAGTCTTCAGGTGTCAACTGGTGTGCCAATGTTATACAGCAGCAACAAGTCCTAGAGGCCTGCGTGTATGCAGGTCCCTGGAGCACTTTTAGTGGGTACCGCAGTGCACTTCAGCCAGGTGGACCCAGGCCCATCCCCCCCTACCTGTAACAATTGTGCTGGTAAATGGGAGGCCTCCAAAACCCACTGTACCCACATGTAGGTGCCCCCTTCACCCCTAAGAGCTATGGTAGTGTTGTACATTTGTGGGTAGTGGGTTTTGGGGGAGGGGGGTTGGGAGCTCAGCACCCGTGGTAAGGGAGCTATGCATGTGGGAGCTTTTTCTGAAGTCCACCGCACTGACCTAGGGTGCCCAGTTGGTGTCCTGGCATATCGGGGGGGGCCAGTGTACTACGAATCGTGGCTCCTCCCACGACCAAATGGCTCGGATTAGGACGTTTTTGAGCTGGGCGTTTTTAATTTCCATTATCGCTAAAAAAAACAAACGCCCAGCTCAAAAACGTCCATTTTTTCAAAAATACGGTTCGGCCCGCCCCTTTCACGGACCCGTTCTCGGAGATAAACGCCCATGGAGATAGGCGTTTGCGTTCGATTATGCCCCTCCCTGGGTAAGTCCTGGAAGGGAGGGGAGGTTACCGAAAGGGGGCAACATTTTTAGATTGTGTGTGTGTGTGGGGGGGGGGGGGGTCAGGCTGTCATTGGGGGGATTGGGATTTTTGAATTCGGGGGGATGTCAAGCAGGCATGGGGGTGGGGATTGGAATGATTGGATCATGGAGTCAAGTGTCAGTTCAGGGTTTTGGGATGATTGGGTGTTTGAGGTTGCTCTGGGTAGCTGCCATGTGTTAATGCATAAAAGGAAATGAGAGAAGTTTGCTTGTTTGTGTAGTTATTTATTTGTTTATTGATAAACCTTGAAGGAAAGAGACAAAACATGGAGAAAGAAATAAAAACAGAGAAAAAGACACCAAAGAAGGATAAATCAAAAAAGGGGGGGATATTATCAGTTCTTGTGGATTTGTAGAGGTAGTTCATAGTAACATAGTAAATGACGGCAGATAAAGACCTGTACAGTCCATCCAGTCTGCCCAAGATAAACTCATTTTACATGCTATGTGATACTTTACATGTATACTCAAGTTTGATTTGTCCTTGCCATTCTCAGGGCACAGACCATAGAAGTTTGCCCAGCACTCTTCTTGTACTAAAAGTTCTGACGCTAATGTCAAAGCCCCTTAAAATTTACATTCAAGCCCATCCATATCTATTCAGTCACAATCTGGGCGTAGATTTTGCTTCTCAATTACCGGCATTGCCACCCAACCTGTGTTGCTTCCTAATCTCCACTAAGCTTCTTTGGATCCTTCTAAACAGGATTCCTTTGTGTTTATTCCACACATGTTTGAATTCCATTACTGTTTTCATCTCCACCACCTCCCATGGGAGGGCATTCCTCTCTGTGAAAAAATACTTCCTGACATTACTCCTGAGTCTGCCCCCTTCAACCTCAATTCATGCCCTCTAGTTCTACCACCTTCCCATCTCCAGAAAAGGTTCGTTTGTGGATTAATAACTTTCAAATATTTGAACGTCTATCATGTCACCCCTGTTTCTCCTTTCTTCCAACGTATACATGTTCAGGTCGGCAAATCTCTCCTAGTACGGTTTGCAACGCAAATCCCATACCATTTTTGTAGCTTTTCTTTGCACCGCTTTCAGTCTTTTTACATCTTTAGCAAGATACGGCCTCCAAAACTGAACACAATACTTCAATTGGGGCCTCACCAATGACTTGTAGAGGGGCATCAACACCTCTCTATGCAGCCTAGCATCCTTCTGGCCATGGCTGTTGCCTTGTCACATTGTTTCTTCACCTTTAGATCCTCGGACACCAACACCCCATGGTCTCTCTCCTGAGTTGAGTTTACTAATCCCTCCCCTCCTATCCGGTATATCTCTTTTGGGTTTCTGCACCCCAAGTGCATCACTCTATACTTCTTGGCATTAAATTTTAATAGTGATATTAGAAACCGATCTTTATAGGTCACCCAGAAATTTGATTGGATTAAATTTTAACTGCCAGACCCTCGACCATTCTTCAAACGTTTGGAGATCCCTTCTCATTGTTTTTACTCCCTCCAGAGTATCCACTCTATTGCCTTTTTTTTGTGTCATCCGCATAAAGGCAAACCTTTCTTTCTTTCTTTTTTTTTTTTTTTAATATTTATGCATTTTCAATATTACATTCATATTTATACAAATGCAAAGGAATTAGAAATATAAAGTTAGATGAAACATTATCCCTTAACAAGGTTAGGCAATTTTAACTTCTAACATTGACTACAATTTTGGGACAAGATACTGGAAATTAATATGAAACTGAAAACAAATAATCACTCTGAGAGGGGAACACATTGTGCTTGCTAGTTGGCATTACAAGCAAATTATCCTGTGTGAGAGTTCAGGTAGGAACATCACCCTTTTCCTTAGATAATATATATTCTTGTATTTTCTTCGGGTAAAGAAATACATAGTTTACCTTATTTATATATACAAAACATCTACAAGGATATTTTCATAGATATGTGTCACCTAAAGCGAGTATTCTAGGTTTTAGTACCATGAATTCTCGTCTTCTTTTTTGTGTATCTCTGTTTAAATCAGGAAATATCTGAATCTTGTCACCAAAGAACTTTGCATTCATGTGTCTAAAGTATAATCGAAATATATTATTCCTGTCTCAAATATAAATGATACTAGGAGAATTGTTCGTTGTGTTACCACCTCTAACGAGCTTTCCAAGAATTCAGTAATATTAAGTTCAGGTTGAGGTTCCAAGGTCCGAGTTTTAATTCCAGTTATATATTGAGCTCTAATGATTTATTTATTTATTTATTGCATTTGTATCCCACATTTTCCCACCTTTTTGCGGGCTCAGTGTGGCTTACAATACATTATGAATGATGGAAATACAGTTTGTTACAATTCAGTTATGGATTACATTGTGAAGAGTTATACGAGACAAAATCAAAGTATCGTTAAGGAATATATCAATGGAAAAGAACATTGAAACATTGGAAGGAAAACAATGGGAAACTAGAGGGTCTGAGGACAATATATAATATATAATAACGAAAAACATATGGTATACATTTTCTGTGATTAAAGGTATGAGTGTAGTGAGATTTCAGGATTGAGAATTCATAAGTGGATGTGTTGATGTATAACTGAACAGTGATTGTGGATTTTATATGTTTTGGTTCTTTCCGTAGATTTTATCAAAAAGATGTGTTTTCAGTAATTTGCGGAAGCTGGTTTGTTCGTAGATCATTTTCAGGTTGCGCGGAAGTGTGTTCCAGAACTGCGTGCTCATGTAGGAAAAGGTTGACGCGTGTAGCGCCTTGTATTTCAGGCCCTTGCAGTTAGGGAAGTGGAGGTTGAGGAAGGTTCGGGATGATCTTTTAGCGTTTCTGGGTCGATTAACTCAGACATGTAGGCTGGGGCTTTGCCGTGAATGATTTTGTGGACTAATGTGCATACTTTAAAAGTAATGCGTTCCTTAAGTGGGAGCCAGTGTAGCTTCTCTCGTAAGGGTTTTGCACTTTCATATTTTGGTTTTCCGAAGATGAGTCTGGCTGCTGTATTCTGGGCTGTCTGAAGTTTCCTCAGGATTTCCTCTTTGCAGCCTGCGTACAGCGAGTTGCAGTAATCCAGATGGCTGAGTACGAGGGATTGCACTAGGCTGCGAAAAACGGATCTTGGGAAGAATGATCTTATTCTTTTCAGTTTCCACATGCAGTAGAACATCTTTTTGGTTGTGTTGTTTGCATGGGTGGCGATCGATAGTAACTCCAAGGATTTTTAACGTTTCTGAGATTGGAAGGTTTAGTTTTGGTGTATTTATAGCGGCAAATTCCTTCATGTTGTATTGGGAAGTGAGTATCAGGCATTGAGTCTTTTCTGCATTCAGTTTCAGATGAAATGCATCTGCCCAGGTGTTCATGATGTGTAGGCTTTGGTTAATTTCATTGAAGATTTCTTTGATGTCTTGATTGAAAGGGATGTATATTGTTACATCATCGGCGTATATATATGGGTTGAGGTTATGGTTTGATAGGATTTTTGCCAAGGGGATCATCATTAGGTTGAAGATGGTTGGTGAGAGAGGTGATCCTTGCGGTACTCCGCATTCAGGTGTCCATGCAGCAGACGTGGTTGAATTTGATGTGACTTGGTATGAACGCTTGGTTAGGAACCCTTTGAACCAGTTTAGGACATTTCCTCCAATGCCAAAATATTCAAGTATGTGTAATAGGATTCCGTGGTCAACCATATTGAAGGCACTTGACATGTCAAATTGTAGGAGGAGTATATTGTTACCGGTTGCAATCATTTGTTTAAATTTCGTCATGAGGGTAATTAATACTGTTTCTGTGCTGTGATTTGATCGGAATCCTGATTGGGCATCATGCAATATTGAGTGTTTGTTTAGATAGTTGGTGAGTTGTTTAGTTACCATTCCTTTGGTTATTTTGGTTGTTAGTGGTATGGATGCTACTGGTCTGTAGTTGGTTATTTCTCTTGCGCTTTTCTTTGTGTCTTTGGGTATAGGGGTGAGTAAAAATTTTCCTTTTTCTTTTGGGAAAAGTCCGTTTTGTAGCATGAAGTTTGTGTGGTTCGTTAGGTCTGTTATGAATTGTTGAGGAGCTGATTTCATGAGGTTATTTGGGCTTACGTCTAGTTTGCAGTGGGATTTGGCATATCTTTTAAGTGTTTCAGAGATGAGGTCTTCTGATAGTAGTTCGAATTTGGTCCAGGTTCTGTCTGCTGGGTTTATTCCGTCTTCAGGGTCTAGACAGTCTAGGAGTGTGGCGTATTCAGTATGGCTGACAGGTATTTTGAGTCGTAATTGTATAATTTTCTCCTTGAAATATTTCGCAAGGTTGTCTACGTCTGGTATATCTTTGCTGTTGTTTGTAACTGGTGTGGTGTCTAGCAGTTTGTGCACAAGGTGGGAGAGTTTATGTGTGTCTTTGTAGTTTGGTCCTATTATTGTCTTGTAGTGTAGTCTTTTAGTCTGTTTTATGGTGTATTTGTATTTCCTCCGAAGTAGTTTCCAGGCATTTAGTGTTTGTTCATCTCTTTTTTTTATCCATGCACGCTCTAGTTTCCTGACTTGTGTTTTAAGCTTTTTCAGCTCTTCGGTGAACCATGGGTGGAAAACCCTCCGCTGGAACTGATAAGACTTCTCCAAAATATTTTTGCAACATATCATTTGCAGGAATCAAAGGTGCTTTTGGAAAATTAAGAAATCTTAAATTATTCCTCCTCCCTTGGTTGTCAAGATATTCCAGTTTCCTAACCAGAATATCCCTGTCCTTAATCACTGTCCCTGTTGAGCTTTGTAGATTTTTAATTTCTCCACTTAGTAATTCAGTTTTTCTTTCATTTTTATGAACTCTGCCAGACAGAGTCTTGAAATTGTTTTAAAACTGAAACTTCTTCTTTAATTGAATTTGTTACCTGAATAAGGGTAGTGTTCAGTCCCTGAATGGCGTCCCACAGGGTCTCCATCCTTACTACTGTTGGTTTTCTGTGGCCTCCGATTCCGTGAGATGCAGCTCCCAGATTAAAGAGAGAAATGGGGTTATTCACCCTCACATTTCTCAAAGGTGGAATTTCTGGGGTTGAAGTAGTGGCAGGGCCTCCTCCAACTGCCTGAAGACTCAACTCTTTGGACGGCGTCTCCTGCTGTGTCTCTGCCAACATCAAACTGCTTCCGGGTCGCGGGGGGGGGGGGGGGGGCTATATGCAAGGGCGGACTCAACGAAGTTGCCTCTATGCTTCGAGTCGGCTGAGATTAGTCAGATCTAACCAACGCAGGCATCTGTGTTTCCAGATTCTGAACGCCAAATTTCTCCAACGTTGGAGGAGGGCATTACCCTGGTTTTCCCTTTCCTCTTCCCCATAATAACTCTAGGGTATGAGTACTGCTTCCTCAATAGCGGCCGTTGAGAATCAGGAGCTCAGATACAAATGACCTCTCTAATCGCTATCTTGTCAAAGGCAAACCTTTCCTTCTAACCCTTCAGCAATATCTCCCACAAAGATACTAAACAGAATAGGCCCCAGCACCGACCCCTGAGGAACTCCACTACTCACCTTCTTTTCCTCCAAGCGGATTCCATTTACCACCAACCTCTGTCACCTGTTGGTCAAATAGTTTCCAATCCAGTTTACCACTTTTGGTCCTAAGTTCAACCCTTTCAGCTTATTCACGAGTCTTCTGTGGGGGACTGTATCAAAGGCTTTGCTGAAATCCAAGTAGATTACATCTAGCGAACCTCCTTCATCCAGTTCTTTGGTCACCCAGTCAAAGAAGTCAATAAGATTTGTTTGGCAGGATTTTCCTTTGGTAAAGCCATGTTGCCTCGGGTCCTATAACCCGTCGAATCTAGAAAGTTCACTATCCTTTCTTTCAGCAGCGACTCCATTATTTTATTTTTTTTCCTACCACAGATGTGAGACTTACTGGTCTGTAGTTTCCCACTTCTTCCCTGGTGTCAAATTGATTCTAGAATGGCTTGTTTTGGATTTAGGAGGACAAGATGATGGTCATTGAGGGAACGGAGTATACGTGAGGGGCAGTATGAGATAGTGAAAGATGAGAGATAAAGCGGTAAGCCAATACGGAGGGCTTTTAAGGCAAGAAGAAGAACCATAAAAGGAATACACTGTTCTATAGGAAACAAATGATGAGAATTGAGAAGAGGAGAGATATGATTGGAATGATAGGCATTACATAGGAGTTTCTTAGCAGTGTTCTGTAAAGTTTGAATGTTTTTAAATTGGCGGTGACTGCAGCCTAGATAGACTATATTGCAATAGTCTTGCTTTGAGGTGACTAAGGAAAGAATCAAAGCATGTAAGGAAACATGGTCTAAATTCAGATACAAAGCATTGATAAAGAAGGCTAAAAGAGAATATGAAGAGAAACTTGCCATAGAGGCTAAAACTCACAGTAACAATTTTTCAGGTACATCAGAAGCAGAAAACTGGCGAGGCAGTGGCGTAGCCAGACTGCCAATTTTGGGTGGGCCTGAACCCAAAGTGGGTGGGCACAAAATTTTCTCTCTACCCCCCCCCCCCCCCCAGCAAAATGTAGTCACACTCAGATGCATTTGTCACACAGGGTAAAGTGCTGCTTTTCAGTGCATCCGATTTCAGACAATTTATTTAATAGCCTAATCCTTTTCAGTGAGCTTTCAGAGGCCAAAACCTCCTGCCTCCGGTCAGTATAATGCTGTTACGGTATCCTCTCCTGACCTAAGGAAGGAAGTATTGGTCTCTGAAACTTTATTAACACCATATTACTTTATCCTAAATTAAAAATAAAATTATTTTCTTTACCTTTGTTGTATGGCCATTTACTTTTTCTCATTGTGTTGCTCCCAGTCTCTAGATTCTGCTTTCCTTCGTTTTCGCTTAACTCTTCTGCCAGGGTTTCCTGGCCATTTGTCATTTTTCTCTCCTTTTTCTTTGCTTTCTTCAATATTTTTCTGCCTCTCTCTGTGCCCAGATTTAATTCATTCTTACTATCCATTCTTTAATTTCCTTCATCTACTTATGGCTTTTCATCTTTTTCTCACCCTTGTTCTCCCCATGCCCCTTCCTCTTATTCTCCAATCTTTCACTACTCCCCCTTTCCATGCAGCAGCTCTCCTCTTTCTCTCTCCATCCTTCCAGTGTCTCCCCTCTCTCTCCCCATCCTTCCAATAGTCTCCCCTCTTTCTTTCTGCATCCTTCCATCCAGTGTCACCTCTTTCTCCCTACCCTTCCATCCAGCGTCTTCCCTCTTTCTCACCCCATCCTTCTACCCATCTACCCTCTCTCCTGATCCTTCCATCTAATGTCTCTCTCCCTCCTTCTAACCAGTGTCTATCTCTCTACCCTTTTCTGTTCAGTGTCCCTTCTCTCTCCACATCCTTCCAGTCTCTCTCCTTTTTCTCTGCATCCTTTCATCCATCTTCCCTCTTTCTCTGCCATCCTTCCATCTGTTTTCCCTCTTTCTCTGCCAGCCTTCCATCTGTTTTCCCTCTTTCTCTCCCTAGGGTTACCATATGGCTCCAGAAAAAGGAGGATGGATTGAGCTAGCCGGGTTTTACTTCCATTGCTTTCAATGGAAGTAAAACCCGGCTGGCTCAATCCGTCCTTCTTTTTCTAGAGCCATATGGTAACCCTATCTCTCCCCATCCTTCCGTTTTCCCTCTTTCTCTCCCCATCCTTCCGTTTCCCTCTTTCTCGCCCCATCCTCCCATCTGTTTTCCCTCTTTCTCTCCCCATCCTTCCATTTTCCCTCTTTCTCTGCCATCCTCCCATCTGTTTTCCCTCTTTCTCTCCCCATCCTCCAATTTCCCTCTTTCTCTGCCATCCTCCCATCTGTTTTCCCTCTTTCTCTCCCCATCCTCCATTTTCCCTCTTTCTCTCCCCATCCTCCATTTTCCCTCTTTCTCTGCCATCCTCCCATCTGTTTTCCCTCTTTCTCTCCCCATCCTCCATTTTCCCTCTTTCTCTGCCATCCTCCCATCTGTTTTCCCTCTTTCTCTCCCCATCCTTCCCTCTTTCTCTGCCATCCTCCCATCTGTTTTCCCTCTTTCTCTCCCCATCCTTCCATTTTCCCTCTTTCTCCCCATCCTGCCATCCATTTCCCTCTCCCGATTCAGGCCCACCAGCCCCAGCTCCCATTGCCGGCAACTGCTGCTTTTCATGATGAGCAGCAGGGCCGGCGCTACAAAAAGAAGAAGCGCTCAGCTGACTGAGCTGAGCACCAACGCAAACGACGACTCATTCGACGAGAAAAAATGTTAAAAAAAAAAAGCGGCACCGCAGGCAGCCTCGAAGCATTGGCTGCTGGCTCTGCAGGCTCCGCCCGTCTCTTACGTCACTGCCCCTGGAGCGAAGCAGGGGCAGTGATGTAAGAGATGGGCGGAGCCTGCAGAGCCAGCAGCCAATGCTTCGAGGCTGCCTGCGGTGCTGCGTTTTTTTAAAAACATTTTTTCTCATCGAGTCGTCGTTTGCGTTGGCGCTCAGCTCAGTCAGCTGAGCGCTTCTTCTTTTTGTAGTGCCGGCCCTGCTGCTCATCAGGAAAAGCAGCAGTGGCCGGCAATGGGAGCTGGGGCTGGCGCCGTGCGGGCCTGAAGGAAAAGTGGGTGGGCGGGCCAGAGCTGAAATTGGGTGGGCTGGGCCCACCCAGGCCCACCCGTAGCTATGCCCCTGTGGCGAGGGAATCTGTGGGAGTGTTATATTATGAGAGAGCAAAAGGGGCACTCAGGGAGGACAAGGCCATAACAGAGAAACTGAATTAATTCTTTGCTTCAGTCTTTATGGAAGAAGATGTACCGGAAATGGTTTTCAAGGGTGATGATGTGGAGGAACTAAAAGAAATCTTGGTGAACCTGGAAGACTTACTGAGCCAAATCGACAAATTAAAGACTAGTAAATCACCTGTACTGGACAGCATACATCCAAGGGTACACAAAAAACTCAATCAGGAAATTGCTGATCTGCTGTTAGTAATATGTAACCTGTCATTAAAATCATCTATATTACTTGAAGATTGGTGGGTGGCCAGTATAATGCCAATTTTTAAAAAGGATTCCAGAGGTGATGCCGGAAATTACAGACCGTTAAGCCTGATGTCAGTGCTGGGTAAAATAGTGGAAACTATTATAATGAATAAAAATACGGAACATATAGATAAACATGTTTAATGGGACAGAGTTAGCATGGGTTCAGCCAAGGGAAGTCTTGCCTCACTAATTTGCTTCATTTCTTTAAAGGCATGAATAAACATGCGGATAAGGGTGAGCTAGTTGATAGTAGTGTATCTAGATTTTTAGATGCAACTTTGCGAGTGACAGTATATCAAGTACATTTAAATAAAATATATAAATAAATAATGTTGTCACTGTTTTGTTGCTATGAGAAGGGTATTTGTAGGAGTTGGTGGCATTGCTGACCTGGGCTGCCTGAAGGTAGATGGCGAGGAGAGGAAAGAAGATTGCGATGCTGAATACTTGTTCATTTTGTTTTGTTTCCCGTGTTATTTCTGGGAATTTTCTTTTTTTTCTGAGCATATGTTCATTAGGAGAGCTATGTCATTAAGGGCCTCTTACTAAACTGTGCTAGTGATTCCCAGTGCGGTAAATGAGAGGAAGCCTATAGGAATTGAATGGGCTTCCTCTCATTTGCCACACAGGAATCGCTAGCGTGCTTTAGTAAAGAAGTCCTAAGAGTTTGCAGTATTTGCAAAGCATGCAGACTAATATCAGTGAGCAACAAAGCAAGAAATATGTTCATTTCCATTTGTAAATGACATGCAACAACATGGGATGTTGCAACCACAAGTCCCTCTCTACTGTTTATAGTGAGGAGAGGGATGGGTATTACAGCCACTGGTAAGTTGGGAGTGGGGTAAGAAAATTGTAAGGGTAAGAAGATTGTGATGGCAGCTTTCCAATTTGCAGAACAAAGAGTGTAGCAGCTGAACGATATATAGTAGGAAAAGTGTCTTTTGGGTTGAAAGTAGAAAACAATGCAGTGATCCCTTGAGAAAGAAGGTAGTCTTGAATGTCTGCGTTACGAGGTTGGAAATGGACCGAAACCAGCTGTTATAGTGGGTTATAGTGTTCCTGTGATGTTTGCAGGAAGCAGGAAATTTTGTGGGAAGAGATGGAGTCTGAGGTTGTCGAAGCAGCCTAGGAGTGAAGGGAAACTATGGATTGAGATGCTCAGAATCAGGAAAAAAAATGAGTCACTTACCTACGTCCTCTCTGTATTCTGGAGAAAGATTCTACAAACTGCTGCGATTTTATAGTTCAAGGAGCCTAGTGAGTATGACATAATATAACCAAAAATAAGTATAGCAAGTATAAGAAATACTGTTATATAATATGGATTTACTGTAATGTTAGGGAATTGTGGTTCCTTAAATCTTGGTTTGTTAGCTATATATAATTACAGGTATTTAGAGACAGTATTGCATGACATTAATCAAACATATTAAAGCAAGTATGAGATATATCATTGCATAATGTACAGTGAACTACAACGTGGGTAGGGAATTTTGTTTCTTCTGTATTTCCTGGTTTCTTTAGATTTAGGTCATTCCTTTTTCAGTGGCTGCTCAAGGTTAGGAAGCCATATGGTTGTCTTCTTCCATACATCATGTCTGGGTGCTGCTGTGTCCAGTTTTTTTTTTCATTTTCTTTTCAATCTATTCTGAGTTGTTGACCTCTTTGGATTCTGGAAAGACGACTGTGGAAAATAGCTCTGTTTGAAGGTTGGCTGAAGTTTTAAATACATAACTGTCATGGCTATGTCTGTCAGCAAAATATTCCCTTATTTCATTGATGTTAAAATCTCCTCTTCATGCTTGAAATTATCAGGCTCTTTCATTTTGTATACTTTTCAGACAGCCTGTGCCACCTTTTGTGAATTTTGTGCCATACAATTTTTATGGCAAGAATTTTTGCAAAAAGTACTGAATTCTAGTGAATAAAGGTAATCAATAAAAATAAAATAAAACAGAGAAAAGAAAATAAGATGATACCTTTTTTATTGGACTAACTTAATACATTTTTGATTAGCTTTCAAAGGTAACCTGTCACGACTGTGGTCATGACCTCACTTTCAGTCTCATCTTGTCTCCCGGTGGTCAGTTTCAGAGGTGGCTCCAGTCTGTATTTTCTCTGCATTATTGCCTCTGCTACCACTCCTTCTGTATTTCAAATCTCACTCTGATATTCTGTATTTCAAGCCTCACTCTGGTGTTCTGTGTGTTTCAAGCCTATTTCCTGTAGTTGTGACATCATCAGTGAAGGCCCTCATAAGGAAGGTGAGGACATTCATTCAGGGCCTTTGCAAAGCCAAAGGTCTCCAGGTTTGTCAGTGTGCTTGTGTAGCACTTCTGTCTTGTTTCCTAGCTAGTATGCCTATGCGGCACTGCTGCCTTGGTTCTTGTTTGTCTATGTGCTAGGGTTAGCACTTCTGTCTTGGTTATTGTCTGTTTGTCTGTTTGCTAGAGTTAGCACTTCTGTCTTGGTTTTTGCCTGTTCTGTTCTTTGTATTTGAGTGGATGTATGGCACCGCCTTGCTCTTCTGTGTGGCTTCCCTCTACCCTTGTGCCCATGTGGTCTTGCCTAGAGTTCTGCCTAGTCTGCCTTGCCTAGAGACCTGCCTAGTCTGCTTCTGCCTGTGTGTACGTGCCTTCTGCCGTTGTGCGTGGGTTCCAGTTCAACCTTGCAGCCCCTATAAGAGGGCTCTGGTGTGCACAGGTTCCAGTTCGGCCTTGCGGCCTGTTTAAGTATCTTATTTCTATCTACCAGCAGATTGCAAATATGTGCTGCTCAATCCAATGTTCGTTTAAATCAGCCACATGGTGGTCAGTATATGTCACTGCATGTATCCAATGCTTGTTCTACATCGTTTGCCTGGAAATGTCACACGAGAGAATTCTTTTTATAAAATTATCCCTGCTTCTTAAGTTTTTTTTTTCAGTAATGAGTGCTGGATTGCCTGTGAGTTGTGATTAGTGCTTCTGAATCAGATTTTTTCATGGTCACTGTGTAGTTCTTTTTAATGATATCATCATCAGGTTAAATGTGATTATCACAGAACAGTATGATGTTTTTAGGTAGTGTTTACACTAAAGTTAATTTCTATTAATTTGAGTTGCTATCTATTAGAACATGGAAACCCATCTAATAGGCATGTTTCACTGATTTTAACAAAAAATTACTAAATATAAAGTGAATATTAATTTCAATTTTTTAGATCATTGAATGTGCATAAGAGACGGCGATTGAGGCCAAGCACTGTGAAATTTTATTTTATTTATTTATTTTATTTTGTATTTTTTAGGTGGTTGTATGACTACTTTTAGGGGTTCACTTTGCTTTTTACCCTTATTAGGTAGGTGACATTTAGTATGTAGGGTCATTCAGTTATTTTAGTGTTGTATATCTCCACCTATCTGTCTTATGCAGTTCTGTTGATATATATTTTTTGTTGATATTATTTTTTGTTGATATCATGTCTTGTATTAAAATTATTATATTATTGCATGCATATTTAATCTGAATGTTTTTAACTGATATTGATTTGATATTATATTTTATTGTATTATGTTTTTAGATTTCATCTGTTTTTATCTTAAATGATTTGATTGTGTTTTTAGATATGTTTTATTATAAAATATACGATGTGATGTTTGTTTTATTCATTATGTATTTTTATTTTGTAGTTTTTTGTACCCCTAATGCAGCCTAAGGGCGAAACATGGCCACGTCAGGTAACCTTGTAATAAACCCCTTCTTCTCTAAACCTCCTGTTCCATTTTTTTGTCTTTTTTAATCTGCCTTTTTTCTCTTGGTTTGCTATCCTACATTATCTAAAAGTCTAAGCAGGTTAATACTGCTTAGTGCAGATGTATGATTCTTGTCTGGCTGTGGGAAGTGGGACAAGATCACACCACTGATGCTCTCACTGCACTGGCTGCCTCTAAGATTTAATTTAATTTAATTTTGGCATTTATAGTCTGCTTATCCATGTAGTTCTAGGCGGATGACAAATCCAAATTAAGGAGAATAGTACATTGAAACTCAATTAAACCAAACTTCATTACAATGAAAACAAGGTAAATATTTATTTATTTTATTTATTTGTTGCATTTGTATCACACATTTTCCCGCATATTTGTAGCCCAATGTGGCTTACATGATACCGGAGAGGCGTTTGCCGACTCCGGTGAGAACAAATACAAAGTGGTACTATGGTAAGATAAAGTCTGTGTGGCGCAGCCACAAATGGTAGCCATACTGCGGAGGGGTTGCGATATGTCCAATTACGTGCCTTAGTTTTGTTGTGTCGCATGGATCAAACGTTTAGGTTGGGTCAACAGGGTATGCCTTTTTAAACAGAATAGTTTTAAGAGATTTCCGGAAGTTTAGGTGGTCATGTAATGTTTTCAAGGCTTTTGCTAATGCATTCCACAATTGTGTGCTTATGTAGGAAAAGCTAGATGCATAAGTTGATTTATATTTGAGGCCTTTACAACTGGGATAATGCAGGTTCAGGTATGTTCGTGTTGATTTTGATGTGTTCCTGGATGGTAGGTCGATCGAGTCTGTCATGTAACCTGGGGCTTCACCGTAGATAATTTTGTGAACCAGGGTGCAGATTTTGAAGGTGATGCGTTCTTTGATTGGGAGCCAGTGCAGTTTTTCGCAGAGGGGTTTTGCACTTTCGAATCGTGTTTTTCCAAATATGAGCCTGGCTGCCGTGTTTTAGGCGGTCTGAAGTTTCTTTAAGGTCTTTTCCTTGCATCCCTCATAGATTCCATTGCAGTAGTCTACATGGCTTAGTACCATTGATTGCACCAGGTTGCAAAATGTTTCCCACGGGAAGAACTGCTTCAATCGTTTAAGTTTCCACATTGAGTGGAACATTTTTTTACTTGTGGATGCCACTTGATTCTCTAGTGTTAGGTTACGGTCTATTGTAACGATACAGTTTAAGGTCTGTTTAGTATTTAAGACCTCAATTGATAATGCTCTTTGTTATTGAGTTTCTATTATCCTGGGCATTATTTACAATTATCTGGGATGAGCTTATTTATAAATTGTTTAAATAAAGAAATATTTCAGCAACTTTAGTCAAAATATCCAGGGCAGACTACGTGATACATCCATAATACATAGAAACATTTGTGTTTGATCATTGTGCTTCAAGTGAGAGAAGGGAGGCTGAATGTAACCTGAGCATTTGCTGTTTCTATTGTGGCTCCTGTGGATGGTAATTTTATAATAAGTCATCTAGGTTGGAAGGTGAAGTTGGCCATATTTTGAGGTTTTTATAAAGGCACACATCTTTCGACACAAATCGGGAAATGAGCGTCCTTCTCTCAGGGTCGCCCAAATTGGCATAATCGAAAGCTGATTTTGGACGTCCCCAACTGCTTCCCGTCGCGGGGACGACCAAAGTTCCCAGGGGAGTGTCGTAGACATAGTGAAGGCGGGACTGGGGCATGCCTAACGGGCATCCTTGTGCGATAATGGAAAAAAGAAGGGCGTCTCTGATGAGCACTTGGCCGACTTTACTTGGTCCATTTTTGTTACGACCAAGCCTCAAAAGGTGCCCGAACTGACCAGGTGACTACTGGAGGGAATCAGGGATGATCTCCCCTGACTCCCCCAGTGGTAACTAACCCCTCCCACCCTGAAAAAAACAACTTTAAAAACTTTTTTTGCCAGCCTCAAATATCATGCTCAGGTCTATCGCAGCAGTATGCAGGTCCCTTGGGCGGGGGGGGGGGGGGGGGGGGAGGTGTGTGTGTGTCAGCAGAGGCATAGTGAAGGCATGGACATCCTTCTTTCAAACATTTTGGATGTCCTGAACTGTCCCCCCCTCCACAGGGATGGCCAAATTTCAAGAGAGTGGAGAAGTGGCCTAGTGGTTAAAGCACGGGTCTTGCAATCCAGAGGTGGCCGGTTCAAATCCCACTGCTGCTACTTGTGATCCAAAATCCACATAAATAAAGGGGGTGTTGGAGGCATAGGAAAGGCATGGACATCCTCCTCACAGAAACATCCACATTTTGGACGTCCTCAACTGCCCGTCACAGGGACTGATGAGCACTTCCGTCACAGGGACTGATGAGCACTTGGACGTTTTCACCTGGACTTGTGCTTTTTTTAAGGTTGTAGATGGCTATTATACATGTAGCTTGTCTGCGTGTATGAAGCTGTCTTTGGCATGCGCACAGCAGCCACACATAATGCATGGCTGCTCTGCACTGGCTTCCCCTCCTTAGGAAGGAAATCGTGTGCAAATGAGCTAACAGCGAGCAGCTCATTTGCATGCGATTTCCTTCATGCATGCCCATTCCTTTCTGAATCGCTAAGGGATCGGTAAGGGAAGGGCTTTTTCCGTTCAGTTAGTGCATCAGTTAGTCCATTGCAGTGCCCCCTAGGCTACCCGGTTGGTGTCCTGGCATGTCAGGGGGACCAGTGCACTACGAATGCCGGCTCCTCCCATGACCAAATGAGTTGGATTTGGTCGTTTTTCAGATGGGCGTCCTCAGTTTCCATTATCGCCGAAAACCGGGGATGACCATCTATCTCTAAGGTCGACCATCTCAACATTTATGTCGACCATCTCTAAGGTCGACCTAAATGTTGAGATTTGGGCGTCCCAGACCATATTATTGAAACGAAAGATGGACGCCTATCTTGTTTCGATAATACGGGTTTCCCGCCCCTTCGTGGGGACGTCCTGCAAGGACACCCTCAGGAAAACTTGGATGCCCCGTTCGATTATGCCCCTCCACGTGTCTTTATAAGATATTATCAGAAAAGCAGCTGAAATTATGGCTGTAATGTAACCATGTATATTTACATTGTATAGGTGAGCACAGGAGCATGATAGCCATGCTAGCACTGGGCAGGCACCGGGCCCTGGGGAATTTTGCCCCCCCAGTCCCCACTTGGTGCCCCGGGATGAGCTTTCAATAACAATGTAGTTTGGGCGGTTTATAAGAGGACATAATCCTCCCCTAACATAGTCCAGTATCTCCATTACTCCATGCTCATCCTCCTGTCCTCCAGCCTTCTTTTAATCACTCCTTTCTGTTGCCACCACAGTGTCAGCACTAAAAAAAAAAAAAAAAAAAAAAAGTGCACAATGGAGCCTCAATTGTGCTGCATGTCTTTGCAGGTTGTAACCAGGCGCCTCTCTTGTGCAGCTAAGGATAGAACAATCTCCTGCAGCCACAGGCTCCCGGCACAATGAAGAAACAGATGTCCACCCGTAACTTCAATCTTAAGAACTTTTATTCCATGCAGGTTTCTAGTACACCGTTCCAACAGCAGCATAGCACATACCAGGATTCAATACAGGCTTACAGGCTTCAGTCTGGGCTCTTTATCCAGTGCACAATAAACAGTAATTCAATTCAAACAGTTCTTTCAGTGCATCATCACAGTTCAGTCACCCAGCAGCATTTTCTACCTTCTATCCTCTTTACCTTCAGGAGAGTTCAATATTTTAGGGACTCCTTCTACCCAAGGGTTTTCCCCTGCATCAGCTTCACAATGAATTCAATACTTTTGGGACTTCCTCTCGCCCAAGGAATCTCAGCCTGCTTCAGTACTTTAGGGACCTCCCTGCCCAAGGATTTTCAGCCTACAAATACTCCTCTCCTTCTCTCTCCTGGACTGAACTAATGAGACTCCTTCCCACCTGCCTAATCAATCCCTGGCTTCTGCCTTCACAACCAATCATTCTCCACTCATTAGCTTCTCTACACGCCCATACCAGCTGAGTTGAGCATGAGCCTAATGAGGAGCTCCTGCACACAGGGTTTCCTATCTCTTTCCCCCTAGTGGCAGCCAACCTACACCTCCTGTTAGCTTACACCCATGTCCTCCCTTCTTGCAGCTAGGAGTCCAGTCTGGGTTTTCCATCTCACCCCCTGGCTCCTTGCCTGCAATGCCTTCTGAGACTTGTAGTTCAGACTGAAGCTGCCTTAACCCAACTATCCTGGAGGTGACTTTATCACAAGGTCCTGTCCACATGGCAACAAGAAGTGTGTGCCAAAGGGGGCAGGAAATAGCAGAGACTTGCAGCATGCTTGGGTGAGAGGCCCTATGGTGCATTACTTTTCTTTTTTTAGTACTGACACTGTCACAGCAATAGGATGAAGCTATTACAAGAAGGATGGAAAGGAGGGTTTGGACAGGAGGGGGGGGGGGTGGCAAGAAAGGGAGATGATGGACCATTTTGGGGGTAGGGATGAGAGATGGGAGTTGCTAGACATGGAGAAGGAGGGAATAAGGAGAGAGGGGGATGCTGAATTGGGGGTTCTGACACCAGTATTTGTTAAGATGTGAGAGATTGTGATGCTAGGACAGGGAGAAAGGGTGGGGTAGGGATGGGAGACAGATTGGCGCAGGAAAATGATAGATGTGAGAGACGGTAATGCTAAGGCTGGAAGAAAGGGGTGAGGATGGGAGATCAGAGTTGACAAATGTTAGGGATGGAAATAGGGGGCTGATGCTGGGGCTGGGTGCTGAGTTGTGAGAAGGGGGCTGATTTTGGGAGAAGAGTCTGATGCTCAGGCTGTGAGAAGGGAAAAGGGAGAAGGGGGTTGATTCTGGCAGATGTTAGGGATGGGAGAAAGGAGCTGATTCTGGCAGAAGATGGGGTTGAAAACTCAGTTGGGAGAAGGATTTTATGTTGGGGCTGGAGACTAACATATAGACTAAGAATATTTATTTATTTATCCATGACATTTATATTAGCCCGAAATAGACTCAAGCTCAATGTGGCCTAGAAACAAGCATTAAAGTGAATAAAACATAATAATGTACAGAATATAGCACAAATTACAATAAGTTCAAGAAGCAAATTAATACATATGCAGTAAGTAACTAGGGATTTAGACTATCTCAAGGACAAACAAATAATTAAGGGTGGATAGGTGAGAGCATAATTATGCAGGATTAGATGGGAAACAAGGTTAAGAAAAGGGTGTGGGTAAAATTCAGAAAGGCCAGACTGAAGAAATGTGTTTTTAGAAGTCTTCTAAAAGTTAGGTAATCATCTGTAAACGTGATTTGATTTAGGAAGAGAATTCCAAATGTTGGTGCCTTGATAGGAGAAATTAGCAGAGTGAATAATTTTATATATCACATTCTTACAGATAGGGAAATGTAAGACAAGATATTCCCTAGATGATGAAACAGCATTACGAGGGGGTAATTCAATAAGCTTATTCATATATGATGAGGCTTGACCAAACAGAATTTGGTGAATGAAAACGCATAATTTGAAAGATATTTTATCTCTTATTGGTAACCAGTGTAGCTCATATAAAAGAGGAGTGGCTTTGGCAAAGCGAGGAGATCTACAAATAAGATGAGCAACAGTATTTTGAGCTGTTTGTAATTTTTTGAAAAGACCACCTTTAAGTCCAGCATAGATGGAATTGCAAAAGTGAGGACAAGGGATTGAACCAAAGTGAGTGAAAGACACTCGAGGGCAACTTAGGGGCTTGGTTTTCAAAGGTGAGGAAACGATCTATTGTGACTCCCAAGATTTTCATTGATGACTCAAGGGAATAGGCTTTGTTTTTAATAGTAAAGTTACTAAGATTCATAGGATGGTGAGGGTTAGTTATAATTAGAAACTTAGTTTTATCTGTATTAAATTTTAGTTTGAAATTAGAAGCCATGATTCCGTAGATTTTATCCCTAGATTAATCATGTGAGTTATGTCAAGTAATTCCTTAGAGAATGGGATATAAATGGTGACATCAACAGCATATACATATGTGAAAAGATCATGTTTTTCTAAAAGATGACCAAGAGGTATCATCACAATGTTAAAGATGGGGAAAACAGGGGAACCCTATGGGACACCACAGCCAGGAGACCAAGTGGAAGAAAGTACACCTGATTGTTTGGCTTGATACAACCTAGATCTTAAGAAGCCAGAAAACTATTTCAGGACAACTCCACAGATTCCATAATAGTCAAGAATATTTAAAATAATATTATGATCAAAAGTATCGAAGGCACTGGATAGATCAAATTGAAATATCAATATTTTGTTGCCAAAACTTAATTCTCTCATAAAGTTAGCTAAGAGGATGGTAAGCACAGTTTCTGTACTATAAGAGGGCCTAAAACCAGATTGTGAACTATGCAAAATGGCATGAAGCTGGAGATACTCCATAAGTTGGCGCATGACAAGTCCTTCCATTACTTTAACAAGAAGAGGAATTTAGGCTACTGGTCTATTGTTGGAAACTAAACTTAGGCTAGTTTGGGTATTTTTAGGTATAGGAGTCAAAATAATATTGCCATTGTCAGAGGGAAAGAAATCTTGAGACATCAAAGTAAGATTCAAATGCAAATGATGCAATAATAAACCAGGAGCTGACTTGAGGAGATAAGTAGGGCACATATCAAGCAGGCAATGTGAATTTGCATATTTGCGTAATGCGTGATTGACCTGATCAATAGTGATTGGATGAAAAATGGACCAGCTTCTATCTGCTTGAGAATGAGGCAGTAAAGGATCATGTAAATAAAGGAAATAGTCCATAGATAAGGGGGTATTGTTAAGCTGTAGTCTGATTTTAGCTATTTTCTTTTTAAAATATGTAGCCAAGTGGTAGGTGTGGGATCAGTTGAATTGGTTATTAGTTAAGTGTCCAATAAACTATTAACTAATGAGTAAAGTTTCCTCAGGTTGACTACTGTATCACCAATGAATTGGGAATAGTAGGAGATTTTCGCTTTGGAGATCATACCTTTGTAGATTTTCAAAAGTTTTTTTCAAGAGATCCATTGTTCAGTGGATTTGTCCTTAGCTCAAATTCTCTCCTGTCCCCTGCATTTACGTTTAATTTGTAAAAGGTCATCATTGAACCAAGGAGATAATCTTTTCAGCTGAAATTTGACAGTCACAGGTTCAATAATATCAAGGACTGTTGTACATGTATTATTCCATTGCTGAAGGTTTGAAGTAAGTAATGAACTGAATAACTCATTGGACCAGAATTTTGAAAGGTCAATTTTACCTCAAGTTTTAAAGGAATGTAACAAATTTCAGGATTTGGAATGACAAATTTCCTCCAGTGCAATTTAAAAAAGAGCTTACTGTGATCTGACCAAGGTATTGGGGTCCAATGAACATCTGAGATGAAAAAAATAGTTGGGTTTGTAAATTTAGTTGCTGATATATCTAATTGATGACCTTTAACATGAGAGGACATTCCGTTGAAAAGCGAGAATTGCCAAACATTAAGGAATTCTTGGAAATTCTTGGTGTATTGGTTGGTAATGTTTTCAATATATAAATTAAGATCTCCAACCATAATGATATTATCATTATTAATATATGCATTGGAGACAAATAGGAGAAGGGGACTCATTTTGTCAGATGCTGCAGATGTGAAAAGAGGGCTGATGCTTGCAGATGCTGGGGCTAGGACTGAGTTGGGATTCTGGGATAAGGAGGCTGCAGGCTGACACAGGGGCTAGGGAGCAGATGTGAGGGGGCAGTGGGAGAAGGGGTTGAGGATGGAGGAGAGAGAAGGAAGGAAATTGAGAACAGACATAGGAGTGCAAGTAATGGGCATATGTAGCATAAGGTGGAGATGGAGCAGCAGAGGGATGGATGCTAGAGGCAAGAAGGAGAAAAAGCAGGAAAAATAAATATTGGAGAAGATAAATGGGTAGAACCTGTGGAAAGGGGTTCGCAGAGAGCCTGAGTAATAAATGTCGGGGAAAGGGCAGAAAGAGGCATTGGGCTATGAAAAGTGCAAGAGTCAAAGAAGGGGACAAGCCAGTGGCGTAGCAAGGGCGGGGCGGTGGGGGGGGGGTCTGCCCCGGGTGTCAGCGGGTGGGATGGGGTGCTCCGTTGAGAGCCGACAGCTCTCGTCTCCTGCCACCACCCTGCCTTTTTAAATCCATGCAGCGACGCAGGCAGCGCCTCGCGTCTGCCCTGCATTTGCTGTGAAAGAAGAAGATCGCCTTGCTGGCGTCGGGCCTTCCCTCACTGTGTCCCGCCCTTTTCTGAGGTAACTTCCTATTTCCTCGAGGGCGGGACACAGGAGGGAAGGCCCAACGTCAGCGAGGTGATCTTCTCCTTTCACAGCACATGCAGGGCAGACGCGAGGCGCTGCCTGCGTCGCTGCCTGCGTCGCTGCATGGATTTAAAAAAAGGCAGGGTGGTGGCAGGAGAAGAGGGCTGTATCAGCTCTCGATGGAGGGGGGACGGGACCGGGTCAGGGGGGCTCAGATGAGAGAGGGGGAGCTCAGAGGGGAGAAGGGGATTGGGGAGGGTAGGGGAGCTCAAAGGGGTGCTCAGAGGGGAGAAGGGGATTGGGGAGGGGAGAAGGGGATTGGGGAGGGTGGGGGAGCTCAGAGGGGTGCTCAGAGGGGAGAAGGGGATTGGGGAGGGTGGGGGCCTCAGAGGGGAGAAGGGGATTGGGGAGGGTGGGAGATCTCAGAGTGGTGCTCGGGAGAAGGGGATTGGGGAGGGTGGGGGAGCTCAGATGGGTGCTCAGAGGGGAGAAGGGGATTGGGGAGGGGAGAAGGGGATTGGGGAGGGTGGGGGAGCTCAGGGGTGCTCAGAGAGGAGAAGGGGATTGGGGAGGGGTGGGAGAGCTCAGAGGGCTGCTCAGAGGGGAGAAGGGGACTGGGGAGGGGAGTGCTCAGATGGAAGAGGGGGAGCTCAGAGGGGAGAAGGGGATTGGGGAGGGTGGGGAGCTCAGAGGGGTGCTCAGAGGGGAGAAGGGGATTGGGGAGGGTGGGGGAGCTCAGAGGGGTGCTCAGAGGGGAGAAGGGGACTGGGGAGGGGAGTGCTCAGATGGGAGAAGGGGTCTGAAGCTGGAACTGGGGGGGTCTGACAAGGGGGCAGGAGGGAAAATGGGTCCATGCCTGGGGCAGGTTGGAGAATGGGTCTGGGGCTGAAAAGGGGGGATGCAAGGTATGTGGTGGATGAAGGGGACTGGAACTGGGGGCTGAAAAGGAGGGTAGTTGGGATAAGGGGGCTAGTACTGGAACTGGGGGCTGAAAAGGGGCAGGGGCTGAAACTGTGGGGACTGGGGGCTTTAAAGGGGACAGGGAGAACTGGCTGGGGCTGAAGCTTGGGACTGGTGAGAGAAAAGGGCTGGGGTTGAAACTAGGGGCTGAAAAGGGGACAGGGAGAAGTGGCTGGGGGCTGAAGCTCGGGACTGATGGGAGAAAAGGGCTGGGGAGTGGTGGGATAGTGGGGCTGAAAAGAGGGGCAGGTGGGAGATGTGGGCTGGGGCTGGAACTAGGGGCAGGTGGAATAAGGGAGCTGGAATTGAGGGCTGAAAAGAGTGGGCAGAGAGAGAGGGAACAGATGCTGGATGGAAGGGGGAGTGTGAGGGAGGGCAGACCCTGGATGGATGGGAGAGGGAGGGCAGATGGATTGAAGGGTCAGAGAGAAAGGGCAGATGGTGGGTGGGAGAGAGAAAGAGGGCAGACTGGGACAAATGGTGGATGTAAGGGGCAGAGATAGAGGGCAGATGTGGATGGAAGGGAGAGAGAGATGGCAGACTGGGGCAGATGGTGGATGGAAGGGGCAGAAATAGAGGACAGATGTGGATGGAAGGGAGAGGGCAGACAGTGGATGGAAGGGGCAGAGAGAGAGGGCAGACAGTGGATGGAAGGGACATTAGAGAGGGCAGACACTGAATGGCAGAGAGAGAGCGAAGACAGATGCTGGATGGAAGGAAGACAGTGAAAAGAAGATGAGGAAAGCAGAAACCAGAGACAACAAACTGTAAATATAATATATATTTTTATTTTTTTGCTTTAGGATACAGTATTGTAGCTGTGTTAATAAATGTTTATAAATAGAACATGTAAATAAGGTAATCTTTTTATTGGACTAATTTTAATACATTTTGACTTAACTTTCAGAGAACAAAACCCCTTTCCTCAGGTCAGGATAGGATACTGTAACAACACTATACTGTATTGACCTGAGGAAGGAGATTTTGGCCTCTGGAAGCTAAATGTATTAGTCCAATAAAATGGTATTATTTTATTTTCTATATTTGTTTTATTTCTATTTGTTAATTTGTAAAGTGGTGATTGGTATTTGATAGTTTTTTCAAATTTTCATCTGCTGTCTTTATATTTTGCACAGTACTAGGGGACATTTTCTGTTTCTATGGTGTTGCATTGTATGCAGAGTCTGGCATCGGGGGTTCAGTTTAATTTTTGTCTAAATAGAAAGTTTATGATTACTTATTCTATAGTGGATTAGGGTGTATCTGTGTTTGTGAAAAAGACATGGCTTTCGGTTGGCATTGACTGTGCAGCAGGGGCGTAGTCAGACAACAGTTTTTGGGTGGGCCTCGGCAAGAATTGGGTGGGCACCAAGTGTTCTCACCCCCTCCAAAAAAAAAAATCTCAGCTGGTAGGAAAACGCTTCTTTCCACCTTGGCAGCAGTAACGCACTGAAAACTGAGCATGCGCAGGTGCCGGTGTCGTGGAGAGTAGCGTTTTTGTTACCATCAGGGGGAAATCTTCAGCTGGCGGAGCTTGGGATTCCCACCAGTTACCACTAAACATGTGCTACTGTTGGGTGGGCCTGAGCCATAAATGGGTGGGCCCTGGCCCACCCAAGCCCACCTGTGGCTACGCCACTGCTGTGCAGGATCGACAATCTGTACTAATTTGTCTGTTTTCATTTTACATAGGTGAATTGATGTTCTAGTGCTCACTGTAGTGTTTAAGATGCTTTCCTTTTCCTTGTGTGACTCGTACAAATTACTGCTTATGGTATGGTAGAATTGCTCTATAGGTCCTGAGTGTTTTGTATTTTCGGTATGCCTAGTATTGGATTTGGGGGGGGGGGCCTTAAAAAATGACCGGCCCCAGGTATCAACTACCCTAGCGACGCCACTGGGACAAGCCACTAAAGAGTGTGAGAGAGGGTAGACATGGGGAAGTAAAATAAGAACAGGGAGTCTATATAAGGAATAGTAGACAAGAAAGGGATTAGAGGTGGACTGGAGGTGGAGAAGGGATGAATGACAGGGAAGGAAATGGGGCTGATGAGAGGATGAGATTCAGAGGTAGAAGAAATTGAGTAGGGGATGAATACAGAAGATGGAAATGGGGGACTAGAGATTGACCAAAAGAGGGGACTTGGAGGCTGATAAAGGAATGAGACAGACTAGAGAGGTAAATGTAGGGCTTGAGGGTGAGAAGAAGGAACAAAATCAAAGGGCTGAACTTAGGACCGAAAGTGGTGAACTGAATAGAAAACTGGTTGAGACAGGTGGCAGAGGTTGGTGGTAAATAGAATCCGCTCTGAGGAAAGAATAGTGAGCAGTGAGGTTCCTCAGGGGTCAGTGCTGTGGCCCATTTTGTTGTGGGAGATATTGCTGAAGGGTTAGAAGGAAAGGTTTGCCTTTTTGCGGATGACACAAAGATAGCCAAGATAGCCAGGATACCCTGGAGGAAGTAGAAACGATGAGAAGGGATCTACAAAAGTTAGAAGAATGTTTGAGGGTCTGGCAGTTAAAATTTAATCTATGATACACAAAGTACTCCACTATTGAATTCAAATTACATCAATACTTTTATTATTGCCCATTAACTAATTTCTCCAACAGGCTTCCATGCAACTCACTTTCAAATGTCATGCACACCTTCAACCACTCAGTCAAAGCATCATAATATATTATACATCAGCATTAGCTCCTAAAGATGAATACAGCATTAATCAATGCTTATACTTGAGACTATAGCAGTGACATCTGTTCAAATCAAAGAACTGTTGTACTGAATCTCATCAGGCTGTGCAAGATGACCCCAATCAATCACGAGCCATCCAAGTCAATGTGAAAGTTATTACAACGGTGCTCGCAATGTCCACATAAAGCGAAGAAAGGAATCTCAATGTTTTTTCACGGCTAAATTTCATACATCATCACCAAATGAAATGTTTCGACTGTCCTTATGGATCCGCTGCGCAGCATGAGAAAGGCTTGCATGTATAGCCACAAAGAGAGATCACTCTCAACTCTTAATTGCCAGTCCACCTGAATTCCTCTGGTTCCCCTATGCGAGACCACATTTCGTGATGTTCTTCATCAGGAGGAACTATTATCCAACACCTATGATTATTTAACAATACATTAAACACCAAACAAACTCAGTCTTATAATAAAGCACCATGCATTCAAACCTGTACTATAAATCTCAATGTAAGTTTTTTAATGGCAGCTTACCATCTGGGCTCCCCAGCTACAGGGCAATCCAAGGATCCGCCCACAAATTACTCAGCTATGGGTACCTGTGGTGGAGATTAAATACCCCCAGGGACTTCCATTGAAAAAGCACTGCTCGAATGTTAAACCCACTCTACTTTTAAATTAAGACCCCTAGAGGCCACTGTACCCCAGAAAAAGATATAATGCTGTTCTATATATATCTTTTCCTGGGGGTACGGTGGCCCCTAGGGGTCTTAATTTCAAAGGTATTAATCCACATACGAACCTTTTCCGGAGATGGGAAGGTGGTAAAAGTAGAGGACATGAATTGAGGTTGAAGGGGGGCAGACTCAGGAATAATGTCAGGAAGTATTTTTTCACGGAGAGGGTGGTGGATACATGGAATACCCTCCCGTGGGAGGTGGTGGATACGTGGAATTCCCTCCCTTGGGAGGTGGTGGAGATGAAAATGGTAGGAGACACTTTGATTTCTTAAAAACACACCCTATGTTTGCGAGTTCCAATATTCTTTTTTCCTATCAGAGAGGTTGTAATTTGGGGGATCTCTTGTGCCCTAATGATGATTGATCCCCAAAGAGAATGCATACAGATGTGGGCTACCATAGGAAATGTGACCACTGTTCGGTGTGTCACATTATGAAGGAAGGGAGTGACTTCATTCACCCAACGATGGGACAAAAATGCATTTTGAAGTCTAAGACGACCTGTGAATCGGTTGGGGTAGTGTATTTGATCAAATGCCCCTGTGATGTACTTTACATCGGACAGACCACGAGAAGTTCAAAAACAAGACTAATGGAGCAATGTTCTTGCCTTAAGCTCCTGAAGTGGGAAACCCCTCTATTATTATTATTAGCATTTGTATAGCGCTACCAGACGCACGCAGCGCTGAACATCTGACACAAAGAGACAGTCCCTGCTCAAAAGAGCTTACAATCTAAATAATACAGACAGACAAGACAGTTACGGGTGAGGGAAGTACTGGGTGAGAAGGAAGGAAGGAACAAGGGGAGGGCAAAAGCAGCAATGAAAAGGTGGGTTTTCACAGCATGGATTTGAAAACAGGTAGAGATGGAGCTAGACGTATAGGTCCAGGAAGTCTATTCCAGGCATAAGGTGCTGCGAGAGAAAAGGAACGAAGCCTGGAGTTAGCAGTGGAGGAGAAGGGGGATGACAAGAGAAATTTGTCCAGTGAGCGGAGGAATGTAGGGAGAGATGAGAGTCGAGAGGTAATGGGGGGCTGCAGAGTGGAGGCATTTAAAGGTCAGTAAGAGAAGTTTAAACTGTATGCGGAAGCGGACAGGGAGCCAGTGAAGTGACTTGAGGAGTGGGCTAGTGTGGGTATAACGATTCTGGCGGAAAATAAGTCGTGCCACAGAATTTTGGACAGATTGGAGAGGAGAGAGATTGCTGAGCAGAAGACCAGTGAGAAATAAATTGCAATAGTCCAAGCGAGAGGTGACTAGGGTATGGATAAGAGTTCTGATAGCGTATTCTAGTGATTCACTACGAGACCAAGCACCACCTATTCGACAATCTACTATGCACAGTATTGGAACAATTAAAACCTTCCCAGAAGAGAGGAGATATGGGTCGTGTGTTGCGTCAATTGGAACAGAAGTTGATATTCTTTTTTAACTCAACAGAACCGGATGGACTTAATGTTCGAGTGGAGTGGTCAGCATTTTTTTAAAAATATTTCCCCCCTCTTTTTTTTTATTTTTTAAAATCTTTTTTGATTTCGTTAACTTTTTTTTATTCCTTTTGATGTGGATTCATACCAGGGCCGTGCCAATACGGTAAGCGAGGTAAGCATGGCAGGGGGGCGCTTCCCTCTGGGGGGCGCCGCCGCACCATGCTCACCTCACTCGCCCTCCCGCTCCCATTGTTCAACTTCCTGCCCTCTTCCCCCCACCCCAACATGCCTTTTCTTTTTTTTTTCCTTTTTAAATTTACCTCCGTGGCGGTTCCGGCAGCGCAGCGTCAGTGAAGGAGGTGGCGCTCCCGACGTCTCTAGCCTTCCCTTCGCTGTGTTCCGCCTTCTTCTGACATCATTTCCTTGATGTCAGAAGAAGGCAGAACACAGCGAAGGGAAGGCTAGAGACGTCGGGAGCGCCGCCTCCTTCACTGACGCTGCGCTGCCGGAACCGCCACAGAGGTAAATTTAAAAAGAAAAAAAAAGAAAAGGGATGTTGGGGGAGAGAAGAGGGCGGGCAGTTGAACAATGGGAGCGGGAGGGCAGGGGAGAGACGAGAGCATGGATGCGAGGGGGGGTCATGGAAGGGAGAGAGGGGAATTGCTGGAAAAGGATGAATGGAGGGGGCAGGGGACAGAGGAGCATGGATGGGCATGGATTGGGAGGGCAGGGCTCAGGGAGAGAGGGGAATTGCTGGAAAAGGATGAATGGAGGGGGCAGGGGACAGAGGAGCATGGATGGGCATGGATTGGGAGGGCAGGGCTCAGGGAGAGAGGGGAATTGCTGGGAAAGGATGAATGGAGGGGCAGGGGACAGAGGAGCATGGATGGGCATGGATTGGGAGGGCAGGGCTCAGGGAGAGAGGGGAATTGCTGGAAAAGGATGAATGGAGGGGCAGGGGACAGAGGAGCATGGATGGGCATGGATTGGGAGGGCAGGGCTCAGGGAGAGAGGGGAATTGCTGGAAAGGTATGAATGGAGGGGGCAGGGGACAGAGGAGCATGGATGGGCATGGATTGGGAGGGCAGGGCTCAGGGAGAGAGGGGAATTGCTGGAAAAGGATGAATAGAGGGGCAGGGGACAGAGGAGCATGGATGGGCATGGATTGGGAGGGCAGGGCTCAGGGAGAGAGGGGAATTGCTGGAAAAGGATGAATGGAGGGGGCAGGGGACAGAGGAGCATGGATGGGCATGGATTGGGAGGGCAGGGCTCAGGGAGAGAGAGGAATTGCTGGAAAAGGATGAATGGAGGGGGCAGGGGACAGAGGAGCATGGATGGGAGGGCAGGGCTCAGGGAGAGAGGAGAAATTGCTGGACATAGAGGGGAGGGAAGAAAGATGAAGGAGATGAAATGAGGGGAAAGGAAGAGAGGAGAAAAACTGCACATGGATGAAGAAAATAGGCAGGAGCTGAGGACCAGAAATGAAGAAGAAAGGAGGAAAGGAAAGAAATAAATGGAAAGGAAGCCCTGGAAACGGAGTTAAGAGGACAGATAGCAGCAGAATCAGATACTGGGCCAGCATGATCAGAAAAAGAAAGTCACCAGACAACAAAGGTAGAAAAAAATCATTTTATTTTCATTTTAGTGTTTGGAATATGTCCACTTTGAGAATTTACATCTGCTATCTTATTTTGCAATGTATAGCAATTTGTTTCTAAGAATATTGCTGACAATTCCTGTCAGTGTGGCAAGTGGTGAGCGATCATTTTCATGGGGGGAGGGGGACCGCCGCCGCCGCCAACTGATAGTCTGCAGGGGGGCGCCAGAGACCCTAGGCACTGCCCTGATTCATATTACCAATGTAATGAAGGTATAGCTAGTAACCACCGCTGATTGGCCGGTTCTAATAGAAGTGGGAGGTGCATTATCCATTTAAAGAGTGGCGTGCGCGTCTTTTTGTCAGTTACCGGCTTCATTTTGCAATACAGCAGATTGGACACAGGATTGAAACCCCAGTTATAGTGTTGGAACCCCTGATGCAGCAGAAGCGAAACGGGGACTCCCTGTTGGGTTGACCGACTGGTGAAGTTAAGGACAGCGGGACACTACAGTGATTGGACTGAAGCTGTGTTGGATAGTTGTCTTACCATGACTGCCGATTAGTATTGAACTGACGTAAAGTGTATGAATTAAACTGAAAGCAATTGTTTTGAACTACATTCTGTGTTCTATGTAAATACATACACATCTGTCACCATATCAGTGTATTTGGGAACGGTTTTCAGTACATACCATGGTACATTAAGGAGTAGTAAGAGTGTTTTCAGCATATGAGTGGAGTTTTTTTTGAGCCATATGATGGTGCGCCGGGCCCATGCCTTATAGTCTGAATCTCTGGGCTGGTTGGGTGGCGATACTGAGGCTTTCTCCACTTGTGGTGCAGGGTTTGTCTAACACTTTTGGCTGTGTGGGTGACAGCAGTAGTATTTATTCATTTTTGCACGCAGCGTGTATGGAGCTGTGTTTAGAGTTTCTATTAAATTTTAACTGCCAGACCCTCGACCATTCTTCTAAGGTTCAGAGATCCCTTCTCATCATTTCTACTCCCTCCAGGATAACTTCTCTATTGGCTAAATAGAAATAAGCCCAATAAATAATAAACCCAAATAGAAAAATAATATGGTCAAAGGCACAAAATACTTTTTCTCAATTTTCAGAGAAAGAAATTTGTCAGTTTTGAAAATGTGAATTACCTGTATTTTGCTGGACAGGAAGAAGGAGAATGCAGGAGGAAATGCATTTCTATTTCACTTCCCATATTCTTGGGTTTACCAAGGCTGGTTTCTTGAGTCTTCCATTTCATTTTCGATCTGCATATTTGTAATCTCCTATGTTTTATTAGGTGATGATCTGCTTGTCTTTTGTGTATGTATCTAAGGTAAAGAATTCTTTAACATGTAGGTTCTGTGTAGAAATCTGTAGTTCAGCTTTCCCAGCTGGAGGTGTTCTATAATACTTGAAGCACTGACTTTTCAAAGAAAGGCTTGGTGTACTTTAAGTTCTTGGAGTTAATGCTAAAATGGAGGCTAAATCTAAAAGCTACCATGGGCAGAAATGCACAGTTAATGAGGGGTCTACATGCTCATTATTGGCTGAAAAATGCAGAAAGGATTTTAATGCTAAAGTTAACTTGCATGGTAGACATCAGCACACAGCATATTGGAAAGGAGGCCACAATGTGAAAAATTTACACCAGCCCTGAAGTGGTGTAGAAAAGTAAGGAGAGCCCCACAACTCTCCCCCCCCCCCAAAAAAAAAAACCCAGCTTTCTGTATCTTCTAGGCAGCACCCACCACCTCCCAAGCCAACCTGATCTGACCCCTCCCCTGACTTCTAAAAATTCCCACTTCCTCTTATTAATTTAAGTGGGCAGCAGAGGCTCCTGTCCACTTAAATGTCCTGAGGTGGCCTAACTCCTGATATTCAGCGGTCTAAAACGGACAGTGCCGCTGAATATTGCCTCTGACCTGTGCCCAAAAAAATGGGCAGCTCAGGGGTGGTACAAGGGGCGGCGTTAGGGAGGAGCCCAAGGATATATGGGTGCTGGCAGTCAGTGCTAGCACCTGCACAGCTAAGCGGGTTAATTTAGGACTGATTAAAAGCTGTCCTAAATTAATGTCCTTGGACTATGAGGACCTGGCACTGATTGGCTGGGACCTGCATAAAATAAAAATTGGACTTTCCCTCTGATCCCTCCTCCTGCTCCCCCCCCCCCCCCCCCGATGAGTTCTGTAGGCCCCTTCCATCCCCCCCACCAATGTGATGTGTACCCCTCCAACAAACCCCACCCCCACCTACCATTCAGAATAGATTCCCTTTTTGGTGGTCCATGGGACAATGGAAAAATAAAAAGGTGGGAAAATAAGCCAGGCTATCCAAAGAATGGAACCAAATAATCTTTACTTAAAAAACAAAATTTAATAATCTTCAAACAAATAATAATATAACAATAACACATTAAAATTGACTCGACACAACGTTGTGTTTCGGCCGAATGGCCTACATCAGGAGTCTATAGACATAAACAAAACAGTAAATAAATAAATTAAGCATATAGAAATAAATATTAACAATATGGAACAAAAATTATACTAAAAGAGGAACATATATAAATTATCAAATAATGAAAATCTATAAATATAAAACCCAATAAAAACTATACATGTATATATACGTATATGCCAAACAATATGTTGAACGAACTTTATAAGGGAAAAACAAATCAAAATATACATACATGGGGGTAAAAATTGAATAAAAAAAACTAACCTTATCTATCAAATTGAAATTAAATATAGCACATCAAAGGAATCTCAAAATGCAGATAAAAGATTCCAAAGATCTACAGATGAGATCTTGAAAATGGTCTATAGAAGACAAAGAAAAATTTTTCAGTGAAAGCCAGAGAAGAAAAACATCAGAAAAATATATATATAAAAAAACAATGTGATTAGCCCACCAAGCAATTTAATTGAAAAAAGCCAAAAGATAAAGAGTCATTTGATCTACCTATTTATCCTTTTTTACAGCACTGGTCCGAGATTGAAATACAAGATAAAGAGTCATGTAATGTACCTATTAAACCTTTCTGCAACACTAGTCCGGGATTGAAACGCAAGACTAGCTCAAAAACACAAGGTTAGCTGCAAATAAAAAACTACGCACTGCATATTTATAATAGAAAAACAGCGCTCAAATGAAACAAAAATGATAAATATGATAAAACGCTGCGGAATCAGAGGCGCGAGCCGCATGTATTGGAAAAAAACGCGAGACACGTACCTTGAGAAAGACCGTTGTACAAGTGGACCGTCTGACACAGTGATTTCAGCAGTTATAATAAAAGAAAGATTGAGCTACACGACACTTTAAATAGCCAAAATAGCGCGTAAATTCTAGAAGATGCTGATATCAGCTGATACAAAAAGTGAAAACAGTGAAAACAGAACGCTGTATAACCGTCCGTACGTCTAGCATACGTAAAATAGGCGGAAATGCGTCATCGCGTACCTCAAAGTATGTGTATGTGGAGAAGTGAGGTTTAAGCGCTATTTTGCCGTCCATGCGTTTGGAATACGTAAAATAGGCGATATGCGTCATTACGTTGCACAAAAACATTTTTTAAATATATATATATGAAAATGTGGAGCAGTTAAATAAATTGATCAAATTAAAGTGCTGTCGATATTAAATGAGATGCTAATCATCATGGAAATGAAGTGGAACTTTTTAAAAAACAAACCATACTAATGAAATGAATATATAAAAATATGTGTTAGACAATATATATATTATTAAAGGATGCAAATATTAAATGTGAGAAAAAATGGATGAAAAAAATATAATTAAAAAAGGCAAAAATATATTATTAAGGGATGAAAAAATAATTAAAAAAGGTCAAAAATATGTATATATGTAAAGGAATAATGAGTAGACAAAAATAAATGAAACAAAAAATTTGAAATTAAAAATTACTTAAATTGAATTAAAAGGTATTTTTGAATAATGGATCCCAATTTAAAAACCTAAAATATCCCATGTATGTATAATGAGATGCAATTAAATATCCTAAAAAATCTCATGTATGAATGATGAATATATCAATCAGAAAAATGAATCTATAATGAGTATGGTATCAAAACCAATGGATAAGTGTACACAAAACATGGTAAAGTATAAATGAGATCATATCAATCATAACATGTATGAATGTTAAATGCATTGTCATGAGAAATCACAAAAAAAATGTCAAAAACAAAAAAATAATAAATATACATAGAACTGTAATTCAATAATAGCCAAAATAATATGACTTGTGTAATAACACAAAAGATAACTATGCTCAAAAAAAATTTTTTCAGATGAAAAATACCAATTAAAAAATCCTTATCTATATTTGCATAAATAAGACATGACAGCAACTAAATTTAAAGAAGTGTTCAAACTATAAGAATGGGCGAAAGTCTATCTCATTGTTCAGGCCATTTGGACTAATAGTATTTAAATCATAAATTAATCTTTGTTCTTCCTGAAGTATAAGTTAATCAAGGTCACCTCCCCTCCATTTACTAGTAAATGTCTTAAACACCAGATACTTAATATCTGCTATGGTGTGATTAGTCGTATGCCAGTGTTGAACCAAAGGTGCAGATTGGATATTCCTTGATATGAAGCTTCTATGTTCAATGATACGTGTTTTAATGGATCTAATAGTTTTACCCACGTATAGCAGAGAACATGGGCATTGAATAATATAAATTACGTGAGTAGTGTTACAATTTGAAGAATGTTTTAACGCAAAAGGTTTATTGGTAATGGGATGAATGAAGCAAGTAGTCTCTATACAGAGGTCACATACACTGCATCGTCCACATCTTCTGTGTCCTAAATAGAGGCTATCCAAAGGATCCCTTATTTCTGGCAAAGTGGAGGGAACTAAGTATTCTTTTAAATTCCTGTTTCTTGAATATGCAATTACTAATTCTTTATTATTGAAGCAGTCGAGACCCTCCAGTATGTGCCAGTGTTTCCGTATGGACTTGGCGATGTACTTAGACAAAAAAGAGTATTTAAGTGTACAAACAATATCTGGATTATTCTTTTGTCGGTTGGGTTGAAGAAGTTCTTCACGGTTCTGGGCTAAAGCTTTGGTATATCCAGCTTCGATATGTTTCTGAGGATACCCTCTAGCAGAGAATCTATTGCTCATAGATGCAGCTTGTAGATTGAATTCCTCAAAGTCTGTGCATATCCGGCGAAGACGGAGAAACTGACATAAAGGAAGATTACTTTTTAATTTAGGGTTATGATAGCTGGAGTAATGCAAAAATGTATTCCGGTCAGTAGGCTTCTTATATATGGTGGTGTTAAATAAGTAATCATCTTTCCGAATGATAAGGTCCAAAAAATTAATCTGGTGATTATTGTAGTCAGATTTAAATTTGAGATTAGGGTCCCGAGCATTGATCCAATCAAAAAAAGAATGTAGAGTATCTTCGCTTCCCTGCCACAGGATGAAGATGTCATCTATATAACGACGATAAATCTTGATGTTTTCTTTAAATGGATGTGATGTCAAATGTTGTTTCTCAAAATCTCCGACATAAAGATTGGCTATGTCAGGAGCCATACTTGAGCCCATAGCTGTGCCTTTTATTTGTTGGTAAAAATTCCTTTCGAAACCGAAGTAATTCTGTGTAAGTGCAATAGTTGCACATGTCAAAATCAAATGATTAGGGATACGTCTATGTGTTGATCTGCCTTGTAATGTATTTTCAATAATTCTGAGAGCTTCCATCTGCGGAATATTAGTGTATAATGATTCTATGTCCATTGTAACAAGTATAGTATCCATAAGTGGACCCTCATAATCTTGCAAGATGTTTATCATATGAGTAGTGTCTTGGATGAATGATGGTATTAATGGTACAAATGGTCTCAAGAAAAAATCCATGAATATGGACAAGGGTTCTAAAATTGACCCATTGCCTGAAATGATTGGTCTCCCTGGAGGGTTAATGAGTGATTTATGTATTTTTGGTAATACATAGATGGTTGGAATGGTTGGGTGTGAAACTTGTAGGAAGTCCTTCTCTTTTTGTGTAATGAAACCCATCCTGGATACAATGTCAATAAGTTCTTTGATGTCCTTTTGTATGTCCATCGTGGGATCCTTATCCAAAGGCACATAGAACTCACGATCATTCAGTTGTCTCTTGATTTCATTGATGTAATCGGTCCTGTTGATGATCACAATTCCTCCACCCTTGTCGGCGGGTTTGATGACAATATCATGATTATTTGCTAATTCTCTGATAACCTGATGCTCAGTTGTACTGATGTTATAGTGTCGTGGTTTTTTGTTCCTTTCAAATTTCTTAATATCTTTTTCCACACACGAATGGAACGCTGTTATCAGAGGATGTGATTGACCTGGAGGTATCCATGTTGATGGTTTTTTGACCACCGATATATCCTGGTAAGGAGTTATTGATTTGGAGAATGTGTGTATAATCTGTAGTTTCCGTTGGAATTTAAAGAGATCAACACGCGTATTAAAAGCATTATATCCAGCTGTGGGGACAAACGATAACCCTTTCTTAAGAATACCTTCTTCAACCCCTGTTAAAATATGATTGGATAAATTGAAAATAAAAGTGGACTCTTCTAATATTGGTTGTGAAACCGATTGTTGGATCGATCCCTGTATTGGTACTGCTGAGGTGGACCCAGTCTTCCTCTGCCTCTGCCTCTTCCTCTTCCTCTTTGGAATGACCTGTCCTGGGGCATTCTTTGTGGTGCATGATTGATGTCCTTCTTCCACAGTTCTTCTAAAAAAAGGTCAGTATGGGATACTGATTGGAGTACTTGTCGGTGTACTGGAGAGGTGTCATGTGCTGACGAATGTCTAGAGTGACCCGGAAGATGAGGGCGAGAAAAAGGGCTGCCCAAGGGGGAGGTATAAAGGTCACAGGAGTCACTCCTAATACGCTTGTGTCTATGTTCGACCGGATGATGTTCAGTTACATGTTCGACCGGATGATGTACAGTGACATCTGCAGGTGGAATGTGTCTGATGTTAGTCTGTGACCTTGGGACATGAATATTTTTGAACTTATTGTTACTTGTAAAATATGGTTTAGCCTTAGAGAATGGATATACTGAACCCTTTTTATAATCTAACTCATCTCTCCTAAATTTGCTATTCTTAGTTTCTTTCGTGTCATTTCTAAACTTGGCTATTTTGCTATCAACGCCTTTAAGTACCTCATCAAAATGAGGATCCTGAGTATGTAAAACATCCAATTTAGTAACAAGTGTATCCTTAAGGGCTTTACTCTTTGCCTGTGAAGCTTCTGCAATGAGGATCATAAGATCCAAACTGCATTTATTTAAAATAGCACACCACTTGTCTAAAAAGTCCTGATTATCTAGAAACATTGTGGGTGCTTTTGAAATTCTAAGGCCTCTAGGAATACGCCTAGTTTTGCAATAATTAAGCATGGTAAAAAAATGCAATTCGTTCCTAACGATATTCTTCTTAATGTTCACAATGTCCAACCATTGTTGCATCAACGATATTTCTGGTGGTGGATGATGTTCCTCTTCCTGATCCAATTGTTGTAAAAGTTGGTTTAGATGGTCATCGCTAAAACTTAAAACATTGGTCCAGCTTTGGAATGCCATGGCAGAGTCCCGGTGCTATAGTCTAAAGAGAATCCACAAAAGGTGGAGAACTCAATAGATCCCACGAGGCGTGAACCGAAAAATAAAAAGGTGGGAAAATAAGCCAGGCTATCCAAAGAATGGAACCAAATAATCTTTACTTAAAAAACAAAATTTAATAATCTTCAAACAAATAATAATATAACAATAACACATTAAAATTGACTCGACACAACGTTGTGTTTCGGCCGAATGGCCTACATCAGGAGTCTATAGACATAAACAAAACAGTAAATAAATAAATTAAGCATATAGAAATAAATATTAACAATATGGAACAAAAATTATACTAAAAGAGGAACATATATAAATTATCAAATAATGAAAATCTATAAATATAAAACCCAATAAAAACTATACATGTATATATACGTATATGCCAAACAATATGTTGAACGAACTTTATAAGGGAAAAACAAATCAAAATATACATACATGGGGGTAAAAATTGAATAAAAAAACTAACCTTATCTATCAAATTGAAATTAAATATAGCACATCAAAGGAATCTCAAAATGCAGATAAAAGATTCCAAAGATCTACAGATGAGATCTTGAAAATGGTCTGTAGAAGACAAAGAAAACTTTTTCAGTGAAAGCCAGAGAAGAAAAACATCAGAAAAATATATATATAAAAAAACAATGTGATTAGCCCACCAAGCAATTTAATTGAAAAAACCAAAAGATAAAGAGTCATTTGATCTACCTATTTATCCTTTTTTACAGCACTGGTCCGAGATTGAAATACACAGTGCTTTTTTTGTAGAAAAAAAGGTGCCGGTACTCATTGTGGGCGGGGTCACCACACATGGCACCGCCACTATTATAGCCACACCCACATTAGCCACACCCCTTTTACCAGCCATGGCGCATATAAACAGACATCATTGAAAATATTATACTAGTATAGGAGAAAAAATAATGTGATTTTTTTTCATTATAAATAATTTCTGTAAGCTCTTACAGCTCCGGTATACCCAGTGCAAAATAAGACAAATTCCAAACACTAAAATGAAAATAAAATGATTTTTTCTACCTTTGTTGTCTGGTGACTTTGTTTTTCTATCCATATTGGTCCCAGTCTCTGATTCTGCTGCTCTCTATCTGTTCTCTTAACTCCGTTTCCAGGGCTTTCTTTCCATTTATTTCTTTACTTTCCTCCTTTCTTCTTCTTTTGTTGCCCTGCATCCATAAGTAAAAGCTGGGTCCTCCTCCATGGAATTGACTGGAGGAGGTATAACATGGATCCAGCTTTTGCCTATTTTCTCCATCCATGTGCAGTTTTTCTCCTCTTCCCTTTCCCTCATCTCCATCCATGTGCATCTTCTTTTTTCTTTCCTCCCCTCCATTCATGTCCAGCACTTCTCCTCTCTCTTCCCCTCCATCCATGTCCAGCATTTCTCATCTCTCTTCCCTCCTCTATATCCATATAAAGCAATAATTCTCTCTCCCCTCTCCTCCATCCAAGTCAGCATTTCTCCTCTCTCCTAGCCAACTCCTCCATCCATGTCCAGCAATTCTCCTCTATCTCCTGCTCTCCTCTCCATCCATTTCTAGCATTTCTCCTCTCTCTCCTCTCATCCATGTCCAGCAATTCTCTCTTCCCTGTCCAGTGATTCTCCTCTCTCCCCTCCATGTCCAGCAATTCTCTCTTCCCTGTCCTCCCCTCCCCGTCCAGCAATTCTCCTCTCTCCCCTCCATGTCCAGCAATTCTATCTTGCCTGCCCTCCCCTCCATGATCAGCAATTATCTCATCCCTGCCCTCCCATCAATGTCCAGCAATTCTCTCTCCCCTGCCCTTCCCTCCCATCCCATGTCCAGCAATTCTCTCTCCCCTGCCCTTCCCTCCCATGTCCAGCAATTCTCTGTCCCCTGCCCTTCACATGTCCAGCAATTCTCTCTCCCTTGCCCTTCCCTCCCAGCCCATCCAATGTCCAGCAATTCTCTCTCCCCTGCCCTTCCCATGTCCAGCAATTCTCTCTCCCCTGCCCTTCCCATGTCCAGCAATTCTCTCTCCCTTGCCCTTCCCTCCCATCCCATTGATTTCCAGCAATTCTCTCTCCCCTGCCCTTCCCTCCCATCCTATTGATTTCCAGCAATTCTCTCTCCCCTGCCCTTCCCTCCCATCCCATGTCCAATTCTCTCTCCCCTGCCCTTCCCATTTCCAGCAATTCTCTCTCCCCTGCCCTTCCCTCCCATCCCATGTCCAGCAATTCTCTCTCCCCTGCCCTTCCCTCCCATCCCATTGATTTCCAGCAATTCTCTCTCCCCTGCCCTTCCCTCCCATCCCATGTCCAGCAATTCTCTCTACCCTGCCCTTCCCATGTCCAGCAATTCTCTCTCCCTTGCCCTTCCCTCCCATCCCATCCTATGTCCAGCAATTCTCTCTCCCCTGCTCTTCCCTCCCATCCCATTGATTTCCAGCAGTTCTCTCTCCCCTGCCCTTCCCTCCCATTATTTCCAGCGATTCTCCGCCTCTCCCCTGCCCTCCCATCGACGTGCAGCGATTTTTCTGTCCCTCCCCTGCCCTCACCTCTCTCATATCCAGCGATTCTTCGTCCCTCAACGTCCTCCTTCACTGCCTGCCAGCCAGCGTCGGACTCAGAAGCGAACGGTGCAGGCAGCGATTGGCTGGCAGCGTCGTAGCTTCCCTCTGCATGTCCCGCCTACAACTTCCTGTTTACGCATAGGCGGGACTTGCAGAGGGAAGCTACGACGCTGCCAGCCAATCGCTGCCTGCACCGTTCGCTTCTGAGTCCGACTGGCTGACAGGCAGTGAAGGAGGACGTTGAGGGACGAAGAATCGCTGGATATGAGAGAGGTGAGGGCAGGGGAGGGACGGAAAAATCGCTGCACGTCGATGGGAGGGCAGGAGAGAGGCGGAGAATCGCTGGAAGTAATGGGAGGGGAGGGGAGGAGGAGAAAAAGGTGCCGGTACGCCGTACCGTTGCGTACCGGCACAAAAAAAGCACTGGAAATACAAGATAAAGAGTCATGTAATGTACCTATTAAACCTTTCTGCAACACTAGTCCGGGATTGAAACGCAAGACTAGCTCAAAAACACAAGGTTAGCTGCAAATAAAAAACTACGCACTGCATATTTATAATAGAAAAACAGCGCTCAAATGAAACAAAAATGATAAATATGATAAAACGCTGCAGAATCAGAGGCGCGAGCCGCATGTATTGGAAAAAAACGCGAGACACGTACCTTGAGAAAGACCGTTGTACAAGTGGACCGTCTGTCACAGTGATTTCAGCAGTTATAATAAAAGAAAGATTGAGCTACACGACACTTTAAATAGCCAAAATAGCGCGTAAATTCTAGAAGACGCTGATATCAGCTGATACAAAAAGTGAAAACAGTGAAAACAGAACGCTGTATAACCGTCCGTACGTCTAGCATACGTAAAATAGGCGGAAATGCGTCATCGCGTACCTCAAAGTATGTGTATGTGGAGAAGTGAGGTTTAAGCACTATTTTGCCGTCCATGCGTTTGGAATACGTAAAATAGGCGATATGCGTCATTACGTTGCACAAAAACTTTTTTTAAATATATATATATGAAAATGTGGAGCAGTTAAATAAATTGATCAAATTAAAGTGCTGTCGATATTAAATGAGATGCTAATCATCATGGAAATGAAGTGGAACTTTTTAAAAAAACAAACCATACTAATGAAATGAATATATAAAAATATGTGTTAGACAATATATATATTATTAAAGGATGCAAATATTAAATGTGAGAAAAAATGGATGAAAAAAATATAATTAAAAAAGGCAAAAATATATTATTAAGGGATGAAAAAATAATTAAAAAAGGTCAAAAATATGTATATATGTAAAGGAATAATGAGTAGACAAAAATAAATGAAACAAAAAATTTGAAATTAAAAATTACTTAAATTGAATTAAAAGATATTTTTGAATAATGGATCCCAATTTAAAAACCTAAAATATCCCATGTATGTATAATGAGATGCAATTAAATATCCTAAAAAATCTCATGTATGAATGATGAATATATCAATCAGAAAAATGAATCTATAATGAGTATGGTATCAAAACCAATGGATAAGTGTACACAAAACATGGTAAAGTATAAATGAGATCATATCAATCATAACATGTATGAATGTTAAATGCATTGTCATGAGAAATCACAAAAAAAATGTCAAAAACAAAAAAATAATAAATATACATAAATATACATAGAACTGTAATTCAATAATAGCCAAAATAATATGACTTGTGTAATAACACAAAAGATAACTATGCTCAAAAAAATTTTTTTCAGATGAAAAATACCAATTAAAAAATCCTTATCTATATTTGCATAAATAAGACATGACAGCAACTAAATTTAAAGAAGTGTTCAAACTATAAGAATGGGCGAAAGTCTATCTCATTGTTCAGGCCATTTGGACTAATAGTATTTAAATCATAAATTAATCTTTGTTCTTCCTGAAGTATAAGTTAATCAAGGTCACCTCCCCTCCATTTACTAGTAAATGTCTTAAACACCAGATACTTAATATCTGCTATGGTGTGATTAGTCGTATGCCAGTGTTGAACCAAAGGTGCAGATTGGATATTCCTTGATATGAAGCTTCTATGTTCAATGATACGTGTTTTAATGGATCTAATAGTTTTACCCACGTATAGCAGAGAACATGGGCATTGAATAATATAAATTACGTGAGTAGTGTTACAATTTGAAGAATGTTTTAACGCAAAAGGTTTATTGGTAATGGGATGAATGAAGCAAGTAGTCTCTATACAGAGGTCACATACACTGCATCGTCCACATCTTCTGTGTCCTAAATAGAGGCTATCCAAAGGATCCCTTATTTCTGGCAAAGTGGAGGGAACTAAGTATTCTTTTAAATTCCTGTTTCTTGAATATGCAATTACTAATTCTTTATTATTGAAGCAGTCGAGACCCTCCAGTATGTGCCAGTGTTTCCGTATGGACTTGGCGATGTACTTCTGATGTTTTTCTTCTCTGGCTTTCACTGAAAAATTTTTCTTTGTCTTCTACAGACCATTTTCAAGATCTCATCTGTAGATCTTTGGAATCTTTTATCTGCATTTTGAGATTCCTTTGATGTGCTATATTTAATTTCAATTTGATAGATAAGGTTAGTTTTTTTTATTCAATTTTTACCCCCATGTATGTATATTTTGATTTGTTTTTCCCTTATAAAGTTCGTTCAACATATTGTTTGGCATATATGTATATATACATGTATAGTTTTTATTGGGTTTTATATTTATAGATTTTCATTATTTGATAATTTATATATGTTCCTCTTTTAGTATAATTTTTGTTCCATATTGTTAATATTTATTTCTATATGCTTAATTTATTTATTTACTGTTTTGTTTATGTCTATAGACTCCTGATGTAGGCCATTCGGCCGAAACACAACGTTGTGTCGAGTCAATTTTAATGTGTTATTGTTATATTATTATTTGTTTGAAGATTATTAAATTTTGTTTTTTAAGTAAAGATTATTTGGTTCCATTCTTTGGATAGCCTGGCTTATTTTCCCACCTTTTTATTTTTCGGTTCACGCCTCGTGGGATCTATTGAGTTCTCCACCTTTTGTGGAATCTCTTTAGACCATGGGACAATGGGGCAGGAGTGTACCTCCCTCACTCTTTCCCCTAGGAGAAGCTTCCTGAAAGAAGAGAATTAAAGAGTAAAATCTGGAGAGCCTTGTATACCAATGCCCGTAGTACGGGAAACAAACTTCTAGATCTTGAGGCTACAATGATGGAAGCAGACTTGGATTTAGTGGTGGTCACAGAGACAGCATGGTTTTACCGGAGGGAAATCGTGCCAAACGAATCTCATTGAATTCTTTGATTGGGTAACTGCAGAATTAAATCATCGACATGCTATAGACGTAATCTACTTAGATTTTAGCAAAGCTTTTGACACGATTCCCCACAGGAGGCTCTTAAATAAACTTGATGGGCTGAAGATAGGTCCCGAAGTGGTGAACTGGATTAGGAGCTGGTTGACGGACAGACGACAGAGGGTGGTGGTGAATGGAGTTCGCTCGGAGGAGGGAAAGGTGAGTAGTGGAGTGCCTCAGGGATCGGTGCTGGGGCCGATTCTGTTCAATATATTTGTGAGTGACATTGCCGAAGGGTTAGAAGGTACATTTTGCCTATTTGCGAATGATACTAAGATTTGTAACAGAGTGGACACCCAGGAGGGAGTGGAAAACATGAAAAAAGATCTGCGGAAGCTAGAAGAATGGTCTAAGGTTTGGCAGTTAAAATTCAATGCGAAAAAATGCAAAGTGATGCACCTAGGGAGTAGAAACCCACGAGAGACTTATGTGTTATGCGGTGAGAGTCTGATATGTACTGAGGGGGAGAGGGATCTTGGGGTGATAGTATCCGAGGATCTGAAGGCGACGAAACAGTGTGACAAGACGGTGGCCGTAGCGAGAAGGTTGCTAGGCTGTATAGAGAGAGGTGTGACCAGCAGAAGAAAGGAAATGTTGATGCCGTTGGTGAGGCCCCACCTGGAGTATTGTGTTCAGTTTTGGAGGCCGTACTTTGCTAAGGATGTAAAAAAAATTGAAGTGGTGCAAAGAAAAGCTACGAGAATGGTATGGGATTTGCGTTACAAGTCGTATGAGGAGAGACTTGCTGACCTGAACATGAATACCCTGGAGGAAAGGAGGCACGGGAGTGATATGATACAGACGTTCAAATATTTGAAAGGTATTAATCCGCAAACAAATCTATTCCGGAGATGGGAAGGCGGTAGAACGAGAGGACATGAAATGAGATTGAAAGGGGGCATACTCAAAAAAGATGTCAGGAAGTATTTTTTCTCAGAGAGAGTGGTGGATGCTTGGAATGCCCTCCCGCGGGAGGTGGTGGAGAGGAAAACAGTAACGGAATTCAAACATGCGTGGGATATACATAAAGGAATCCTGTGCAGAAGGAATGGATCCTCAGAAGCTTAGCCGAAATTGGGTGGTGGAGCCGGTGGGAGGAAGAGGGATTGGTGGTTGGGAGGCGAAGATAGTGGTGGGCAGACTTATACGGTCTGTACCAGATCCGGTGGTTGGAGGCGGGACTGGTGGTTGGGAGGTGGGGAATAGTGCTGGGCAGACTTATACGGTCTGTGCCAGAGCCGGTGGTGGGAGGCGGGGCTGGTGGTTGGGAGGAGGGGATAGTGCTGGGCAGACTTATACGGTCTGTGCCCTGAAAAAGACAGGTACAAATCAAGGTAAGGTATACACATGAGTTCATCTTGTTGGGCAGACTGGATGGACCGTGCAGGTCTTTTTCTGCCGTCACCTACTATGTTACTATGTTACGTGGTTCACGGAGAACTATGACTGGGGTGCTGCTATACCTGGCTATAAAATATATTCAGGAAGGACAGAGTAGGAAAAAAGGGTTGAGGTGTTGCATTATATGCTAAGAATGATATCCAAGTGACATAACTGCAGGACATGTGGGGTATGGAAGAAGTGCTGTGGGTTAAACTGGAAAGAGGGAAAGGAACATGTGTCTATATCAGAGTGATATACAGTCCACCCTCAAAGTCGGAGGAAATGGACAGGGACTTAATTGAAGACATCCGCATGATAGCTAGGAAAGAGGAAATACTACTGATAGGTGACTTCAATATGCCGGATGTTGATTGGGGTGTCCTGGCTATGGGGTTGTCTAGAAGCAAAGAAATCTTAGATTCCCTACAGGAAGAATTGTTCCAGCAGTGGGTAATGTAACCGATTCGGGATGGAGCTATTCTGGACCTGGTGCTTACAAATGGAGAGTATGTTTCTGACTTCAAGGTGGCAGACCATTTGGCGTCTAGTGATCATCGTATGGTATGGTTCAATATTAAAACTGAAATCCAGGACCTTCAATCTCGAATGAGCCCTCTCTTTTAAGGAACTAACTTTGCCAAGATGGGGGAATTTCTCAAGAAACAGTTAGCGAGATTGGAACAGCTGAAGGATGTAGAACAGCAATGGACAAGACTGAAAGGAGCTAAATTAAAGGCAACTAACCTTTATGTTAGAAAATTACATAAAAGTAAGCGGAAAAGAAGGCCTCTCTGGTACTCAAATGTAGTGGCTGAAAAGATAAGGGTAAGGAGGCTAGCCTTCGCACGTTATAAGACGACTCAGAAAGATGAAGATAGGAGAGAATTCCTAAATATGCGAAGAGAAGCTGGAAAAGCTATCAGGAAAGTGAAGAGGCAAATGGAGGAAAAGACAGCTAATATGGTAAAATTGTGGGATAAAGCAAAGATACTTACCTGTAGCAGGTATTCTCCGTGGACAGCAGGCTGATTGTTCTCACATGTGGGTCGACGTCTGCATTGGCCCAGGAATCAGCATTTTGCAAGCAAAATATAAACAAAGTTTTGCCAGAGTCTTCTGGTGTGCATGCAGCGCACCGTGCATGCACTGATGACTTCTCACCTGTCACGTGAGCGTGCCTCCTCAGTTTAATCAAAAAGCAACAACTCCAAAGGGGAGCTGGGCGGGTTTGTGAGAACAATTAGCCTGCTGTCCTTGGAGAATACCTGCTACAGGTAAGTATTTTCGCTTTCTCCGAGGACAAGCAGGCTGCTTGTTCTCACATGTGGGGTATCCCTAGCAACCAGGCTCACTCAAAACAATGAACATTGGTCAATTGGGCCTCGCAACAGCGAGGACATAACATACACTGGCCTGAAACCATAAACAACTAACTGGGAGTACAGCCTGGAACAGAACAAAAATGGGTCTAGGGGGGTGGAGTTGGATTCTAAACCCCAAACAGATTCTGCAGCACTGATTGCCCAAACCGATTGTCGCATTGGGTATCCTGCTGAAGGCAGTAGTGAGATGTGAATATGTGGACAGATAACCACATTGCAGCCTTGCAAATCTCTTCAATGGAGGCTGACTTTAAGTGAGCCACTGACGCAGCCATGGCTCTGACATTATGAGCCGTGACATGGCCCTCTAGAGTCAGCCCAGCTGGAAATGCAATCTGCTAGCCAATTGGAGATTGTCTGTTTTCCGATGGCGACTCCCCTCCTGTTGGGATCGAAAGAAAGAAACAACTGGGCGGACTGTCTGAAGGGCTTTGTCCGTAAAAGGCCAATGCTCTCTTGCAGTCAAAGGTATGCAAACCAGTGGTGTAGGAAGGGGGGGCAGTGGGGCGGTCCGCCCTGGGTGCATGCCACTGGGGGGGGGGGGTGTTGGCTCCGCTGGTTCCCTGCTCCCTCTGCTCCGGAACAGGTTACTTCCTGTTCCGGGGCAGAGAGAGAGCAGGGAACCAGCGGAGCTGATTCAGCTCCCAGCGACGTGCGCTCGGGGCGGACCGGCCCTCCCACCCCCCCTTCCTATGCTACCGGTAAGAATGCACTCCGGGGGGGGGGGGGGTTGTCGCGCCGAGGGGGGGGGGGCATGCTGCACTCGGAGGGGGGGGTGCGCAGCAGCGAACTGCCCCGGGTGGCAGCCGCCCTCGCTACGGCATTGATGCAAACTGCTTTCGCCAGCCGGTTTCTGAAAGCCTTTAGAGTGTTCCAGATTGCTTGCAATTCCAGGAGATTGATCTGAAGACCTTTTTCCTGAAAGGACCAGGCTCCTTGAGTGTGAAGCCCATCTACATGAGCTCCCCACCCCAGGAGAGATGCATCCGTCTTCAGCACTTTTCGTGGCTGAGGAATTTGGACTGGACGTCCCAAGGTCAAATTGGATCGAATCGTCCACCACTGCAAAGAATTCCGGAAGTCGGTGGACAGTTGGATTACATCCTCTAGTCTCCCCGCAGCTTGATACCACTGGGAAGCTAGGGTCCATTGAGCTGATCTCATGAGTAGGCGTGCCATGGGAGTCACATGAACTATGGAGGCCATGTGCCCCAGAAGTTTCAACATCTGCTGAGCCGTGATCTGTTGAGACGCTCAAACTATGGACACCAGGGACAGGAGGTTGTCTGCCCTTGTCTCGGGAAGATAAGCTCGAGCTGTCTTTGTGTTCAACAGAGCCCCAATGAATTCCAACTTTTGAACTGGGGTGAGATGGGACTTGGAGTAATTGATTACGAACCCCAGTAGTTCTAACACCTGAATAGTCATTCGCATGGACTGTAGAGCGCCTGCCTCTGAGGTGCTCTTCACCAGCCAATCGTTGAAATAAGCGAACACATGCACTCCCAGTCTGCGTAGCGACGCTGCGACTACCGCTAGGCACTTTGTGCACACTCTGGGCGCAAAGGGCAGTACACAGTACTGAAAGTGCTGAGTTCCCAGCCGAAATCGAAGATACTTCCTGTGAGCTGGGAGTATCGAGATGTGTGTATAAGCATCCTTTAAGTCCAGAGAGCATAGCCAATCGTTTTCTTGAATCATGGGAAGAAGGGTGGGCAGGGAAACCATCCTGAACTTTTCTCGGACTAGACATTTGTTCAGGGCCCTTAGGTCTAGGATGGGACGCATCCCCCCCTGTTTTCTTTTGCACAAGGAAGTACCTGGACTAGAATCCCAGCCCTTCTTCCCCTGGTGGAATGGGTTCGACCCAGGGGCATAGCCAGACTCCCAATTTTGGGTGGGCCTGGGCCCAAGATGGGTGGGCAGAAGAACCCCGCGTTGTCCCACAAGTGATTTGGTCTCTCCCTCTTTTGCCTGCATGCCATATGGTCTCTCAAACATCCCCCTCCCCCGCATACCTTTTAAATAGGGAAAGGGAATTGGGACTTGATATATAGCAGATTTTCACCAGCAACGAGCAGCAACTAATACACACTGCTCATGTTGGCCCACAGTCTTCCCTCTGATGCAACTTCCTGTTTCCGCCTAGGCAGGAATACATCAGAGGGAAGGCTGTGGGGGCTGGTGCGAGCAGTATTTATCAGTCATTGCAGGCAAAGATCTGCTAGTTACAAGGTATGCAGGAGGGACAGTTGTTAGGAGTTTTCAGCTGGTGGGGCTTGGGGATCCCTGCCAGCCACATCATAGGTGTGGTGCTACTGGGTGGGCCTGAGCCCAAAGTGGGTGGGCCTGGGCCCACCAAGGCCCACCCGTGGCTACGCCACTGACTACCGCACTGGCCTTTAGAAGGGTGGAGATTTCCTCTGCAAGTACCTGCTTGTGCTGGGAGCTGTAAGAATGAGCTCCCAGTGGGCAATTTGGAGGTTTGGATTTCAGATTGAGGGTGTATCCTAACCGGCCTATTTGAAGAACCCACTGGTCGGAGGTTATAAGAGGTCACCTTTGGTGAAAAAAGATCAACCTCCCTCCAATCGGTAAGTCATCCTGTACGGACACTTTTATCTAGGCTATGCTTAACTGGAGCCAGTCAAAAGCTCATCCCTTGCTTTTGCTGGGGAGCCATGGGGCCTTAGACGCACACTGTTGACGAAAACGAGTGCGCTGGGGCGGAGCCTGGGCAGGCTGCCGAGAAGCAGGAGTGTACCTACGCCTAGGATAGGAATAGGGAGCACTCCTCTTTCCCCCCAAAATACCTCCTAGATGAGGAGGCAGTAGCAGAAGGCGCCCGGTGGGAGAGAGAATCCATAGCATCATTATGCTTCTTGATCCTCTACTTTTTCACCAAAAAGGTTGTCCCCCCAGCAAGGAACATCCACCATTCACTGCTGGACCGAATGATCCAGGTCAGAGATACGCAGCCATGAGAGTCTGCGCGCATCACTATACCCTGAGTAGCAATCCTGGATGTTACATCAAAAGTGTCAAACGTACCCCTGGCCAGGAACTTTCGACACGCCTTCTGCTGCCTGACCACCTGGCGAAAAGGCTCTGCCAGATCCACAGGGAGTGCATCAACCAAGCTCGACAGTTGCTGTATCGAGTCCCGCAAGTGTACGCTCGTGAAGAGCTGGTAAGACTGAATTTTGGCGGCGAGCATAGCGACCTGATATGTCTTCCTCCCCAAAGAATCAAGAGTTGTAGCTTCTCTGCCTGGGAGCACCGAAGCTAAGTCTCTAGTACTCCTGGCTCTCTTGAGGGCGGAGTCCACCACCATGGAATTGTGGGGTAACTGGGACCTCAGCAATCCAGGTTCACTGTGGATCCGATACTGGGATTCAGCTTTCTTCGGGATCACAGGGCCAGACAGAGGGGCCGACCAGTATCTTATGTAGCTTATGCAGAGGAACTGTCACAGCCTCTTTAGGTGGAGAAGAATAATCCAGGACCTCGAGCATCTCAGCCCTGGGCTCATCCTCAACCTCCACAGGGAAGGGAATAGCTGTAGCCATTTCCCGGACAAAAGAGGAAAAGGACAGACTCTCCGGTGGAGATTAGTCTCCTTTCTGGCGGAGGGGAAGGATCAGAGGGAATCCGAAAGGACATCAGAAAAGTATCTGGGATCTTCCTCTGATTCCCACGAGCGCACCTCCTCAGTATCAGATAAAGCCTGTGTTAAGGTGCTTCGACACTGAACCTGCATCGATGCCAAGGAGCGATGTCCTCTATGACGATGTCGAGAGGCCGACGCCCGGTACAACTGTGGCGAAGCTCCCTCCACCAACGTCGAAGGGGAGTCGACCTGGGTGGCAGCCGATGCCGATGCCGCAGGTGGCACCGCCGTCGGGGACCTCACCACAGGTGAAGGGCCAGACACCACTGTAGCAGACGGTACAGAAGGCGCAAGAACCTCCGACACCGAAGCTGACTGGCGCAGCAATACTTACAGAAGTTCTGGAAACAAGGCCCGGATGCGCTCGTCGAGAGCTGCCATCGGAGAAGGCTGTGGGGTCGATGGAACAGGCGGTGCCAGAATTCGTGGAGGCTCGGGAGCAGGCACTGGGCTGCTAGGAGACCGACGCATCAGCACCTCCTGTATCGAGGGGGAGCGATCCTCTTGGCGCCGACGCTTCTCGGGTGCCGACTCTCTCGACGCTCTGGAGCTCCCGGTACCATGTGTCGAAGGAGAACAATGACGGTGCTTCTTCGCCTTTACTCGATGCCCGTCATCGAGACTCCTTGGTACCGACAAGGAGGATGTGGCATCCTCACATCTCCTTGGGGCCGGGTCCGATGAAGGTTGGTCCTGGGGGGCCTGCATAACAGGAGGCCTCGAGACAGGTGGAGACCCACTCGACATCTCACTGCTCCCAGCGCGAGTGGTCTCTCAGCAGCCATTACCTCTCTTCCCGACATCGATGCTCCTTTCGATGTCGACGCCGCCAACCTCAGTACCAATGTCGATGTAGAAGGACCCGGACCAAGCCCCAAAAAGCTTCTCTCATTGGGCTTCTCAAGACGCATGAGTCCATTTCTTCATATGAAGACAGACTTCAAGCGGCTGGGCTATGGTCGGGCCCAAGGCACTAGATACACCAGGCATGGGTATCAGTACCTGAGATGGTCCGGTAGCACCGAGTACAACGTTTGAAGCCGCTGGGTGTCTTCGATGACATGGAAGGAAAAACGGCTTCGGCGAAATCTAAAGACGCGATTGTGCCTGTTAAAGAAAAAAGGGGCACAAAACAAAAAGGGGGAAAACCCCGACCGCGCGGCCTAAAGCTGGTCGCATCAAAAAGAAAGAAAACTTAGAAAAGGGGGGAAAAAAACTAAGAGAACTACAGGGATAGTTTTTTTTTTTTTAATAGAAATGACGCTAAAATAGGAAGAAAAAAGCGAAAAAAAGTTGTCAGACTGTGTTCCTGGGCCAAAACGAGGGGAATAAAAAAATTCCTGTTACGTCATCGTGGACAAAAAAGAACTGAGGAGGCACGCTCACGTGATGGGTGGGAAGTCATCCGCGCATGCATGGTGTGCGTTGCACACGTGCCAAAAGACTCTGGCAAAACTTTGTTTATATTTTGCTTTCAAAATGCCGATTTCTAGGCCGACGCAGATGTTGACCCACATGTGAGAACAAGCAGCCTTCTTGTCCTCGGAGAAGACCTTTTTCAGATATGTAAGTGACAAGAGGAAGTGCCATAATAGCATTGTGATGCTCAAAGCTGAGAGATAAATATGTGGAAGATGAAAGGATAAAGCTGAACTGCTTAACAATTATTTTAGCTCTGTGTTCACAAATGAAAGACTGGGGGTAAGGCTGCAGAAAACAAAGGCTAAAGGGGATGGATGGTAGACCAAGACCCATTTACAAAGGACTGTGTTCGTGAGGAGCTTGCCAAACTAAAAATAGAGCGATGGGGCCAGATGGGATACACCCGAGGGTGCTTAAGGAACTCAGAGAAGTTCTGTCGGCTTCGCTGATGGACCTCTTCAATGCTTCCTTAGAAACTGAAGTGGTCCCGGTGGACTGGAGAAGGGCGGATATGGTTCCTTTGCACAAGAGTGGAAGTAAGGAGGAGGTTGGGAATTACAGACCTGTCAGTCTGACCTCGGTGGTGAGTAAGCTAATGGAAACGCTTCTAAAGAGGAGGATTGTGAGATTTCTTGAACTAAATGTAGAGGAGTGTGGTAGCCGTGTTAGTCCACTCTTAAGGTTATCAATAGAAATCAAACAAAATAAAACATGGAAAAGAAAATAAGATGATACCTTTTTTATTGGTCATAACTTAATACATTTCTTGATTAGCTTTCGAAGGTTGCCCTTCTTCGTCAGATCGGAAATAAGCAAATGTGCTAGCTGACAGTGTATATAAGTGAAAACATTCAGGCATTACTATGACAGTCTGACAGGGTGGGAGGATGAGGGTGGGTAGGAGGTATGCATGGGGACATCAAAGCATATCATTGATATTCTAACAGGATGGGTGTGGATAGGTGAGGGGTGGGGTGATCAACAGAGAAATACAGCTTTATGGTTTATAATGGGCTAGGAACCCCAGATCTCCTTCCAAATGAGATATCGCACATTCCAGTTACCCAGCTTTGGACTATTTCTACCTGTTCAACTACCTTCCCCTCCCCCTGCAATACAACTACCTCTCTTCAGATCTCCACCTCCCACAGCCTCCAGATTAAGAAGTCTCTGTATCCTGAACATCTATCTGTGAGTAAATTATCTGTGATTTATTCAATAAAAGAGACTTCATAAAATAATAACCCTGTGCCAGGGTTATACTCCATGATATTGGGGCTTCTAATTACCAAGCTCCAAGAGTCATGACAGTACTTAACAAGGATCTGGGGTTCCTAGCCCATTATAAACCATAAAGCTGGGGGTGATTGTGTCTGATGACATTAAAGCTTCCATACAGGTAGAAAAAGCGACGGTCAAAGCCAGCAGGATGCTTGGGTACATAAATTGATCGAAATCTCACACTCGAAACCCATGTGAAGAATACAACTAAGAAGATGTTCCACTCCATGTGGAGTACAAAGACAGTGGGAGAGTGACCAAGGATACCAAAGACAGGAAGATGTTCCTTAATAAAAGAGTTTATTTGGAGTATGAGGACTCGACACAATGTCATGTTTCGGCCGTTAGGCCTGCATCAGGAGTCTCTTGTGCAAAATGTTGCTGGTCAATGTTGAAGACAGTCTTCAAAGTAGTACATCAATCTTTAAAAAGACTGTTGAAAGCGTAGGCACATGGATCGCAATGACCTTCTGCGTGCGCTGCAAAATATCCATGTGGAAACTCAAAAGAGTAAAACCTTTCTTCCCGAGATCCATTTTTCATAACCTGGTACAGTCAATGGTGCTAAGTCACCTTGACTATTGCAACGCACTCTACGCTGGCTGCAAAGAACAGACTATCAAGAAACTTCAAACAGCCCAGAATACTGCAGGCAGACTCATATTTGGAAAAACAAAATATGAAAGTGCAAAACCACTAAGAGAGAAACTTCACTGGCTCCCACTTAAAGAATGCATCGCGTTCAAGATCTGCACGATTGTTCATAAAATCATTCACGGAGATGCCCCGACCTACATGCTAGACCTCGTGGACCTGCCTCCCAGAAACGCCAAAAGATCAGCCCACACATTTCTTAATCTACACTTCCCCATCTGCTAAGGATTAAAATACAAACTAACACATGTGACCAGCTTTTCCTACATGAGCACGCAGTTGTGGAACGCACTGCCAACTAACCTGAAAACAATCAACGAAATAACTAACTTTTGCAAATCTCTGAAAACCTCTCTCTTCAACAAGGCCTACCACTCCACCCTTATTCTGAAAGTCATATTTCTATAACTGTTTGCTTAGATCTTTTCTGTCATCCTTGATCTTTTTGTAACACCAATTGTATCTTCTACCGTGGAATGGCGATGCCATAACAGGTCTTTGTAAGCCACATTGAGCCTGCAAATAGGTGGGAAAATGAGGGATACAAGTGCAATAAATAATAAAGAGAGGCATGATCAGCAGGAAAAAGGAGGGGATAGTGCCGTTGTATAAGTCTCTGGTGAGGCCCCATTTGGAGTACTACGTGCAGTTCTGGAGACCGCACCTACGGAAAGATATAAACAGGATGGAGTCGGTCCAGAGGGCGGCTACAAAATTAGTAAGCGGTCTTGAACGCAAAGATTATAGGGACAGGCTTATGAACCTCAACATGAATATGCTGGGAGAGAGGAGACATGATAGAGATGTTTAAATATCTCAAGGGCATTTATGTACAGGAAGAGAGCCTTTTTCAAATGAAGGAGAGCTCTGGAATGAGGGGGCATATGACAAAGTTAAGAGGGAATAGGCTTAGGAGTAATCTAAGGAAGTACTATTTCACAGAAAGGGTGGTGGAGGCGTGGAATGGCCTCCTGGTGGAGGATGTGGAGTTGAGGACTGTTCCAGAATTTAAAAAGGCATGGGATAAGCATGTGGGATCACTTAGGAACAGGAAGAATTAGGGGTTACAGAGGATGGGCAGACTGGATGGGTCATATGGCCTTTATCTGCCATCATGTTTCTATGTTTCTATGAAATGATTGCTGCAGCCTTATGGTACTACAAGTAACACGAGGCTGCCGTGTGAGATCACAGCAGCCATTTTCAGGAAACCGCTGCTAGTGGCAGGAGCCAAGGGGAGAGAGGCCTTCAGATAGGGTTACCATATGTCCGGTTTTACACGGACATGTCCTGTTTTTGAGGACATGGCCGGGCAACTGGGTGGGTTTTGCCAGCCTGCCCGTTTGTCTGGATTTCTAGACAAATGGGTAGGTTAGCGGGCGGGCCTAATGGTGTCCTATCCACTCCCCTTACCTTACTCTACTGCCCTGGTGGTCTAGTGACCTCTTCGGGGCAGGAAAGAGCCCCCTCTTTCCTGCCCTGCATTCTCTTCCCCTCGCAATGCTTATGGTCCCGGCGCCAATTCAAAATGGCCACCAAGAGTTGAAGCGGCCTCGCAAGCTATGGTGGAATTGTGAACAACTAGAGGCTGTACAGAGATGGGCTTATCTCCCACACAGTGATGATAAGCTCTAATTGCACTGAGATGGACCCTTACAGAGTTGGTTTTCAAACCAGATTCAGAGAGGTACAGGAGGTATTCAAGCAGTTTTTGTGTAAGAAAAGAGAGAGGGTCTAAGGCCTTGCCCTCACAACAGATGGCAAATCTCCTTCATTTAAAAAAGTAACACCTCTTAATGGAGTCTTTCCTGGAAGTCACTAAGATATGGGAGATATCCTCCGGCAAAGTTAAGGATTCAAATTCTACTCTCTCTCAACACCCACGCTGTGAGATCCAGGGATTAGAGTCTTGGATGCAGAAGGATCCCTCATTCTGCATGATGATTCCAATCTCCATAGATCTTCGGAGGACAACTCCAGAAAAAGAGGTAACCAGATCTGCCTTGGCCAGTAAGGAGCAATCAAGATCATAGTTCCTTGATCTTACTTGAGTTTTAGTAAAGTCTCTTTATGAGAGGTATTGGAGAATACGAATACAGTAGACCCCCCCCCCCCCCCCCCCCCCAATGCAAGAGAAAGGCATCTGATGCTAGTCTGCTGTGTGATCTGAGCCTTGTTGAGATGAGCAGATCCACCGAGGGGGTCTTGCAGGCTATGCCCATGCTGAGTAACCACATGTGTGGTGGTAAAACCCCGCTCAGTTTGTCCACCAGGCAGTTTTTTCCCTGGAAGGTATGTAACCAGGTGGTCCATTCCGTGAAGAGCCCACTGCCACATTCACACCATTTCCTGACACAGAGGATAAGAGCTCATGCCCCCTGCTTGTTCACAAAGAACATTGCAACCTGATTGTTTGTTTGAATTAAAATAATTTGTTTCTGTGTTTTCCCTGGAAGCTTTTAGAGCATTCCAAATAGCCTGGAGCTCGAGCAGGTTGATGCATCCATGGTTAACATCTTTTGATGAGAAAGAATTTGGAATGTCAGTGCTACTGTCAAATTGAATCGAATTGTCCACCAACTTAAACAATTTGCAGTAGGGCATGAGTCAACTCCAGCGGAATCCAGATTACATCTGCCATTCCCAGTTGCCTGAGACCACTGGAAATTTAGGGTCCATTGGGCTTCTTTCAAATGGAGCCATGGCATGAGAGTAACATGCACTATGGAGGCCATGTGGGCCATCAATCTCAACATTTGCCATATTGTTACCTGCATGCTGGCCTGGAGTTGCTCAGCTGGTGTCATCAAGGTATCTGCTCTCACCTGAGGAAGGAAAGCCCGGGCCTGCAATGTGTCTAGCAGGGCTCCTATGTATTCCAATTGGTGGGACTTGGAGTAGTTGATGACAAACTCTAGTAACTCCAACACCTGAATAGTTAGGCATATGGATTCTGTTGCTCCCTCCTGTGATGTACTCTTGACCAACCAATCGTCCAGATAGGGAAACACATATACTTCCAGTCTGCATAAGTACACTGCTACTACCACTAGACACTTGGTAAACACCCTGGGAGCTGACATGAGGCCAAATGGCAGAACATGATACTGATAATGGTTTTTCCCTATATGAAATCCGAGATACCTCCTGTGACTGGGAGGTATTGAAATGTGGGTATTGGCATCTTTTAAGTGCAGAGATGTGGGTATTGGCATCTTTTAAGTGCAGGGAGCATAACCAATCTTTTTCCTGAATCATGGGACGAAGGGTGCCAAGGGAAATCATCCTGAACTTTGACAAGGAATTTGGCCAGGTTCCTTAGGTCTTGAATAGGATGGAATCCTCCTCTTTTCATGAGCAAAAGGAGGTATCTGGAGTAGAATCCCTTCCCTTCTTCCCCTGGTGGAATGGGTTTGACCACATTGGCCTGGAGAAGAGTAGAAATTTCCTCTACCTGTTTTTGCTGAGAGCTGATGTGCAATGCACTCAGTGGACAATTTGAGGTCTTTGATGCCAATTCATGTTGTATACATGACACAGACTATTTGAAGAACCCACCGGTCAGAAATTATAATGGGCCATCTGAGGTGGTAAAAATTCAGCCTCCCCAACTGGTAAGTCATCTGAGATGGTTACAATGAGTGCAACTATGTTTTCCTGGAGCCAGTCAAAAGCCCATTCCTGCTTTGACTTAGAAGCCCCAGTAGGCTCCCAGGTGCATTATTGGGTAAATTGAGAATGCAGCAGAAGACTATGCGTTTGAGAATAGCACGTCCACCACCTGGGCTCACTCAAAAATCTTCTAGCAGTATGTGTAGCAGATGGAGGGTGCCAAGATAAAGTTTGGATGGTGTCGGTATGCTTCTTGATGAGATCAGCAACCTCTTCCACCTTATGCCCCAAATAGGTTGTCCCCTCGGCACAGCATATCCGCTAATCTTTCCTGAACTTCTGGTTGTAGGTCAGAAACATGCAGTCATGAGAGTCTGTGTATTCCTGCACTCATGGCGGAGAGTATGGATGCAACATCAAAAGTACTGTAAGCATCCCTGGCCAGATATATTCTGCACTCCATCTGCTTACTGGCCAGCTGGTAAAGGTCTACGGCCTGCTACTGAGACAATGAGCATCAAGGCCTGAAAAGTCTTTCTCCCAAATGAGTCTAAGGTTCAAGTCTCTCTACTAGGGGTCACCAAGGCATGAGACCTGCAACTCCTAGCCCATTTGAGATTGGATTTGACCACCATATAATGGTGCGGTAATTGTACCCTTTCGAATCCGGGAGCCTTTTGGATACGGTATTGCATATCCACCTTCTTGGGGGCAACCTGCATTGAGAGGGGAGATTCCCAGTTCTTCAATGTGTCTTAAGGATATGGTGCAGTGGTACAGTGACCCCTTTCTTAGGAGTTGATTTGCATTCCAGTACAGTCAACATCTCCACCCTGGGCTCTTCCTCCATCTCCAACTTAAATGGGACAGCAGCTGCCATCTTCTTCACAAATCCAGTGAAAGAGTCCCTCAGGTGGGGATTTTTGCCTCTCTTGAGGTGGGGTGGGATCAGAGGTTAGCCCATACGACTCCTCCTCTAAGAAGTAATGTGGATCCTCCTCTGAATCACAGAAGCAATTCAAATCAGACTCCTCATCATAGTCCTAGACAGCTGTTTGAGTCTGTGCTTGACTCGGCCTGGTGGAGTTATGGCCATGTCCCGAGAAACCCTGAGGTCCAGTCCTATCTTCTGACTGTGGGGAAACTTCTTTTCCCAATGTCAAGAGGAGTCCTGAATGCTTTGATGATGTTCACACCCACTGAGGTGCTCGTGTGGAGGATCTCTGGCACTGATGCCCAGGCATCGGTGGCGCTTCAGACAGAGGCTGGGGCTGATCTGCCTGCAGTGCAAGGGCCCTCGATACTGGAGCAGTTTGTGCCTGCAGCTCTGTGCTAGCCCTGAGCATGGCCCAGAACCACTTATCAAATGTGGGCATCAGTGATGCAAACCGTAAAAAATCAAACTATGTGGAAGTTACACAATTGCCTAGTGGAGGACTGGCCTAGTGGTTAAAGCACCGATCTTGCAATCCAGAGGTGGCTGGTTCAAATCCCACTGCTGCTCCTTGTGGTCTTGGGCAAGTCACTTAACCATCCATTGCCTCAGGTGCAAACCTATATTGTGAGCCCTCCTGGGACAGAGAACTATCCAGAGTACCTGAATATAACTCACCTTGAGCTACTACTGAAAAAGGTGTGAGCAAAATCTAAATAAATAATACCAAATTACCTGTTTTTGACCTGTGTATAGATATAGAGAGAGTGAAGGAGTAGCCTAGTGGTTAGGGTGGTGGACTCTGGTCCTGGAGAACTGAGTTCAATTCCCACCTCAGGCACAGCTCCTTGTGACTCTGGGCAAATCACTTAACTCTCCATTGCCCCAGGTACAAATAAGTACCTGTATATGTCAGCCACATTGAGCCTGCCATGAGTGGGAAAACACAGGGTACAAATGTAACTAAAATTTAAAAAAAAAAGTATATATATATACACACACACACATGTATCCTAGGTTGTAATATTATTAGTCCAGTAACCTAGTTTAGCTGGTGCCCATGCAACTGCCTAGGCATTGCATTGTATTCCTATATATTACATTATTTTAGCTAATATTGGTTATCAATAGAAATCAAACAAAATAAAACATGGAAAAGAAAATAAGATGATACCTTTTTTATTGGACATAACTTAATACATTTCTTGATTAGCTTTCGAAGGTTGCCCTTCTTCGTCAGATCGGAAATAAGCAAATGTGCTAGCTGACAGTGTATATAAATGAAAACATTCAAGCATTACTATGACAGTCTGACAGGGTGGGAGGATGGGGGTGGGTAGGAGGTATGCATGGGGACATCAAAGCATATCATTGATATTCTAACAGGATGGGTGTGGATAGGTGAGGGGTGGGGTGATCTACAGAGACATACAGCTTTATAGTTTATAATGGGCTAGGAACCCCAGATCCTTGTTAAGTCCTTTCTGTTGGGTGTTAACATATTCAATCATTCTGACTTCAAAGGTCTTATGTTCTTGTATGGTTTTAAAGTTACCTTTCAGTATTCTCACTGTGAAATCACTGGTACAGTGTCCTGGTTCTATGAAGTGCTGTCCCACCGGGGTGGGGCCCTACTGGCTGTATTGTTCATGTGATGTCTATGTAAATTGAATCTTGTCTTAAGCATCTGGCCTGTTTCTCCAATATAGCATCCTTCGTTACATTTTTTACACTGAATGATATATACCACATTGGAAGATGAGCAAGTGAAAGATCCCTTTATGTTGAATATCTTTCCTTTGTGGATAACTGTGGGGTCCTGTGAAATATTTTGGCATAGTTTGCAACTGGATAAATTACAGGGACGTGTGCCCTTCTGTTCCTTTTCAGTCTGTGATGGAAGTTTACTTCTGATTAGCTTGTGTTTTAAGTTGGGTGGCTGTCGGAAGGCCAGTACTGGTGGGGATGGGAATATCTCTTTCAGTAATTCATCCTCCTGGAGTATAGGTTGTAGATCTCTTATGATTTTCCTCAGTTTTTCCAGCTCTGGATTGTATGTCACTACAAGGGGGATTCTGTCTGTGGATTTTTTCTCCTTGTACTGTAGCAGATTCTCCCTGGGTGTTTTGAGGGAGGAGGCAATATTCTTGGAGATTATTTTGGGGTTGTAGCCTTTCTGTTTGAAGGATGCAGTCAGGCTTTTAAGGTGTCTGTCTCTGTCCCCTGGGTCAGAGCAGATACGGTGGTATCTTGTGGCTTGGCTGTAAATGATGGATCTTTTTGTATGTGAAGGATGGAAGCTGGAGTTGTGGAGGTAGCTGCATCTGTCTGTGGGTTTCTTGTATATAGATGTTTGTATACAGCCATCACTGATTGAGACCGTGGTGTCCAAAAAATTGACCTTTTCTGGGGAGTAGTCAATTTTGAATCTGATTGTAGGATGGTATGTATTGAAGGCAGAATAAAATTGTTTCAGAGTTTCTTCACCCTCCATCCAAATCATAAAAATGTCATCGATGTACCGGTAGTATTTTAGAGGTTTGGTCTGGTGTGTATTCAGAAATGTCTCTTCCAGCTCAGCCATAAAAAGGTTGGCATATTGGGGTGCTGTCCTGGTGCCCATCGCAGTGCCCATTATTTGTAGATAGATATCATTGTTAAAGCGGAAGTAGTTGTGAGTTAAAATGAATTTGATTAATTTTGTAATAGTTTCTGGTGAGTATTGATGGTCCAGTGTGGATTTTTTTAGGAGTCTTCCACATGCAGCTATGCCATCCGCTTGTGGAATGTTGCTGTATAGTGATTCTACATTCATCGTGACCAGAAGGGTGTTAGGTGGTAGTTGCTTGATATTTTTCAATTTATTCAGAAAGTCTGTGGTGTCTTGTATGAAGCTGTTAGTTTTGTGTATGAGAGGTTTCAGAATTCCCTCTATGAATCCAGATATTTCTTCCGTGAGTGTGCCAATACCTGATATGATTGGTCTGCCAGGGTTTCCCGGTTTGTGGATCTTGGGTAGCATGTAGAATGGGTCCACAGCAGGCTGGTTTGGTATGAGTTTCTTCAGGTGAGGTTGCGCTTGTGTAGGAAATGTTTTGATAAGGTCTTTCAGCTGTTTTGTGTAATCCTGTGTGGGGTCCTCAGTTAGTTTCCTGTAGTATTTATTGTCTGAGAGCTGTCTGTACCCCTCTTCAATGTATTTTTGTATGTTCATAATTACCACTGCGCCTCCTTTGTCTGCGGATTTGATGATAATGCGTTCGTTAGTTTGTAGGGTTCTTATAGCTGCTCTTTCTGGTGGGGTAAGATTGTACAGGATTCTCTTTTGTTTGTTGGAAAGTTGGGATTTCACCCTATGTCTGAAACTTTCTATGTAATTATCCAGCTTGTAGTTTTGTCCCTCCTGTGGGGTGAAATAAGTGTTCTTTTGTTTAAGACTGTATTCCGGTCTATTTGGTGTCCCTTTATTATAGAAATGTGTTTTAAGGCGCATTTTTCTAAAGAATTCTTCTAGGTCTGAGTATAGGATTTCATCTAGTTTTCTCGATGGGCAGAATGAGAGCCCTTTGGAGAGCACAGAGACCTCATGCTGTGATAATTGATGGTTCGAGAGGTTTATTATCCCCATTTGGTTTGCATCTGTAAAGGTGTGATCAGTATTCCCTGGTTTGTTTGGGCTCTGATTTTCACATGCCTCAGATGTGTATCCAAGTGTCTCCAAGGTGTCTGGGGATGTTGGTTCTGCAGAGCTATAGCTATTTAAGGATAAGCAGTTTCTCGCTCTTTGATTTTGAAGAAGAGAATATAGCTTTATTTCCTTTTTGCGGATAGCAATGTATTGTTTTTCTCCTTGGATGTTGTGTAGGTCCTCTTTAAGTTGGTTCACAAGGTGTGGATGTAATTGCTCCATGTTCCTCATGATTACATCCCTTTGGGTTTGTATTATTCTTTTTTTCTTGTAGAGTTGATGTATAAGTTCATTTCTTAGTTTCTGACTAGTGCATTTGCAGAGTTTCTCTGCATAGTCAGAATTGTAAGTAGTAGCCAAAGGATTTTTGATCCTCAGTCCTTTGGGAATGATGTCATTCTTCTTGCAGATTGTCAGAAAGTAAAGATCACTGTTCACTTTTGTTTCTTTTTCCAAAAGTTTGTTCATTTGCTTTTTCATGCGGCTGTATGTGGTATCTTCCATCTTAAGTAGAGGAGTGTGGTAGCCGTGTTAGTCCACTCTTAAGGTTATCAATAGAAATCAAACAAAATAAAACATGGAAAAGAAAATAAGATGATACCTTTTTTATTGGACATAACTTAATACATTTCTTGATTAGCTTTTGAAGGTTGCCCTTCTTCGTCAGATCGGAAATAAGCAAATGTGCTAGCTGACAGTGTATATAAATGAAAACATTCAAGCATTACTATGACAGTCTGACAGGGTGGGAGGATGGGGGTGGGTAGGAGGTATGCATGGGGACATCAAAGCATATCATTGATATTCTAACAGGATGGGTGTGGATAGGTGAGGGGTGGGGTGATCTACAGAGACATACAGCTTTATAGTTTATAATGGGCTAGGAACCCCAGATCCTTGTTAAGTCCTTTCTGTTGGGTGTTAACATATTCAATCATTCTGACTTCAAAGGTCTTACGTTCTTGTATGGTTTTAAAGTTACCTTTCAGTATTCTCACTGTGAAATCACTGGTACAGTGTCCTGGTTCTATGAAGTGCTGTCCCACCGGGGTGGGGCCCTACTGGCTGTATTGTTCATGTGATGTCTATGTAAATTGAATCTTGTCTTAAGCATCTGGCCTGTTTCTCCAATATAGCATCCTTCGTTACATTTTTTACACTGAATGATATATACCACATTGGAAGATGAGCAAGTGAAAGATCCCTTTATGTTGAATATCTTTCCTTTGTGGATAACTGTGGGGTCCTGTGAAATATTTTGGCATAGTTTGCAACTGGATAAATTACAGGGACGTGTGCCCTTCTGTTCCTTTTCAGTCTGTGATGGAAGTTTACTTCTGATTAGCTTGTGTTTTAAGTTGGGTGGCTGTCGGAAGGCCAGTACTGGTGGGGATGGGAATATCTCTTTCAGTAATTCATCCTCCTGGAGTATAGGTTGTAGATCTCTTATGATTTTCCTCAGTTTTTCCAGCTCTGGATTGTATGTCACTACAAGGGGGATTCTGTCTGTGGATTTTTTCTCCTTGTACTGTAGCAGATTCTCCCTGGGTGTTTTGAGGGAGGAGGCAATATTCTTGGAGATTATTTTGGGGTTGTAGCCTTTCTGTTTGAAGGATGCAGTCAGGCTTTTAAGGTGTCTGTCTCTGTCCCCTGGGTCAGAGCAGATACGGTGGTATCTTGTGGCTTGGCTGTAAATGATGGATCTTTTTGTATGTGAAGGATGGAAGCTGGAGTTGTGGAGGTAGCTGCATCTGTCTGTGGGTTTCTTGTATATAGATGTTTGTATACAGCCATCACTGATTGAGACCGTGGTGTCCAAAAAATTGACCTTTTCTGGGGAGTAGTCAATTTTGAATCTGATTGTAGGATGGTATGTATTGAAGGCAGAATAAAATTGTTTCAGAGTTTCTTCACCCTCCATCCAAATCATAAAAATGTCATCGATGTACCGGTAGTATTTTAGAGGTTTGGTCTGGTGTGTATTCAGAAATGTCTCTTCCAGCTCAGCCATAAAAAAGTTGGCATATTGGGGTGCTGTCCTGGTGCCCATCGCAGTGCCCATTATTTGTAGATAGATATCATTGTTAAAGCGGAAGTAGTTGTGAGTTAAAATGAATTTGATTAATTTTGTAATAGTTTCTGGTGAGTATTGATGGTCCAGTGTGGATTTTTTTAGGAGTCTTCCACATGCAGCTATGCCATCCGCTTGTGGAATGTTGCTGTATAGTGATTCTACATCCATTGTGACCAGAAGGGTGTTAGGTGGTAGTTGCTTGATATTTTTCAATTTATTCAGAAAGTCTGTGGTGTCTTGTATGAAGCTGTTAGTTTTGTGTACGAGAGGTTTCAGAATTCCCTCTATGAATCTAGATATTTCTTCCTTGAGTGTGCCAATACCTGATATGATTGGTCTGCCAGGGTTTCCCGGATTGTGGATCTTGGGTAACGAAGGATGCTATATTGGAGAAACAGGCTAGATGCTTAAGACAAGATTCAATTTACATAGACATCACATGAACAATACAGCCAGTAGGGCCCCCACCTCGGTGGGACAGCACTTCACAGAACCAGGACACTGTACCAGTGATTTCACAGTGAGAATACTGAAAGGTAACTTTAAAACCATACAAGAACGTAAGACCTTTGAAGTCAGAATGATTGAATATTTTAACAGCCAACAGAAAGGACTTAACAAGGACCTGGGGTTCCTAACCCATTATAAACTATAAAGCTGTATGTCTCTGTAGATCACCCCACCCCTCACCTATCTACACCCATCCTGTTAGAATATCAATGATATGCTTTGATGTCCCCATGCATACCTCCTACCCACCCCCATCCTCCCACCCTGTCAAACTGTCATAGTAAATCTTGAATGTTTTCACTTATATACACTGTCAGCTAGCACATTTGCTTATTTCCGATCTGACGAAGAAGGGCAACCTTCGAAAGCTAATCAAGAAATGTATTAAGTTATGTGCAATAAAAAAGGTATCATCTTATTTTCTTTTCCATGTTTTATTTTGTTTGATTTCTATTGATAACCTTAAGAGTGGACTAACACGGCTACCATACTCCTCTAGCTAATATTGGTAAACTGCATTCTGAGCTAAGTCAGAGTAACTCAGAAAAAGCCAAATTCCTCACATTCCTTCCCATCTGATAAGGAAGGGGGTTTGCAGCCAGAAACCAGTTTTCCCTACATGGTCAGAGATTTCCCTATTGGCTGATAGCCAACCTGGGATGGTCAGAGTGTTAGGTATATCCGTGAGAGCTTTTTTGCCTTTTGGCGCCCTTTTGCCTTTTTGCCCTTTCTCTTTGGTCATCTGCCCTCCACCTCCTCTCCTAGACTTTCTGCCTTTACACCTCCTTTGTTGGGACATTTGGCCTTTTTCATGCAAAAGAAGTTCTACAGCTTGGCAGAGCTCCAAAGACAGACAGGAAGAATTTTGGATGCTATTTCTGTATGTTCCTGGCTTCTGATTTGTATACTGTATACTACAGTATGCAAGTAAAAAGATAAGTTATTTTATCTATATTAAATGTTTGAGTGTTATCTGCATGACTGCACATAACTCTGGGAAACTTAAAGAACTTTAATAGCCGTAGAGAGACAATATAGACTGCAAGCAGTAAAGAGCTTACAGCGGGCTGCCTCATGACCCAGATTGAGAAGGCAGGATAGGCTGAAGCTGAGAGCTTGTAGTAGAAACTGTCTAGCTGGCAGGTCGTAGAGACTGTGGGTTAGTTGCGCGCAGAGCTCACAGTATAGGCGGCTCACATTAATCAGGAATAACATGTATAGAATGTTTGTACGTTTGGGAAGCTTGCCAGGTGCCCTTGGCCTGGATTGGCTGCTGTCATGGACAGGATACTGGGCTCAATGGACCCTTGGTCTTTTCCCAGTGTGGCATTACTTAAGGTGGGGGCACTGGTAAAGTGGCAGTCATAGAAGGCGTCTGTGTCAAAGTGGAAGCTGGTGTCACACTGGTCAGGCACCGTGAGCCCTTGAGCCACTGCCGAGGAGCGGCAGGCAAATCACCCAAACAGGAGGCAAGGCAGACCACAGACAGATGGGCACAAGCTGGACTGGAGCAGCTGGACTGGAACAGAAGCACTAAGCAGTAAGCAGAAGAATAGTCCACGAATCAAGCAGGGTCTTACCAGCAGGCAGCAAGCAGCAGAACAATCCAGAACCTAACAGAGTCTTAGGCAGGCAGGAATCAAGAGAATAATCCAGGAACACAAGCTGAGTCAGAGGCAGGCAGCAAGCAGCAGAATAAACCAGGAAACAAGCAAGGTCTTGGGCAGGCAGCAGACAGTAGAATAAATCAGGAAACCAGCAGGGTCAGAGACCAGCAAAGCAAGCTTTCAGGGCAGGAACCGCAACAGACCAACAAGGACAAGAACACAATTGAAGACCTCTATTGCCAAGGCAAAGTAGAAAGTTTCCAGGTGGTTAATAAAGGCAACATACAAGGGAGTTCACCAGGTAAGGGTGCTGCTAAGTTCCAAGAATCCCAAGACAGTCTGGAGGGCTGGAAGATCCGGACTGGACCGACATGATTTCTGGAACATGGAAAACAGCAACCAGACCGTCCATTGCAGCCACCAGGTCTGACCACCAGGTGGCGAAATGAATGAGAGCATGAAACATGGGCAAAATCGTAACAGCTGGAACCTGACTGCTAGGAGACCGACACACCAGCACCTCTTCGAAAGAGGGGAGCATCTTTGTCAGTCTGGAAGCTGGAACCTGACTGCTAGGAGACCAACACACCAGCACCTCTTCCAAAGAGGGGAGCACTTCTCCCACTACCTGTGCTTTTTGGGTACCAGTGATGCTGTTGCTCTGATGCTCCCAGTACCTTGCATGGAGGAAGAACAATTGTGGTGCTTCTTAGGCTTCCCCTGAGGCATTGCATCGCAGTCTTTTGGTGCCAACGAGGACATCACCGAAACCAAGTGTGACCTCTGTGTCGGGTCTGATGATGACTGGTCCCAGGGCCTACTATCAGCATCCATTGTCAAGAGAGGTGGAGACCTTCTCGATGCTGATGCTCTCCCAGTGGAGGTCAAAGTTTTCACATCCATTGAGGTTGACGCTTCCAGTGCCAGTGCCGATGCACTGGACTTTGAAGAACCAAAAAGCCTCTCCTGCTGTGCCTGCCAAGCTCTCTGTGTTCTCAACTGCATTTGTAAACAGAGGGCAAGAATGGTCAGGTCAAAGGTACCTAATGTACCATGAGTGCAGGTTCGTGATGGAAATCACCCAACTACAATGGGCACACCTTTTTAAGCCCCTGGGGGTCTTCTGGGACATTGAGAAAAGTATCGAGGCCAAAATACACTCCTCAAGCTTGGATCAAAAATGTGGGGTAGTGGCCAGATTGAGGTAGGGGCTTCAGCTGAACCATGGGCCTAGCTGACCTTGGTAAAAACAATAAACTTAAAAATGTTGCAAAAACTAAAAACTTAAAAGGAAACAGGGACTGGAGAAAAGCAACTTGGAAAACTAACAAAAATTATAACAAAGAACCGCACGGGAAGACACTTTGAAGAAAAAAAAATCACGCTGCAAAGAAAAGACAGGTCCTCTCAGCTCTGTGGAAAAACAGACTGGGGGGGCGGGGCTCATGCATTGGGCAGGAAGGCACCCATGCATGCATGGTGTATTGATGCTATTTCTGTAAAACGTAGCTAGCCAGCTTCCACACTGGGCTTCATAGGATGATGTTACCCATCTGTGAGAATATAACAGCCTGCATGTCCTGCATGTCCTTAGAGAAGTATATTATCAGGATCCTAGGATGAGAGACATTCAAAATAATCAAACTCATGTTTGGTTTAAAAACCTGCATCTTTTTGATATGGGTGTTGTAAAAGATGTTTTCACTTAATTTCAACTTTCAGAATTTTGTGGTCTTTATTGAAGCTAAGTACTTTATGATTTTGCTGTTTGACCTGTGCAGTAGCATCATCTATTTCTATGAAGCCTATTCCTCCCTCAGTTCTAGGAATGTACAGTCTCAGTATAAACTGACTCTTATAGAGCATGGAGGAATTTTCTTGTTTGAGCATCCAGTTTCCAAGGTATCTAAAAGGTCAGGCCACAATTCCAAAACTATATGAGGGAATAGGGTTTGCAAGTTAGTTGATGGCCAATATCTTATTCTTTGATATTACAGCCCTTTTCAGTATCAATTTTAATACTCTGCTGGTCTTTTTCTCTTAGTACTTTATGCTGGATTGTTGTTCCTGCCTCTATTCCTAGATATTTATATACCCCTTCCTGTCCAAATTTATTGATAGCACAGTCATCAGTAAGAGAAATGTTTTCAGTTTTACTCTATTTTCCTCTTAGGAAGGTTGCCTTAGCATATTTATTCAGCCCAAAGTCATGTCATCTGAACAGCTTTTTACTAAACATGGTTGTTCTGCCAAACACTTTTCCCTCTAAGCTGAGCAGGAGTCCTCCACCTACAATCCTGCCAATGTGGGGGTGGGGGGGGGGAGGGGGGGTTGATGTTTCACTATCACATTTTCAATAATGAGGGACAGGTAAGTTCTGCAGAACTCCAGGGAACCTACCTGTCCCTAGTCACTGAAACATAATGTGGAAGCATCAACACCACTGGCAGGAATTTAGTTGGAGGACTCCTACCCAGCTTAGAACTGTAGAGTTTCAAGGTATAATGTTACTTCTGTGTCTTTGCCAGCTCTAGGATTAAGGCTACATCCACAACCCAAAGGGTTAAGAAGCGTACTCAAAGGATTAAGTGCTATTCAAAATAAGAGTGATGACAAGGAGTTCCCCTGAAATATTTCTCACTGGATCCTGATATTAGAACATAAGAACTATTTGGGATTCTGCCAGGTACTTGCGATCTTGATTGGCCACTGTTAGAAGCAAGATACTCAGCTAAATGGACCATTAGTCTGACCAGTATGTTCTTAAAGCCCCCCTTCTGGATCCCCAAATATTTCAGAGGCAAAGGGCATTAGGTTCATTGCTTTGAACAAAATGCAAACCATGTTTTTTTCCATTTTCCCACAAATCAGCCGGACATACTTCCTTTTGCAATGGCAGAGCAGTATACTGCCCTGAAAAGCCAGAACACAGTAACTAAATTTTTGTCAAAACTAAGCTAAATTGCCAGATGCCCTGTAGTTACTGTGTATTTCTTAATATGGAAGTGATGAGGAAACAACTAAAGTGCTAAACAAATACTTCTGTACTATGTTCATAGAAGACCTTATGAGGCTGGGAGACTGGGTGTCTAAATGGCAGATGATGTTTAATGTGAGCAAACATAGTAACATAGTAGATGACGGCAGAAAAAGACCTGTATGGTCCATCCAGTCTGCCCAACAAGATTAAACTCATATGTGCTACTTTTTATTTGTACCTGTCCTCTTCAGGGCACAGACCGTATAAGTCTGCCCATCACTACCCCCTCCTCCCAACCACCAGTCCCGCCTCCCACCACCGGCTCTGGCACAGACCGTATAAGTCTGCCCAGCACTAGCCCCGCCTCCCCCCCACGGCTCTGCTACCCAATCTCGGCTAAGCTCCTGAGGATCTATTCCTTCTGAACAGGATTCCTTTATGTTTATCCCACGCATATTTGAATTCCGTTACCGTTTTCATCTCCACCACCTCCTGCGGGAGGGCATTCCAAGCATCCACCACTCTCTCCGTGAAAAAAATACTTCCTGACATTTTTCTTGAGTCTGCCCCCCTTCAATCTCATTTCATGTCCTCTCGTTCTACCGCCTTCGCATTTCCGGAAAAGGTTCGTTTGCGGATTAATACCTTTCAAATATTTGAACGTCTGTATCATATCACCCCTGTTTCTCCTTTCCTCCAGAGTATACATGTTCAGGTCCGCAAGTCTCTCCTCATACGTCTTGTAACGCAAATCCCATACCATTCTCGTGGCTTTTCTTTGCACCGCTTCAATTCTTTTTACATCCTTAGCGAGATATGGCCTCCAAAACTGAACACAATACTCCAGGTGGGGCCTCACCAACGACTTATACAGGGGCATCAACACCCCCTTTCTTCTGCTGGTCACACCTCTCTCTATACAGCCTAACAACCTTCTAGCTACGGCCACCGCCTTGTCACACTGTTTCGTCGCCTTCAAATCTTCAGATACTATCACCCCAAGATCCCTCTCCCCGTCCATACCTATCAGACTCTCCCCGCCTAACACATACGTCTCCCGTGGATTTCTATTTCCTAAGTGCATCACTTTGCATTTCTTCGCATTGAATTTTAATTGCCAAACCTTAGACCATTCTTCTAGCTTCCTGAGATCCTTTTTCATGTTTTCCACTCCCTCCCGGGTGTCCACTCTGTTACAGATCTTTGTATCATCCGCAAATAGGCAAACTTTACCTTCTAACCCTTTGGCAATGTCACTCACAAATATATTGAACAGAATCGGCCCCAGCACCGATCCCTGAGGCACTCCACTACTCACCTTTCCCTCCTCCGAGCGAATTCCATTCACCACCACCCTCTGGCGTCTGTCTGTCAACCAGTTCCTAATCCAAGTGCAAAGTGATGCATGTTGGAAAGAGGAACCTAAATTATAGCTACGTCATGCAAGGTTCCACGTTAGGAGTCATGGACCACGTCATTTACGATACGTTGAAACCTTCTGCTCAGGGTGTTGCTGCGGCTAAGAAAGCAAATAAAATGTTAGGTATTATTAGGAAAAGAATGGAAAACAAAAATGAGGATGTTATAATGCCTTTGTATCACTCCATGGTGTGACCGCACCTCGAATATTGTGTTCAATTCTGGTCACCGCATCTCAAAAAAGATATAGTAGAATTAGAAAAGGTGCAGAGAAGGGCGACAAAAATGATAAAGGGGATGGGATGACTTCCCTATGAGGAAAGGCTAAAGCAGCTAGGGCTCTTCAGCTTGGAGAAAAGGCAGCTGAGGGGAGATATGATAGAGGTCTATAAAATAATGAGTGGGGTTGAACGGGTAAATGTGAAGCATCTGTTTACGATTTCCAAAAATACTAGGACTAGGAGGCATGTGATGAAGCTACAAAGTAGTAAATTTAAAACGAATTGGAGAACATTTTTCTTCACTCAATGTGTAATTAAACTCTGGAATTTGTTGCCAGAGAATGTGGTAAAGGCGGTTAGTTTAGCGGAGTTTAGAAAAGGTTTGGACGGCTTCCTAAAGGAAAAGTCCATAGACCGTTATTAAATGGACTTGGGGAAAATCCACTATTTCTGGGATAAGCAGTATAAAATGTTTTGTACTTTTTTGAGATGTTGCCAGGTATTTGTGACCTGGATTGGCCACTGTTGGAAACAGGATGCTGGGCTTGATGGACCTTTGGTCTTTCCCAGTATCGCAATACTTATGTACTTATGTAAGAAAATCATGGAAAAGAACTTTGGTTGGCTGACAGAGGTACATATTGGAATGGAATAGATATTGCACTGTTTACAGAAGAAAGTGTTCATGAACAACTTGAATAACTGAAGGTGAACAAAGCCATGGAGCTGGATGAGATCCATCCCAGGATTTTGTGGGAGCCCAGAGAGGTCCTGTTGGGTCCTCTTAAAGATTTAATAAATCTTTGGAGATGAGAGGTTCTGCAGGATTGGAGAACAGCGGACATGGTCCCTCTTCGCCAAAATGGGGAGGTAGAAATGAGAAACTACAGGAAGGGAAGACTTGCTTTGGTGGTTGGAAAAAGTAATGGAGACTCCAATGAAGGAAAGGATAGTGAATTTCCTTGAATTCAACAGGTTACAAGATCTGAGGTAGCATGGTTTTACCAAAGGAAAATTGTGTGGAATGAATCTGACTGATTTTATTTGACTGGCCAGCTCATAATCGAAAGTGATCGCCGGCCATTTCCCGACACAAATCGGGAGATGGCCGGCAATCTCGGAAAAGCGGCAAAATCGGTATAATCGAAAGCTGCTTTTTTTGATAGCATCGCCGCTTTCCCGTCACCTCGCCGTCGAAAGTTCAAAGAGGCGTGTTGGCGGTGAAGCGAAGGCGGAACATGGGCGGTATGGGTGTGGCTACCAGACAGCCGACTTTCGCCTATAATGGAAAAAAAACAGAGTTAAGCAGTATTTTGCCGGGTTTACTTGGTCCTTTTATTTTCATGACCAAGCCTCAAAAAGATGCCCCAACTCACCAGATGACCATCGGAAGGAAGCGGAGATGACCTCCCCGTACTCCCTCAGTGGTCACTAACCCCCTCCCACCAAAAAAACCCCACTTTAAACACTTTTTTTCCAGCCTGTATGCCAGCCTCAAATGCCGTACCCACCTCCATGACAGCAGAATGTGTTCTGTCCTCCGACAGCCTTTTCCTGCTTGTGATGTGGCTCTGGGGTGAGTGTGACACCTTTTCTGTTATTTGCACTGCAGAGTCACATCAGCAATGCATTGTCGTGGGTGTAGGTATTGGTAGTTGGTAGGCTCACTCCCCTGGTGCTTTCCCCCTGCTTACTGGGTCAGAGTGTGCCCTGTTTTGTTTCCTGTTGTAGTCCATGCGGTAGTGGCCATTTTTGTAAGCCAGTTTTAGTTCCCTTTCCTGTGTTACCCATGTTAGAGAACGTAGTTCTTACCTTGAATGGTGCTGAAAGAGGGCATTGTACACCATTGTGCCAGCTCTGACCTACTGCTCATCTTAGTACCAGTGGACTCTTTGCCAGTAGGGCACAACCTCTGATCTGCAGTTAACTGTGAGTAAATGTGCTTATTCAAATAAAGGACTTTTTCAAAGAGATTAGTCTTCAGGTGTTAACTGGTGTGCCAAAGTTATACAGCAGCAATAAGACCTAGAGGCTGTATGCAGGTCCCTGGAGCAGTTTTAGTGGGTGCAGTACATTTGTGGGTAGTGGGTTTTGGGGGGGGGGGGGTTGGGGGGCTCAGCTCCCAAAGTAAGGGAGCTATGCACATGGGAGCTTTTCTGAAGTCCACCGCAGTGACCCCTAGGGAGCCCGGTTGGTGTCCTGGCATGTCAGGGGGGCCAGTGCACTAAAAATGCTGGCTCCTCCCATGGCCAAATGTCTTGAATTCGGCCGGGGTTTGAGATGGTCGACATAACTTTCCATTATCAGTAAAAAACGAAACAGGCCATCTCAAACCCCGGCCAAATCCAAGGCATTTGGCTGGCCGGAACCGTATTATTGAGACAAAAGATGGCCGGCCATCCTTTTCGAAAATACGGGTCTGGCCAGCTGTTTGCAGCGCTGCCAAAATACATCGCCGGCCATGTATTTCGCCGGCGCCGTTCAATTATTCCCCTCTGGGTGACCAGAGAACTGGATTGAGGATAAACACTAGATGTGGTGTATCTGGATTTTAGCAAAGCTTTCGATATAGTTCCTTATAGGAGGCTCATCAATAAACTCAATGGTCTAAAGTTAGTGCCCAAAGTGATAAACTAGATTAGAAACTGGTTGACTGACAGATGAAAGAGTGTGGTGGTAAATGGAATTTACTCAGAGGAAAGAAAAGTAAGTAGTGGAATGGCCTCAGGGACCAGTATTGGGGCCAATTCTATTGAATATATTTGTGAGCAACACTGCCAAAGAGTTAAAAGGAAAAATTTGCCTTTTTGTGGATGACACCATGATTTGGAACAGATTAGACACCCTAGAAGGAGTGAAAAACATGAGATGGGATATATAAAAATTAGAGGAACGGTTTAAAGTTTGGTGGTTACAATTTTAATACATTTGAGGTGTAGAAATCCAAAGGAGGTGAATGTGCTAGGGGGTGAGAATCTGATGTGCATGGAGCAGAGATGAACCATTTGGGGTGATAGTGTCTGAGGATCTCAAGGTAGTAAAACAATGTGACAAGGTGGTGGATGTACCCAGAAAAAAGTTAGGTTGCATAGAGAGAGGCATAATCAGCAGAAGATAGGAGGTATCGATATCTCTTTAGGAATCATTGGTGAGGGTCCCTTAATAGTATTGTTTACTTTGTTACTTATATCTCTAAGAACATAAAAAGACTTGTTAGGATTTATTTATTGTTTGCATTTGTATCCCACATTTTCCCACCTCTTTGCGGGCTCAGTGTGGCTTACAATAAGATAAGAATAATGAAAATACATTTGTTACAACTTGGTTATGGGTTATATTGTACAAATTATGCGAGATAATCGAATTATCATTAGGATTCAGTAGATGGTGACAAAAAAGGTATAAGGTTTATGCCAAAGGAGTATGAAAGAAGATTTGAATACGAATACTCTAGAGCAGTGATGGCGAACCTATGGCACGCGTGCCAGAGAGGGCACGCGGAGCCCTCTCTGTTGGCACGCGCGCCGCCGGTCGCCTCACCCGAAACTTAGCCCTCCCACCCACCCGGCGTCAAACATTCCTCCCACCCACCCGGCACCAGCCCGCCCGGCCTCCATCCCTCCCTCCGAACCCGAAGAAATTTAAAAGTCTTCCCTTGTTCGAGTAGGCGGCGTCAGCATCAGCAGTAGCAGCGAAAAGCGTGCTGCTGGTTCGTCCCGTCTTCAACCTTCCGTCTCTCAAGCTCTCTGGTCCCGCCCTCATTTCCTGTTAGGGCGGGACCAGAGAGCTTGAGAGACGGAAGGCTGAAGACGCGCCAAACCAGCAGCACGCTTTTCGCTGCTACTGCTGATGCTGACGCCGCCTACTCGGACAAGGGAAGACTTTTAAATTTCTTGGGGATCGGAGGAAGGGAGGGATGGCGGGCTGGTGCCGGGTGGGAGGGAGGGAGGAATGCTTGACGCCGGGTGGGTGGGAGGGTGCCCTGGTGCACGCTGGGTGGGAGGGAGGGAGCGAGGCCTGGTGGGAGGATGGGTGGCCTGCCTGGTGGGTGGGTGGGAGGCCTGCCTGCTTGCTGCTTGGGTGGGTGCATGGCCTGGTGCTTGGGTGGGAGGGAGAGAGGCCTGCCTGGTGCTGGGTGGGTGGGAGAGAGGCCTGCCTGGTGCTTGGGTGGGTGGGAGGCCTGGTGCTTGGGTGGGTGTCCTGGTGCTTGGGTGGGAGTGCTGGGTGGGTGGATGGCCTGGTGCTGGGTGGGAGGGAGGCCTGGGTGCTTGGGTGGGAGTGCTGGGTGGGTGCATGGCCTGGTGCTGGGTGGGAGGGAGGGAGGCTTGATGCTGGGTGGCCTGGTGCTGGGTGGGAGGGAGGCCTGCCGCTGGGAGGGCAGGGGGGAGAGGAGGGTGGCTGGAGGGGAGGGCAGAGGGAGAGGAGGGTGGCTGGAGGGGAGGGTGGCTAGACATGGGCGGCTGGAGGGGAGAGGAGGGTGGCTGGAGGGGAGGGCAGGGGGAGAGGAGGGTGGCTGGAGGGGAGGGTGGCTGGACATGGGCGGCTGGAGGGGAGAGGAGGGTGGCTGGACATTTGTGGCTGGAGGGGAGAGGAGGGTTGCTGGACATGGATGGAGGGCAAGAAATGAAGAAGAAAGGAGGAAAGTAAAGAAATAAATGGAAAGGAAGCCCTGGAAACAGAGTTAAGAGAACAGATAGCAGCAGAATCAGCGACTAGGACCAATATGGATAGAAAAACAAAATCACCAGACAACAAAGGTAGAAAAAAATCATTTTATTTTCATTTTAGTGTTTGGAATATGTCCAATTTGAGAATTTACATCTGCTGTCTTATTTTGCACTGGGTATACTGGAGCTGTAATAACTTACAGAAATGATTTATAATGAAAGAAAATCATGTTATTTTTTTCTCCTATACTAGTATAATATTTTCAATGATGTTTGTTTATATGCGCCAAGGCTGGTGTAAGGGGGTGTGGCTATCATGGGGTGGAGTCATGTGGTGACCCCGCCCATAATGAGTACCGGCACTTCGCGATGAGTAATTAGATTTTGGGTTGCTGTTTGGGCACTCGGTCTCTGAAAGGTTCACCATCACTGCTCTAGAGGAAGGGACGGATAGAGGAGATATGATAGTTTGGGGGGGGGGGTTGGTATTTGAAAGGTATTAATATACAAATCTTTTCTAGAAATGAGGAAACAGTAGAACTAGAGGACATGAATTGAGGTTGCAGTGTGCTAGACTTAGGAATAACATCAGAAAATACTTTTTCTTGGAGAGAGTGGTGGAGCATGGAATGCCTTCCTGATAGAGCTTGTGGAGACAGAGAAGATTCCTACATAGACAAAGGATGGAATCAAAACATGACTGTTGGTGTGTTTTGGTGGATGCTTAGATGGCAACAACAGTTTGTTACTTTCAAATAACAAGTGAGACGACTACAAGTGTGATAACTTTGGTGTGTTTGAAGGTGCATTAATTTATCGCATGAGATTTGAGAAATAGAGCACTTGAAGTCATCCATTTTTAAGATTCCTGAGGCAGGCCTTTGTGGCCGAAATACGATTTATGTCGAGTCTTTGGATGTTTTAATTAAAATTTTATTTATTTATCAATGCAACAAAAACTTGCTCTAAAATACTAACAGTAACCCCACAGATAGATAGCTCTTAATTTCGAATAAAAAAAGAAAACCTCAATAGCCCAGAGAGCCTACATTGATGGCTTACCTCTGCATTGGCACTTATCATATGTTTCAATTAAAACACTCTGGAAACAAACCTCAGCAGAAAACAACTCCTCTGGAGAAAAAACCGCCGGGACCAAAAAACCAGAGTAAAAGAAGCCAGAAAAAGATCCCTCGGTTAGTGTTAGATTCAAAATGAACAAACAACTGAAAATAATGCACTTGCATAGGAAAAAATAACTACTTAACTTCTCCACCCAGGTGGTGTCATGACTTCACCCTGGTTGCTAGAAGTCATCCACCAAATTCATCTTCGTAAGTAGTTTCTCTGTGGCACTCTGCACAAATGCTGAAGGTTCTATGCTGGCCTGCTGCTCGATGCCTTTTATGGTGATTGTAGATTTGCCACCACGAGCAAGGGAGGTAAGGGTTTAAAACTAGGTTTGCTTTTCTGAAGTAGGCCATGAAAACTGTAAAGCTGTTTTTATTCTTTAATTTTTTTAGGACTGCATTTCAATTAAAATTTGTAATCACGAATAATCAATTACAGGTATGTTATTTAATTTTTCCCCACTGCAGTTCCTTGTGACTCTGGACATTGGAAGATTAAGTGACTTGCCCACAGTCACAAGAAGCTGCAGTGTGAAAAACAAAATACCTTCAATCGCATGATTAAAATTGTAATCGATATTCAGCCCTGAATAAAACAGCTTGCAGGTGAGGGTGAGGGGTGAGGTAGAAGGTTCTGATGCCTATGGTCTCTGCAGGCTGTATAAAATTCCATGGTGGGCTGTATGTGGCCCACGGACCATAGGTTGTCCACGTCTAATCTACCGTATTGGAATACACAGCACCTGCACTCATAGCATATGATATGAATGTGAAATACCCATACTTGATTCTGATTGATGGCAACTCCAGTAGTTGGGAAGTAAGGCCAGTGCTGGCAAAGAGAGAGCTCACTCCAGCCCATGCTGATCTGTTTTGCCATTTTTGGGACACAGACTGTAGACGTCTGCCCAACACTGGCCTTGCTTTCTAACTACTAGAGTTGCCATCTATGTAGCAGTCCTGCACATCATAACACATCAACAGTCATGAGGTAATTTAAGTTGTGTTTTCATTCCATCTTCTTTCTAGATAGGAATCCTCTTTATTAATCCCATGCATTTTAAAATTCCGTCACTGCTTTTGTATCAACCACCTTCACCAAAAGGGCATTCTAGGCATTCACTACCCTCTCCATGAAAAAGTATTTGTTGATGTTGTTTCTAAGTCTTCCAACCTGCAACTTCATGTTATGCTCTCTAGTTCCACTGCTTCCTCGTTTCTGGAAAATATTTGTATCTGTATCATATCCCCTCTATCCCTCCTTCCCTCTAGGGTATACATATTAAAGTCTCTTCTCATACATCTTTTGGCGCAAATCCCATATCATTTTTGTCTCCTTCCTCTGAACTACTTCAAGTCTTGTTATGTCCATAGCAAGATATGGTATCCAAAACTGAACACAATACTCCAAATGGAGCCTCACCAATGACTTGCACAGGGGCATTAAAACCTCCTTTCTTCTGCTAGCTATACTTCTGTCTGCAGTCCAGCATCCTTCTGGCTATGGCCACTGTCTCATCACATTGTTTCGCCACCTTAAGATCCTCAGACACTATCACCCCAAGGTCCCCTCTCCCTGTCTGTGCATATCAGCCTCTCAGATAGTAATTGCTTAATGTTTCAGGTATGTGATTGTTATTGTGATTTGGTGCTACATTCTATGGAGAATAGTATACAGCCATGCCAAGGCGTAGCAGGAGTTTGACTTTTATAGCTATATCTTTAACTTATTTGTATGCTTGTTTTGTTGTTGTAATTGTTTTAGTGGGATTATTTTAAACTTTTATTATTTTCTTTTAAATTTTTTAATTGTATGTGTATTTGCAGTTATGTATGTTTTTTCTTCCCTGCGTAGAATTTTGGATAGTGTGGGCTATAAAAGAAGAACATATCTTTGTTCCTCAGCAGAGATCAGCAGAGTGTAAATGTGCTGAAAATATCTTACTCTCACAGCAGGGATGGTTGTTCCTCTCCCAAATAGAAAAGGGAAGTGGGAAGTGGACCAATGACTCTAGAGACTGGGACAGCTGGATCAAGTATGAGAGACTTTATTACAGACTCGACACAGATCTGTGTTTCAGCCACAGGCCTGCCTCAGGAGTCTAAACAACATATAAAATAACATGTAAGGATACAAATAATAAAATACAAAATATACAATATAAAAGTACTCCATAAGAAAAAACAAAAGAACAATGTATATATAATAGATGGGGAAAAGAGCCTTGACACAATATATGTAATCTATATAACATAAGGATATATAATCTGTACAAAGTAAGAATGTGTGTGTTTAAAGTATAATTATAAAACAGGTCTGTAAAAACAAAAAAAATGAATATTCCTTATATGTATAAAAACAATAGAATAAAATAAAATGCAATGGTGTTCTAAACAAAGTAATCTGGAGTAATATATCAAGTAAAAGAGGGGGGTGAAACCTGACATTAAAGGATAAATACGTCCATCTCAAACATGATAAAATGTATATATTTGCAATGTCCATACAGATGTAAGAGCATATGTAAATAACAAATACAGTAATAAACATCTCATAATGAAGATAAAAATGATTTTAAAAAAGGGGGTGTATATCTTAGGACATAAAACTATACTGTACACAATGTACTGGATAACCACAGGTATAACAGAGCATCATTTAACAAGCAAATCCGTGCATATAAAACATTGTTTATAAATGAATAATCATGCATCATGGTAAATCATGTACAAATAAATAAATCCATGTGAGCTCATCATTGTATATAAATCAATGCTTAAAATTGCATATAAATGTATGAGAAACTTATCCCACGCAACTATATAAAAATATAACGGATAACAATGGAGTCTTGAACGCAAAAATTATAGGGACAGGCTTATGAACCTCAACATGTATACGCTGGAAGAGAGGAGGGAGAGAGGAGACATGATAGAGATGTTTAAATATCTCAAGGGCATTTATATACAGGAAGAGAGCCTTTTTCATATGAAAGAGAGCTCTGGAATGAGGGGGCATATGACAAAGTTAAGAGGGAATAGGCTTAGGAGTAATCTAAGGAAGTACTATTTCACAGAAAGGGTGGTAGAGGCGTGAAATGGCCTCCCGGTGGAGGTTGTGGGTCGAGGACTGTTCTAGAATTTAAAAAGGCCTGGGATAAGCACGTGGAATCGCTTAGGAACAGGAAGAATTAGGGGTTACAGAGGATGGGCAGACTGGATAGGTCATATGGCCTTTATCTGCTGTCATGTTTCTATGTTTCTATACTATCAGATTCTCTGGTTTTAGAGACATGCTTTTGTGAAAATTTTGACAAAATATCTGCAATCTTCACAGGTTCCAAAGTGAAATATGAAAGATCCTTAAATAAGCCCTCAAGATGTTGTAGCACATTCATTCCAACAATTCCTTTTATGGAGTTATTTTCCACTTGTCCGTCACGAAAGTTATCTTTAACTACAAAAATATGCCTTTCTTGTACTAACTGTCCTAGGCACTGCACATCTGCATTAATGTACCCCAAAACTGGAAGATCAGTGCCATTAACAAGGGACTTGAACGAATCGCTCTCTCACCGAAGAGTTTCTCTTCTTTTGTCTCTTCACTACTAATGTGTTTCTGCAAACGAACAGTCGACTTGAGATCATTTCCTGTAAGAGGACCTGATGCTTCACCATGAGAACCACTACTTTTCTTAAAACTGGCCACAACAGCCACTGGGGACTTCCTGGCAGCCCTGAAGACCACCTCCCCAGGTTATATATATATATATATATTTAAAATATTTCCCTACCCATACAGTGGGGGAAATAAGTATTTGATCCCTTGCTGATTTTGTAAGTTTGCCCACTGACAAAGACATGAGCAGCCCATAATTGAAGGGTAGGTTATTGGTAACAGTGAGAGATAGCACATCACAAATTAAATCCGGAAAATCACATTGTGGAAAGTATATGAATTTATTTGCATTCTGCAGAGGGAAATAAGTATTTGATCCCCCACCAACCAGTAAGAGATCTGGCCCCTACAGACCAGGTAGATGCTCCAAATCAACTCGTTACCTGCATGACAGACAGCTGTCGGCAATGGTCACCCTGTATGAAAGACACCTGTCCACAGACTCAGTGAATCAGTCAGACTCTAACCTCTACAAAATGGCCAAGAGCAAGGAGCTGTCTAAGGATGTCAGGGACAAGATCATACACCTGCACAAGGCTGGAATGGGCTACAAAACCATCAGTAAGACGCTGGGCGAGAAGGAGACAACTGTTGGTGCCATAGTAAGAAAATGGAAGAAGTACAAAATGACTGTCAATCGACAAAGATCTGGGGCTCCACGCAAAATCTCACCTCGTGGGGTATCCTTGATCATGAGGAAGGTTAGAAATCAGCCTACAACTACAAGGGGGGAACTTGTCAATGATCTCAAGGCAGCTGGGACCACTGTCACCACGAAAACCATTGGTAACACATTACGACATAACGGATTGCAATCCTGCAGTGCCCGCAAGGTCCCCCTGCTCCGGAAGGCACATGTGACGGCCCGTCTGAAGTTTGCCAGTGAACACCTGGATGATGCCGAGAGTGATTGGGAGAAGGTGCTGTGGTCAGATGAGACAAAAATTGAGCTCTTTGGCATGAACTCAACTCGCCATGTTTGGAGGAAGAGAAATGCTGCCTATGACCCAAAGAACACCGTCCCCACTGTCAAGCATGGAGGTGGAAATGTTATGTTTTGGGGGTGTTTCTCTGCTAAGGGCACAGGACTACTTCACCGCATCAATGGGAGAATGGATGGGGCCATGTACCGTACAATTCTGAGTGACAACCTCCTTCCCTCCGCCAGGGCCTTAAAAATGGGTCGTGGCTGGGTCTTCCAGCACGACAATGACCCAAAACATACAGCCAAGGCAACAAAGGAGTGGCTCAGGAAGAAGCACATTAGGGTCATGGAGTGGCCTAGCCAGTCACCAGACCTTAATCCCATTGAAAACTTATGGAGGGAGCTGAAGCTGCGAGTTGCCAAGCGACAGCCCAGAACTCTTAATGATTTAGAGATGATCTGCAAAGAGGAGTGGACCAAAATTCCTCCTGACATGTGTGCAAACCTCATCATCAACTACAGAAGACGTCTGACCGCTGTGCTTGCCAACAAGGGTTTTGCCACCAAGTATTAGGTCTTGTTTGCCAGAGGGATTAAATACTTATTTCCCTCTGCAGAATGCAAATAAATTCATATACTTTCCACAATGTGATTTTCCGGATTTAATTTGTGATGTGCTATCTCTCACTGTTACCAATAACCTACCCTTCAATTATGGGCTGCTCATGTCTTTGTCAGTGGGCAAACTTACAAAATCAGCAAGGGATCAAATACTTATTTCCCCCACTGTATATTATAATAGGTCTAGGCCTGGCTCCAGGTATGACACTCAGGACCCAGGGGCTTCACAGCAAATAAAGGCACCTTTTGCAGTCTTTAGTTCCTCTTTCATGCACTCCCTGGGCTTCTACAGGGTGCTAATCTCTAAACTAGGGTCACTTTCCACTTCCCTGGGACTCTCTGTCACAGGTACTGCAGTCCAGCCACACCTTAGGGAAGGATCCTTCCCTTGGAGCTTCCCTCCAGGAGCTCTCTCTCTCTCTCCCCCCCCCCCCCCCCCGAAGACCTTTGTATCAGGGCATTTTAACCACCTCCTGGCATGAGTCCCGCCCCTCTGATTTGGCAGGTTTGGTGCCATCTGCTCTAAAGTGTCCAACCTGCAACCTCAGTAGGGAATATTCTTAGGGACACCTGCTGCTATTCCACTCACATACCCTCCCCCTCAGCTTAACCAGGTTGAGCACTTGCCACTAACTGGGCCACCTTGCCTAGGGTCGAGGGCTCCCACTCACTAGGGAAGCTGGGGATCCCACAGCCATCCCAGTTAAGTCATGCTTTCCAACCCACACATGAACAGAGAAAGGTAACCACAGCAACCATTGGGCCCCGTCACACTAATAGTCGCAAACTATTCAAATCCCTATCACAAGAACATTCAATACGGTAGGAAACAGCTGGACTGGAACTCCATCCATAGGCTGCACTGCAATCCTCCTATCTAGTGGGCACCTGCAATCGTCATCTTGGAACCGGTTATCATCTCCAGCAAACAGCATTTCTTCCAACACAGGTGCCTGCTTTCTCCATTCCAACAGTGGATCAGTGTTTATCACTTGAACTTCTTTTCTATGCAGTAGGCTGATACTCTTTCCTCCAGGGTCTCCAACAACCCTCACAACTGGGTCCTCACAAGTAACTGGGCTTGACTCCAGGATCCCCTGATCCCTTAACACATCCACAACTGAGAATAAGAAGAAAAATGTAAGCCTCCAGGTTCCTCTTGGACAGCTCCACTTCCCTTTGAGGCGTCCCCATTTAGATACCTTCCATATCCACAGCACTCTATTCCTGGCTTTAGGCTTCTTCCTTCAAGTGATCTTTCCAAATGCTGGGCCTTCCTTACTCAAGGGAAAGGCCTTGGCAGCGTTCAACTGACATTTGCTCCAATGTTACTATCCCCATGATGCAGGGGTCATATTTGATTGCTCCTCTGTAGGGATGGTGGATGGGTCTCCACTTCCTCATCATTGTACACCATTCCTTCTCCCTCCTCCTCAGAAGACTTCACATTCCTCCGGCCGGGGATTACTTCTAGTCCCTACACATGGACTCCTCTTCTTTGTATAGTGTACTTGCACCCTGGTTCCTAGGTGCACACCCTGGTTCCTAGGTGCACAGTAGTAGCACTATCATCACTTCTACTATGAAATAACAATATTTTATGATTTGAATCAACATCTAAGGTTTTAGGAGTTGCTCTTGATTCATCACTGCAATATACTTCCCAAATAACCATCCGTGGGGAAGAACTTTTTTTTTAACTTTATTGATTTTAAAGCAACATAATATTTATAAAAACATATAACAGCATATAATATGGAACAATGAGAGAAAAAAACATACAGGTCAGTGAGCTGATAAAAATAAAACAGAACAGTATGCGCAACATACTTTAGAGAGCTAATTCCCTTCACAAGATACATAGAGGGGCATAATGGAAAGAACGTCCAAGTACGAATTAGGAAGTTCGTAAGAAACCGTCCAAAATTAGACATGTAAAATCGAAAAATAGTATGGGCGTTTTTCGATAATCGATTATCCCTGTAGAAAAACAATCAAATGAGGAGCGCATAAGCGTGACTAAATTGGGTGCCCTAACACGGTCGATTATTGCAGATGCAAACAACCAAATCAGAAAGTGTGTAAAATAATGTACATAGGTGTACCATAAGTACAGTACATGTTGTTCTGGCCATCCAGGTACGGGAAAATATGAGGAACGCGTATATGCGTCAACAACAGAAAAATCATGCTGCTGCTGCACCCATATTTTCCTCATATGTGCCCATCTGCATGTCCGGACCTGCATGCACTGTACACCTACTGAACATGCAGGTATATGCAAATTGTGTATATGTGAAAAGGGTCGGTGGGGTGCGTCATACTCATCTATATAAGGCACGTTCCGCACACATAACCAGGCATGTGCACGTCAAAGACGTCTATGCTTACGACGGCGTCCACGTGCTGATAGGGCCATATATGGGATGGTCATCCATATATGGAGCTGTGCAAGAAACGACGTCCGTCACGCAAGGACGTCCATATAAGGCACTTGTTTTCCAACATGTGGAAAAATGGCGCAACGATGAGAGCCCAACTTCGGACAGGAGGAGAGCCGCTGCTTAATGCACCACCACCTGCCCCCCAGGCTCCAGTCCATGCGAGCCTGGTCCCGTATTAGGGACAGGCTTGAAAGGTAAGGTTATGGCCCACCCCCCCCTCCTGTACCTACACATATAACAGCTCCGTCATCAATGTTACCACCAGTAACTGGAGTGTGCATGCAAGGATAATGAGTAATATAGGAATATGCACAATATCACTAATAAAATGTATGTTATTGAAAGGACGACCATTCTCACATCCCTACAAGAATGTATTTCGTTATTTATGTATATCTTGCCTGTGAAGGCCACATTTCCAATCCCTCTTTGCAGCCTCTATGTGGCTTACAACACATCCGAATAGTGGAAACATGATACCAATTAAACGTATACCATACTTTATAACATGGTAATGATAACACATATAAAGTAGTTTTACAAGCATAAATTATAATGCATACAAACGGTACTTTCTGGCCTCATGGCCACCTCTATGGCATCATCTGCATAGGAACCAACTCGGTGGCTGCTGTGGGTGCTTGAGCACCCCCAATATAAAAGAAATGCCTTGTATGTATGGAGGGAGGGGTAATCTCCACTGGGGGTTGCACCCCCCAAAATGGTAAAAAAGTGGCTCCTATGTGGGATTCAGTAACAATGGAGGTGGTCCCCCCCCCCCCCCCCCAAACACTGTTGACCCTCTCTCTCTGCTATTTGAATAACAAATCAATGTGTGCAGAGGACAAAAAGGACCATCGCCTCCTGACCCCTGCTCTACAAACTTATATCTTACAGACGCTTCGGAGTGCACCGGGACCTGGAGTCCCTGAGGAGGCGGTTCCGCCGTGTGCGGCGTGAGAGGCCCGAGCTCATCCGGGCGGTGCGACGGCACCTCAGGGCTCGGCGTAAGTATTCAAAAACAGGACACCTGTACAGATTGCTAAATACACGTCTTGAATAATGCCAATGTGCTGTACAATATCAATTCCCATCCATGTGGCTAATAGCCAACTAGTAAGTAATAACATATCTGTCCCAGATCAAGGATGCAGGTTGCAGAGGTCCTCCCATGAGTGTGGCTGCAACTTCCAACCATCCCCCTGAGATGAATGAGATGATATGCCTCACTTTACTATTCCCCTTTCTGGGGTGGCTGATTAGTGTGTCCTGGTAGACCTGCCTGAGGCCCTACTTTTAGTGGATGTCATGGCCTAACTCACATAAAAGTTTTGCGCTCAACACCCTTCCCACTGCCCCCCCCCCCCCCCACCAATAAAACCAACAACAACTGCCCGTCAACCCCTTGTCGCATTTCACAATGCAAACATGCTGGTCAGCAATGAATGTGGTATGGCAACATGTCCTGTGTAGTGTGTGTCAGAGGAGGTTCCAGGGTTCTTTCTCATGTCATCTGATGCAGCTCAGTCCCCATGGGCATAGGCCACGCCTTACCACACCGTCGCCCATCCCCCGTCTCAGGCCACCCAGCTACTGCACTATGCAAGCCATGTTGTATGTGCTGATCTCAATCACACTCCGTTTACATACACAGGGCTCCACCAGCAGCAAGCCGAGCGTGCAGATGAAGAGGGCCACCACCTGCAGGAGGAGGAGGAGGAGGAGGAGGAGGAGGATGAGGAGCAGCAGCAGGAGCAGGATCCAGGGCAGGGAAGCCACGTGGAGGAGGAGGAGGCAGCGGCCCCAGCACAGGAGGCGGAGGAGGAGGAGTCGGCGGGCTCGGAGGAGGGGGTCCTCATCATAGATGAGGACTATATGGAGGCCCCCTCCCCACCTCTAACACCAGAAGAGCCCTCTCCCTCCCCTCGGCCATCCTCATCCCCTGCGGGACCTCAATCGCCTGCCCCACTGCCTTCCCCTGGGTCTGCTCCGTCCCCTGGGCCAGCTCCAGCCCCTGGGCCACCTCCACCAGCCCTAGGCGCAGGTGCCATGATGCGCCTCCTGCAGCAGCTGGTAGATGGCCAGCACCAGCTGGTAGATGGCCAGCACCAGCTGCTGCAGGAGGTCCGAGCCCTACGGCAGGGCAATGAGCAGCTCCAGGGCCCACTAAGGGTACTGCTGGGGCTGCTCATTGCCCTGCTACAGAGGGCCTTACTCAGAGGGCGTGTCCGCCCTTGACTTAAATGGAGGGGGGGATTGTTGGGGGTGTGGGGAGGGGGGGGAATTGTTGGGGTTCTGTGTGGGGGGAGGGAATTGTTTGGGTTCTGTGGGGGGGGGAGGGAATTGTTGGGGTTCTGTGTGGGGGGGGAGGGAATTGGGGGGGTGTGGAGGGGGGAGGGAATTGTTGGGGTTGTGTGGAGTTGTGGGGGGGAGGAGGGCATTGTTCGGGGTTGGTTTGTAGGGGTGGGGGTGGGGGGGGGGAATAAATGTTTTTGTTATACTTTAACTATCAGGGTGTCTGTGTGTTTGTCTCCCTTGTGCATTACATATAAGCAAATGGTGCTGTTGAGTTGAGAGGAAGCAGGCAGCAATATGCATAGCATGAAATGTGCAGTGTGAATGAGAAAGTTGATGTATGTGTGAGAATGTTGGCCATACAGAAGGCCACTTGTTCATTCCAACCTGCATGGCCATATGTGCAGGGGAGGTGGGCCAGGGAGGCTGGATGGATATTAGTGTTCATGAACACAAATGGCCAGCCAGCCTCTTTCCCTCCGTCCCCTCCACCATACTGACCCACAACACAGAGTGCCATCAACAGTGCTGTTTTTGTGCCGGTACGCAACGGTACAGCGTACCGGCACCTTTTTTTCTGGGGCTCCCCTGCTCGCTCCCTGCTGTTTGCACCGATCCCTGCCTCGTAAAACTTATTTTTTCGCGAACCGGCAGACTGAAGAAATAAAACAAACAGCTGACGGGCTTGCCTCCTTCGATCGCGTCGGCCGCTTCCTTTCCCTGCATTCTGAGCGCGTCCCGCCCTCCTCTGATGTCATTTCCTTTCCTCGAGGGCGGGACGCGCTGAGAATGCAGGGAAAGGAAGCGGCCGACGCGATCGAAGGAGGCAAGCCTGTCAGCTGTTTGTTTTATTTCTTCAGTCTGCCGGTTCGCGAAAAAATAAGTTTTAGGAGGCAGGGATCGGTGCAAACAGCAGGGAGCGAGCAGGGGAGGGTGAACAAGTGGGGCTGGGGGATGTGTGGCCAAGTGGGGCTGGGGGGGGTTGTGTGGCCAAGTGGGGCTGGGGGGGGGGGGTTGTGTGGCCAATTGGGGCTGGGGGGGTGTGTGGGCAAGTAGGGCTGGGTGTGTGTGGGTGTGTGTGTGTGTGTGGGCAAGTGGGGCTGGGAGGTTGTGTGGCCAATTGGGGCTGGGGTGTGTGTGTGTGTGGCCAATTGGGGCTGGGGTGTGTGTGTGTGGCCAATTGGGGCTGGGGTGTGTGTGGGCAAGTAGGGCTGGGGGGGGTGTGTGTGTGGGCAAGTGGGGCTGGGGGGGGGGTTGTGTGGCCAATTGGGGCTGGGGGGTGTGGCCAATTGGGGCTGGGGGGTGTGTGTGGCCAATTGGGGCTGGGGGTATGTGTGTGTGGGCAAGTGGGGCTGGGGGTATGTGTGGGGGGGCAAGTGGGGCTGGGGGTGTGTGTGGGGGGGCAAGTGGAGCTGGGGGTGTGTGTGGGCAAGTGGGGCTGGGGTGTGTGTGTGGGCAAGTGGGGCTGGTGGTGTGTGTATGGGCAAGTAGGGCTGGGGGTATGTGTGTATGGGCAAGGGGGGCTGGGCAAATGGGGCTGGGGTTTGAATGATCTCAGGGGCAGGTGGAGGCTGGGGCGAGTCACTGGACATTGAAGGGAGGGGGAGGATAGGGGGCAAAAGAGAATCGCTGGACATGGAGGGGATGGGATAGTAGGGCAGGGGAGAGAGGAGAATGGAGAATTGCTGGACATGGATGGAAGGGGAAGGCAGGGAAGAGAGAATTGCTGGACTTGGATAGGAGAAGAGGGCAGGGGAGAGAGGAGAATCACTGGACATGGGAGGGGAGGGGAGAGGAGACATGCTGGACATGGATGGAGGGGAGGGAAGATAGGAAGGAGATGCACATGGATGGGATGGCAGGAGAGGAAGGAGAAATGCTGGAAATGGATGGAGAGGAGAGCAAAGCAGGAGATAGAGGAGCATTGCTGGACATGGATGGATAGAGGGTTTGGCGGGGAGAGAGGAGAAATGCTGGACATGGAAGAAGAAAGGAGGAAAGTAAAGAAATAAATGGAAAGGAAGCCCTGGAAACGGAGTTAAGAGAACAGATAGACAGCAGCAGAATCAGACACTTGGACCAGTATGGATAGAAAACAGTCACCAGACAACAAAGGTAGAAAAAAATTATTTTATTTTCATTTTAGTGTTTGGAATATGTCCAATTTGAGAATTTACATCTGTTGTCTTATTTTGCACTGGGTATACTGGAGCTGTAACATCTTACAGAAATGATTTATAATGAAAAAAAATCACAAGTTATTGTTTTTCTCCTATACTAGTATATTTTCAATGATGTCTGTTTATATGCGCCATGGCTGATATAAGGGGTGTGGCTAATGTGGGTGTGGCTATCATAGGGGTGGAGCCATATGTGGTGACCCCGCCCATAATGAGTACCGGCACCTTTTTTTCTACAAAAAATGCACTGGCCATCAATAAGAGATTAATTGTGTAGCACGTGTGATCTCCCAAGTAGACATGCCCACATAACCCCAGGTAGCACATACACAGTGTTTGCTGTCTGATGGCCAGACATCCTTACCCACAAGCCACATTGGTGGGGGGGGGGGGGCCCAAGAAGGACCTACAAACAGCTGGCTCATATTTTCACATTCAATACATCAGCTATGGTATATAGTGCTGAGGTGAAAAGGGGAAACAATGGGAAACCCATTAGATGGATGGTTACTTCATCACAGTTGCAATGTAATACTTGTGTTACAGACGGCCACAAATAAAAATGGTGCTCATTATTTGCAGCTGTGATCACACTGTCTCCAGTAGTAGATCAAGGTGTGTTACATTCAGGTATTCTGGGTCTGTCTCAAAGTTTGTCCCTGAGCCAACCAACAGTGAAGTGACTTGCCTTAGGTGGGAATTGAACGGGCAACCTTGTGATTATAAGGCTGGTGCTCTAACCACTAGGCCACAGCAGCCACCAGGCTGTAGCCACCTGCAGGTACTTTGGGTTGCGACCTGTACACACAACCCTCTCCCTCACCACCACATCTTAAGGCCTCAGTGGCAGTACCTGTAGCCACCTTGAGCATTTTTTCCAGGCTACCAATTGTGACAAAATGTTCTTGTTCCCTACCTATGGAGGAATTTAGGAAGGTGTTCCATAATGTGCTAAACACATCCATTGCATATATCATTCCCCCTCCCCCTCCTATGCAGCTTCAGAATGGGTGGGCACTGCATAAATGGGGACTGAGGTTCACCACATAAACAAGGAAGATGGAACCTACCGGGAACCAATACAGCAGCTCCAACAGCTGGCCCACACCACTGAGGACCTGCCAACCCCACAGTACAGTGCACAGGAACCTGGTGAAAAGACAGCCAGCTAAGAGTTGACTCCAAACTACATACAGTGAATGCACACTCCTTGACTATGAGCACAAAGAGAAGAGATGGCAGACAAATGAGAGCTTACCATGAACGTCTGTTTCAAGACTGTGTAGTGCGCCTTTCATAGGCGCCCCGTATAAGAGGCTTGGGGAGGCTAAGCCTCCCCAGACCAATCGTGGACTTCGTTGGCTGCTGCTGCTGCTGCCCTCACAAATGCAGCACTTTTGCCAGGCAGGCAGGTCTCCCTCATTCTTTCCCGTTCTCGGCTCCCCGACCGGCACAGCCCCCCCCCCCCCCCCCGCGCTTTAACCTTTAAATTTCTGTTGCAGCGACGCCGACGTCAATGAAGAAAAATGCACTTCACAGGCTCGTCTCCGGCTCCAGCTTCTCCCTTCTCTCTTCACACAATGTCCCGCCCTTGCGGGAACAGGAAATGCATCATCGTGAGGGCGGGGCACTGCCACTGTGTGAAGAGAGAAGGGAGAAGCTGGAGCCGGAGACGAGCCTGTAGTGCCTTTTTCTTCATTGACGTCGGCGTCGTTGCAACGGAAAGTTAAAGGTAGGAAGACTTTTACTAGGTTACATCTTGCTGATCATGGCAAACCCAGATATTCAATGGCACTTTCCCAGAAAGCTGCTCAACATGAGTATCCAGGCAGACTATCACTGCACCAGGTAGTGTTGGGACAGTCCATGGGTAGAGTCGGGGCAATGCTGCAATGTACTCAGTGCCAATATTTAGTTGGCCGCTAACTTAGGCCAACTAAAAGGCTAATTTTATCTGGGTTCTTATCTGGGTATGGTTTGAATATGAGCCAGGACCCAGATAAATCTCAGCAGTTGGGTGTACCTGGATATTCAGCACTGTCTTCTAGGTAAGCAGCGGTGCCAAATATCTGGGAATAAAAAGCCAGCATTACAAAATATAACAGCTGACCACTGTGGGCTAAATATTGACCAGCTAATAAATTGGTAAGCAAACACTAAGCTGTGATGAATCCATAATGTTTCATTATTATTAAGCCAGGTCTATTTATATGATCTGTAATTTTGTTTTTGTTGTTGTTTTTGGATTTTAATATAAGAGTTAAGCTCTGGAACTTGATGCCAGAGGATATGGTTACAGTGATTAGCAGCATATCTAGGTTTAATGGTTTGGATAAGTTCCTGGAGGGATAGTCCATCATCTGTTGTTTAGATAAACATGGGGGGAGCCAGTGCTGTCCCTGGGATAGGTAACATGGAATCTTGCTACATATGGTTGTCAATAAAAGGAGCTCATTGTGAACACTATCCACCCTAAAAGGGTGTTTTGTGGCTCTACATGAGAATTGTGATATTATGATCCCTCGTTTCATATTGTTTACGGTCTGCATTTTCCATATGGGTGGTATATTGGTGTATTAGGGTCTGCCTAGTGTTATGGTACAGTAAGATTCTGAGTGTGTTTTTGCACAAATTTGTGCATAGTGTTTTACAGTTGAGCGATTGTGGTTAGTATATGCTTTGAGCAACCACTTTATTCTTTGACATATCATACATATCTAATATCTAAATTTAATACAAGGTATTAATTGTGACTATTTTATTTTTACTTATTTTTTTCTGTGTGTTGTCAGACAATTATGGAGGTAAGCTCCACCCATGGCCCCACCCCTAACCCCGCCCCCTTTAGCCTCCCCAAACAGTTGGGCCAGCGACCGCCTATGGCGCCTTTTATCTTCTGGAACATTAGCTCACAACTCTCTCATTGAAATGTCCCTTACCGAGGGGTGCTTGATTTGGGGCGAGTGTAGGAATATCGTCGGCCCCACAGACTGCCTGTTACAAGCAGGCAGAGAGAATGGGAGAAAGTAAGGGAGCCTCACGGGATGTGGAAGAGTGGAAACGGAAGGCGTGGTGGCTGAGGGCCAGCAATAATCCCCCCCCCCCCAAATACACAGGTGTACCCAAACATACATTGCCAAACACAAACCTTATTGTAAGTGAGGGTAAAACCCTGTAAACGATTCTTAAGAACAGCCGGCAAGGTCCCAGTGCAGGAAATGGCGGGTTAGATGGCAATGAAGAAAGGGAAGGCAGGTGGGGACGCCCATAATTATCTACCCATAATCGAAATCATGTGCTCCAAATTGCTATCTGAGCTGGGTACGCTTAGGAATTATGTGTATAATTGAAAAAAAATGCCCATATCAGACACGCCTATTCCCCCGTGTCAATGGGCGTTCTTGGCGACTATATAAACGCCCACTCCGTATTTTCGAAAACCCCATTGGTACAATGCCGCCGCGTCAGCCCCCAACCCGGAAGAGTAACTTTAGCGACGGTGAAGTGGAGCTCCAGGTGCAGGAGATACAACAACGGCACCGGAATCTGTTTGCTCCCACAGGGCAGAGGCTGGCTGCAACCACGAAGCAGCGGGAATGGGAGGCAGTACGGGACAGCCTGAATGCTGTGTACCATTGTGGGAGAGACGTGGAGGACTGTAAGCGAAAGTGGCGGAAGCTGAGGAGGGATGTCAGGAGGAAGGCGGGGGCCAATCCCCCAGGACATGACACAGCCAACCTCACCCCCATGGAGCTGATGGTGCACTCCCTCCTACCCCAGGAGGGCATCCACGGGATTGGCTCCCTCGACACTTCGGCCCAGGCTGAGGACTCAGGTAGGTTTTTCATTATGAAGTTGGGGTATCTGTTGTGCTGCAGTACACTTGTGTTATAGAAGTTGGGGCCAGGGGGAGGGAGGTGAGGAGTGGGGGGCAGGAGGAGGGAGGTGGGGGGGGGGGGAGTGTCTCTGGCTGTCTTTATGTACAATAACAGGCCACCTTTATGATGGTGTTGTGACCTGCTAACCCCTACTCACTTGCTCTGTACCCTTACTCCCTATCCCTACCGTTGTCATTGGCTTTCCTCCTACTTGTCCTGTGTGCGCATCTTAATTTAATTGTAAGCTCTATTTGAGTACTGGTAGTGTTCATATGTGTTATAGGAGCAGACTGGGTGGGTGCTGTGGGTGTTTGAGCACCCCCAATATTGAGGAAAGATCATGTAGCTGTGCAGGTAGGAGTTTTGTGCACTGGGCTTAGCACTCCCAATAATACTTTTCAGTTGGCTCCTATGGGTGTGTGTAGGTTACTACTGTGGCACAACTTTGGGGGCCTTCCTTCCCTACTACTCCCTCCTATTTTCCCATCACCAAACTGTGCCTATTTCCTTCTGTCACCTCTGTGCTCTAGTGAGTGTGGGCCACATGCATTCAACTGAAGGAGCCTGTAATGGGGGTCATAAAGCTGTTCTATGCAGTCTAGCAAGTCAGTAATAACACAACACATGCTGAAATGTTCTTCAAGGTAACAATTATAGAACAAACAGCTTGTCCAAAATGTTGTGAGCGGTGTCCTTCTCTTGGCTGATCGTCCACCACCTCTACACCTAGCTGCCTGTGGGGCTTTCTCTTTCGCACCGGTGTCAATTCCATTCCTCCTCACCATCTCTTTGCTGGGTCATCAGGTTGGGGGACATGCCAATGTATATGAATGCTGAAAGACAAAAGTGGGTTATTTGCACCAACACAGTTCCTCACTCTTGTGCTATACAGGTGATGACTCAGAGGAGGCTGGCCCTAGTGGCCTGCAAGGCCAACGCCCTACACCAGCAGTCCAGCCTCTGCCTCCACCCCCTGCTGCACCAGCCGTCCAGCCTCTGCCTCCACCACCTGCAGCACCAGCAGTCCAGCCTCTGCCTCCACCCCCTGCAGCACCAGCCGTCCAGCCTCTGCCTCCACCACCTGCACCAGTCCAGCCTCTGCCTCCACCACCTGCAGCAGCAGAACCTGCAGTACAGGCTCATCCTCCACCAGCACCACCAGCAGAGGCCGCACCTCCAGCACCGGATGACTTTGGTGAGGAGGAGGAGGATGCATATAGGGGGCCAGCTCCTCGCCAGAGGCCATCCGGCCAAAGGAGGCAACTCCTGCGGCTGGCCACAGAGTTGCTACGCCACAACGTGCGCTTGGAGGAGTACCGGCAGCAGAAGCTAGACCTGCAGCGGCAAGCACTGGAGGCATAGTAGCAAGCCCACCAGGAACTCCTCCGGGCGCAACGCGAAGGCCACCTGGAGGTGCTGCACGCACAACACCTAGCCCACCAGGAGGTGCTCCTGCAACTCAAACGGCTGGAGCAGAGCATCGAACGCCTGCGCCCTCAGGTCACAGCACCTACTCCAGCCGTGCTGCTGGAGCAGGCCCTGCCATCAACTTCCTCCTCCACTGACCACCAACCACCAGCTAAGAGGTGGGTGTTACGATCATCCACCTCCGCACCCACTCCTACAGCACCCACCAAACCTGCTCCCATTCTGGGTCGTGTGGCCAGCCTACAGCCAACAAGGTGGCCAGATTTCTACAGTGCAGCTGAAGCCGCAGGCTGCTGTGGGGATACGGAGGAGGACACTGGGAGCAGCACCTCTGAAGAGTCTGAACAGACTTCCCGTGCAGCACCAGCTGCAAAGGAAGGCCGTGGGAGGGGTAGGAGGGGACGGGGGAAGGGAAGGGGAAAGTGATAGCACATGCTGTAGGGTGAGGGTTGGTGGGGGTGGGAGGGGGGTGGTGGGGGTGGGGGTGAACACAGGAACACATGCACTTAATATAAATCAATAAATGTACACTTACTTTCACCTAAAACTTGTTTCAATGAGTCTTTGTCTTGCTCTTACGCCAAGCTGGTAAGCATTTAGCTCTGCTCTGTGGGCTGGGGGTGGAGGGAGCTCCTTTTCCTGGTCATCTGGGGCCTCTTCTGGTGGTGGCTGTGGCTCCTCTGGGAGAGGCTGTCCTCTGCGCTGGGCCAAATTGTGCAACATGCAGCACGCCACAAAGATCTTGGCCACCTTTTCTGGACTGTAGAGCAGCTCTCCTCCAGACCGGTCCAGACAGCAGAACCGTTTTTTCAACAAACCAAAGGTCCGCTCAATGATCCCCCGGGTGCTGCGATGTCTCCTGTTGTAGGTTTCTTCTGCCCCTGATTGTGGGTGGATCAGGGGGGTCATGAGCCATGTCCTCTGCGGGTAGCCTCGGTCACCTTTGGAGAAAAGCAGAATGAGATAGATGAGTGTGTATTGCTTGGAGCAGGTACGGGGGTGGGGAGGAGGGGGGATTTGGATAGTGGGTTGTGGAGTGAGGTGGAAGAAGCCAGGGCGGAGGGTTGCCCAGTGGAGGAGGTATAGTATGGGTACATGCATGTTGCACTTACCTAGTAGCCATCCACGAATGAACTCCCCTCGCTCGAACCTGCAGAAGATGCCTGAATGCTGTAGGATGTAGGCATCATGGGTGGACCCGGGGTACCTGGCACACACGTTTAATATCTCCCCCTGGGCATCACATACAACTTGCATGTTCATAGAATGAAATGCCTTCCTATTTCTGTAGGTGGCTTCGTGTGGCCGGGGGGGTCTGAGGGCTAAGTGTGTGCAGTCTATCACACCGATGACCGAGGCGAATCTAGCAAGAGCATAGAAGGCAGCCATGTTGTTGTGCAGGGCCTGGGGGGTGGTGGGGAAAGTGATGTAGTGTGAGGTGTGAGTTAGAAAGGCATCCAGGAACTGGGTGAGACAGTGTGAAATAGAAGCCTGGGTGAGCCCTGTGTTAGCATCTAATACGGATTGAAAACTCCCAGTGGCCAGGACAGAGAGAGAGGAAGTGATTTTGAGGTGGGCAGGGATGGGGTTATTCCTACGTGTCTGGGGCTGAAGGAGGGGTTTCAGCTGCTCACACAGCTGAAGAATGGTGGCCCTATCAAACCTGAACCTTGTTAGACACTGCTGGTCAGTGAGTTGTAGGAAGGTGGTGCAGGGCCTAAACACTCGGGGCCGTGAATACCTCCTGCGGTGGGTGGCCTCTTTGTGTAGCATGCATGCCACAAGTGCATTAAGTGCTTCCATATCCCCACCACCAGTGCAAGTATTAGGACTAGTAGTCAAACACCAACACACACAGATCCCTCACTTCCAGCCACCACGCCCTCTGGCCACTCACTCGCCAAACAGTACAGGAACACAGAGACAAACGGAGGTCAGGGAATAGAGTATACACGTGGGAACAGTGAATGGGGAGGGATAGGGGGAGGGGAAGGGGCGATGGAGCAAAGGAGTAGGAGTAGGGAAAGGTCAAAGGGTAAGTCACAAAAGAGGCAGGGCACACAGACGAACGTCACAGGTACTCAGCACGCTCAGCTTTCTCTCTGCAACCACCAATTCAGCTCTTCCACCAACGATCTCGCCACTCTCCAACTACACACAATCGGTAATGGGTCTAAAGACGATTTCCCCCTTGCTCTGGTCGCTTTTATTTCGGGTCCAACATATTACGCCCGTCTTCGTGCTCAACCAGAGCCATTTCGCTATCCGTTATACGTTGTACATGACCACGTCATATGAGCGCCCCTAACACGCCCCCGACACGCCCCTTATTTGGTTGTTTTTAAGTAAACGTAGAAGCAACATGGACGCACTGAAACTTTGGTTTCCATTATATTGATTTATTCGTTTTTGGGAGATGAACGCCTATCTCCCGATTTAGGTCACAATATAGGCGTTTTTGTCTTTCCATTATAAGCTGGATAGTTGTCTAGCAGCGACCATGCTCTATAGAAAGAAGAGATGCAACCAAATCTTATGGCAGCCATTTCCTCATATCGCCTATAAGAACACAGCAGATTCCAGCATTCGTGATATGAAACAAGCTGATTATTCTTCCAATGCAATGCAATCAGATGAAGAGCAAGAGGAATCATTAAGTTAAACATTTTGGCATATTTAGGAGGAATTGACAAGTCAGGAGTCGAAGCCTTGAGGATTAGTATTTTAAAAGATAGAGCATCTTGGATTGTAAATAGTTTCTGGGTGGTGCCCCAAACCGACCTCCAGTACGACTGAAGATTACAACAAGAGAAAAGCAAATGTTCTAGGGAACCCACCACAGACTGACATGACCAACATAGATTTGAAACACTTGGGTTTTCTTTGGCAAGTTTTACAGGTGTCCAGTAGGATTTGTGAACAATATAGTAGACTGTAGAAGGGCAGCTGAAAAAGAGGAACGCATAGTTTTTGTCCAAAAAAGATCCCACTCCTTACTGGACAGCGAAACATGCAGTTAATTTTCCCAAGCGGAGGTAAGATCAGAGCATATGTTAGGCTTTGACATTTGCAAGAGTTTATACAGTTTAGATGCAGATTTTGGACCCATAAGGGATTGACATAAACTGCTGAAACTTGAGATTGTAGATTGATAGTCCGACGCAGTAGGATAGCAACGCTCAATAATCTGAGTCAGATTTTTCCAAAAAGTGCTATGCGATTGGGGAATGTTATAACGAGTACAAAAATCCTGAAAATGACTTGACAAATGCCATATTTTGCGAAGATTGAGTGGAGCTTTAAGAGGAAAAGTAGAATTATACCAAATAGACATATCAACAGAGCTTGACCAAAATTTATTGAGTGTGCTGAATGTTTAATCACCTGATGGTGTGAGGCAAAACGGAATCTATTCATGGTTGGAAGTAAATTCAATGGTAGAGGAAATATTTGTTCTCTTTCAAAGAGTACCCATCTGGGGGTTGCAGTTGAAGAAGAGGAGTACCCTTGTTTGGCCTGGGACACCTGAAAGGCCAAATGATATAGCTTAAAATCTGGTACGTTTAAACCCCCAAGACTTTTGGGCAGCTGAAGTTTTTAAAGAGAGATTTGAGGCACAGAAGACTTCCAAAGAAATTTAGTAATTAACACATGAAGCTTTTTGTAGAGTACATCTTTGAATAGGATTGGAACCATACTGAAAATGTAGTTAAGTTTCGGTGCTAGCACCATTTTCACAGCTTCAATTTTATCTCACCAAGACAAGAACAACGTGGTCCATGAAGTCAGTAAATCCTTAGCGATTTGCAGGATGTTAGATTCGTTCATTTTTAAAGTATCCTCCAGAGTGGTGCAGTAGTTTATGCCTAGATACTTCAAACTACTGGGCTCCCAAATAAACGGGTACTGAGCAAGAGTGGATCTCAAAACGTACTTAGAAAGTGGCATAGCAGCAGACTTAGACCAGTTAACTTTATAACCTGAGATATTGGAAAAAGCATCAATGCTGTTAAGTATATGGGGGATAGAGTCAGTGGATACATACATTAATATGCCATCTGCGTAGATGGATAACTTAAATGATTCCTCACGTATCTTAACTCCCGATATATCAGGATTGACCCATATGGAGAGTGCAAGGGGCTCTAGGGCTAGATTAAACAGTAGTGGAGAGAGGGGACAACCTTGCTTAGTTCCCCTTTTTAGGGTGAACCTCGATGAAGAAATGCCATTGACATTGTCAAATGCTTGAGGAGAGGTATAGAGCAAACTAATCATGTTTATAAAGGGCTCATTAAAGCCGAACCAGGTGAAAGTTTTAAAGAGATAGGCCCATTCAATGTGATCAAAGGCTTTTTCAGCATCCAAGGAGAATGCAATTATTGGGGAATCATTATCAGTAGAGTGCGCCAGTATATTTCAAAATAATCTAGAATTATCAGAGGGTAATCGTCCACCTACAAGAACTTTTTTTAAAGACTAAGGCAATTAGGATTAATTAGATCTTTTTTTATATCGAAACATTTGCTCTCTTAGTACAGATGCTTATCATCACTCACCTTGATTACTGTAATGTTTTTTATGTGGGTTTATCTGCCAGAAATTTAAGGAAGCTATAGTTAATACAAAATACTGCAGCTCAATTAATTTTTGGAATTTCTAAATTTTCTAATGTATCTAGTTTTATTGTTCAAATACACTGGCTTCCGGTTAGAAAGAGGATTTTATATAAAGCAGCTTGTATCTTTTATCAGATGGTGCTTTACTGACAAAAAATATTGTTATTCTTTCATGTTTAAACAATTTTATTGAGCAAATTAAGGAAACATCAATAGCATATCTGTGTTTTTGTTATCCAAAAAAAGGAAACTTTCCCCCCTGAAACATTCCATCCCTCCCTTATCCCACTCAATCCTAGATGGCTCAAAAGGCCTGTACTCTTATGACCTTTCGAGTTCAAAACAAGGAAACAATTCCAAAAGCTCCCCACATCCCTACCCCATGAACTGAACATCCTTCCCTTGTGCCCTTTAATACCACTCAATACCACAGACATGGTATAGCCCATTAAAAAACAACAACAACACAACAAGTGTTATAAGGTATTAATGATCAAACTATGACCTTTTGGGTACAGAGATTGAAGATATGGCTCCCACACCTGTAGGAATTGCTTCCATCTCTTGGGGAATCCTTTAGTATCTCTGGCCTCCCAGGTCACCAATAGATGTAATTGGTTTCTCCAGTGCCAAAATTTGGAGACTCAGCTGATACCCAATATTGCAATGCACATTTACATGCTACTAAGCTCATCTTGCGAAAAAGTATATTTTGCCCTTAGATCTACCACCAAAAGCTCATTTTTTGTCTAACAAGAACTGGTCTACCGTGCCCCTCCCCCCCACAAGTGTGTTCATATAATCGATCCCCAGTAACCGTGTACCTTGGGACAACTCCAAAAAGAATGAAAAAAAAGAATTGGGCTGACATCCACATTTTATACAACTAATAGTCTGCATCCCCCCCATATGGTATAGTTGACTCTGGGCAAAGTAAGCTCAGTGTATTACTATAAAATAGCATCCCCTCAACCTTACACAAGGCGTGATTCCCGGAATGCTAGCCAAACTCACCAGAATATCCCACGTTGCTAAGGACCTGCCTAAGTCAGCTTCTCATCTGTGCCGCAAATTATCTAATTTCTTTTTGGGCTCCTATCTTAACAAGGCCTAGTGAATTCCTAAGATTGACAGTCTGTAATGTCATTAAAAAATCCACACATCCTGTCTCCCCCCCTATTAGCCAATAACCCTGCACCCAGTGAGGCTATATAATGTTTCACTTGAGTATACTGGGGATCGATTATATGAACACACTTGTGGGGGGGAGGGGCACGGTAGACCAGTTCTTGTTAGACAAAAAATGAGCTTTTGGTGGTAGATCTAAGGGCAAAATATACTTTTTCGCAAGATGAGCTTAGTAGCATGTAAATGTGCATTGCAATATTGGGTATCAGCTGAGTCTCCAAATTTTGGCACTGGAGAAACCAATTACATCTATTGGTGACCTGGGAGGCCAGAGATACTAAAGGATTCCCCAAGAGATGGAAGCAATTCCTACAGGTGTGGGAGCCATATCTTCAATCTCTGTACCCAAAAGGTCATAGTTCTCCCAGGCCGCCCCAATACATGCCTGTAATTCCTCAAATCTGATCAAGGCCCCTTCCCCACCCAACAAAGGATAAAAATAGAGCCATCCAATCCCGACTCAAACTCAAACATCACATTTCCCTTTATTGAAAGCTGGTCCGTAACTGCTGGGTCTCCCTCCAACTGCTTTACAAGGACCTTCCACACAGCCCGCAATGGTCCCAGTAATAAATTGTGCTTAAAGTCCCGAGGGATATAATGAATAAAAATGATAAGGCGCATAATATGCTCTCTCAAGCTCCAGAGGGGTATAATTAGAAGTATGCCGGAACCAGTTCCCCAAATGCCACATCAAACAAGCCTGATTGTACAGCTTTAGACTAGATAGTACCAATCCCCCTTGCTGCCATCCCCCCCACCAAGAACGAAAATCTCATTGTCATATTTCTATGGGCCCAACAAAATTTTGATATTAGTTGGTCAAGCCTCCTCAAATCTTTTTGTAATAAGAATAAGGGCAAAGTCTGTAAAAGATATAACCATTGTGGGAATATCACCATTTTTACCAGGATAATTCTGCCCAATAGTGCCATCTCTCCAGTTGTCTTTTGGTGGACACCATTAAATTCACCACGTTAAGCTGATAAACCTAAGAAATGTCCAAATATTTAAAAGAACATTCTGAACAACGTAAGGGGAAATCTGAACCCCAATCCCACCTCACCTGTTCCGAAGACTGAGCTTCTGATTTAACAAGTTTCAAACGAAATCCTGCATAGTCTCCTTACTCCCAGAATGTTTCCTGGGCTGTGTAATGTGAACTAAATGATTGTTGGCAAATACTGATGCCTTGAAACAATGTGGTCCAACCACCACTCCATTTATCACTGGATTAGACATAACATCTCTAATCAGTGGATCCAGCATATTTATGTATGTTGTTAAATTTTGTGAGCTCCTATGTTGTAAATTTTATTGTACAGGAGAGGGGAAAGTGGACAACCCTGCCTTGTCCCTCGACAGACTGGAAAAGCTGACGATTCTATCCCATTGACCATCAGCCTGGCATGTGGATTCGAGTATAAAGTTCTGATGACTGTAAGGAATCGACCAGAGAACCCATATCAATCCAGCACTGCATATAGAAATTCCCAGTGAACGCAGTCGAATGCTTTTTCAGCATCAAAACTTCTTAAAAGCGATTGCAGATCTGTCTGCCTTCTCACTTCCAATGTTGCCACAATTTTCCTCAGATTCTTGGCCACCGAATGACCTCGGACAAAACTCACAAGACTCATGGGCCAGAAGCACTCTAGCTAAATGATTTTCCATTATATTTGCAAGCAGCTTCACCTCATAATTTAATAAACATATAGGCCGATAGGATGCAGGTAGAAAGTGATCACACCCCGGCTTAAGAAGCACAATGATTTGCGCTAAAATCAGAAAAGACATTTCTCTTTAGTTGTTCATAATCTGTTTTTTAAAAAAATCTTGATATTATGAGTTTTTGTTGAATTTTACTTTATTAATGTATGTTGTTAAATTTTGTGAGCTCCTATGTTGTAAATTTTATTGTACAGGAGAGGGGAAAGTGGACAACCCTGCCTTGTCCCTCGACAGACTGGAAAAGCTGACGATTCTATCCCATTGACCATCAGCCTGGCATGTGGATTCGAGTATAAAGTTCTGATGACTGTAAGGAATCGACCAGAGAACCCATATCAATCCAGCACTGCATATAGAAATTCCCAGTGAACGCAGTCGAATGCTTTTTCAGCATCAAAACTTGTTAAAAGTGATTGCAGATCTGTCTGCCTTCTCACTTCCAATGTTGCCACAATTTTCCTCAGATTCTTGGCCACCGAATGACCTCGGACAAAACTCACGAGACTCATGGGCCGGAAGCACTCTAGCTAAATGATTTTCCATTATATTTGCAAGCAGCTTCACCTCATAATTTAATAAACATAAAGGCCGATAGGATGCAGGTAGAAAGTGATCACACCCCGGCTTAAGAAGTACAATGATTTGCGCTAAAATCAGAAAAGACAGAAAGGATTCAGACGAAACAAACTGATTAAATATTTTTGTAATGAGCGACACTATCTCCTCCCCTAGAAACCTATAAAATTCAGCTCGAAGTCCATCCGCACCGGGGGCCTTCAAGAGGGGACTACATTGGATGGCCCAATGTACCTCATCTTCCTGTATTTCCGCATTTAATCGATCCCTGTCAGACTGTTAGTAATAGGCCCGAAACATTTCACATATTCTCTCATCACTCGTGGTCTGGCCCCCTTTCCTATCACTCAAAGTCAGAATTTTACGTCGACCCTCTCTTTGAGAAACCAAGTGAGATAACTTTCCCGTTTTCCATGGCGATACAGCATATACAGTGGGGGAAATAAGTATTTGATCCCTTGCTGATTTTGTAAGTTTGCCCACTGACAAAGACATGAGCAGCCCATAATTGAAGGGTAGGTTATTGGTAACAGTGAGAGATAGCACATCACAAATTAAATCCGGAAAATCACATTGTGGAAAGTATATGAATTTATTTGCATTCTGCAGAGGGAAATAAGTATTTAATCCCTCTGGCAAACAAGACCTAATACTTGGTGGCAAAACCCTTGTTGGCAAGCACAGCGGTCAGACGTCTTCTGTAGTTGATGATGAGGTTTGCACACATGTCAGGAGGAATTTTGGTCCACTCCTCTTTGCAGATCATCTCTAAATCATTAAGAGTTCTGGGCTGTCGCTTGGCAACTCGCAGCTTCAGCTCCCTCCATAAGTTTTCAATGGGATTAAGGTCTGGTGACTGGCTAGGCCACTCCATGACCCTAATGTGCTTCTTCCTGAGCCACTCCTTTGTTGCCTTGGCTGTATGTTTTGGGTCATTGTCATGCTGGAAGACCCAGCCACGACCCATTTTTAAGGCCCTGGCGGAGGGAAGGAGGTTGTCACTCAGAATTGTACGGTACATGGCCCCATCCATTCTCCCATTGATGCGGTGAAGTAGTCCTGTGCCCTTAGCAGAGAAACACCCCCAAAACATAACATTTCCACCTCCATGCTTGACAGTGGGGACGGTGTTCTTTGGGTCATAGGCAGCATTTCTCTTCCTCCAAACACGGCGAGTTGAGTTCATGCCAAAGAGCTCAATTTTTGTCTCATCTGACCACAGCACCTTCTCCCAATCACTCTCGGCATCATCCAGGTGTTCACTGGCAAACTTCAGACGGGCCGTCACATGTGCCTTCCGGAGCAGGGGGACCTTGCGGGCACTGCAGGATTGCAATCCGTTATGTCGTAATGTGTTACCAATGGTTTTCGTGGTGACAGTGGTCCCAGCTGCCTTGAGATCATTGACAAGTTCCCCCCTTGTAGTTGTAGGCTGATTTCTAACCTTCCTCATGATCAAGGATACCCCACGAGGTGAGATTTTGCGTGGAGCCCCAGATCTTTGTCGATTGACAGTCATTTTGTACTTCTTCCATTTTCTTACTATGGCACCAACAGTTGTCTCCTTCTCGCCCAGCGTCTTACTGATGGTTTTGTAGCCCATTCCAGCCTTGTGCAGGTGTATGATCTTGTCCCTGACATCCTTAGACAGCTCCTTGCTCTTGGCCATTTTGTAGAGGTTAGAGTCTGACTGATTCACTGAGTCTGTGGACAGGTGTCTTTCATACAGGTGACCATTGCCGACAGCTGTCTGTCATGCAGGTAACGAGTTGATTTGGAGCATCTACCTGGTCTGTAGGGGCCAGATCTCTTACTGGTTGGTGGGGGATCAAATACTTATTTCCCTCTGCAGAATGCAAATAAATTCATATACTTTCCACAATGTGATTTTCCGGATTTAATTTGTGATGTGCTATCTCTCACTGTTACCAATAACCTACCCTTCAATTATGGGCTGCTCATGTCTTTGTCAGTGGGCAAACTTACAAAATCAGCAAGGGATCAAATACTTATTTCCCCCACTGTATCTATAATAAAGTTGTGATTTATATACCTGCTGGTGAATAAGTTCATTGAGTGCCATTTGTAATGGCAACACCTGATGTTTATGTTCCTCTCCTTGTGAAATCCCAAACGTTGGTGTGCCTGTCTCAGATCGGCGCCTAGGCGTAGTATCTCTATCTGGAGACCTCTATGAAGGCAATAGCCGATAATCTCTCCTCATAACACTGCTTTCATGGCCTCCCAATAAATGACAGGATTAGTTTCATAATTAACATTGTGAATTTTGTACTCCTTCCAACATTTAATCAATCTATCCCTAAAAACTAGACCCTTATAAAGTTCCAAAGGAAAAACCCATCCCCAACCCCTCTGGGCTTTCCCCCCTGAAACAGACCAGTCCATCCACACCCAAGCGTGGTCTGAGATGACATACGGGCCTATCTCCACTCTAGCCACAGTACTAAATAACCATCTCGAGACCAAAAGGTAATCTATGTAGGACTGCGTGGAATGTGCCCTTGACCAATATGTATAATCCCGCTCTGAGGGATGTAGCACCCGCCAAATATCAACAAGGTCCAAAATTTTACACATGTTGGGTAGGCCCCGATCATTGATATTGTTATTCTTTTATTTGGAATGTCTTCTCACCTACTTGACAGGCTTATTTTTTGTTTACCTTATAACGATCTGTGTTTTATAAGTACAGCATGGAATTCGTTTCCAATTTTTATATGACTTGACCAGAGCTATTGGAAATTTAGGGAAAAGTGTAAGACATTTCTCTTTAGTTGTTCATAATCTGTTTTTTAAAAAAATCTTGATATTATGAGTTTTTGTTGAATTTTACTTTATTTATGTATGTTGTTAAATTTTGTGAGCTCCTATGTTGTAAATTTTATTGTACACCGCACTGAACCTACATCAGGGTTTATAAGTATTATGTTGGTATTGGTATTGAACCACAAAACACACTGGGCAGTCACTCCTTGAGAATGCCAATATGGTGCTCTTTACTACTACTACTACTTAACATTTCTAGAGCGCTACTAGGGTTACGCAGCGCTGTACAAATTAACAGATAAGGACAGTCCCTGCTCAGAAGAGCTTACAATCTACACCCTTTCAGTGGTGGCACTGTATTCTTGTAAAAAAAAAAAAAATCATTCTACAACTGGGGTGTCAGATAAGTTACTGTCATGTTTCAGGGTTTGTGAGCCCTTGGTCTGCAGTTGGATTGGTGCCGCTTAACCAACCCGGGGTTAGATAGGCCCCAACTGGTGGTAGGAGAGTCATCCAGGCAATGACTGACTTGAGTGACGAGCATGGGAAAATGGAGCCGGTGCTGGGAGTAGAGAACAGAAAGCTACGAAGCTGAGGCTGAAGGCTGAAGCAGAAGCTGGAACAGAAGGCTGAAGCTGGAACAGAAGGCTGAAGCTGGAACAGGACGCTGGAGCTGAAGCTGGAGGCAGAAGCAGAAGCAGAAGCAGACGCTGGAACAGAAGACTGAAACAGGATGCTGAAGCTGGTCCTGGGACAGGTCACTGAGGCTGAAGGTTGAGGATGTAGCTGGAAGCTGGAACAGGATGCTGAAGCTGAATTCTCAAGAAAACCTGTTGCAAGGCAAGGGTGATGTAGCAACAGTTTCCTAAAATAGCACCCTGGGCATCTGACATCATCTTGGTGACCTCCCAGAAGTGCTGCCAGCGATAGGCCAAGGAGCAGCTCCATGTATGCATGCACATCCCAGGGACCTGGGAAAAGGAGGACCTGTAAACCCTGTGGACAACCTCGGGATGCCAGGAAACCCCGCACCTTTTTGGAAAAGGGTTTGCAGCAAGTATGTCCTAAAGAGAACCACAAGTACGGGTTTTTTTTTTGGAAAGGAACCATCTGTTTTTGTTGCTTTTGGACATTTTACATTTGTTTTGTTATTGTGTTTTGCAGTGGGCGACAGCTGATTTATGGGCATGCTGCTTTATAGTCTCCCTTGAGAAAACTGGTGGGCAAAACAGGTCCCCATTGGGAGTTCAGAGTTACAATTTAAAGCTACATGCTATCTGATATTCACATTATGAAAAGCTGATATGAAAGTCTGTGATCTACACTGCATACTGCTTTTAAAGTACACAAACAAAATCACAAATATATTATTGAAAAATTATATGAAAAAGTGTAAAATATTGTTGGAGGTTTTTGGTCAGTGATGAAGTGATTGTCCGTGAATGAAAGGTTTCTGTGAAGTTTTCACTGCAGCACTAAGGACTTTTGAGGCATTTTCCTCCATTTGATGTTTATACTTCCTCCATATGATGTTTATACAGATGTAAAATGAGGCTTTAAGCACTAGTTATTATATCCACAGGTTTTTTTTTTTTTTTTGGTAGAAGCAATTCTGAAGGTCTGTGGAAAGTTTCATGTTTTGAAGTGCCTAAACTTTTGAACATCCAATCTGACCATCCTCTGGTGATAGAACAGTCAGATTATCTTCTGCAAGCAGCATGACTGCAAGCACCTATAAAGAATGAAGGGCATACCTTAATGTTTTTGCTGGACCTAAGCAATACTACAGTCAATTGCAAGAAGAAACCGTGACTTTAGAGCTTTGAATTCTAGATACAGGAGAGTAGTTAGAGAGAGAGCTCTTTGCTGAAGCTGTTGAATAAGGGCATGAAAGATGGGAGTGGAAGGCTCCAAAGAACATGCAGAGCAAGCTGTGTCAACACTAAAACCTCCTGAGGCATGAGAAGAATGTGACGGACATTAAACATCAGCCAAAGGCACGGCTCCAGAAAGTCTGAAGGGGGAGCAATAAGGGGAAGCAGATGCAGCATGTTCTGCACATGATTAACAGCTTGTGGTATTCAGAGACTTGCACAGGGATGTTGTATGAGAATTAGTCAGATGCCAAAGAAAAATGCTATATAAGACCAACGGGAAATCTGTGTATTAAGCATTCTGACTGCTTTGTCTGTACATGCTTCCTGAATACCCCATTGACGGTATACAGTAAAATTGTAAACTAAAAAAATGAATAAACTTTTTATATTGAATATGAAATTCGTCTAGCCTTTTCTACAAAGTGGCGACCGCGGAAGGACGTTTATGCCGCACTACAGATGAAATAGGTAGACGAATGATAGGATAAGTTAAGTATTTGTTGAATAACAAAGTTTTTACAGGATTTTGAGAGCAAGCGTTGTCTAGCCTAATTTCTCGTGCACCACTGATTTGGGAGTGATCAACCTACTGACGTGGACATACAGGTGACGACTCCTGGGCTTGCTTAAAAAGAAACGAGAAGACGCGTGAGTAAGCTTACACTGTGGCCTTATTACCGGTATATTTGTTTAGCTTTGTAGTTTTCTTTTTTGTATATTTTCTTTGTTTAAGTGCATTAGTATATTTTTGTAGGTTGTGGTTATATCGGAGAAATTGTAATAGTCAGAATAAAATGGAAGGGAAAGGGGCAGATAAGAAAGAAAAGCCCCCTGTATATACTTTGTATTTAGATTTAGATAGTTCAAAAAAATGCACCCCTTTGCAGCATGTCATAGAATTATTCCCATTAGACAAAAAACAGATTGAAAAAACACATGAGAAATGGGTCAAATATGATGCAAAAGATTCTTTTTTGAGCTGGTCTCAGTATGGATCGTTTGATCGTCCAAAATTATTATTGTTGGATTATTTGTAGTAAATAATTAGCAGATTTTTATACACACAGCTTCAGCTTTAGAAATGTTAATTTCTTTTCTTCATCTCTCTCACATACACCCCAGAATAATTCACTGCTGAGTCACTTTAAAGTTGAATTAACAAAACATCTGTTTACTCACAGTTTTAGTTAGATTGATATTCAGACAGGCTTATATAACATAATACAATACATTTGGATTATCAGCTCTTTCCATGTGCTTAGATGGTAATGGATGCTCACACCATAGATCCTCAGGCTAGGAGAGACCTTTTGAGCTCCATGTGCTGTTCCTAACCACACCCACAGGAAGTTACATGGGTGTGACCTCTCTAGGCAATTCACATCAGAGGTCACAGAGTAATCACAGAGAAAGAAAAAAAACATTGCTGACAGACAATGCATGTAAAACACAATACATTATTCCAACAAACCCCTTCTCATGCATAACTGTCATGCAATTATTAATTCATACAAAGTCCAAGCTTTATTCGCAGATTCTCAAAACGTTCTCTGGGTAACGGTTTGGTCATGATGTCAGCTGTCATCTCACTGGTGTGACAATAGTGTAGACTGATAACCCCTTCTTTCGCCAGCTCTCGCACGTTGTGATATTTCGTTGCGATGTGCTTGGTGCGTGACTGAACCTTGTCATTCTGTGACAGTCTGATGCAGCTCTGATTATCTTCCATTATCTGGATTGGTCTCTGTTCATCTATTCCAAAATCCAGCAAAAGTTTTTCAATCCACATCAGTTCTCTGCATGCTTCGGATACAGCCACATATTCAGCTTCTGTAGAAGACAGACTCACAATACTTTGTTTATGACTGGCCCAAGAAATTTGTACATTTCCATACATAAACACATATCCACTTGTGGATTTATAATCAGAATGATCCCCTGCCCAATCTGAATCACAGTAACATATTAGTTTTGGATTACTATTGGCTGAAATCTTTAATTTACAATCAATGGTACCTTTTAAATACCTTACCATCCTTTTAACTGCAGTCCAATCTGATTTGGTAGGTGAGCTGACCCTTCTGCTCAAAATTCCTACTGCATTTGCTATATCAGCCCTGTATGTGGTAGTCAGATATAAAAGCTTACCTATGGCTGATCTATATTGGATGTTATCTGGTAAAGGTTCTCTTACTGTTTCATCCTTCAGAAAATCAGTGATCATGGGAGTGCTTACAACTTGGGCATCTTGCATACCTAAACTTTCAATAAGCTCATTTATTTTCTGCTTCTGGCTTAGAAGATAAGAACCATCATTTTGTTTCTCAATTTCTATACCAAGATAGTATGACACATTACCAAGTTCTTTTATCTCAACATTCAGGTTTAAATATTTTACAATGTCCTTGTACTCTTGCTCACTTTCGCTTGCAATGAGCAGATCATCAACAAAAGCTAAAATGTATGCATATTGTCCATTTCTGCACCTAGTGTACAAGCATTTATCAATATTTCATGCAATTTGTCATTCCAACATTTTGCACTTTGCTTTAATCCATAAAGACCTTTGTTTAATTTACACACTAGCTGTCTTTGTTTTGTATTTATGAAACCTGTTGGCTGTTCCATGTACAAGTCTTCAGTTATATCTCCATGAAGAAATGCTGTTTTCACATCAATGTGGTTGACTTGCATGCCTTTTGAGACTGCAATGCTCAGAAGTGTTCTAATTGTCGTGTGTTTCACTACAGGTGCAAACACTTCATCAAAATCTTCTCCATATTTTTGAAGATATCCCTTTGCAACTAATCTGGCTTTATACCTTTCCACTTTTCCTTGTGCATTCCTTTTTAACTTGAATACCCATTTGCATCCTATAGCTTTCTTGCCAGGAGGTAATTTTGTAAGAATCCAAGTTTTATTTTTATGCAATGCATCAATTTCTTCTTGTGCAGCTTTACGCCATTCAGCAGCTTCTTCTGCTGGCATTTTCTCAATCTCATCCCATGTTAAGGGCTCTTGAGCTTCTGCTGACTTTGTTAGGTAAGACAGTCTTGGGGGTGGAACACCTTTGTTTTCCCTGGATGAGCGTCTGACAACAGGTTGGTCCGACCTTTCCGCATCCTCTAAATCTGAGAGTCCTTCTCCAATTGATTCCCCTTCTCCAACTGTACTGTCTTCTTCAATGATCCTTTCTGTGTCTGCTTCCTCTGCCTGTTCCTCGTTAGATACAGATGAGTTGCTTTCAGACATCTGCCTTGGTATGGCATTTATATACACTGGCATGTCTATTATGGTTCTAGTTTCATATTCTGGATGATAAGGCTCATCTGGGATAATCCAGCCTTTATCAACCCTTTTGTTTTCATCAAAATATGTAACATGTCTTATGCCAACAATGCCAGTTTTCAGATTCAAAATTCTATATCCTTTGTGTCCTGGAGCATAGCCAACTAAAATGCCCCTTTCTGTTGTGGAATCCAGCTTATGCCTTCTTTGCTTTGGTACATGAGCATATGCTGTACTTCCAAATGTTCTTATGTGTGACAGGTTTGGCTTCCTACCATGCCATGTCTCATGTGGTGTGCGCTCAGCGCCTTTAGTTGGCATTCTGTTTTGTAGGTACACTGCTGTGAGAATGGCTTCCCCCCATAGTCTTTTAGGGAGATTGCTATCTGACAGCATACATCTGGTCATTTCCACAAGTGACCTAAATTTTCTCTCTGCAACAGAATTTTGCTCTGGTGTATAAGCTACTGTTGTGATATGCTGAATGCCTTCTTGTTCTAGAAATGTGCGCATGCTTTGTGAAGTGAACTCACCACCATTGTCGGTCTGAAGAACCTTTGGTTTTCTTTCAAATTTATTGCTCACCATGCCTACGTATTTCTTCAGCATGTCTGTGACTTGACTTTTTTCTTTCAGCAAATAGGCCACACAGTATCTAGAGAAATCATCCAAGAATATTAGCACAAATCTGTTATTTCCCAATGATGGGATATTAAACGGTCCACATAAGTCACTGTGTATTAAGTCCAGTACTTTATTACTCCTATTTCCTGTGTATGCAGGAAATGAGGGTCTCACACCTTTTTGAGTAACACAGTCTATGCATTTCTCCATTTTACCAGTATCTGCACTTATTTCAATGCCTGTAGCAAGTTGCTTACTGTAAAGATCCTGGATCACCTTAAAATCACGATGTCCCAGGCGGCGGTGCCAGATTTCCAGACTACATTTACCATCATTCTTCCTTACTTGCGCCATATGTGAGGCTTCACCTGAAATGCTCAGTTTATAAATATCATTATGCATAAAAGCTTCAGCATACACTTCATCATTTTTAGAGATTGTGCACTTACTGTTTTCAAAATGAATCACAAATCCCTTCTTATCTAATGTAGATACACTAAGCATATTGCAAACTGCTTGGGGAATATACAAGACATCACTTACAGGAATTTCTTTAACTTCATTAGACACTTTGCATTTTAAGAATCCAATGCCTTTTGCTTGGATCTTAGCAGTCCCTGCGTTTGCAGTATTAAGAATACCTTCTTCTGGACACATTTCCTGAAAGAAATCCTTACAATTGGTTAAATGGCATGTGCTCCCCGAATCCAAAATCCAAGTACTTTCATTTGAATTATTATTTACCATAGTCAAAGATTTTTCTGCCATTAGAAAGCTCTTATGTTTATCATTGTCCTTTGTACATTTCCTGCTTGGAAAATTCTTTTGTTCCATTGGCTTAGGTGAGCTAGAGGGGGTGTTTTGTGTTTCCTTACACCATTTAGATACATGCCCCTCCTTTCCACATGAGTAGCAAATCAGCTTGCCCTTGGGTGGAGTTTTCCCATAGCTCCGCCTTCCTCTATTCTTTGCCAAGAAATTTGTTTCATTTCTCTCTGACTGTCTTTGAGAACACATCTCCTCAGAATCATTAATTATGCATTCCTGCCTCAGTTTTGATGCTGCCTGTTCAAACGATTGCCCTTGAATGGCTTCATTCACAGACCTAAAAACATCAAACTTCTTTGATAGTGAGGTAAAAAGAAATGCTCTTTTCAATGCATCACACATGGGAATTCCAGAAAGTTCTAGCTTTTGAAATGAAGACATAAGATGCATAATGTGATCATTACACTTACTTTTATCCCTTAATTTGGTTTCATTCAACTCTGCCAACCAAATTGGTTGCTGTTTTGCATATGTAGTTGCATACATAGTTCTCAGTTTATCTAAAATTTCCTTTGCTGTATCTTTTGCCTCCACCAATATGGCTTGTTTCTCTGAGAGAGCTTCAAAAAACATGCACTTCACATAATAGTTTGCATTGTCCCATTCAGCCATATTTTCAGCTGTTCTGTTTTGGTCTAAACATATACTTAATTTCTTTGCTTGAAGGAGACATCTGAATCTTAGCTCCCATTGCTGATAATTATATTCAGTTAATTTAGGCACCTTGAGAGAGTGGAAAAATGGTGAATTTCCTCCCTCAGCCATTTGCTTATCCTTGCCTTCTGTTTGGTGTGTGGGGGGGGGGGGGGGAGAGAGAGACAGACTGAATCTTTCTTTTAAAACTTAAGAGAAAAATTTGGCTTTTTCACTGCCTGGTAATATTTCTCTTCTTCCTTTTTCAATTCCTGGGCTGGGCCCATAACCCTTTTGTTGGATTATTTGTAGTAAATAATTAGCAGATTTTATACACACAGCTTCAGCTTTAGAAATGTTAATTTCTTTTCTTCATCTTTCTCACATACACCCCAGAATAATTCACTGCTGAGTCACTTTAAAGTTGAATTAACAAAACATCTGTTTACTCACAGTTTTAGTTAGATTGATATTCAGCAGGCTTATATATACATAATATAATACATTTGGTTTATCAGCTCTTTCCATGTGCTTAGATGGTAATGGATGCTCACACCATAGATCCTCAGCTTAGGAGAGACCTTTTGAGCTCCATGTGCTGGCTGTTCCTAATCCCCACAGGAAGTTGCATGGGTGTGACCTCTCTAGGTAATTCACATCAGAGGTCACAGAGTAATCACAGAGAAAGAAAAAAAAAACATTGCTGACAGACAATGCATGTAAAACACAATACATTATTCCAACAATAACTTGATTCAACAGGTTGTACAGAATTGCATGGTATGTAATATTAACATACCTAAACGAAGTCCTAAAATATCGCCTGGGACACTTCCAATACCAGAAGGCCCAGCTAAGGAATGGTATATTGATTTTACTGATATGATTGTTCCAGTGCAGGGAAAAAGATATTTGTTAGTTTGGGTGGATGCTTTCTCAAGGTGGATAGAAGCATTTCCATGTAAAAGGGAGACAGCACATGAGGTGGTACAATGCCTGGTAACTCACATTATGCCAAGACATGGGTGTCCGTCTAGAATAATTTCTGATAACGGGACACATTTCAATAACAGTATTTTGAAAGAAATGGAAACGATTATGGGTTTAACACACAGGAAAGTATCAGTGTATCGCCCCACCTCCAATGGTTTGGTGGAGCGCTACAATGGCATTTTAAAAATAAAGTTGAGAGTCTTACTAAAATCTCTCAATAAGGAAATGGTGGGAAAATTATATACATGGCTTGATGTATTGCCATTAGCATTAATGACAATAAGGGCCCAACCTAATGGGCGTACAAAATTGTCCCCATTCCAAATTCAGACAGGACGTCATTTCTTCCCGATGCAGACAGCAAGTACTGATAATACAGCTCAGTACTGGCAAAAGCTACAACCAATGTTGAACCTGACGAGTGATATGATCCGAACAAATGTAGCATCACAGGCAGGGACTACTAATGAGGTTTGTGCTTTTAAAGTAGGTGATCTAGTACTACGAAAGAAGTTTACACATAAAACGTGGAAGGATCCTGTGTATGTAGGGCCTTTTGCTATCACGGCCCTTACTCAGACCGCTGCCCGTCTGGAAGGTCATACTTCTTGGATACATTTATCAGATATTCGACGAACTAATAATATTGAAGTGAACAAAGAATAAACATGATGGTATTGGGATGTTGTTGTTTGTTAATGGACAATGAACACATATGAGAATAAACTTGTTACAGCGGCCAAGATGTTGAATTTGACTGATTGTATCATATGTGCCCACTGACTGACATCATCCTTGTCCTTGCCAGCTATGATGTATGAGACTACAATGATAAAGTTGGGTGGGCACCGTTATCCCAATAATACCTGTGTAAGGGATGATGGAAACCTTCATTGGACAAATGAGACTATTTATAAGCAAGCCTTTTGGTCTATAGGAAGAAGTACGGTGATTGTAAATGTCACAGCCACCAAAGAAAAGTGTGGTAATAAAACAAGCTGCAATAAGACTTTAACTCAATGGTATGTAACAACTGATTCAATGAATGTTAACACCTTGGAATATGCTTTTAATTTGTGTAATTTTTAATGCCACATCAGCTAATGAAAAGTAAGAATGAATGACAGTGTATTCCCCTTTGATGAAGCTCACTGTCCTATAAATTATATACCTCAAGAGATATAAATTTTGTACCCTAGTACAATTGCATCTGTTTAATGCTGTGTAACATGTGTATTAGCATGTTTGCAAAGATGTGCCAGGGTGCTTTTAAAATGACAATGGTAACTGAAATCAAGAATGAATAGAACTTTAATATGTCAGCCAAAAATATTGAAAAAGCGTGCAGAAACTGAATACCACAAACATGGGGGAGGAGATTTAGAAGGGAGGTAAGGAGAAACAGACTGGAGCTGAAACAGATGTATGAGTCCTGGAACACCAGGCCTCAAGGGAGGATTTGTTGAATAAGGGCATGAAAGATGGGAGTGGAAGGCTCCAAAGAACATGCAGAGCAAGCTGTGTCAACACTAAAACCTCCTGAGGCATGAGAAGAATGTGACGGACATTAAACATCAGCCAAAGGCACGGCTCCAGAAAGTCTGAAGGGGGAGCAATAAGGGGAAGCAGATGCAGCATTTTCTGCACATGATTAACAGCTTGTGGTATTCAGAGACTTGCACAGGGATGTTGTATGAGAATTAGTCAGATGCCAAAGAAAAATGCTATATAAGACCAACGGGAAATCTGTGTATTAAGCATTCTGACTGCTTTGTCTGTACATGCTTCCTGAATACCCCATTGACGGTATACAGTAAAATTGTAAACTAAAAAAATGAATAAACTTTTTATATTGAATATGAAATTCGTCTAGCCTTTTCTACAAAGCCCAGTTATATTTGATAACTGGTGAACAGCTATATATGCCCTGATCTCCCCAGTACTTTCTAGGAAGTATGCAAATGTTTAGTTAGTTTTCTAATTGATCCATTTTCAGTTACTTGTTACCAGGGGTGTAGCTACTATGGGGCCATGGGGGCCTGGGCCCCCATAGATTTGGCCCTGGACCCCCCTGCCGATGACCCTCTCAACGTCAACCCGCCGTCGCCATCTGCTACCTTTGCTGGCGGGGGACCCCAACCCCCGCCAGCCGAAGCCTTCTTCTTTCGTTTTGTTTCTGAGTCTGACGTCCTACACGTACAACGTGCAGGACGTCAGACTCACAGAAACAGAACGAAACCCTGCAGATTGCAAGGCTTCATTCTGTTTTTGTGAGTCTGGTGTCCTGCACATTGTACGTGCAGGACGTCAGACTCAGAAACAGAATGAAGGAAGAAGAGGACCTCGGCTGGTGGGGGTTGGGGTCCCCCGCCAGCAAAGATAGATGACAGCAGGCAGGTGTGGGGGGGTCAAAGTTGTTGGTAGTGGTGCTGTCGGCGGCAGGAGGTGTCAGCAATGGTGACGGGGGGTCGGCGGCGGCGCGGGGGGGGGGGCTAAAATGTGCTCCCTCACCTCGGGCTCTGGATCCCCCTCCTGCCAAAGTCTGGCTACACCCCTGCTTGTTACTGTTTGCTATTTGCACATTTTTTTTGTCCACTGTTCCAAGTTCTAAGAATAAACACATTTGTTTGTTCATTCTGCCTCTCTGGACTGATAAGGAATCCTGGTGGTTTGTGTGTGAGTGTATTCTGGGAACTGTGGGATCACTGGGAGTGTGGCCCCAGTAACCTAAAAATCACTGGGGATAATTTGAGAATGGGAGACTCGCCCAGAGGCATTTGTGACCCAGTCAGTGGGAGGAGGGTGCTAGTGTAGAGCACAAGCAGTAGGTGCAGGCAGTCCTGAGCTGTGCTGGGGATAGACCCTCTAAGTGGTCACAGGGTAACCCTAGGTGGGTGGCTAGGTATTTCATGACATAATACTGTCCAGGGGCATCTGAAAGGGACTAACATTGCAATCACAAGTAGCATAATCCATATCTCATGATAAATTAAGGTATGATAAAAGCTTGAATTTTACTGCACCTGTATAACTATCCTCCCATAGTCAGATGACTCAGATGCAGGTTACAAAAGTCAGACTCGCTTTTTTGAAGATCCAGAGCATCTGAAGGGTATATTTTAGAACTGAAGGGCTCTTAATAAAATGAGGCTGCTCACTGATAGATGGCATATAACTAGATCTGCCAGTGGGAGGAAGATGCCATAAAACTGGCCTCACCTGTGGCCACGATGGCCAGCTGACTTTATGCCAAATTTATGTAACTTTATTTACCTGTTTGAGACCAAAGTCTGATGTGCAGGTAAGAACAAAGGAGCCAGATTTGTGGGTGCTGTGGATGCTTGAGTACCCCCAATATTGAACAAACTCGTTGACTGTGTCCAGGAAGATATAATCTTCATTGAGTTTAATACCCACAATAATTTTAAAAAGTTGATTCCTATGGGTGAGAATTATATGGTGTTGTAAGCACTGCTCCTCATTTATTGGAGCACTGTTTAAGAAAAAACTGTAGAGAGTACTAGCACAATCTGTTTTGATAGGTAGTAATAATTGGAGCTTCCTGTAAGGGCTGACATAAGTAGAGTTCTTTAGTTGTATGTTTTATTTGAATAATGCCAGATGTGTTGATGATAGATATGAATGCTGCGGAGATTCTGCATACTGTGTGGATGTGGGGAAAAGGGTGAGGAGAGTTGATTAAGCACAAGATCGAAGGAGGGTGGTTCAGTAGGTTAACAGGGGGAAGCAATATACTGGTGGGGTTGACTGTGAGTAGATATGGGTAGTATATAAAGTGCTTTTGATAATCCGGAGCCTCTCCTGGACTGTGTCTCATTAGGCGACTTACTAGCATACAAGATTAACTATTGTGTTAGATTGTTTTACACTGTTGGTTTAATTTTTGCCATATAATGTCACCTATATATGTAGCAATCATTACAGTTTGTTTGTGAGCAGTCACTAAGATCTGTACTTGGAGTGGAGAAGTAGCTTAATGGTTAGTGCAGTGGACTGAGAACCAGGGGAACTGAGCTCCATCCCCACTGTGGCTGCTTGTGACCCTGGGCCAGTGGCATTCCTAGAGGGGCTGACACCCGGGGCGGATCGCCGATGCACCTCGCCCCCCGGGTGCAGCGGACCCCCCGGCAAAAGGACACCCCCCCGCATGCACACTGCTGGGGGGGGGGGTGCCCCGCGCGCCTATCCTCCGTTGTTCCATGCTTCTTCTCTGCCCCAGAAGTAATCTGTTCCGGGGCAGAGAAGAAGCATGGAACAATGGAGGACAGGCGCGCGCGGCACCCCCCCCCCCCCCCCCCCCAGCGGCGTGCACCCAGGGCAGACCGCACCTACCGCCCCCCCTAGGAACGCCACTGCCCTGGGCAAGTCACTTAACCCTCCATTACCCCAGGAACAAAACTTAGGGGCCCTTTTACAAAGGCACACTAGCGTGTGCTAAATGCTAGAGACACCCATATATTCCTATGGTCATCTATAGCATTTAGCAGGCACTAAAAATGCTACCGTGCCTTTGTAAAAGATCCCCTTAGATTGTAAACCAGTAGGGACAGAGAAAATACCTGTATGTAATATGTAAGTCACTTTGGTTGTGCTACAGAAAAGCAGTATATCAAAACATGACTAATACAGAATGCCACAGACAGCTGCCATTTCTAAGTGGGTTCTTTTCAGTTTTCTGGTGACATGTATGAATAAGCCACACAAAGCACATACATAGAAAAATACCCAAAATTGGAAACGATATACCTTTATTGCTGTGCAGAATTCATCAGGTGCAGGCACTCTGCAGGTCTTGCAAGCGGTAGAACGATAGGAACTCTTGCCGAATGTGCTCTAATGCAGCAAGATTCAAGGCAAGGTGGGCGCCGGAGGGAAACACAAATAGAGAGTTGTAGAACCCTCTCTATCCTGTGGGGAGATGTCTCTCTAGCAAAAGCACAAACAAAAAAAACAGCACCACGGGCCTTTAAAAATGGAACACAGTTCTTTAATGAATGAGCCTTGATACAGAAAGTGAAAGTGCCTTGGTGCTTTGTAGCTTTTACTATATGAGACGTGGGGTAAGGAATAATATATTGTAGAGGAATATATTCGAGTTATTCCCCAAGTTTTCCACGTCATCACTGTGACTCCTGACGCAGGTGCTAGTCACCGAAACACGGCCCGTGTCGGGTCTTTTTGTCAAGGCTCATTCATTAAAGAACTGTGTTCCATTATTAAAGGTCCGTGGTGCTGTTTTTTTTTTTTTTTGTTTGGACTTTAGTTTGTACTTCGTTCCCTCTCTTTTGTTATATCTCTAGCAAAAGCATGCATACCTATAGTTCAATTATACCTTTTGCCCATGTACAGGGCATTGGTTAGAGTAACTAGTCAGAGACAATGCACGTATAAAAAATTAAAAAGTTATCTATTACTAGGCCTGAGAAGTAAAGTCCTTAGAAAAGAAAACAAAAATCAAAAATAGTCTGTGGTGGATGGATCCAGGCAAGACTTGGCCATGTGAATAGTTTTAGATAAGAGAAAAGCAGATGTACCCTGTGAGACCAAAGGTAAGATTGGAATACCTAGGGAGTCGACTAGGACTCTGAAAAATCTAATTCCCAGCACAGCTCTGTGCCCAATTTTCAGTAACATAAGCAGGTTAGCTTCATTCTACATCAAGGACTGGGGGGAGGGGGAATAGCCTGTGGCTACAGGTTGGCCTTACTTAGGGGCCCTTTTACTAAGCCATGGTAGGGCTACGGTGGCAATGGTGTACTGCAATTTGGCCCTACTACTGCAGGAGCCTAACAGTTATTTTTAGTGCAATGGTCTTACCCGGTAGTAATCAAGCAGTGCCGTGCGCTACCTACTTATCATTTCCTGAATAGGAGGCGGTAAGGGCTCTCCCAGGAAATGGCCGTGCGATAAGTGCTTAGCTTACCACATAACCATTTCCATTAAAAAACCCGTCCTTTTGCCCATTGCGGTAAAAGAGGTCCCTGTGCACGGAAAACCCATATGCATCCTTTTACCGCAGCTTGGTAAAAGGACCCCTTAATGTGAAAGGCCTTAATAATCACCTAAGCAAAAAGAGAAAAAAAATCTTGCAATATCTTTCTAAAGTCCATGCAAATAACATATTTTATTCAGGACACTCACTTGAATTTTAGAGTCTCTAAAACTGGGTAACTGACATTACACGATGGGGGCTTATGGAATGGGGTGGTCTTCCTTCTCAATAAATCACGGAAGCTACCAATAATTTCAACATTTTCAGATTGTGAAGGTAGATGGATTAAGCTAGTAGCTCATTTTGATGATACTAAAGTTCTCCTTATGAATATTTACATTTCCATGATAGATTCACCAGATTTTGAGTGATGGCTGAACAGCTTACTGTGTCAGCCAGTCTTCCAATTATGTGGGTTGGGGGCAGGGAGTAACTTGATTTTGAATATAATAGGGGCTAGGCAATTCAGATGTACATATAAAAGACCCAAAACTGGGTTGGTGGTGCAGCATGTACTATAGGATCTTGGGCTGTTGAACCTTTGGTTTTTGCAACACCCAATAGCTAAAGAGTCCTATACTGGAATAGATGGGGGGGGGGGGGGGTTGTTTTTTTCAATCGTTAAAGTATTTGCCCCCTGGATGATTACTACTGAAATTCAAAGTACTGTGGTGTCAGACCATGCTGCTGTCTTTCTGAACTTGCAAGGGCAGCTAGTAGGATCAGCTAGACCTTCCTAGAAACTGAATTATTTTGTGCGTAATGCTAGCTCATATACTTCTCAAAGTGTCTGGTGGTATGTCTTTAAGATCTCCCTGTGTGCAATTATTATTGGTTATTCAGTTGGCATTGATAAAGAGAGGAGGCAGGAGTTGACAGCAACAGAAACATATGAGAATGAAAGGCAATTTGGTATTATTAACACTTCAGGATTCAAATACATATATAACACATTGTTGAACCACCAAGTGGGTTTAGCTGACTAGATACTATGAAGAAAGTAATCAGTACGGTCACCTCCTTGCACAATGCCTGAAAACTAGGAAAAGCACTGAAAGAGTGCTATCCATTCATATTTTGAGGGGCTTGGTTGCTACTGAAAAAGGGATTGTGAAGCAGTTTTATAAGTATTGTCAGCCATGGTATTCCTTAGAATGTGTTATAGACCCAGACGGTTTTCATCAATTTGTGTAGAACTTGCAATACCCTAGACTTAGTCATGTGCAAAGTGATAGTCTTCAGAGGGAAAGAGATCTCCATAGAGAATATTTGTAATGCCATAAAACTTCTGTCAATAAAGCCCCAGGTCCAGATGGGTTTCCAGTGCAATTTTACCATGCTTTTTCACAATCACTAGCTCCAAATCTTGAACAACTATTTAAGGAAATTTTAGAGTTGAGTCAAGTAGGTAGGTCCTTTACAGAAGCAAAAATTATGCTAGAGAAATATGAGATTGTGAAAGAACAGAATAACACATTGGTGAAGGATGGTGTGGGAAAAGTTAGAGGCCTGTACTTAGATGGGATGAAGATCTGAATTGACTATAAATGTGTATTTACATGGCAGCATATTAATGTTTTGCTTGGAGTTTGTTAGTAATTGTCAATAAACAGATTTGAACACACACAAAAAAGATAATTTCCAAATATCCACACATATTATTATCAACCAGCTCACAACCTTGTATTTACCTCCTGTGTTGGCTTGTCAGTTATCTCCTGATGTCATCTCTGGAAGGCTGGGGCTATCGGTGTTTCAGTTTTATACATTAAAAATTAAATTTGCAGTTCACACAACCTTCTTGTCTTTTTCTGCTACTGGCTGCTCCTGTGCTCCAGTTGGTGTTTAAATCACTGGTTAGCTTGTTGCTGGAGATGATGGAGTTCAGTTTTTTAAAAATTTAATTTGTGGCAAGCACCTAACGCTCAGGTATGCTTCTTTGTGTGTCTTATTTTACTTTTCTGTTCTCTTTAACTTTTTTTTTCTCACATTGTCACACACAGATGCAATGTGCTTCTCCAATCCTATTCCAACCAAATGGGGCTTCTTCAAAGGTAAGACCTCCTTCTACATTTACCTATATTAAACCCCTCGTGGCTGTTAGAACACTCATCTTTAACTGCTACACCTGCTCTTTTTCTATTTAATACTGGCCTCCTGCACAGATGATCTCTGAGGAACAAATCACGCTTGCTTTATGAGATCGTGAGTCAGTACTTTTTAGATGTTCTTTGTCTAACAGACTTGGTTGTTGGAAAAGAATACCTATTACCTAGATCAAGCATGCCTTCCTCTTACCTCTACCCCAGATTTCATTATCTTTATATTAATAGAAGTTTTAAAATGGTTGGGGGCCTATCATTTATGCTGAGAAGCTTAAGATAGTCCTCTCCCAACCCTTATCCTGGAGGTGACTGACCCTCCTGTACACTTTCTGCTTCTTTGTAACTCTCCCGGTGTCCCACCTGCCCAGTGTTATCCTGGGATGCGCCGGACAGGGCTTAACTTCCATATATGGGTTAAGCCCCACCTAGCGCATCCCAGGATGCACCGGGTAGGGTGGGATGCCACCATTTTGGGAAGGTGCCCAAAGAGAAGGGAGGTAGTGCTAGTCCCTCCCTCCTCCAACTACTACCACCACTATGGAGAGGTAGGCCGCCAGAGATGGAAGGGGGCAGATAGATAGCGGTCCCACTGGACCACCAGGGTGTTTGTGTGCGATGTGGGGGTGGGTGGAAGGGGGGAAGCTAGCAGTCCCACTGGACCACTAGGGCATTTTTGTGTGATGTTGGAGGGGAGAAGCTAGTGGTCCCAATGGACCACCAAGATGTTTTTGTGTGATGTGGGAGGGGGGGAAGCTAGCAGTCCCACTGGAGTACCAGGGTTTTTGTGCTTTGGGGTGGGGGCCTGGAGGTCCACTGGACCCCCAGGTCTTGTGTTCTGGATGGGGGGCGGGCTTAAGTTTGACAGGTCTGGGAGAAAGCTCGGACCTGTCAAACCTCTTCAGTGGGTCTCTCTCATTCCTCCCTCGCTAACAAACCCTAACAAGAGCTCCGAGCTGGCTTAAGTTTTGAGCAGTAGCAGTGCCCTTGTTTGGCATGCTGCCTACCGATCATGAGGGATGAATGCAGGAGACCCTTGTATGCATGCATTTGCATGCAATTAATGTTCAGAGCTGGCAAGCGCGTTATTATACGCGCTAACCAGCTCTGATCATCTGGCAGGAGCAAACACGGCGCTAATATGATGCTACTGGCCTCTAGCGCCCTTTTGCTTCTGATCATCGGCCCATTAGTAACTAGGCAAATGCAATTTGTTTTAAACAAGGAGCAACCTATTACTCTGAGGTAAATAAATCTGGCAGACTTCTTGCTTCATATTTAAAAGGTAAACGTATAAAACATCGGATTGCATCTTTGAAATCTTCTGGAAATACAATTCTTACATCCACCAAAGACATTTTACTTGAATTTCAAGAAAGCGAATGATACATACCTGTAGCAGGTGTTCTCCGAGGACAGCAGGCTGATTGTTCTCACGACTGGGTTGATGTCCACGGCAGCCCCCACCAACCGGAAGAAAACTTCGCAGGCGGTCCCGCACGCAGGGCACGCCCACCGCGCATGCGCGGCCGTCTTCCCGCCTGTGCGCGACCGTTCCCGCTCAGTTGAATGACAAGCAAAGGAATGAGTAAAACGCAACTCCAAAGGGGAGGAGGGAGGGTAGGTGAGAACAATCAGCCTGCTGTCCTCGGAGAACACCTGCTACAGGTATGTATCATTCGCTTTCTCCGAGGACAAGCAGGCTGCTTGTTCTCACGACTGGGGTATCCCTAGCTCTCAGGCTCACTCAAAACAACAACCCAGGTCAATTTAACCTCGCAACAGCGAGGGCATAACAGAAATTGACCTACGAAGAACAACTAACTGAGAGTGCAGCCTGAACAGAATAAAATCGGGTCCTGGAGGGTGGAGTTGGATTCAAACCCCAAACAGATTCTGCAGCACCGACTGCCCGAACTGACTGTCGCGTCGGGTATCCTGCTGGAGGCAGTAATGTGATGTGAATGTGTGGACAGATGACCACGTTGCAGCCTTGCAAATCTCTTCAATAGTGGCTGACTTCAAGTGGGCCACTGATGCTGCCATGGCTCTAACACTATGAGCCGTGACATGACCCTCAAGAGCCAGCCCAGCCTGGGCGTAAGTGAAGGAAATGCAATCTGCTAGCCAATTGGAGATGGTGCGTTTCCCGACAGCGACCCCTTTCCTATTGGGGTCGAAAGAAATAAACAATTGGGCGGACTATCTGTGGGGCTGTGTCCGCTCCAGATAGAAGGCCAACGCTCGCTTGTAGTCCAATGTGTGCAACTGACGTTCAGCAGGGCGGGTATGTGGTCTGGGAAAGAATGTTGGCAAGACAATTGACTGGTTAAGATGGAACTCCGACACCACCTTTGGCAGGAACTTAGGGTAAGTGCGGAGTACTACTCTGTTATGATGAAATTTGGTATAAGGAGCATGAGCTACCAGAGCTTGCAGCTCACTGACTCTACGAGCTGAAGTAACTGCCACCAAGAAAATGACCTTCCAGGTCAAGTACTTCAGATGGCAGGAATTCAGTGGCTCAAAAGGAGGTTTCATCAGCTGGGTGAGGACGCCGTTGAGATCCCATGACACTGCAGGAGGCTTGACAGGGGGCCTTGACAAAAGCAAGCCTCTCATGAATCGAACGACTAAAGGCTCTCCAGAGATGGCTTTACCCTCTACACGATGATGGTAAGCACTAATCGCACTAAGGTGATTCCTTACTGAGTTGGTCTTGAGGCCAGACTCTGATAAGTGCAGAAGGTATTCAAGCAGGTTCTGTGTAGGACAAGAGCGAGGTTCTAGGGCCTTGCTCTCACACCAAACGACAAACCTCCTCCACTTAAAAAAGTAACTCTTTTTAGTGGAATCCTTTCTAGAGGCAAGCAAGACGCGGGAGACACCCTCAAACAGACCCAACAAAGCAAAGTCTACGCCCTCAACATCCAGGCTGTGAGAGCCAGAGACTGAAGGTTGGGGTGCAGAAGCGCTCCGTCGTTCTGCGAAATGAGTCGGAAAACACTCCAATCTCCACGGTTCTTCGGAGGACAACTCCAGAAGTAGAGGGAACCAGATCTGACGGGGCCAAAAAGGCGCTATCAGAATCATGGTGCCGTGGTCTTGCTTGAGCTTCAGTAAGGTCTTCCCCACCAAAGGTATGGGAGGATAAGCATACAGGAGGCCAGTCCCCCAATGGAGGAGAAAGGCATCCGACGCCAGTCTACCGTGTGCCTGTAGTCTGGAACAGAACAGAGGCAGCTTGTGGTTGGTCTGAGAGGCGAAAAGGTCCACCGAGGGAGTGCCCCACTCTCGGAAGATCTTGCGTACCACTCTGGAATGGAGCGACCACTCATGCAACCGCACGACTCTGCTCAGTCTGTCGGCCAGACTGTTGTTTACGCCTGCCAGGTATGTGGCTTGGAGAAGCATGCCGAACTGGCAAGCCCAACGCCACATCCCGATGGCTTCCTGACACAGGGGGCGAGATCCGGTGCCCCCCTGCTTGTTGATGTAATACATTGCAACCTGATTGTCTGTCCGAATTTGGATGATTTGGTAGGACAGCCGATCTCTGAAGGCCTTTAGCGCGTTCCAGACCGCTCGGAGCTCCAGGAGGTTGATCTGAAGATCTTGTTCCTGGAGGGACCACAGACCCTGGGTGTGGAGTCCATCGACATGAACTCCCCACCCCAGGTGAGATGCATCCGTCGTCAGCACTTTCGTGGGCTGCGGAATTTGGAATGGACGTTCCAGGGTCCAACTGGTCCGAATGGTCCAACAGTGCAGCGAATTGCGGCAACTGATGGACAGACGGATGACATCCTCTAGATTCCCGGTAGCTTGACACCACTGGGAAGCTAGGGTGCATTGAGCAGGTCTCATGTGAAGGCGAGCCATGGGAGTCACATGAACCGTGGAGGCCATATGACCCAGGAGTCTCAACATCTGCTGAGCTGTGACCTGCTGAGACGCTCTGGTCTGAGAGGCAAGGGATAGCAGATTCTGCGCCCTTGCTTCGGGAAGGAAGGCCTGAGCCGTCTGAGAATTCAGCAGCGCTCCTATGAATTCCAGAGATTGGACTGGCTGGAGATGGGACTTCGGGTAATTTATCACAAACCCCAGCAGCTCCAGAAGGTGGATAGTACACTGCATGGACCGAAGAGCTCCTGCCTCTGAGGTGCTCTTGACCAGCCAATCCTCGAGATACGGGAACACATGCACTCCCAGCTTGCGTAGATACGCCGCAACCACCACGAGACACTTCGTGAACACCCGTGGTGCAAAGGCAAGCCCAAAGGGCAGCACAAAATACTGAAAGTGCCATGTCCCCAGACAGAATCGGAGATACTGTCTGTGAGCTGGCAGTATCGGGATGTGAGTGTAAGCGTCCTTTAAATCCAGGAAACATAGCCAATTGTCTTTCTGAATCATTGGTAGAAGGGTGCCTAAGGAAAGCATCCTGAACTTCTCTTTGACCAGGTATTTGTTCAGGCCTCTCAGGTCTAGGATGGGGCGCATCCCCCCTGTTTTCTTTTCCACAAGGAAGTACCTGGAATAGAATCCCTGCCCTTCCTGCCTGGGTGGCACGGGCTCGACCGCATTGGCGCTGAGAAGGGCGGAGAGTTCCTCTGCAAGTACCTGCCTGTGGTGGGAGCTGAAGGATTGGGCTCCCGGTGGGCAATTTGGTGGAGTGGAGGCCAAATTCAGGGAGTATCCACACTGCACTATTTGGAGAACCCACTGGTCAGAGGTTATCAGAGGCCACCTTTAGTGAAAAACTTTCAACCTCCCCCCGACCGGCAGGTCGTCCGGTACGGACACTTTGATGGCGGCTATGTTCCCGTGGATCCAGTCAAAAGCCCGTCCCCGGCTTTTGCTGTGGAGGCGCAGGGGACTGCTTAGGCGCACGCTGTTGACGGGAACGAGCGCGCTGGGACTGTCCCTGTGCCTGAGGAGGCCTTCGGGCCGGCTGGGTGTACCTACGCTTGCTGTAGGTGTAGGGAGCAGCCTGCCGGGCCGGGAAAAACGTCCACCTGCAGAGGTGGATGCTGAAGGCGCTCGGTGGGAGAGCTTGTCGAGAGCAGTTTCCCGCTGGTGCAGTTGGTCCACTAACTGCTCGACCTTCTCGCCGAAAATGTTATCCCCCAGCAAGGGACGTCCGCCAGTCGCTGCTGGGTGCGGTTGTCCAGGTCAGAGGCACGCAGCCAGGAGAGCCTGCGCATCACTATACCTTGGGCCGCAGCTCGAGATGCCACATCACAGGTGTCATAGATACCCCTGGACAGGAACTTTCTGCACGCCTTCAGCTGCCTGACCACCTCCTGAAAAGGCCTGGACTGCTCCGGTGGGAGCTTATCGACCAGGTCCGCCAGTTGCCTCACATTGTTCCGCATGTGAATGCTCGTGTAGAGCTGGTATGACTGGATGCGGGTCACGAGCATGGAAGATTGATAGGCCTTCCTCCCAAACGAGTCCAGAGTGCGAGACTCCCGCCCCGGGGGCGCCGAGGCGGTATTCCTCGAACTCTGTGCTCTCTTGAGAGCAGAGTCCATGACTGCCGAGTCATGAGACAATTGAGGCCGCATCAACTCTGGGTCAGAGTGGATCCTGTATTGAGACTCCGCTTTCTTGGGGATGGTGGGGTTAGATAATGGCTTCAGCCAGTTCCGAAGCAGTGTCTCTTTGAGGACATTGTGCAACGGTACCGTGGAAGACTCTCTAGGTGGTGATGGATAGTCGAGGACCTCGAGCATCTCAGCCCTCAGCTCATCCACGGTGACCACGGGAAAGGGAATGCAAATAGACATATCCCTGACGAAGGAGGCAAATGAGAGGCTCTCAGGGAGCGAGAGCTTCCTCTCCGGTGAAGGAGTGGGGTCGGAGGGAAGGCCCACAGACTCCTCTGAGGAGAAATATCTGGGGTCCTCCTCCTCCCCCCACGAGGCCTCTTCCTCGGTGTCGGACATGAGCTCTTGCAGCTCAGACCTCAAGCGGGCCCGTCTCGACTGCGAGGAACCACGTCCTCGGTGATGGCGTCGAGCGGTGGACTCCTGCGCCGGCAGGGATGAAGCTCCCTCCATCGACATCGACGGGGACTCCACCTGCGTGGCGGTCGACACCGGTGCCGCAAGCAGCGTCGGAGGCCTCGGCACTGGGCTAGAGCACACCGGCGCCTCCATCAATGGCGCCGGGGGCGCAAGCACCCCCGGTGCCGGCAGAGCCTGGCGCATCAGCCCTTCCAGAATCCCTGGAAGGATGGCTCGGAGGCACTCGGCAAGGCCCGCTGTCGGGAAAGGCAGGGGGGCCGGTGTGGGTGTCGGTGCCGGAAGCTGCTCGGGTCCAGGAGACGGTACCGAAGCACCCGCGGACTGATGCAGCGACACCTCTTCGACCGAGGGGGAACGCTCCTCTCGGCACTGCCGCTTCCTGGACGTCGAGTCCTCCCTCGAGGTGCCGGAGCTGGCAGTCCCGTGCGCCATGGGCGACCGATGACTGTGCTTCTTGGTTTTCTTTCGATGCCCGTCATCAGCGCTCGGCGGTAGAGATGAAGAGGAGGTAGAACCCCCCCCCCCCGGCCTCGAGGAATCGGATCCGACAGGGTTCGGTCCCGATGGCTCTGGGTAGAGGGAGTGGCCGGGGCTGACTGCCCGCGCGGCCGCTCACCCCCGCCGTCACCGGCAGGCCGGCGGGCCAACGGTACCTGTACTCCTGGGGTCGGTGCCAGAGTTGGCGCCGATTTCGTCAACATCGGTACCGGTACCGAAGATCCGGCCGTCGACACCGATGCCGTCGAAGTCGACGTCGAAGGGCGGCGCAAGTTCCGAAAAGAGGGTCCCAAAGAACTTGCCTCGCCACCTGTGTCCGTTTCCTTAAGCCGAGACACAAGGTGCACGTCTTGGTATTATGCTCCGGCCCGAGGCACTGGAGGCACCAAGCGTGGGTATCGGTTTGCGAGATCTGCCGGCCGCACCAACCACACTTCTTGAATCCGCTCGGGACCTTCGAGGACATTGACGGATAATTGTGTCGGCGAAGTCAAAGTCGTCGATGGTGGCGGTGAAAAGGCACACCCGAAAAAGAAAAAGGCCGCAATGAAGCGCCCTCACGGCTAAGAACGACGAGGACACTTTCCCTTCTTCTTTTTTTTTTTTTTTACAATCGAAAAAGAAAATACGCGAATGCGTACGCAGAGAAAGAAAAAACCGCGGCTAGGCCGCGATCCGGTTTCCAGGGCTGACAGAGAGAGAGAGAGATGATAACACGTCTCTCTCCAGCGCGGAATAGAAAAAAACTGAGCGGGAATGGTCGCGCACAAGCAGGAAGACTGCCGCGCATGCGCGGTGGGCGTGCCCTGCGTGCGGGACCGCCCGTGAAGTTTTCTTCCGTTTGGTGGGGGCTGCCGTGGACATCAACCCAGTCGTGAGAACAAGCAGCCTGCTTGTCCTCGGAGAATTCTCTAAATCTCTTTATGCTTCTGAGAGTAGTCCATTGGTGGATACTATTATGGCTGACTTCTTAAAATCGGTATCTCTCGGGCGGCTGAGTAACAAGCTTGGAAGGTTGCTCCGTTGTTACTTGCTCGTAACTCCTTTTTCTTTGCTATCTGATACCTCTAAAATATGCCTAAACGGAGAGGTAAATCGCGAGGAGGACCCGCTACTCCCCTTTTACCTGGAGCTGTGACTATGGATCGCTTCCTTCTGCCGGGCACGCCGACGGGGTCTGGTTCGCTGCTTGAGGGTTTGGGGAGAGGTCTCCCGCTCCCTCAGCTTGAACAAGAAACATCTTTCAGCCCTGAGATGAGGATCCCTCCTCCTATGCCGGCCGCGGCGCTGAACTCAGTCCGGAGACTCCCTGAGGCGCAGGACGCGACGGGGTCTCCTGGCGCGGGTGCTGGGTCGACGCCTGAGACGCCGATGAATCCTGCTGTGCAAACAGCAGAGGTGGGGGGAGGAGAAGCTGCCTCTGAGGAAGAACACGGAGCAGTGGGAGGTCAACCAACCTTTTCTTCGTTTCTTACTTTGGATATTCCAAATAGATCATTTTTGCCTGAAAAACCTCAACAAATCACCTTGGACAACATTTGGGAAGCACTTGTAAGTTTAGAAACTTTATTTACACAAAAGTTTTCTCAATTAAATAAGAAATTCAATTGTGATACTGAAAAGATTGTTGAAATAGATAAGAAATTGACGTCTTTGGGCAAAGAGGTGGAAATTAATTCTTCAGCAATAAAAAACTCTCAGCAAATTCAATTGAATTTAATTAAAGAAAACTTGTATCTTCAAAATAGAGTGGAAATACTAGAGAATTATCAACGTTCAAATGCTCTTAGACTGATTAATTTTCCCAAGCAGATTGCCATTTCTCCATTGATAACCTTCAAACAGTATTTAACAGAAGTTCTAAAAATTCCAGAAAAATCACATCCACCAATTTCAAAGATTTTCTATGTAGAACCGTTTCGGAAGAAAGAACTATTACAAAAAGAGGAGGCAAATGTTCAATCTTTGGACTTAAATTTGACTCAAATTATTGAGGGAGACAATGTGGGCCTGACAACTGCTACACTCAAAGTGATTTTCATACTCCAACCGGACAGAGACTGGATACTTAAGCAATTTTTTCTTAATAAAAGACCAGGTTTCCTTAACTGTAAAATCAGAATGTACCCGGATGTCTCTAGAACTACGCAGAAAAAAAGGCAGGAATTTCTTAAACTGAGACCAAAAGTAATGCAACTTGGGGCATTATTTTGGCTGAACTTTCCTTGCAAGTGTGTGATAAAAATAAATTCAATTAAGTATGTATTTTTTGAGGCAAGTCAATTGAATTCCTTCTTAGAAGTAAAGTTGAGAGATCCACTGCAGCCATTACCAGGGACAATAGTAACATCAACCCCATAGATAGTTTGTACTGTCTGGACAGCTTATACCGGCCAACATGATTTGATTTTAGAAGTTGGCTTCTAAAAAATTTACAGGTTTCCTTAAAATTGTGAAAACCCCCTGCTAATTGTGGACTATAGACGAGTAATGGATCTTTTTTCTTATTTTCTAAATTTCCTTAAAATTTATGCTTTGATAATCTTTGTTTTAAGATACTAAATCGTCTTTTTCTGTATTCAAGATGTTCTTGATGTAATTAAAAATATAAATAAATAAATAAATAAAAAATAAAAAAAATCGGTATCTCTACCTTCAATTTCTAAATTGCATAAAGAATTCCTTTCTAAGCCCATCTCTGAACAAGAGATCAGATCTGCAATCAAACTATTGGCTACTTTGAAAGCTCCATGCCCAGATGGGTTACCATCTGAATTAATGTAAATTTTTTGCGAGAAATCACGTGATGCATTGAGAGAGATGGTTGTGTCTGTCTCCGGGGTTTCTTGCCTCTTTCGCCTCTAAAAGAATGCAGTTCGTCTACCCTGCCTCCTACCTTTTCGGGGAACCATATCTAACAACTTATGGACAAATTTGTTTGTAAGGTGGAGTCCACAACGGCGGGAAAAAAAAGCAAATATGCCAGTAGAACGTTGATGACAAAATGGCCGCTGGTGGACAAGAAGGTGCTGTAATTTTTACTGATCAACAACTCGGGCAACTCATTTCAGCGGTATCCATAACTCTAGAGCCGCGTCTGAGTAAACTCTCTGAACAACTTACTCACCTGGAGCTTTTGCTGGTGGATACAGCGAAATGGACCTCTGAGTTGAAACAGCAGGTGTTGACCCTCCAAGATGAAGCCAAGTCTTGAGCATGCTCCCTGAAAGATCTGGAACACTGCATGCAGGAACAAGCAGTGCACCTCGATGATCTGGAGAATCATTCACGGAGGAGCAATCTGAGAATAGTAGGCCTTCCAGAGTCAGTTCCAGAATGCAATTTGGGCACATTGTTGGAAACCTGGTTTGCTAAAGAATTCGCACCATGAGTGGTCATAGTGAAAGTTAACAATTATGTCCATAAAGTAGAAATCCTACATGACATTCAGCAAAAGCGAAACTCTTTAAAATATGAAGGTGCTCCAATTCCCATTTTTCAAGATTAGTCACTAGTGCTCCAGGAACGTCAGACAAAATTTCAACCCATTTGTGTCACGTGCAAGGATAAAGGTTTGAAGTTTATGCTGTTTTACCCAGCATTACTCAAAATACTCATTCATGGACAATGGAAAACCTTTGACTTGCCCTTAGCAGCACAAGAGTGCATTAATGGTGCCTGACTAAATAATGCTCTGATTTCTAATTATGGTTTAGGTGCTGTTTAATGTACACGATGTTCCTGATTCACTATCAATGAATGTGAAAGATAAAAGTGAGTTTGGGTTGGATGGAATGGCATAACAGTGCAGACTTGTCTTTGGCTTTGGGGCGGAGGGGGTAAGGGACCCCTTGCATCTCTTTTGTGGTTCATATTTCTGTCTTGCAGATCCAGCAAAGACAGATGGTGAGGGTTGATAGGGGAGGGAGGGGGGAGTTCTGGTTTGGGGTTGGGATGGATACTGTTGGTTTTTGCATTTCTGTGGGGAGGGATAGAGGCCAAGTGGATTATGAAACAGCTGAAGAAGGGTGTAAGTCACTGGGCATACAAGTTGTATTTTCCCTTTATAATGGATGCTGGGCTTGAACACACAGACACTTACACATTTCACTTTTGCTCCTCATTTAGGGCTCATGCAATTAAGAAACATGTTTGTGTGACTGAATGCTTGTTATCCTCTTAGTGGGTGGATAGTTGGATTTGGGTGAAGCTGGGTGTCTAGATCCCAACAATTTTATAGTGGCACCCCCCATGGATAGTAAATGAGTTCACATTCAACTAGAATTCTCACATGGAACTTGGGGGGGGGGGGGGGGGGGGGGGGGGGGGGGGGGAATCACATCTCCTTTAAAATGCACCAAAACTCTAGCAGCTTTAAAACACCACAGGGCAGACATCACATGCATTCAGGAAACACGCTTATCTGAGCGGGAACATAATAAATTGCACTGCTGTTGGGTACAAGAGGTGTTTTCTTCCTCATCTCAGGGAAGGCGGGACGGATTGGTGATACTATTTAGAAGAGGCTTGGCCTATAAAGAAGAATTATTATCCAGTGATTCAGAGGGATGCTATGTCTTGTTGCATTTTTGGCTCTATGGCATTGAATTTCTGCTTTTAAGGTGTATAGCCTTAATAAATATGATCCCACATTTCTCTCAACTTTAACTCAACTTTGTCTTCCTTACCAATCTTTTAAAGTAATAGTACTGGCAGATTTCAACTTGGTGGTGGATCCCACCTCTGACAGTTCTAGGCCCCAGTTATTTCTTTTATGCGCTCATTAAATCTTATTGATGCATGGCATTCCCTGCCTCCAGGGGAGCATGATTTCACTCACCTTTCCCGGGCCCATGGGACACACTCCCACTTATATATTTTGGTAAAAGCTGGGATTTTCTCCTCGGTGTGCTCAGCAGCCATAGGCCCTGAGGAGGTATCTGATCATAGTATGGTGTGGGTGAATATGGAGGCCCCTGTTTTTCAACAATCCCATTCAGGCTGGCATTTTCCATCATACATATATCATAACCAACATTTTCGAGATTTACATGAAAAATGGGCAACATATCTTCACTGTAATAAGGAGCACATGGTGCAATCCTCCCTCGTTTGGACTGCGCCTAAAGCTGTGCTCAGAGGGGATATAATAGCCTATGTTCATCTTCAAAATAAACGTAGAGCATTGGGCATATTGCACTTAGAATCTCAACTAAAGAAGGCCAAAAGAGCATACATACATCATCCCTGCCAGGCCACGTGGGATTCTTTATGAGCAGTGCAAGTCTCCTTGAATTCCCATTTACATGAACACACGTCATGTTCCCTGATATTTCTTTTCCACTGTTTCGGGAATAAGCCAGGTCAATTACTTGCACAGATTATCAAGGCATGGGGTGGGCCTAGACTCATCTCTTCCCTTCCCTATGGAATTTTCTGGGGCAACTGTGAAATAGGAGTGAGGAAATAGCAGAGATATTTACTAGACGCTTTTCTCATCTATACAAAGTGGCTGTTCCCTCAGACACGACTTCATAAAAGTAGAATTCACATACAATGGACAATTACCCCGTTCTATGACATCCTCAAAGTAGGTGTCATGTCTCCCGCTCCTACCTGTGCCCCCGTTGGGGCAGGCGATGGCCCTCGGGCGGCGCAGCGTCCAGGGGGGCGGAGACGGACCTCCGCTGCAGCCGATGCTGCCGCGGATCAGACCGAGGCCGGCGGTCCGCTGGAGCGAACGCCGGCCTCGGAGGAGGAAGCACAAGATGGCGGCTCCGGCGTCGACATCGCCCTGGCTAGGGGCGGATCAGCGCAGTAGCTCCGCCCCCTCGCGCCGGATTGGAGCACCGGCGCTAGGACTCCGCCTGCATGGCAGTTCGGCCAATCGAGCCTCCTGCCGTCTGCCAGGACCAGGTGATTGGCTCTCTCTCCGTGGGAGGGGCGGATTGGCGCTAAATTTAAACGGACAGACTGGAGGAGTCCAGTGCTTCCGGTTCTTTTGTCAGAAGCCGACGCCGCGGATCTGGGAAGCTTGACTCTTCAGAGACGGTGTTCCTTTGACGTGCTGGCCGTCCTTGCCAGCAGCCTTCAGAGACTGTGTTCCTCTTCAGGCTAGCCGTCCTTGCTAGCCACCTCCAAGAGATTGTGTTCCTCTTCAGGCTAGCCGTCCTTGCTAGCCACCTCCAGAGACTGTGTTCCTCTTCAGGCTAGCCGTCCTTGCTAGCCACCTTCAGAGACTGTGTTCCTCTTCAAGCTAGCTGTCCTTGCTAGCCACCTCCAAGAGATTGTGTTCCTCTTCAGGCTAGCCGTCCTTGCTAGCCACCTTCAGAGACTGTGTTCCTCTTCAGGCTAGCCGTCCTTGCTAGCCACCTTCAGAGACTGTGTTCCTCTTCAAGCTAGCCGTCCTTGCTAGCCACCTCCAGAGACTGTGTTCCGCTTCAAGCTAGCCGTCCTTGCTAGCCACCTTCAGAGACGGTGTTCCTCTTCAGTGCTAGCCGTCCTTGCTAGCTGCCCTTCAGAGACTGTGTTGCTGACTACCAGCCAGGCCGGCCGTCACCCCGCGGTTCCAGCAGTCCTGCTGGCCGCCTGCAGCTGGGGGCTCAACCCTTGGTGAACGGCGGTCACCGCGGGTGAAGATTCGGGGTGCACGGCTGTCCTCGGAGGTCTTGCGGGGCCTCAGGGAACCTAAGGGCTCACCAATAACCGAAACAGGACAGAAACCGGAAGCCATGAGCTCGCCTACGCAGCCTGATCTGCGGGACCTGGCCAAGGTACTTCAGCAACAGCAGGAGCAGCTAAACGCCCTATCAGGGGCGCTCCAGAACGTGTGCTCTCAACTTTCCATGCTTCAGGTACAGAACCCTGAGCTGGCACGATATGATGGGGCTCCCGGAGGGTGTCGGGGGTTCCTCAATCAGTGCAACCTGGCCTTTCGGATGCAACCGGAGGCATTTGCTTCAGACCAAAGTAAGGTTGGGTTTATCATGGGCCTATGCGAAGGGAAGGCCCTGGCATGGGTGTCACCGCTAAACGAACAACAGGACCCCGTCTTGGATGATTATGGCGAATTCCAGCGCCGCTTCCGCATGGTGTTCGACCTCCCAGGCAGACCGTCTTCCGTGGCATCGGAGCTGCTGCGGATTCAACGAGGGGACGGTGGCTGATTATGTCATTCGTTTTCGGACCCTGGCCACGGAACTGCGTTGGAATCAGGAGTCCCTGGTGGCTATCTTTATGGAAGGACTACAAGAGCGAATTAAGGATGAACTGGCAGGACGCGAGGTGCCGGGGCAATTGGATGCCCTGATTTTGCTCTGTGTTCGGGTAGATACCCGGTTCCAGGAGCGAGCTAGAGCCCGGGCTGAACGGCAAAAATGGGCGCAGGGAGCCTCCCGGACCAGTAAAAGGCCGTCTCCTCGCCGGTGGAACCGGGACTCCAAGGGGAACGGGGAGGAGCCGATGGTAATTGGCCGTCAGCGGCTGGCTCCCGCTGATCGGAAAAAGCGTCTGTGGGACGGACTGTGCCTTTATTGCGGGGAGGCGGGGCACTTTGTCCGTACTTGTCCCGCTCGGGCGGGAAAACGCTCCCCCCAAGGCACCTTGAGGGGAGGGGTCTTGGGGCACTCCGCTCCCCTACCGGATTCCCTGCTAACATTGCCAGTAACACTACGTTGGCACGAGACGGTGATCCAAACCCAGGCCCTGGTAGACTCTGGGTCAGGGGGCAACTTTATTGGCCACGAACTATTGATACAAATGGGCTGGCCTACACTTCCTCATCGACCGGCGTTGCAAGTAACCTCCATTCAGAGAACCACCCTACCGCAGCCAGTCACGGAGATCACCCCCTTTTTGGGACTTCAGGTAGGGGAGAATCACCGGGAAGAGGTTCGATTCCTGGTACTATCCCGGACCATTCACCCGGTGGTCCTAGGCTTGCCCTGGCTACGGTGTTATAGTCCCGTTATTGACTGGACTGGGGGGAAGATCCGGTCTTGGGGTGACACCTGTCGGGAGACCTGTTGTAGGGGCCGAACTGGCGGCTGCCCTGCATTAACTATGGCACACGAGGGAGCACGGGCAGAACTGGACTCCCTGCCGGTGGCCTATCGGGACTTCGCAGATGTGTTCAGTTCCGTGGAAGCGGAGAGCCTACCGCCTCATCGGTCGTTTGATTGCGCCATTAGATTGATGGCAGACACGACGCCACCTCGGGGCCGATTATACATCTTGTCCCGGGAGGAATCCAAGGTGATGCAAGAGTACATCCGGGAGAATTTGCAGAAGGGGTTCATCAGACCCTCTACGTCCCCTGCCGGGGCCGGATTCTTTTTTGTTACCAAGAAGGATGGCTCCTTGAGACCCTGTATTGATTATCGAGGGTTAAATGCCATCACTGTAAAGGATCGATTCCCCCTACCGCTCATTCCTGAACTTTTGGACAGGCTACAAGGAGCCCAGATATTTACTAAGTTGGATTTGCGGGGGGCTTACAATTTAGTTCGGATCCGGCGGGGGGACGAATGGAAGACCGCATTTAATACTCATGAGGGACATTTTGAGTATCGAGTGATGCCGTTCGGTCTATGCAACACACCGGCAGTGTTCCAACGACTCATCAATTCTGTGCTCGAGGATTTGTTGAACTCCACGGTGATAGTGTATCTGGACGATATCTTAATTTTCTCCAAAGACCCCGCCGAACATGTGAGGCATGTCCGGGCGGTGCTGCAACGCTTACGGCAATCCCGCCTGTTTGCTAAGCTCAGTAAGTGCGCCTTTCATCAGCGGTCTCTGCCATTTTTGGGACACATTCTATTACCCGAGGGGTTGAGGATGGAACCTGACAAGCTCCGGGTTATTCGGGAATGGCCACAGCCGCTGGGATTGAAGGCACTGCAACGGTTTTTAGGGTTCGCGAACTACTATCGCCAGTTTATCCCTCACTATTCGCAACTGACAGCGCCGTTGACGGCGCTCACAAAGAAACATGCGAATGTCCGGGATTGGCCGCCCGAGGCGCAAGATGCCTTCCGCCAGGTCAAAGAGGCGTTCAACTCAGCGTCCATCCTGTTGGCCCCGGATCCAGAGAAACCCTTTATCGTAGAAGTGGATGCGTCCGCTTTGGGGGCCGGGGCGGTCCTCTCCCAAGTTAACACCAGGGGCCGGCGCCAACCTTGCCGGAAATTCTCCTCGGCAGAACGTAATTATACGGTAGGGGACAGAGAACTATTAGCCTTAAAATTAGCCTTGCAAGAATGGAGGCATCTGTTGGAGGGAGCCGAACACCGGTTCACGGTGATTACCGACCATAAGAATCTGCTGTATCTGCAAGAGGCCCAACGGCTAAATCCCCGACAGGCCCGTTGGTCATTGTTTTTTGCCAGATTTCATTTTCAACTGGTATTTCGGGCTGCTGCTCAGAATACCCCTGCGGACTCTCTCTCCCGAACATTTGAGACTCCAGAGGAGACAAAGGAGATCCATCCCATGCTGGACCCGGCATGCATCAGCGCGGCCGTGGGAGGGGTCGCTCCTACGAAGGAATTAGTGGCAGCCGCCGATCGAGAGAAAGTAATGCAATGGGGGCATTCGTCCAGATGGGCCGGGCATTTTGGGTATCACAAGACCCTTCGTTTCATTGCAAGACAGTATCGGTGGCCGCAGATGAGGCAGGACATTCTTCAATTCGTCAGCACCTGCCCGGTGTGCGCCCGGACTAAGCCAGCAAGGGGGCCCCCTATGGGGGAGTTGCAACCACTGCCGGTGCCGACAGTTCCCTGGACAGAGTTATCCATGGATTTTATCACCGACCTCCCCAGCTCCCGGGGACACACGGTGATTTGGGTGGTAATTGACCGTTTTTCCAGGATGTCCCATTTTGTCCCCTTGCCCGGACTTCCCTCAGCGACCTCTTTAGTCCAACACTTCATTCAACACATCTTCCGGCTTCATGGGCTACCCCTTCGGATCATCAGTGACCGAGGACCCCAATTCACCTCCCGCTTCTGGAGGGCCTTGTGTACGGCATTGGGGGTGGAGACCCACTTCTCATCGGTCTACCATCCTCAAACCAATGGCATGGTCGAAAGGGTCAACCAAACCTTGAAAGGGTTCTTGCGGGCCTTTGTCAACCAGCGTCAGGATAACTGGGCCGCTCTGCTTCCTTGGGCTGAGGTTGCTTATAACCACAGTGCCCATTCGGCCTCCGGAGACTCTCCATTCTTCTTGGTATATGGACGACATCCTCGGCTTCCAGCACCTCTTCCGTCGGGATCTCCGACCCCCATGGTAAAGTTAACTCTGGCAGATCTGCGGAGGGTCTGGGAGATGGCCCGAGAACAACTGCAGAAGACAGCTGCCAAATACAAGGTCTTCGCAGATCGCCGTCGGCAAACCGCTCCAGTATTCCAACCAGGGCAAAAGGTATGGCTAAGTACGAGACACCTAAGACTCCAAGTGCCCTCGCGGAGATTGGGGCCTCGGTATATTGGACCGTTTGCTGTCCAATCACGAATTGGAGCGGTGACTTACCGATTGCGGTTACCGAGTACTCTACGGGTGCATAATGCCTTCCATATTTCCTTATTGAAGAGTTTTCAGGAGTCTCGATGGCACCCTCGACGGCAGGAGTCCGAGACGTTAGAAGCAGATCCCGATCCGGAGTATGAGGTGGAGGAGGTTCTGGATTCCAGGAAGCGGCGGGGAAGGCTATATTATTTGTTATCCTGGAGGAATTATGGTCCCAAAGACAACTCCTGGGAACCCGCGACGAATGTACACGCACCAGAATTGATCAAAGCCTTCCACGCCCGTTTTCCTTCCAAACCCAGCCCCGGGGAAGAGGGGGCATCCGGGGAGGATACTGTCATGTCTCCCGCTCCTACCTGTGCCCCCGTTGGGGCAGGCGATGGCCCTCGGGCGGCGCAGCGTCCAGGGGGGGCGGAGACGGACCTCCGCTGCAGCCGATGCTGCCGCGGGTCAGACCGAGGCCGGCGGTCTGCTGGAGCGAACGCCGGCCTCGGAGGAGGAAGCACGCCGGCCAAGATGGCGGCTCCGACGTCGACATCGCCCTGGCTAGGGGCGGATCAGCGCAGTAGCTCCGCCCCCTCACGCCGGATTGGAGCACCGGCGCTAGGACTCCGCCTGCATGGCAGTTCGGCCAATCGAGCCTCATGCCGTCTGCCAGGACCAGGTGATTGGCTCTCTCTCCGTGGGAGGGGCGGATTGGCGCTAAATTTAAACGGACAGACTGGAGGAGTCCAGTGCTTCCGGTTCTTTTGTCAGAAGCCGACGCCGCGGATCTGGGAAGCTTGACTCTTCAGAGACGGTGTTCCTTTGACTTGCTGGCCGTCCTTGCCAGCAGCCTTCAGAGACTGTGTTCCTCTTCAGGCTAGCCGTCCTTGCTAGCCACCTCCAAGAGATTGTGTTCCTCTTCAGGCTAGCCGTCCTTGCTAGCCACCTCCAGAGACTGTGTTCCTCTTCAGGCTAGCCGTCCTTGCTAGCCACCTCCAAGAGATTGTGTTCCTCTTCAGGCTAGCCGTCCTTGCTAGCCACCTCCAGAGACTGTGTTCCTCTTCAGGCTAGCCGTCCTTGCTAGCCACCTTCAGAGACTGTGTTCCTCTTCAAGCTAGCCGTCCTTGCTAGCCACCTCCAAGAGATTGTGTTCCTCTTCAGGCTAGCCGTCCTTGCTAGCCACCTCCAGAGACTGTGTTCCTCTTCAGGCTAGCCGTCCTTGCTAGCCACCTTCAGAGACTGTGTTCCTCTTCAAGCTAGCCGTCCTTGCTAGCCACCTTCAGAGACTGTGTTCCTCTTCAAGCTAGCCGTCCTTGCTAGCCACCTCCAGAGACTGTGTTCCGCTTCAAGCTAGCCGTCCTTGCTAGCCACCTTCAGAGACGGTGTTCCCCTTCAGTGCTAGCCGTCCTTGCTAGCTGCCCTTCAGAGACTGTGTTGCTGACTACCAGCCAGGCCAGCCGTCACCCCGCGGTTCCAGCAGTCCTGCTGGCCGCCTGCAGCTGGGGGCTCAACCCTTGGTGAACGGCGGTCGCCGCGGGTGAAGATTCGGGGTGCGCGGCTGTCCTCGGAGGTCTTGCGGGGCCTCAGGGAACCTAAGGGCTCACCAATAACCGAAACAGGACAGTAGGCTTCCATGGCACCCACGACCATAGGGCTTTCAGGGGAATTTTATAACATTCTGAGCCCTATGGTCGTGGGTGCCATGGAAGCCTACTTTGAGGATGTCATAGAACGGGGTAATTGTCCATTGTATGTGAATTCTACTTTAGTGACTCTGTTCCTCCCAGAGCAGGACTCCAAAAATGTATCGCCGACGGGCGAGGCAAACTCAAGCTTGTAGCCATCCTGGATAATATCCAAAGCCCATTGGTCAGAATTAATTTTGGCCCACTCTTCATAAAAGAGGGTCAGATGACCCCCTGTAAGAACTGGAGAGTGGACCAGCGCCTCATCATAGGGAAGAGTGACCTGCAATGCCTGGGTGTGTGGAATTGGTCACAGAGTGTTTATCTCCATGAAAGGAAGACCACTGCTAAAAACGGGAACAAGGAAGGAAGGAGCAGAATGGCCTAGACGATACGGTAAGCCTCTCTTAGGCGAGGTTGTGCAGTCCCGGAGCGCAGAGCAGCTCTGGGCTTGTCTTCAGGGAGGCATTGACCCTTGGAGTCCCCCAAATCCTTAACATCTTCTCCAGCTCTTCTCTAAAGAGAAGTTTGCCCAAAAAGGTCAACCGAGCGAGCCTTTGCTTAGAGGCCAAATCTGCCACCCTTGGCTGAACCCCTGACCAAGTCATAGAGGGCATCAGCCAGATAAGCAAGGCCTGACTTCATCTGGGGTGCAACAGATCACAACCCAGAATCCACGGTGGAGCCCTGCTCCAGAGCCTGCTGAAGCTACCTGAGGAATGCCCTGGCCGCATAACAGCTACAAATCGAGGCCTGGAACGCCAACACAGAAACCTCAAAGGAATGGTTGCTTCCAGACACCAGTCCTGCATATCTTTAAGTGCTACACCCACTTCCACTAGGAGAATAGTCTTTTTGATGAACACCGTCACCAATGCATCCACCATAGGGAGGACAAATGTGTCTGCCTAATCTGAGACCACTAGAAAAAGGCGAGCCATCACCTTAGACACCTTGAGGGTCATACCTCAGGGTCTTTATTTATTTTTTGTTACATTTGTACCCCACGCTTTCCCACTCAAGGCAGGCTCAATGCGGCAGGCAATGGAGGGTTAAGTGACCACTGAGCTGAGATGAGCTCCAGGATGGCCTCATGGACAGGAAAATCATTGAGGGTTTGCTTGTGCTGGCCATCTTCAGATGTTCAGAAATATTTAAGGCTGCTAGTACACTAGAAATAAGGGAGGGCAGCTCATCCCTATGAAATATGCGGATGGCAGTAGGATCATCAGGCTCCTCTGGCCACAACTCACCCTCCTCCAACTTATCCACCCGCAAAGACCAGAGGGAGTCCCCAGAAAGTGCAGAAAGCAAAGGCAAAGGGGAACAGGGGCCTAAAGATGGGACATCTGAGATAGTAACATAGTAAATGACAACAGATAATGACTGAATGGTCCGTCCAGTCTGCCCAACAAGATAGAGGAAACTCACCTCCTCTTAAGAGCTGGGTCCTCCAGGGGGACAGGAAACCCAGAATCCAAATCAGGACTCCACTGAGGGTAAGCAAGAGCCATGGAGCTGAGGGAGAGGCATAGACCGCTTTAAAAGATAGGCCTGATGAAGGAGAAGAATGAAATCCAGAGAAAAAACATCCCCAACACCCCCAGCACCAGAGGAGGTCCCCGGAGTGGTGTCAGGAGAGAAAATAAGTGCCCCGGCAGCACCAACTGGAAAACCACCCAAATTGCGCACAGGCTCTGAAACCGCCATCAGCTGTTTGGCAGAAGCAGTGTCTGAGGTAGGGGAAAAAATAGCACATGCGCGCTCACATCAGCACGGGAAACAGAAGCCTCAGCCAAAGTGACACTCTCCCTGGGAGCTAAAGGCTCTGAACAGCCTGTGCTGCAAAGTCCCACTGGGGATTTCCTTTTCCCACAGTGGGAGTGATTCACTGCCTCTGCTGCCATAACCGCAGTGCGCACCCCGTGGGAAGGAAAACAAAAGGAGAAAGGCACTCACTGCGGGAACAGGCTCCCCGACCAGACATGTCACCTAGCACCAGCCTACTAGGCAGAAAACCACTGCAGCAACACCCAGCAAAGAGCACCGTGCATCATATTCTTCCACAGAAACTTTTTTTTTTTTTGCTGCACTGAGGAAAAAAAATCCTGTTCTCTCCCTTTCCCCTTCCTCATCCATTAAAAAATTTAAAAAAAAAAAAAAAAGTCAGCTAAGGCACTGGAAGGCAAGGGGACCCAGGGTGAAGCAGGGACCCAGCAAACTAGGTATGCCTCCAAAGATGGTTGTAAATAGAAACCAGTCATCCCATGACTCAAACTGGCTAAAGAGAAGCCCAGTAGTCCCAGAAGAACAGAATCCAGGAGCTGGTAAGGATCCTTCCACCACCTGCTGGAAGGAGGGGCTGGTCATCCAGTATCACTCACTACAGTTTAGTAATCTCTATCTCCACCTGCTAGTAAATGGACACAACCCACCAGTTACTGGATTCATCTGCTGCCTGCACTAAGGAATGGTCAATTAAAATGTAATGTAAAGGAACATAGAGTGATGATTAACTAGGGCTATAGAAATCTAAAGGAGCTGTATAGGAGAAAAACCTTGGGGTGATAGTGTCCAAGGATCCAAAGGTGGCAAAACACAAAGCAGTAGCCAAAGCCAGAAGGATGTTGAGGCAATAGTAAAATAGTAAATGACGACAGATAAAGACCTGTACAGTCCATCCAGTCTGCCCAACAAGATAAACTTATTTACATGATATGTGATACTTTATATGTATATTCGAGTTTGATTTGTCCTTGCCTTTCTCAGGCCACAGACCGTAGAAGTCTGCCCAGCACTGTTCTTGTACTAAGTTCTGAAGCTAACGTTGAAGCCCCTTAAAATTTACACTCCAGCCCATACCTATCTATTCAGTCACGATCAGGGCATAGACCGTAGAAGTCTGCCCAGCTCTCGTTTTGTTTCCCAATTTCTGGTGTCGCCACCCAATCATTGTACATTTTTATTTGTATAGATGGATTATGTATGAGTTTAATGGTTACCCGCGAAGAATTCTCAGATCGGGCAAAACATAAATAATGTAAATGAACAAAATAGCAGTGCCACTTCCTATCCATCTTTAATTTAAGCACTACAGTCAGTATTTATTTTTAAAAAATGCTGACTCTGGCAGATGAATATTGACTGTAAATAGGGATCACAAATCATTTTTAAAGGTGGAGCGGATGGTGCTAACTAGCAGAGCTAACATTAGGAGTCCCAAAGAAAGGCAGCAACCACAAGAGGGCAATCTGTCCACACAAACTGTAATTCTACTGCTTCGATACCAACATGTCCAGAAGAGGACAAGTCAGGATCTCAGACATAAAACATTTTCTTGGTGGGTTTCATCTAAGGAAGAAGTTCATTTGATTATAAAAAAATAATTACATACAATTTTTGTGAAACATTTGCAAAATTTGGAAATAACTTTCTTCCCAGTCACTACCAACCAGTGACATTTTGTTTCTTGTGAAGAAATGAATACTTTGCAATAACCCTTAAGTTGACCATCAGTCTGTTCTGACAGTATGGTTACAGAACTGCTTGTCATTCTAGGGTGCTTGTCCCTCAGACAGAATCATTAGGACCGCTCTCTCCTGGAGGGCTGCCATTCTCCTAGCTGGAAGCTTTCAAGATTCTCAAGTTTTGCAATACAACTAAAATAAGCTCTTATCTTCCAGCCCAGACATAACAGAAATATTACTGTGCCATCTAAGCACAATCTGTGAAAACAAAAATTGCCTGCATGTTAGCAAAAGTTTCATGCAGAAATAACCCTCCACAAAAAAATAAAGGAATTATAAAAACAATCATGTACTGCCCATTATTTGTAATCATCACCATGCGCACACCGTTTCATCTTCAAACTGTGACTCTATATATTGCTGGGCCAGGTAGTACACCACCTAATATACTTGTGGATTCACCCAGGGCCAGATGTACTAAACTTAACGAGCAAGTAGTAAACCCTGGCATGCACTAAAGACTTTTTTCCGACGACGGCAGTAGCTAACAAAAACGGAATGCAGATGAGCAAATTGTGTGGAAACCCTATTGTAATGAGATGCACTAACCTTTTCCGATTGCCTTAACGCTGGAAAATCTAATGAGAGGTCTGTACCTCTCGTTGGGGCTGCGCGGGATTGAAAAACTGCTACAAAAGTAACAAAAACAAAAAATCGGGGGAAAAAAAGTCAAGTGCTCGTCAGGGACGTCCTTCACTCATCAAAAACAAACAAAAAAATAGCGCTCCGCTTCAAAAAAGACGTCTATTTTGGCCGTCATCCCCCTCCCAAGACGCCGCGCCGCTCACCCCCTCCGATGCGGCTTGACAGTGCAGTTGAGGACGCCCATCCAAAAAAATGTCCATTTTGGCCGTCATTCACCCCCCCCCCCCCGAAGACGCCACGCTGCTCACCCCTCCGATGCGGCTCGATCCAGAGCACAATGCAGTTGAGGACACCCATCCAAAAAAAAAAAAACATCCATTTTGGCCGTCATTCCCCCCCCCCCCCCCCCCACAATAATAAAAACATCTTTTTTAGCAGTGCTTCACTCACCTGAGAGACCTGGAAGTCCCTGAGCCAATCACAAGCAGAGTAAATTTCTTAGCCTGTGCATCATTCTCCTGTCACAGGTAAGCCAGGCATGGAACCCAGGCTTGCTGTGCAGGACTGCTCTGTTATTATGTGGATATATTTGGGATGGGCTAGGAAGTAATCTGTTTGCCTGACAGATCTAAATGTTGTGTGAAGGACAAGAACATGAGCAAATGTAGCAATTTAAGGAATTCATCAGTTAGGAGCATTTGCCTGAATTCTCAGTGCTTCTACTATAAACCACCAATAGGATAAAACTCTGACCACATCTGTAGCCGGGCAGACTCAGATGCAGTTCTGACTCTTTCCAGAGAAGCCTGGAAGTTGCAGGAAACTAACAGAAAAGGAGTGTACAGCATAATCAGTGGTAGGTTCTGGTTTTCAACAGAATCCTCCTGTATTTATACAACTGAGATTCCACATAGGAAAGGTATCTTAGGTTTTACACCTCCTGGCCTTTGACCTTCAATCTGCTACATTCAGCCTTCTAGCCAAGCCTTAGGTCGCATAAATACTGAGCCTCTTACTGTGTCACCCAGACTACTACTCAAATAGGCATACAGAGTAAGTTTGAAGCTGCAGGAACCAGAACCTAGAAAAAGTTGCTCACCTGAGTACATGAGTGAGGGCCCCTCCTCATTCCTTCTAATCACAGATAGGAGAACGGAAAGCTGAGCTACTATTGTGAATTACATTAAGGTGCCACAGCCAGAACTCTTGTGGGTCAAGAACATCTTGAGGCTGAAGTATAACTGTTCATTATCACCACAACAGGAGTCCTAAAGGGTCCCAAGTACAGCTAACAGGATCCCAATCAAGAAGACACCCTAGAAGCTCAGAGTCCCTGAATCTCACAACTGTTGCCTGCAAATTGTAAGTGATAACCAACTTTAAAGTGAACTGATAATCCTATCTGCACCGGGCAGGTGAGCAAGAAGAACAGTGTTTAACCCTGCCACCCTCTGTGGTAGGATATAGGAGTTAAAAGAGTACAGCACTACTGATAAACAGGAGTGACGTTTAGACATTGTAAATACTTTTGCTACAGTTAAGGCTCTGTTTGCTATATGTTTGTTGCCTTTACAACCCCTACCTCTAGGTGACTTTGAAATACTTTAGTAAAATCCCAGTTCAGAACAACATATGGAGTCAGCTGAGTGGATTTATATAACAAGTCTGAACTGCTTATTTGGCCTTCTGGATTTATCCAGCCCCAGCTTTGGTCCCATAATCAATAACTTTGTGTACCCACTTCCTACGCCACAGGGCATGGGCTAGGCAGCTGCCTAGGTACATTCAACCTGGGGTTAGAAAAAAATGGAAAATGAGACACCAAAATAATGCAGGAGGGGTGGATGCATTATTTCCCAGGTGAAAGATCAACTGATAACAAGGCGAGTCAATAAAAAACTATGTAGAGAAATGCTCATTTTTAACCTACAGAACATTCCATCCTAGCATCCTGATTCAAAAGTTAACGTTTTTCCCGAAACAGTCTATGTGCCCACCTGAATGGAACATTTCAAATAAAGGGGTGGGGGGAGGAGGGAGAAAAAAAAAGTACAATGCCCTGTACATATCATTGGCGAGGTCCCACTTTGAGAATCATGTTCAATTTTGGAGGCTGTCTCTCATTAAGGACATTGAAAAAAAATAGGCTGGCTGATATTCAAAGTGATTTAAGCAGGCAAGAGAGGCTCCTGCCCATTTAAATCACCTGGGGCTGGCCAACCACCAATATTCAGCAGCACTTAACTGGGCAGTGCCACTGAATTTTAGCTCTGACTGGTCCCCCCCAAAATGTGGGCAGGTCAGAGGACAGTATTGAGAAGTGGCCGGCAGTTACACATGTGCTAGCAATATTCAGCACCAGGATCCACATAGGTTATTTATGCAGGTCCCGGCACTGAAGATTGGCTGGAACCCCCTTAACTTTTTTTTTCTCTATTTCACCCCAGGTCCTCTGAAGTAACCTATCTCCTTTCCCCCCACACCCATAAGCACCCTCCCCCATATCTAGATGGTGGCCCACCTCGGGCCTACTTGGATCCCTGGTGGTCAAGTGGGGGCAGGTGTAAAGCTCACTCGCACTTGTCCAAAATGTCTGCCCTGAGCTCTTATGGCAGCATGCGGTACTTTTGCTGATATACACAGAGAAAGGTAGTTTCACCTTTTAGTCTGAACTTCATAAGATTGACTCATTTATCTGCCCGCTTTAGAGGACCTTAGCCCATGTTCCGGTCTGTCAAGTAAAAGTGCCTGTTTCAATTCTTCCTCCTGTGTCTTACCAGATCCCATGGAGTCCACAGCTCTTTTTCACACCTAACTCTAGAGCAGGGGTTGTAAACCCAGTTTTTAGGACACATCGAACCAGTCAGGTTTTCAGGATACCTACAACGAATATTCACTAGATAAATTTGCATGCAAATCTATACTGTGCATATTCATTGTGGGCATCCTGAAGGACTGGGTTGAGAACCACTATTCTAAAGTCAGTTTGGGGAAAGCCTTTTGCTCTCTCAAACTCACTACCTCTCCAGGTGACTCTATGCCAGTACAATTGATGAAACTCTAGGCTTGGCCTGCTGGTATTTAGTTTTCCTATGATTAGAGTATAGCAAATGGGTTAGCTTTCTACTTGCAAAATACAAGCATGCCTTTGCCCTCTCCTGAAAAGGAGAACACTGAACCTCTGCCTTTTGGCACATTTTAACCCAACATCAAACCATCCGTTCCTTGAAGAAATATTTTAAAAGGTTGTTCCCCTTCAACTATATTGAATAAAAGAGTGTTTTATACCTTAGGCAATGTTTCAGGAATGGACTTGGTGTTGAGCTCACTGTTTGACCTATTAGATCATGGAGAAATTAGATCTTCTTACCTGCTAATTTTCTTTAGTCCCTCCAGACTGGCACAGAGCCACAGACATACGAGTTATGCACTTCCAGCAGCAGATGAGGACCAAGAAGCACTGACTTCTAAGCAGACCTGTAAGTAAACTGTGCAGTCCCCCTAGAGTCAGTCTTTGAATTGCAAAGCAGATGTCCCTACCTAGACCACCACCAATACATCATACCTGCATACACATTCCCGCTCACTGTTGACAGCCCCCAGCCCTACCCCAGAGGACTATGTGCTGCTGTTACTGCTCTTGTTATGAATTTTAACCTCCCCTTTCAAGAAAGGCATGTGACACTTTTGTAGTTTAGTTCATATACTTGATTGTTCTGTTTAAAAACAAAACACACAGCCTCTACGGGGAGCTCAATGACTTCACAACCATTTGCACTGACAGCACACTGATAGGTGAAAGTGTGGGCCCTCATTTTGGATAGATTAAAACAAAATTAGCAGCAAGATCTAATTTCTCCTTCTACAGCATCCCTCTAGACAACACAGACATATGGGAAGTACCAAAGTGACCATTAACAATCGGACTCTCAAAGCTGCACCTGCAACACATGTGCCCAAAGGCTGCATCCTGACACACTTGCTCATCCACACGATAGTGGCTCAAAGAGATATGCAAAGAAGACCACACTACTGCCTTGAAAATTGCATGAGGCAGTACCAGAAAACATTCTACAAAGAAGTAGCTTGAGCCCTGGAGTAATGAGCTACAAGGCAACAGGAAGTGGTTTCCTCTTTAGCATATACTGTAAGCAGTTGCTACTCTTTCCATAATCCACCACGCAACAGTGGCCTTAGAAGCTGCCTCATCTTTCCTCTGACTGTCCAAAAGCACAAATAGGTAGTCCAAACATCTAAACTCCCTAGTCTTCCTCAAGTACATCCGCAGAACTCTGAGCTTCCAATTTCCACAATTGCTGCTGCTCTGTTGTGCTCCCCCCAACACTAGCAACAAGATTGACTGGCTGAAATGGAAGTCAGACACCATTTTGGGGAGAAAGGAAGGCACAGGCCACAGCAGTGGTGTAGCCAGACAACCAATTTTGGGTGGGCCTGAGCACAAAGTGGGTGGGCACAACATTTTCTCTCTCCCAGCACTTCCCAACTCAAAATATAAATACTTTTAGCTGATGAGGATCCCAATCTCCGTCAGCTGGGGACCTCCACCAGAGATGTCCAGAACTCCTCCCCGCCAAGCCCAGCAGGCAGTAGCAACTTCTTGAGCCACTGATACCAGCACCCCATATATGCTTAGTTGTCAGTGGCTCCAGGATGCTGCCCCCATCTGCCAAGCTCGGCGGAAGGCAGCTCCGGCCAGCCCGGAAGAGATCCCCAGCTGGCAGGGCTTGGGGATCCCCACTAACCACAGCAAGGGTCAGGGCTGCTGTTAACCATGCTGGTGACCAGGGCAGAAAATAAAGAAGCCCCTCCCCCAATTCTCTCTCCTCTCCAATCTCTTCATCTGCTGTTACAGTCACACTGACAGACCCTCAGAAATTACAGAACAAGGGATCACAAATTAGAAATAAAAATATGTAGACAAAATTGAACTGGGAACCTCAGCATGCACTGCAACACTGGAGAACGCCCCCCCCCCCCCCAAAAGCTCATTTCCTTTTCTACTTAACACAATAAAAAGACATCCACTATGCACATGTCCCAAAGCTAACATATTCCATTTAAAACATTCAAAATAAAATGATTTTTCTACTTTTATTGTCTGGACATTTTATTTTTCCTTCATGTTGGTTCCAATTTCTCTTTCCTGTCTGTCTCCTGCTAATTCTTCAAGCGGCTGTCCATTTGTCTTTTTTCCCCTGTCATTTCATTTCCTCACTACACCTGCCTCTGAAATATTGATCTTTCCATTTTAGCTCTTTCCTTTCTTTCTTTCTTTCTGCCTCTGTACACTCAAATTTCATCCTCTTTCTAAATCTTTTCCTTTTTACTTTTCAGATATCACATTTTCATTTCCTTTCACCCACTAGTTCTCCCATTCCCCATCTCTCTCCTTCCCAGCCTATCATTCCCTTCCATCTTCAATCTACGTACCATTACCATATTTCTACTCCTGTAATCACTGTTCTCTCATTTATTTCCTTGCCATCTCCACTCCCTGGGCCTCTCCTCCATGCTTTCTACCATTCCCAGTGTCTCCCTCCCTCTACCCTTCCACCCCAGCATCTGTTCCCTCTTTCTCCCATCCTCACTCTCTAGCCTGATATCTCCCTATTCCTTTTACCTCCCACCACCAGCATCTTCCTGTCCCATCTCTCTCCCCTCCCCCATTGTTCAGCATTTTCCCCTTTCTCTTCCCTACCATCAATTGTCCATCTTCTCTCCCTGGATCCATCTTCCTCCCCTCTCCCGCTTGTGCATCTCTCCTTTCCTCTCCTCCACCTTCATGTCCAACTTTTCTCCCTCTCCCTGCCTTGAGCCCCTGGTCAAACATCTCACTTTCCCCCCTCCCGTTCCCCCAGCATCTCTCCATCCTTCCTTCCCTTCACCTCAATGCCATGTTCAACATTTCCCCTCTCATCTCTCCCTCCTTTCCTTCCACTTCCATGTCCAACACTTTTTTTTCTCTCTGGTCCTTTACCACTCCTATGCAGCCTTTCCCTCCCTCTTCACATCCCACCCCACCCCACCTAACAATTCTCCCTCTCTTTCCCCTTGCAGCATCTCTCCATCCCTCCCCCCACATCGAACAATTATTCCTCCATCCCACCTAGCACTATCCTGTCTCACTCTCTGATCCCAACAGTGCTCCTGTCTCTCCCTCTCTCTCTGACCCCTCAAGCCACCTGCCAGCATGCTTTAGGTTTTTTTCTCTCCCTCCCCCCCCCACTGACATGCTGCACCTTTCCCCCCCCCCCCCACCCGCTGCGGTTTTTGTTCTCTCCCACCTCCCAGCCACCCGCCAGCACGCCACAGGCCCTCCCTCCCCTTCCATCCCAGCTGGGCAGCGCTGCGGTCCAGCTCTGCATGTCTGCAAAGGAGCCGCGTCCATCAGCACATTGCTGCTACATGACTGCCTCCTTCCGGCCGACCTCACCTTCTCCGATACGCTTCCTGAAAAGGCGGGGCCAGCGCAGAGGAAGCACTCGTAGCAGCGTGTGGACGGCGCCGCACAGCTCCGCTGAAGCATTGGAGCTAAAACCGCTGCCGGACAGGGATGACAGGGGAGGGAGCAAAACCTGCAGTGCGCCGGCAGGTGGCTGGGAGGGAAAGCTGAAGTCACTGTTTGGGCGTCTATGAGGTGCACCGTTGCTGGGTTGGCCTGAGCCCAAAGTGGGTGGGCCCAGGCCCATCCATGGCTACGCACCTGACTACCTATTCACTGGAAAACATGACAAAAGGTTCCCAGTGTAAGAGAGCCTACAGTTCCAAAATGATAGCAGCTACCAATAAAACTGTATATGTAAGATCCTTTAGCATACTGTACCCTGAGGTTCAAAAAGAGCAGTAACCAATACTGACATCAGATTCAGGTCCAAAGGGGGACTAGATGTGTGAACCAGAGGACATGAACTCCCCAAAGAAAAAGGGGCAATATCGGGATGGGAAACTAAATGTTTGCCTCTGAGAAAAGCCAGAACAAGACCCATGTCAACCCATCCTTCAAAAAGTTCATTATTTGCAGCAGAGATTTGCTACACAAATATTTGAAACTATACCACACTTAAATATAAGTAAGAGGCTGACAGTTTCTTAGAAGTCAAAAGGGTCAGTCACCTTACCAAAATATCCTTTCTTCCACAAGCACACCCGCTCAAAAGCCAAGCCATAAGACAGAATGGAGACAGGTCCTCCCCAATCAGGAGCTAAATCAGCTTGTACACTAGTAGCTGCGCCAGATCCCCATACCATGGTCTTCAAGGTCAATCCAGCCTGACCAACACTAGACCCTGCCCACGAGGAGCTACAGAGGAAACACAAAGGAGTCCCGACATCAGCCACTGCTGCATTAGGGCAGCGTTTCCTCAAGTCAGTGCTGGAGTATCCCCTAGCTAGTCAGGTTTTCAGGATATCCACAATGAATGTACATGAACTTGATTTTCATACATTGCCTCCATTATATGGAAATCTTTCATGCATATTCATTGTGGCTATCTTGAAAACCAGACTGGCAAGGGGGTGCTCCAGGACAGACTTGGGAAACACTGCACTAGGGTATCTAGACCCTCCAAACAACAATCCTTACACTGACTCAAGTGCCATGACTCGCTACTGCAAAATGTCTATTACATTCATGACCGGGAGTCCGCATCTGCTTTACAATGAGGTAGAAGGCACAGTGTTCCAGGCTCCATACCATGGGATATAAAATATTTCTGTTGAGATAGTCTGCCTGAAAGTTTTCCATGCCTGCTACATGCCCTTCTAACAGCTCTTCGAGATGACATTCCGCCCAATCCATGAGAAGGGCTGCCTCTTGCACCATCAACTGGCTCTTGATCCCTCCCTGATTCAAGTAGACCACTACCATCGCATTGTCGGATAGAACCTGCACCGCCTTTCCTTTGAGAAGATCCTAGAATGCCTGCAACACTAGTCTCCAGTTGGTTGATTGATCAAAAAGCCTCCTCTGAGGACCACTGGCCCTGTGCCACCTGACCCAAACAATATGCTCCCCCAGCCTGTGAGACTGGTATCTAACATCACCACAGTCCACTTGGGGGGGGGGGGGGGGCAGAGTCACACCCCTAATAGGTTGAGTCAGTCTAGCTACAACGCAAGCTGCATTTCCTTTGATTCTAGAGTGGCACACAGTCTCCAAGGAATGAGAGGGGGGGGGGGGGCTACCTCAAAAAAAGAGAGCTTCCTGCACCACTTCCAATCACATCACCATTGACCCAAACACCTGTAAGTAATCCTTGGTCCGCAGACTCTGAGAATGAGACCCCGAATCTGAGCCTTAAATTTCTGTGTTCTGGCCTCTGGAAGAAAAACTCTGCCTAGAAGTGTGTTGAATCAAATTCCCTAATATTCCAACCACTGCAAGGGAATGAGCTGACTCTTGGCTAGGTTTACAACCCAGCCCAAGTGAACCACCCAACCTTTGGCCGCAGTACTCTCCTGGAAGGATTTTGCTCTAATTAGCCACTCGTCCAAATAAGGATGAACCAAGATCTCTTTCCAAAGGACCACAGCTACAACCACCATCGTATAGGGTTATGTTGATGATACTCAATTCTTCTCAGTAAAAAATAATAATCCAAATTTAAGACTGAGGGAATGATTTGATAAAATCCTGAACTGGATGTCTCAGCATAAATTCTCTGACTCCTGTTAGAAAACAGATTATGTATGTCAGTAGAAATTTGGATCCATGTTTAGCTACAACGTTAGAATACTACAGGGTAAAACTGTTAAGACTTTTTGTTCGAAGTTTAGGAGTGTTTTTAGATGAAAATCTGTCTATGCAAAAACAAGCTGACCATGTTATTTCTTCTGCTTTCCACCAATTACAGGTATTAAGTAAATTGAAAGGGATGATCCCACCATCAGATTTCAGGATAATCGTGCCGAGACAAGTGCTAGTGAACTTTGATTACTGTAATTCATTGTATTTAGGGATGTCATCTGCTAGATTCCAGGCGCTGCAGGTCATCCAGAATGCAGTGGCACAGTTAATTACTGGGGTACTGAAATCAGCACATATCCCCCCCCCCTTTTTTTTTTTTTAAACATATGCACTGGCTGCCTGATTTGTATTATGTTCAAAGTTCTTGTGTTAATCAAGTCTATGCTAATGTTCCTGTATATTTTATCAGTGTTTTGAAACAGTATCATCTTAATCATCCCTTGCATTCTGAAAGATTGCACCTACGTTTACTGTCACCTATGGATTATCATTATGCTGACACTAGAGCACATGCTTTCTTGATTGCTGGAACTATTCTGTGGGATGGCCTTCCACACCATCTGAGATTATTTAAAAGGCTTACTTGAAGGACTGAAATATTTTTCAAATTTTAAATGACTGGGAGATTTTTCTTTATGATGAAGACATTTGTTCTGTTATTTGTTTTGTTGTTAACAGATTTTATGTATGTTTTAATTGTTACCTGCTTTGGGATAACATGGGATACAAATAGGAAATTAAAAAAAAAATCACCTTGGAAAACATCCTAAATGTCACTAAAGAGGAGTGCATACAATTGATAATGCTTTCCCAAAACTGCAAAGGAAAGGAATCTCTGGTGACTGACATGAGAAATTCCCTGGACTCTGCCACGATAAACAACCACAAGGTTTCCATGCAAAAAGGAGGATATGCAAAGAGCACAGTTCACATCCCCTTCAAATCCAAAATGAGATGAAAGGAAGTGTTTTTTTGGAACCACAAAATAAATAGCGACTTGTGTGCCCATTTCCTCTGTTGAACCATGATGATCGCGTGGAGGTCCAACCACCTTTGTGGTCTCTCCCCGATGGTCCTTGTTTTCCAGCAAACCCAACAAGGGGACTCTAGAAAGGAATTCAACAGAGACCTGGCAAACTCCAGAGCTTGACTTTCACAGAACCCACTGATCTGATCCACCCCTGATAAAACTCCTTCAACCTTGCTCCCACTGGAATCGGAGACTGGACATGCACACCTTTATTTTATTTGTACCCCGTGCTTCACTGGTAAGCTCAATCTGGGTCCATCAATGCAAGGCCAGAATACCAACCTCCCTGCCATCCACCTCAAAAGGTCTGAGTCCTCTGAAAAAACAAATGACTGTACTGATTTGCACACATCCATCCAGATCTATACCAGCACACCTCATTGAGATGACCTCCGTTGGGAAAACCTCTACCCCCAGAGTTCAGCATTTCTGGCAACCTGGGAATCTTTTGTCTCCAACACCCTTGACCAGTTTGTTTAGCTCTTCTCCAAACAATGAGCCCCAAAAGGGAAACCTATTGACCTTAGACTTAGAAGCTGCAGCCACTGACCAGCTCTTAAGCCACAAAAACTTCCCACCACCAGTCTAAGCACCATGGGCATAGCTGAAGTGCAAAACAGGTCATACAGAGCATTAGACAGGAAAGACCCCCATCTCAATCTTCACCAGCTCCTGGTCTACCATAGCCCAGTAATCTGTTAACCTAACACATGCGTCACCCAGCGGAAAACAGCCAGAACTGCCATGTCAAAACTCTGCTTCAAAAGACCTCCAATTCTGCAGTCTTGAGGATCTTTCAGAGTTGTATCCTCATCCACCGGAACCGTACTGTTTGGTCACCAGAGAACGACAAATGGAAGAACAAAATCCCTCGTATAAATCAAACAAGCAAAGCACATTGAAGGTGACACTGCAGATGCTAAAGACAAAATGGCAGCAATTCCTGCCAGAGCTGGGCCCACTGCCATAACGCCAGAGCTACCCGAGTCAGCCAAGCCCCCACGGGAGGAAAGCTCTAAAGACAAACTGGAGCTACCGTTGAATATCTCCCTCCCCCTGCAGCAGGCGCAAAACTTATAAGTCCCTGAAAAGTCCATACATCAACAGGAGCAGGCAGTACAGAGTTTCAACTGCTCCCTGCTCATCATGTCAGAACCGCATGGCTCTCACCAACCACCCCCCACCTGGAGGCAGGAGATACCACTGCTCTAAGGTAGGGAAACCCAAACAAGGGAAGGGTGGAAGAGAACGCTGCTGCACTAGAGCTTCCTTATTTCCTCTGGTTCAGAACTTTGACTTTCTTATTTAAACTCTGAGCAGACCCTGCAGACTCTTAAGACTGTCTGTTTGCCTCTAAGCAGAGAGGGCTAGCTGAGGTGCCAAACACCAGGAGAGAAGGGGTGGAGGGATCAAGCCAAGTTTACACCCTCCGCCAAGATCCTCCACAGGCCCCCCCGCCTCTGACCCACAGAAAGATTAGTATAGCAGCACCGACACAAAGAATACACCCTCACTTAAATTCCTTTAAAAGAAAAACAAGGAGACTGAAAACTCCTTAAGGCTGAAATTCCAAACTGAGACTGCACAGGCTTACCACGTCCACCATCTGCTGGAGACTGAGAACAGCCGACTCTAGGGGGACTGTACAGCTCGCTTATACATCTACTTAGAAGTCAGTGGTTCTCAGTCTCCATCTGCTGGTGGGGAGTGCATAACCCATACATCTTTTGTTGGTCTACAGGGATGCTATAGAAGTTCATTGCTGATCTGAAAGAACCTGGTCTAAGTGGCGCAGTCCTGGATTAGTTTACTTCCTTCCTTATTGATTGGACTTAAGGTTAGCAACACTCTCAGGTCCTCAGTCAGCCTCTCTCCTATAGAGTTCCATAAAGTTCTATTCTTGCACCCATTGTAGTGTAACGACTCTACTGTATTTTGGGAAGTTGGAAACATTTAAAGAAGGTCAAGTTAAGGCCATAGTAAAGGGCTTCAATGATCATTTTCAAAATGAGCATATGGCCCCTCTTACTTTCATTCAGACCCTCAGTTTTAGTGCCTTTTCTATGCCAGTGATATCCAGATTATGGCCTTTAATAAGCAGGAATTTGATTTAGGTCCTCTCAAATGACTGCTATTTGTCTGGCAAATAAGACTAAAGCTTAACCCATTCAAATCAGAGTCTATTATTTCCTAGCAGTCAGCACTTCCGGTCATCTCTCTACCTATTTTGTGTTCTCCCAATTGCACTCTAGGATTCAGTCTACCCTCCAGGAGTGTCTAGATGCTTGGCTCACATTTAATGTTCAGTTTTTCATGATAGTGAAATCTTTTCTATGCATTGTGGTAAATTTGGTCAAATCAGACTACTATTCAACCCAAATACCAAACAACTCCTTATCCATATCCTCATTTTGAAAATGATCATTAATGCCCTTTATTATGGCCTTAACTTGACCTTCTTTAAATGTTTCCAACTTTCCAAAATACAGCAGAGTCAAGTTATACTACAATGACTTGTGTGCTGATCATGTTGACCACCACTGGTTACCAGTCACTTAAAAAAAAAAATGTTAAGATTCTCATGTTGACTCCTCAGGCGATGTACACCAGTTCTAGTTATCTAGCTTGTGCACTAATTTTTCTATACCTTCTATACCTCTCAGCTATCTCAGCTAACTAGTTAACTGTTCCTTCCCACTCACTGCTAGAATTTGCCTGGGAGTGCTCTGCATTGGTCTGCCTAATGAAACACATTACCCCATAACCTTGGACACAGGTATTTTTTTTGAAGGGGGGGGGGGGGGGGAGGAAGGGACAAAATAAAAGACTAATGGAAGAACTTTGCATACTTGCATACTCTGGTGCATCAAAATGGCAATGCAATGCAATGCACTGGGTGGGGGTCAGTCTGCCATTTAAGGGAATAAAAAGCAGAGGAAGATGGTGAATGCTGACATTTTAAGTTTTGTAAAACAAGGTATATTAGTATAAAATAAAGAGTAAAATGTATGTTGCATGTATAAATACTCATGTACCTCGAGAAAAAATGCCATACACAATTTTTACATAATCTGACACAGAAGGTACACAGTTTCAATTTTATTTTTAAAATTCACAATTGGCATATTAACATTAAATCATTTTACATTTCTTAAAAAAAGAAGGAATCTTTAAGATGCCATTTAATCTTTAACTGTTATACCAAAAGCAACTGTCAAGTTACGGTATTTTACAAAAATCAGTCATACATCAATATAAGCACATTAAAAATGCATATTAAACAATTACATTTTTTTCTCGATTGTCTGGCAAACTCCAGCACAAAACAAGTACAAAATAAGATTTTAACAGTCTTGAGCTTGTCTATTATTGTTTAGTGGTTTTGAGTTCTAACAAGTTTTACTGTCATTTATTCTAAGCATCAAAATCCAAATTGGGATGAAAAACGTCTTGTACCTCCTAGCTCCTTGCTGTGTTCTTATTCACTTAATACCTGGTCCATTTTAATTAAAAAGGGTTGTAGATTTAAATAACCCTATATTGTTACACTACATTAAAAAAAAAACAAAAAAAAACCATCATAGATATCTGGTTCTGATGTGATTTTACTATCCAACTCTGGGGTTCTGTCTCTTCATAAAATACTTGCATTAGAGCCTGGATTTTTAGTAGTGAAACAGATGACTCATTTTTAACAGTGCATTACTACAAAAGTCAATTTTTAGAAACTCTCCATGATTTTACTCAGGATCCTTGGAATCCCCAGAACTAAAATGTTTTCTCTAATTTCTTCATTCTGTTTCTTCTTGCAATACATTTTCCTGCTGGAAGATGTTAGGCCTCTCTCAATTTGCTTCATATTTACAAAGTCCAACTCTTGCATTTGATTTCAACGAACATATAAAGGCACAGTTTAGGCATATTTTCTTACTTGATTTCCACATAATTTTGATCCAGTATAGTGAGCTAGAACCAATTAGGCCAACTTTGCCTTCAATGCTTTAGTACTGTCCTGGACAAATAAATTTTACAACTATCTTAACCTGAGAAAAAATTACAGTGCCAGACATTATGGTGATAGTTCTATAATGGTGCACCTTTATTTAAATGCCTACTCTACAAAGAAATGTAGGCACCTACTTTCCTTTCTATTATATTAACGTAACAGATTTAATATGCACCTATGTAATTTCAGCATGAGCACTTACACAAGCCATAGATCTGGTTTAAGTCCTTGTGTCTAAATGCTGGATAAGCATGCGTAACTTACAGTGTTCTATAAGCTATGCTTAAATGAGTCCCATCCACACTCCTTATGTGTATGATAATGCACGTATTTAGAGAATAGCACTTAGGCAGAACGTTAGCATTTATACACTTATGCCACAATTCTAATTTACATAAGTAATCAACATGTAAAAGTTAGCACCTGCTTTATAGGATTTGCCTCCCATACATATGATTATTCACAGGATAGCCAAAATAAATGCATGTGGAACAGTGGTTACTTCACAGTCACAGCGAGGTGCAAAAGCTGTAGTCGTCTCAGGGCAGTGTATTAAGACTGCCCTCACATCTTAAATTCAAATTACAGTACAAAATTAATTTGCATAGTTATGTGGCCTGAGATTAGATTTCATAATTGGAAGGCATCACGAAATAAAACAAAAACTTAAACACTCCTCCCATCACTGATTCAAATATGAAATATACATTATTAAGTATATTTCATGTAGAGTTGAGCTACTTAAGACCGCCCCCCCCCCTCCAAATCTTAATATTTGTGAAGTGCAAACTAGTGTTATCAGCTGTCTTAGGGAAAGAAGCAAGCAGGCCTCTGATGAGGGAGAATGTAACAAATCCTGGGTATTTTGAGTGATATTAATTCTTCTGTTCCAAGGGATGAAATAATTTACACCACCAGGCTCTCTCTGCTCAAGGCGTTCTGTGAAACACACAAAAATCAGTTAGCATATTTTTCTGAACAGTTAAAGTGTTGAGCTCAGGAGTCTTAAGGTGAGGGAGGGGGAGGTAGCTAGGTGGGCATGTTTATGGGAATGAATGGCAGTTTTGGGGTCTAGTTTTGGGATAGGGGAGTCAGTTTAAAAGAAGAAATTCCACTGCTATGTTTTACTTTATTAGTTTCAATGTTGCTAAATCCAGGGGGAAAAAAACAAAACTACACAGCTTGTGTTCATCTTGATCACATCTGGCAGGGTTTCCTTATAAACGTTGGGCCCTAACTGTGGGCCAAGTTTGCCAATATTTTAATCCTGCCCTAGCAACATGCATTACTTAGCAGCACACATAGCAACACTACCTTCTATTGTGAAAACTATTCATGGAATCATACAACATACACAAATGCCTAAAATGCAGCACAGACAGGTTTGTAATCCTTAAGTTCATGTGTTGTGTAGGGTTAGCTGGGCAGGGGGAAGGGTAGTAGGGAAGAGGTGGAGGGATAGTTTGAGGTTTGGGATAGCAAAGGACAGGAGAGGCAGTTTTGAAAGAAGCAGTTCCCTATGTTTCACTGCATGCAAGTTTCCATGCTACAAAAGCTAGAACTCCTTTTCCCACAGAAATGCAGTGGGCCATTTTATTTATTTATTTATTTTTTTTTTTGGGGGGGGGGGAGAAGAGGAGTTCTCTCTGGAACCCTGGTCCAATTTGGCCCATGTTCAAGACTTATACATAACATGAAATGAAATTTGGCAAATTCCTGAGCAGGTCACCTATAAGGTAAAATTATGTATCATACCTGATAATTTTCTTTCCATTAATCATAGCTGATCAATCCACAGACTGGTGGGTTGTGTCCATCTACCAGCAGGTGGAGATAGAGAGCAATCCTTTTGCCTCCCTATATGTGGTCATGTGCTGCCGGAAACTCCTCAGTATGTCGATATCCAAGCTCCATCCGCAGGACTCAGCACTTAGAGAATTACACCCACAAAGGGACACTCTGCTCAGCTCACCACCGCCGAAACGGGGGAGGGGAATTAACCCAGCTCATCCCCACACAAGTGGGGGAGGGGAATCCATCCAGCTCATCCCCGCGGAGCGGGGGAGGGACACCACACCCGCCGATGCGGGGGGATCTGGCTTATCCTGCAACCGCAACCGCGGGAGGAGCTGACTGACCCTAACACCGCCGAAGCGGGAGGGGTACAAAGCTGCCCTACAGCCGCACGAAGCGGGAGGGAGCGCTGGCAGAATTTAAGTCTCAATCCAGCCCCGTAAAACGGAGGGGAGAGGAATGCAGCAGCTCACTGTAACACAAACTCGTCTCAACTCTTGAAGAATCCAATTGAAAAAACTTGAACACAAAGTCCTCCTGAACAGGAACTGAAGACTAAACTTGAACCTGAAATGCAACCAGAATATAAATAGTACAGATATCTGGGAGGGGCTAGGGATTGATCAGCTATGATTAATGGAAAGAAAATTATCAGGTATGATACATAATTTTACCTTCCATATCATCATGCTGATCAATCCATAGACTGGTGGGATGTACCGAAGCAGTACTCACCCAGGGCGGGACATTGAAATCCCTGACCGCAACACTGAAGCTCCAAACCGGGCCTCCGCCCGAGCAGCCACAGTCAAGCGGTAATGCCTGGAGAAGGTATGGGCCGATGCCCAAGTTGCCGCCTTGCAAATCTCATCCAAGGAGACGGACCCGGCCTCTGCCATCGAGGCCGCCTGAGCTCTAGTGGAGTGAGCCTTCAGCTGGATAGGCGGCACCTTCCCCGCGGCCACATAAGCCGCTGCAATGGCTTCCTTGACCCATCTTGCCACTGTAGGCTTAGCAGCCTGCAGACCCTTACGAGGACCTGCAAACAGGACAAACAGATGATCCGACTTCTGGAAATCATTGGTCACTTCCAAGTATCTGATGATGACTCGTCTCACATCCAGATATTTGAGAGCAGAGTATTCCTCTGGGTAGTCCTCCCTACGAAAGGAAGGGAGACAGAGCTGCTGATTCACATGGAAGCGAGAAACAATCTTGGGCAGGAAGGAAGGCACTGTGCGAATAGACACTCCTGCCTCAGTGAACTGCAGAAAAGGCTCTCGACATGAGAGTGCCTGGAGCTCGGAAACTCTTCTGGCTGAAGTGATAGCCACCAAAAAGACTGCTTTCAACGTCAGGTCTTTCAGAGATGCCCTCGACAAGGGTTCAAAAGGCGGCTTCTGCAAGGCTCTTAGCACCAGGTTGAGATTCCACGCAGGCACCACTAAGTGCAGAGGAGGGCACAGGTGATTAACTCCCTTGAGAAAACGCACCACATCTGGCTGCGAAGCCAGGAAAGCACCCTTCAGGCGGTCCCTGAAGCAAGCCAGAGCCGCTACCTGGACTTTAAGGGAACTGAGCGACAGGCCTTTCTCCAGACCTTCTTGCAGGAACGCCAACACTGAAGAAATTGGAGCAGTGAAGGGAGAAAGTGAGCCCGCTTCACACCACGCTGCAAAGGTACGCCAAACCCTGGCGTAAGCAGTAGAAGTAGAGCGCTTCCTCGCTCTCAGCATAGTGGCGATGACCTTGTCTGAGAAGCCCTTCTTTCTCAGACGCTGCCGCTCAATAGCCAGGCCGTAAGACCAAAGGGGAGGGATCCTCCATCACCACGGGACCCTGATGCAACAGGCCCTGCTCCACTGGCAGCCGCAGAGGATCGTCCACTGAGAGCCTGATCAAGTCCGCATACCAGGGACGTCTGGGCCAGTCCGGACCCACCAGGATTATCCGGCCCGGATGCTTTGCCACCTGGTCTAGCACCCTGCCCAACATGGGCCAGGGCGGGAACACATAGAGAAGCTCCTGTGTCGGCCACTGTTGGAGAAGAGCATCTACTCCCAGGGATCGAGGGTCCCGTCCTCTGCTGAAAAAGCGCGGCACTTGGCAATTGGCCGATGACGCCATCAGATCTAGGCTCGGCTGGCCCCAGCGCTTCGTGATGTCCAAGAACGCCTGAGCCGATAACTGCCACTCTCCGGGATCCAAGGTATGGCGACTGAGAAAGTCCGCCTTGACATTCATGACTCCGGCAATGTGGGCCGCTGACAGCTGTTCCAGGTTCGCTTCCGCCCACTGGCATAGATTCATGGCCTCCTTGGCTAGAGGGGCGCTCTTGGTACCTCCCTGGCGGTTGACATAGGCCACAGCCGTGGCATTGTCCGACAGGACCCGTACTGGCTTCAACGCCAGTACCGGGAGGAACTCCAAAAGCGCCAACCGAATGGCTCTGAATTCCAGGAGGTTGATAGACCACTTTGCCTCTGCAGGAGACCAGAGCCCCTGCGCTGTCCTTCCCAAACAGTGGGCTCCCCAGCCCGTCAAAGAGGCGTCCGTCGTGACGACAATCCACTCCGGGGTCACCAGAGGCATTCCTGCAGACAACTTGTCTGTCTTCAGCCACCAGCTCAGCGCCTTGCGCACTGCTGGGTCCAAGGGAAGGCGCACAGCATAATCCTCCGACACCGGAGTCCAGCGCTGCAGCAGAGAGTGTTGAAGTGGTCTCATATGAGCCCTGGCCCAGGGCACTACTTCCATCGTGGCCGTCATAGAGCCCAACAGCTGCACATAGTCCCAAGCCCGAAGAGGAGAGGCTACTAGGAACTGGTCCACCTGAGCCTGAAGTTTGACAATCCGATTGTCCGGCAGGAACACTCTGCCCACTTGGGTGTCCAATCGAACTCCCAGATACTCCAGTCGGGCGCAGCTGGCTTTTCTCCCAGTTGATGATCCACCCCAGGGAGCTCAAAAGAGCAATCACCCGGTCCACAGCTTTGTCGCACTCTGCATAAGAGGGGGCTCGGATCAACCAGTCGTCCAGGTTAAGGATGGACTTGTACTCCTTCCTTTCGCAGGAAGGCCGCGATGACCACCATTTCTTTGGAGAAGGTCCATGGAGCAGTAGCCAACCCGAACGGGAGGGCTCTGAACTGGAAGTGTCGGCCCAGGACTGCAAAACGCAGAAAGCGTTGATGAGGAGGCCAGATGGGAATATGCAAGTACGCTTCCTTGATGTCCGAGGATGCCAGGAACTCCCCTGCCTTCACTGCCGCTATAACAGAGCGGAGAGTCTCCATGCGAAAGTGCCGAACTTTCAAGGCCCGATTGACCCCTTTGAGGTCGAGGATAGGCCGTACAGAACCTCCTTTCTTTGGTACCACAAAGTAAATGGAGTAACGTCCCTTGCCAAGCTGATTTTCTGGCACCGGAACGACCGCACCCAGGCGGATCAGATTGTCCAAGGTCTGCTGCACTGCCACAGCTTTGACCGGAGACTTGCAGGGAGAGTACAAACCCGTCTCTTAAGGGTCGGCAGAACTCTAGCTTGTAGCCGTCTCTGATGACTTCCAGCACCCAAGCGTCTGAAGTTACCCTGGTCCACTCGCCCAGAAACGAGGACAGGCGTCCTCCAATCTGCACTGGGCCATGGACCAGGGCCCCGTCATTGGGTACGAGACCCTGGGGGAGGACCGGAGGGTGCACCTCCGGGACGGCGGTCTCTGCGAAAGGAATGCTGCTTGGGGGAGAAGTTCCTTTTGAAGGAAGAGGGGGGCAGAGGAGCCCGACTTGCCCGGGCGGTACTGACGGGCTTCCTCAAACCGTCCTCTGGAGTTACCGGGGCGAGCACTGGCCCGAGCCCTGACCTCTGGTAACCTCTTGCCCTTAGACGTGCCGAGATCGGTCACAATTTTGTCCAGCTCGACCCCAAAGAGCAGCTTGCCTTTAAAAGGCAACTTAGCCAGGCGAGACTTAGAGGCGTGGTCAGCAGACCAATGCTTCAGCCAAAGCCACCGCCGCGCAGAGACTGTCTGAGCCATACCTTTAGCCGAGGCTCTCAAGACATCATACAGTAAGTCTGCCAAATAAGCCAGGCCCGATTCCAGGGCCGGCCAATCAGCCCTCAAGGAAGGATCCGAGGGGGAAGCCCGCTGCACAATCGTCAGGCACGCCCTGGCCACATAGGAGCCGCAAACTGAGGCCTGCAAACTTAAAGCAGCCGCCTCGAAGGACGACCTTAAGGCCGCCTCCAATCTTCTGTCTTGGGCGTCCTTTAGGGCCGTGCCACCTTGCACCGGCAACGCCGTTTTCTTAGTCACCGCAGTGATTAAAGAATCCACGGTAGGTCAAAGAAAGGCCTCCCGTTCACTTTCAGGCAAAGGATAGAGGCGGGACATAGCCCTAGCCACTTTGAGGCTCGCTTCCGGGACATCCCATTGAGCCGAAATCAAGGTGTGCATGGCATCATGCACGTGGAAGGTTCTAGGCGGGCGCTTCGTCCCCAGCATAATGGCAGAGCCAACAGGGGCTGAGGGAGAGACGTCCTCCGGAGAGGAAATCTTCAAAATGCTCATGGCCTGCATTAACAGGTTGGGCAAGTCCTCTGAGTGAAAGATCCGCGCTGCAGAGGGGTCATCCGCTCCATCCGAGCGGGAATCCGTCTCCTCCAAGGAATCCCCAAAGGACCGTTGGGAGAACTCAGATACGCTGCCCTCATCTACATCAGAGGAGACAGAGTCCTCTAAGGCCTGGAAATCCACCCGAGGGCGTTTACTTCCGGGGGCCTCAACCCCTTTATCAGACAAGGGAGCAGGGGCAGCGTTTTGCATAAGGAAGGTCTGATGCAGCAGCAAAATAAACTCGGGGGAGAAACCCCCCAGACTGTGCACTTCAGCATCCTGGGCCACAGCCCTAGATGCACCCTCAACCGGCGCTCGCAAGAGCGGGGGAGAAACATGCTGCGCATCCAAGATGGCGTCCAGCGCGACATTCCGCGAAGGAGCCGCGCGGGAAGAACGGCGCTTAACTTTAGCCGCTTTTTTGCCGTCGCCCAAATCAAGGGCGGCCATGGCATTAACGTCTCCCACCTCAAGGGCGGCCCAAGAAGAAGCCGTCCGAGCAGAGTGGCCGGCCAAGATGGCGGAGGCGAACAGCGGGGGATGGGCGTTTATGGCGGGAAAAACCGCCGCACCGGAGGCAGAACCGGGACACTGACTGGCCTCCAAACTGACACCCAACAACGGCGAATCAGACTTTAAGACCCTCGCATCCCCGCTAGAGGCGCACACGCGGTCCGGGGTGCGATTCTTCGCGCCCTCGCCCTCCGACGCCATAGGCCACGTGGAGATCGATCGGGGAACCCCCTGCCCGCTATAAAAAGGTAAAAATTACCTGCTTCTCGCTCCGAGCTGTAACGAACTGGTGTCCCAGTGAGTAGCTGCAATAAACGTTTAAATAAACGTTGAAATAAACGCCCTTAAGGACGTCCAAAATTTTTATTTTATTTTTTTCAACGGAGCCAGCGGGAGGGGGGAGAAAAGGAGGGACCTGGCACCACCAGGTTTGCACTTGCTCAAGATGAGCCCTCAACCCCAGGTACTCAACAAAACCTAAAAATTAGGCTTGGAGACCTAGCCAGAGCTGCTGCTGTGTGTGACCACCACCTGCTGAGATAGAGAACATACTGGGGAGTTTCCGGCAGCACATGACCACATACAGGGAGGCAAAAGGATTGCTCTCTATCTCTACCTGCTGGTAGATGGACACAACCCACCAGTCTATGGATTGATCAGCATGATGATATGGAACCACAATTTAGTCTCAGCTTATATAGTCCTTATTAGCCTTCAACAGCAGCTACTCATTATTATGAACTAGCAAAAAAGGCCCGTTTCTGACACAAATGAAACGGCCGATAGCAAGGTTTTCCTCGGAGTGCGCATGTTTGAGAGAGTGTGTGTGAGAGTGACTCTGTGAGAGAGAGACAGTGAATGTGCGAGTGTGTGTGTGTGACAGAGAGAGAGTGAGACTGGGTGCGAGTGTGTCTGGGAGAGAGTGTGTGTGTGTGAGAATGAGAGTGTGTGCCAGGGGCCCCCCTCCCTCCCAGTTCCAGGGTCGTCGCCCCCCTCCCCCCCTCCGAGTTTCAGGGTCCCTCCCTCCCTCCCTCTTCCCCATCCCAATTCAGCATCTCCATTCTGTCACCCTACTCCCACCGTGTCTACTATCTACCCTTCTCTCCCTGAGCAAGTATATTTCCTTTCTTTCCATCCTTCCTTGATCCAGTATCTCCTGTCTTCCCTATCCTCTCTACTCCTCTATCCAGCATCTTCCCCTTGACCAGTGGCGTAGGAAGGGCGGGGTGGTGGTCCACCCTAGGTGCACGCCGCTGCGGCGTGCACACAACAGGCAAGAATGCACTTGGGGGGGGGGGGGCGTCATGCTGCACCCCCCCCCCCAGGTGTTTCGGGAGGGCAGCTGTTGAGCGCGTCAGTGGCGTCATGCAGGCTCAAGCCTTTTTATTTTTTTGTGTTGCTGTCAAGCTGTATGGCAGTTTAGGAGGGGGGGGGGGGGGGGGGGGAATGGATCAGCTGTGAGGCATGGTTTTTTTTTTCTACCCCGGGTTCTGATGTTGACGTCACAATGTGTTTGCTGACATCAGCCTTTGCTACGGAGCCTAGCAGACCAACTCCGAAGAAGTCACGAACACAGGCAGCAAGACGCATAGAACGTTGGAGGTGAGAATTATTATAAAGGATACTCTACTAAAATGATCTGGGGATACAGTATGCTTACTAGCCCCAACTCACCTTTTTCAGTTTTCTGTCATTCCTTCCACTGGATGAGAGTGATTCTGTTTCTGTGTAAGGAGGGGGTGGTGGAGGAAAATCATTATCTTTGTTCCTCCTACCAGATCGAGCTGTTGAGCTGCTAGCGTTATCCAGGTCCTCCCGACTACCTAACCTCTGCTTTCTCCTTAGAACATCTTCCAGAAAGCGATCATCATAGTCTAAACGATGATGCCGGGAGTGGTCCAAGTCTCTCAGGTCATCCCGACTCCGGCTGCGCCTTGTGCCATAATACTCATCTCTCGAGTCAGGAGAATGCTCTCTGTGCCGCCTGTCATAGTCATAGCCACTTCTGTCATCAGAATTTCTCCTACCTCTGTCTCGGCCATCAAAATTCTGATCTCTGTAGTAATTATGGCCTGGCCTTTCAAGGTCGTCAAGGTCATCCATGGAACGTGTTCTGGGACGCCTACCACATTCTCTGCCCCCTCCGCCATGGTACCGGTCTTCATAGCGATCCGGTCTTGGGGGCTCAATACGTCGTGTTTCACTGCTCAGAAGACTCTCCTCTTCAATATCCCTGATTGGCATCATAGCCTGGCTGCGAAGCTGACCCAAGCCTTTCCTGAAATTGTTTCTCTGGTCTCCCTCATGCAAGGAGCTGATTTCACTCATAGCAGATGCTGTCAAATTAGAATGGCCACATGTTGAAAATAAGTCAGTTGACAATATGTTTTCAATTTTACAAAACATTACTTCTCCTAATCCACATTTTTACTGCACAAAACGGCTAACAGGTACTGAAATATGGAAATCCCATCCTACACTCACTCCAAAAGGTAGGTTATTTCCAAGTATTACACACTGGAAAAAATATCTTGCCTCATATACATATAGAATCCAGGATTAATGTTAAATCTTTACATTGACATTAAGACTTGACAATCATCAAAGTGATTCTACAAACTGAGCAAAGCTACTGAACATTTCTTGAACACTACTATAATCAGAAAGTTAAAGAGAATTAGTATAAAAAACAACCCTTACCTTTTTCAAATTTGCTATTTGATGCTCCTGGCCTTGAAGGATCAAAGTTAGCCAGCTCTTTCTCCATGTAATAAAGAACCCTCATAGAATCGTCCTGTTGGTTGGCTTGAATGCGATAGCCACTTCGTACTAAAAACAAAAGCAACGAATTTCTGTACCCACATCAATCATTAGTGCATAAAAATCTATGTATCTGTATTGTTGGGAGGATGGAGTGGGTAGGGAATTTGGTGTTTTAAATGCTCTTTTTATTAAGATTTGTATATATTTGTTTCAGGGCCTTGACTGGTGATGAGAAGGGTAGGAGGAAGTGATGTCAAACCTCAATGGCAGCAAGGGGCTAAAAAATAAAGCAATGCTTGTTTACCATCAATCCCCAGGCTAGCAATCAACGGTGCGGGTTGGTAGCACCTTAGCAATTATTCGGGTGATGTCCTCCAGGGGCAAAACAGTGGATCTGTGCAAGTTTGCCTACCAGGCTGAAAACATGTGCATTCCAATAAGGTGGTGCCTGACTGCATAAGGAAATTTGGATTTAGCTCACACCTTTTTCAGTAGTAGCTCAAGGTGAGTTACACTTGACTACACTAAGTATTTCCTGTTCTCAGAAGGCTTACAATCTAATTTTGTACATAGGCAATGGGTAGTTAAGTGTCTCGCTGAAGACCACAAAGAGCAGCAGGATATGAACCAGGCTTCCCTGGTTGTTAGTCCACAGCTCTAACCTACTAGGCTACTCTTCACTCACAAACATCTTTTGCAAGAGGCATGGATTTATTCAGAACATCTGTTATACTACTGGCTACAAGGGCATCGTTTACAATAAAAACTGTATGCACAACAAACACATTAAACTGCAGCAAAAACAATATTCTAAATACAGACATTGGGGAGAAAGTAGTGGGTAGCACATCAATCAAATCCAGTAAAACTGGAAATACAAGGAAGGGGGGAAAAAAAAAAAGTTAAAATGGCCAGGATGGGAAGAAGAGGGAGATATCAAGAAAAAGCCTGACAGAATAGCGCAAGTTTAAATCTGTGCTAAAAATTTAGCCTCAGAGGGCTCAAGACTTAATTGAAGACAGTCACAAGATTGCAATGAAAGAAGTAGTAATATTAATAGGCGATTTCAACATGCCTGTTGCAAGCGCATCTAGAAGTAAAGATATTTTGGATTCTCTACAGGGAGAGCTGTTCCAGCACAAGATGGGGCCATACTGGACCCGATGTTCACAAATGAGGAAGTGTGTTTGACGTTACAGTGATGATCATTTGGCATTTACAGATCTATGGATGGTGTGGTTCAAAATTTAAGGTTTTAGACAAAAACCACCACCAACAAAAAAATACAACTAATTTTGTCAAGATGGGGGAATACAAAAAATGAGCTGCTAGCTGGACTAGAACAGCTCCTTTGACTGAAATCTCATACCCATGCTGACTTTATACATTTCACATTCTTGCTGACCTCCTTCCAGTCTGCTCTTTCACTTGCCAAACAGGACTACTACATCCAGTTGACAAATTCTCTTGGCTCAAACCCTCAACATCTCTATGCCACACTGAACTCTCTCCTCAAAGTGCCTTCAACCTCCAACTCTCCCTTCACTTTCTCCCCAGACTCTGGCAGAGCACTTTCATGATAAGGTTCACAAGATTAAACTTGAATTCTCAACCAAGTCACCTTCACCTTTCCTTCCCTTAGTCCATTCTCTCAACCCTCCTTCAACCCCTGCCTCCTCTTCTTCCTTTTCTGAAATCACTGAAGAGGAAACTGCACATTTTCTTTCCTCCTCGAAACCAACTACCTGTTCCTCTCATCCTATTCCCACCCATCTATTTAGCACTCTCTCTCCTACTGTCATCCCTTTTATCAGTCATATCCTCAATCTTTCACTTTCCACTGCAACTATTCCTGATGCCTTCAAACATGCCATAGTCACACCATTCCTTAAAAAAACAAAACAACATTTGACCCTACCTGTCCTTCCAACTATCACCCCATCTCCCTCCTCCCTTTCCTATCAAAGATACTTGCACGTGCTGGTCACCGCTGTTGTCTTGACTTTTTCATCTCAAGCTAATCTTGATCCATTTCAATCTGGCTTTCGCCCTCTTCATTCAACTGAAACAGCGCTTGCTAAAGTCTCCAATGACCTGTTCCTGGCCAGATCCAGAGGTATTTATTCTATCCTCATCCTTCTTGATCTATCTTCTGTTTTTGACACCGTTGATCACTGCCTACTCCTTGATACGCTGTCCTCGCTTGGATTTCAGGGCTCTGTTCTTTCCTCTCCCATCATACTTTTAGTGTATACTCTGGTGGATCCTCCTCCACTTCTTTCCCACTATCAGTTGGTGTATCTCGAGTATCTGACCTGGGACCTCTTCTTATCTCCACCCATACTTCTTCCCTTGGTACTCTGATCTCATCCCATGGTTTTCAATATCACCTTTACGCTGACTCCCCCCAGATCTACCTCTCCACATTAGAAATCTCAGCAGGAATCCATGCCAAAGTATCAGCCTGCCTGACAGATATTGCTGCTTGGATGTCTCACTGCCATCTGAAACTAAACATGACCAAGACTGAGCTTCTTATCTTTCCTCCTAAACCAACCTCTCCTCTTCCTCCATTCTCTCACTCTATCCTCCTTGTCTCATCGGCTCGTAACCTTGGGTCATCTTCGACTCCTCTCTCTTCTTCCCTGCATATATTCAACAGACTTTTAAAACCTGTCATTTCTTTCTCTCTAATAATCACCAAAATTTGTCCCTTCCTTTCTGAGCACACTACCAGAACCCTTATCCACATTCTTATCACCTCTCACTTAAACTATTGCAACTTGCTTCTCACAGGTCTCCCACTTAATCTCCCTACACTCCTTCCCAGGAACTCCGTTCACTGGGTAAATCTCACTTAGCTGAACCCTTCTCCTCCACTGCTAACTCCAGACTCTGTTCCATCTTGCTGCAACATATGCCTGGAAAAGACTTCCTGAGTCGGTACGTCAAGCTACATCTCTGGCGGTCTAGGCTAAAAGCTCACCTTTTTGATACTGCTTTTAACTCCTAACCATTACTCACTTGTTCAGTACCCATGTTTTACTATTTCCACCTTAATTCCCTTATCTCTTATTTGTCCTGTTTGTCTGTCCTAATTAGAGTGTAAGCTCTGTCAAACATGGACTGTCTTTATGTCCAGTGTACAGCACTGCGTACATCTAGTAGTGCTATAGAAATAAGTAGTAGTAGAAATTAAAAAAAGCAATGGGCAAAACTGAAAAGTTACTTTACGGTCAACAAACCGTTTTGTTAGGAAAAGGCAGCGGCCACTTTAGTTCTCAAAACTTAGCAGCTGAAAAAAGTAGAGGTTAGCCTTCATAGATTACAAGACATCACAGAAATGACGACAGGCTACAATACTTGGAAAAGCTAAGAACAGCTGGTAAAAGTAGTCAGGTAAGCAAAGATGCAAACAGAAGAAGAAACAGCCAATAAGGTAAAATTCGGGGACATTTTTTTTTAAAGATATGTAAGTGATAGGAGGAAGTGCAAAGTAGCACTGCGAGGCACAAAGGTGAAAGGGAACAACATACAGAAGTTAAGGATAAAACGGAATTACTCAACACATATTTTCTGTTCTGTGTTCACAGATGAAGGGCTGGGAGTAGGACCACAGAAGACAAATGCTAATAAGAATGGGTGTGTTGTAGACTGACTAAATTTCATAGGATACTGTTTGTGAGGAGCTAAGCTAAAAGGTAGACAAAGCACTGAGGCCAGGAGGGATACATTTGAGGGTACTGAAAGAACTTAGGGACGTTCTGGTGGCTCCACTGTCTGACCTTTACAATGCTTCTCCAGAGTCAGGAGTGGTCCCGGAGGACTGAAGAATGGATGTGGTCCCTCTCCACAAAAATGCAAAAAAGAGGAATCTGGTAGCTACAGGCTGGTTACCTCTGTTTTAAAAGCATTTCTGTTAATTTACTCACTGAGGATAGAGAGTTTTCTGGAATCAAATGAATTGCAGGACCCGAGACTAATCTGATTAACTTCTTTGACTGGGTGACCAAACATTTGGATGTAGGGGGAGTGCTAGATGCGGTGCACTTATTTCTGTAAAGCCTTTGACACTGGTTCCACATAGGTGACAAAAATATACCACGTGTCCTTGGTCTGGACTGAAAAGTCACTAACTGGGTTAGAAACTGGTTAAGTGGAAGATGATAGAGGGTGGTGGTAAATGGAGTTCAGTCAGAGGGAAAAATATATTCCAGTTGTGTGCCACAGGGATGGATCCTTGGCCTGACTCTTTTTAACATCTTTGTGAGTGATATTGTGGAAGGGCTGTCGGGTGAGATTTGCCTCTTTGAGGATGATACAAAACTCTATCTGGATAGATACCCCGATGGTGTAGATAGTATAGGAAGGGCTCTAGCTAAGCTAGAAGAATGGTCCAGAAAAAGGCAACAAAGATTTAATGCTAAAAAATGCAGGGTCATGCACTTGGGCTACAGAAATCCATGGGAACTATACCATTTAGAAGTACTTCTGTGCTCAAAAGAAAAGCGACACTTGGGGTGATTTAAGATTGACTGATTACCTTAAGGTGGCCAAACAGGTAGAAAGGGCGATGGCCAAAGCCAGAAGGATGCTTGGGTACATAGGAAAAAGAATGTCCAGAACAAAAAGGAGGTGATCTTGCCTCTGTATATGTCTCTGTTGAGGCCCAATTTAGAGAACTGTGTGCAATTGTGCAGACTGCACCTTCAAAAAGCGAAGTTGCTTACCTGTAACAGGGGTTCTCTGTAGACAGCAGGGGAATGCAGCCACACTTATTGGTGAAGTCCTCAGACTGATTGTGTGTGGTAATGCTCTCCCCTAGCTAGTAAACTTTGAGCTTACCGGGCATATGCAGTAGTTCCTACGTCTGGTGATCTCCTTCCCTTTACTTCACTTCAGCTGGTTCCTAGCTGGATGAGTGAGTTGTAGAGGGAATTGAGGGCGGGAAGTGTGACTGCATTCTCCTGTCATCCATGAAGAACCCCTGTTACAGGTAAGCAACTTCACTACTACTACTACTTATCATTTCTATAGCGCTACTAGACGTACGCAGCGCTGTACACTTGAACATGAAGAGACAGTCCCTGCTCGACAGAGCTTACAATCTAATTAGGATAGACAAACAGGACAAACAAGAGATAAGGGAATGTTAAGGTAAGGATGATAAGGGTTCTGAACAAGTGAATAAGGGTTAGGAGTTAAAAGCAGCATCAAAAAGCATCTATTAAGAGTTAGATTTAGGATTTTAATATTTTTAATAAGGGTTTTGGGAATGTGGCTGAAATAAGGGGTTCTTTAAGGGTCCAAAATTATTAATTTGACGGAGCAGGTTCAGGAGGTGTTACTTTAATTTTTGATAAACATTTTTATTAAATTTGGGTTTTTTAAAGCGGTTTATGGGAATTTATTATGGGGTGGATATTAATAATAGTGATTCTTGAAAGTTAAAAACAGTTTAGTAGGGAAAGAGGGGATTAATTGGGATGGAAAATTTAATGTGGTTTGGAGTAAATTAGGGATTAATTTTTTAAGAAAATACAGATTCTCCATTGATTTCTATGGAATAATATAGAAAAAAGTGGAGATTAAGTTGTGCTGGACAACATTCCGTAGGTCAGCAAAGAAAACAAGAATTTTGAGAAAGGCAGGCACACTTATTGGCAAGTCCCTAGCTATTGCTTGAAGGGGTGGTTGCCTACTGGAAGGGAAAATTAGGTTCTTACCTTGGTAATTTTCTTTCCTTTAGTCATAGCAGATGAAGCCATTACGTATGGGTTATGTCCATCAACCAGCAGGGGAGATAGAGAGCACTCAAACTTTCACAGTGCCCTCTTGGCCAGCTAGCTCCACTGCCTCTTCAGTATTTGAAGCTTCCAAAGCAGTATGGCAAACCGCAATGGGAATCACAAGAGCTTTCCTCACAGCGAACGATGGCCCATCACAAGGGCATGAACTCATAAAGGAGGGAATGCACATCCTCCTGGAGGGAATAAACTCATCCTCCTTATTGTATAAGTGGAGGGGAACACACGCGCCTCCTGGAGGGAATCACACATCCTCCCAACACACTGGAGGGAATGAACTCATCCTCCTATTTATAGAACTGGAGGGGAACACACGCGCCTCCTGGAGAGAATCAACACATCCTCCAAAAAAAACATGCTGGAGGGAATGAACACATCCTCCGAAATTTAAACTGAACATGAATCCTGAAGATTGTTTTCCAACTTTCTCCCAAGGAAGGAACTTTAGGAAATTAGAACAGAACCTGAAAAACAGATTCACAGCATACAGACAATCATACAGGGAGGGCTCATGGCTTCATCTGCTATGACTAAAGGAAAGAAAATTACCAAGGTAAGAACCTAATTTTCCCTTCCTTGTCATCAAGCAGATGAAGCCATTATGTATGGGATGTAACAAAGCAATCCCTAGATAGGGTGGGAACAAGCCACATAACGCGCTAGCACTTGTGCACCAAAACGCGCATCCCTCCTGGCAGCCACATCCAGCCTGTAATGTCGGGCAAAGGAGAGCTTAGAAGCCCATGTTGCTGCACTGCATATCTCTTGAGGAGAGAGTGCTCCAGTTTCAGCCCAAGAGGAAGAAATCGCTCTAGTAGAATGTGCCTTAAAGGCTACAGGCGGAACCCTGCCGGCCAGCAGATAAGCTGAAAAGATAGTTTCTTTGAGCCAGCGGGCAATAGTGGCTTTAGACGCTGGAGACCCTCTGCGAGAACCGGATAGCAAAACAAACAGATGATCAGAAGTCCTGAAAGAGAGCGAATGCTACATACCTGTAGAAGGTATTCTCCAAGGACAGCAGGCTGATTGTTCTCACTGATGGGTGACGTCCACGGCAGCCCCTCCAATCGGAAACTTCACTAGCAAAGGCCTTTGCTAGTCCTCGCGCGCCCATGGGCACCGCGCATGCGCGGCCGTCTTCCCGCCCGAACCGGCTCGTGTTCGTCAGTCCCGTATGTAGCAAGACAAAGACAAGGGAAGACACAACTCCAAAGGGGAGGCGGGCGGGTTTGTGAGAACAATCAGCCTGCTGTCCTCGGAGAATACCTTCTACAGGTATGTAGCATTCGCTTTCTCCGAGGACAAGCAGGCTGCTTGTTCTCACTGATGGGGTATCCCTAGCCCCCAGGCTCACTCAAAACAACAAACATGGTCAATTGGGCCTCGCAACGGCGAGGACATAACTGAGATTGACCTAAAAAATTTACCAACTAACTGAGAGTGCAGCCTGGAACAGAACAAACAGGGCCCTCGGGGGGTGGAGTTGGATCCTAAAGCCCAAACAGGTTCTGAAGAACTGACTGCCCGAACTGACTGTCGCGTCGGGTATCCTGCTGCAGGCAGTAATGAGATGTGAATGTGTGGACAGATGACCACGTCGCAGCTTTGCAAATTTCTTCAATAGAGGTTGACTTCAAGTGGGCTACCGACGCTGCCATGGCTCTAACATTATGAGCCGTGACATGACCCTCAAGAGTCAGCCCAGCCTGGGCGTAAGTGAAGGAAATGCAATCTGCTAGCCAATTGGATATGGTGCGTTTCCCCACAGCCACTCCCCTCCTATTGGGATCAAAAGAAACAAACAATTGGGCGGACTGTCTGTTGGGCTGTGTCCGCTCCAGGTAGAAGGACAATGCTCTCTTGCAGTCCAATGTGTGCAGCTGACGTTCAGCAGGGCAGGAATGAGGACAGGGGAAAGAATGTTGGCAAGACAATTGACTGGTTCAGATGGAACTCCGACACGACCTTTGGCAAGAACTTAGGGTGAGTGCGGAGGACTACTCTGTTATGATGAAATTTGGTGTAAGGGGCCTGGGCTACCAGGGCCTGAAGCTCACTGACTCTACGAGCTGAAGTAACTGCCACCAAGAAAATGACCTTCCAGGTCAAGTACTTCAGATGGCAGGAATTCAGTGGCTCAAAAGGAGGTTTCATCAGCTGGGTGAGAACGACATTGAGATCCCATGACACTGTAGGAGGCTTGACAGGGGGCTTTGACAAAAGCAAACCTCTCATAAAGCGAACAACTAAAGGCTGTCCTGAGATCGGCTTACCTTCCACACGGTAATGGTATCTACTGATTGCACTAAGGTGAACCCTTACAGAGTTGGTCTTGAGACCAGACTCGGACAAGTGCAGAAGGTATTCAAGCAGGGTCTGTGTAGGACAAGAGCGAGGATCTAGGGCCTTGCTGTCACGCCAGACGGCAAACCTCCTCCATAGAAAGAAGTAACTCCTCTTAGTGGAATCTTTTCTGGAAGCAAGCAAGATACGGGAGACACCCTCTGACAGACCCAAAGAGGCAAAGTCTACGCTCTCAAAATCCAGGCCGTGAGAGCCAGGGACCGGAGGTTGGGATGCAGAAGCGCCCCTTCGTCCTGTGTGATGAGGGTCGGAAAACACTCCAATCTCCACGGTTCTTCGGAGGACAACTCCAGAAGAAGAGGGAACCAGATCTGACGCGGCCAAAAAGGAGCAATCAGAATCATGGTGCCTCGGTCTTGCTTGAGTTTCAACAAAGTCTTCCCCACCAGAGGTATGGGAGGATAAGCATACAGCAGACCCTCCCCCCAATCCAGGAGGAAGGCATCCGATGCCAGTCTGCCGTGGGCCTGAAGCCTGAAACAGAACTGAGGGACTTTGTGGTTGGCTCGAGATGCGAAGAGGTCTACCAAGGGGGTGCCCCACACCTGGAAGATCTGTCGCACTACCCGGGAATTGAGCGACCACTCGTGAGGTTGCATAATCCTGCTCAACCTGTCAGCCAGACTGTTGTTTACGCCTGCCAGATATGTGGCTTGGAGCACCATGCCGTGACGGCGAGCCCAGAGCCACATGCTGACGGCTTCCTGACACAGGGTGCCCTCCTGCTTGTTGACGTAGTACATGGCAACCTGGTTGTCTGTCTGAATTTGGATAATTTGGTGGGACAGCCGACTTTGAAACAACACGACGAACGCGCGAGGTCGACTTTGCGGGGCCCGACACGGCGAAAACACGACCGTACCGAGCGCGGACAAAAGAAGACTGACGAACACGAGCCGGTTCGGGCGGGAAGACGGCCGCGCATGGTCGCGCGAGGACTAGCAAAGGCCTTTGCTAGTGAAGTTTCCGATTGGAGGGGCTGCCGTGGACGTCACCCATCAGTGACAACAAGCAGTCTGCTTGTCCTCGGAGAATTAGTAACTCGCAGATACTGCAGCAGAGTCCTGCGCACATCCAAAAGGTGCAGCTGCCCAAAAGATTCTGGAAACTCTTCCTCTGAAAAAGAGGGCAAGAAAATAGGCTGGTTTAGATGAAAGGCTGAAACCACCTTAGGCATAAAGGAAGGCACGGTCCGAACCGTGACTCCGGACTCTGAAAATTGCAGAAATGGGTCTCTACAGGACAGCGCCTGGAGCTCTGACACCCATCTCGCCGAGGTAATGGCCACCAGAAAAACGGCCTTCAGTGTCAAATCTTTCTCCGATGCTCGCCGAAGCGGCTCAAAAGGAGATGCCTGCAGGGTTTTCAAAACTAGCCCCAGGTTCCAAGCTGGACAGGGTGCTCACACTGGAGGTCAGAGCCGAAGCACCCCTCTAAGAAACCGTGCCACATCTGGGTGAGCAGCCAAAGACATGCCTTCCACCTTACCACGAAGGGAGGCCAACGCTGCCACCTGCACCCGCAGGGAATTATAGGCCAAGCCTTTTTGTACACCTTCCTGCAAAAAGTCCAGAATCGGTGAGACAGGAGCCCGCATTGGAGCAATGGCTCTGGAAGCACACCAAGACTCAAACAGGCACCAAATCCTGGCATAAGCCACGGAAGTGGACCGCTTGCGGGCTTGCAGGAGAGTGGAAATAATTTTATTGGAAAAACCTTTATCCCTCAATTGCGCCCTCTCAATAGCCATGCCGTAAGACCAAAGCGGCTGGCGTCCTCCATGGCTACCGGTCCCTGAGTCAACAGGTTCGGTACCAGAGGTAACGGCAGAGGAGCCTCCAGGAGCATCTGTCGGAGGTCTGCATACCAAGGTCTCCTTGGCCAATCCGGGGCGATGAGGACCACTTCTCCTGGGTGCAGCCGAATCCGCAAGAACAGGCGCCCTATCAAGGGCCATGGGGGAAACACATAAAGTAGACCCGGAGGCCAGGGTTGAGCCAAGGCATCCAACCCCGCCGAGCGAGGATCTCTCCGTCTGCTGAAGAAGCACGGGACTTTGGTATTGGCACTTATCGCCATTAGATCCATCACGGGCTTGCCCCATTTGGCACAGATCCGCAGGAATACTTCGTCTGCCAGATTCCATTCTGCTGGATCGATCTGATGCCTGCTCAGATAATCGGCCTGCACATTGCTCTGACCTGCAATATGAGCTGCCGACAGACACTGAAGATGCAGCTCGGCCCAGTGGCAAATCAGTTCGGCCTGCGCGGCTAGTGCTCTGCACCTTGTTCCGCCTTGTCGATTTATATAGGCCACCGTTGTCGTGTTGTCCGACATCACTCTGACAGCCAATCCTTCCAGGGTCACTTGAAAGGCCAGAAGCGCCTGAAACACCGCTTTCAACTCTAGGCGGTTGATGGACCACTCCGACTCCTTGGGTGTCCATAGACCCTGGGCATGCTTCCCCTTGCAGTGTGCGCCCCAGCCCTTCAGGCTGGCATCTGTTACCACTAGGCACCAAACGGGGAGCGTCAGCGGCATTCCTCGCCGCAGCATGCTGTCCGAGAGCCACCACTCCATGCTGAGACGGGCCGCAGGGAGCCAAGTAAGTCTGCATTGGTAATCCTAAGAAATAGGAGACCATCTCCGGAGTAGGGAATACTGTAGAGGTCTCAGGTGCGCTCTCGCCCAGGGTACCACTTCCATCGTGGCTGTCATCGATCCCAGCAGCTGGACAATGTCCCAAGCTCGCGGGCGGGGCATCCTCAGGAGCAGACGGACCTGATTCTGAAGCTTGCACCGCCTTAGCTCGGGTAGGAACACATAGCCCGAGACTGTGTCGAATCTGGCCCCAAAAAACTCTAGAGATTGTGAAGGGGACAGGTGACTTTTGGCCATATTGACGACCCAGCCTAGAGATTGCAGTACTGAGACCAC